>NC_046160.1:49539055-50151201 GCF_011064425.1 Rattus rattus
CTGGTGCCCCTTTCTGGCCTGCAGGCATATACATCACAGAATGATATATACATAATAAATATCTTTAAAACAGAAAAACCCGAAGAATTCTTGAATTAAGAATGTTAGAAAAGGAGAAATAACTTCACAAATACAAGAGATGATGGTATCTCATTGAATATTAATCAATATCAAACAGGTGCCTAAAATGTTTGTGGTCTGTAAGAAGATCTTTTCAAAGGGGAAGCGGCTTTCACAAAAAAAGACAAGGTCATTAGTAAGGTATAACTTTTATCGTTGCCCTCATTTTGTGAAGTTTAGAGAAAATTGAACATTAAATAATAGTCACCATGCATATAAAAATGAAGTAATTCTAGCTAAAGATTTCATTTCATAGTCAAGTGAACATAACTTGTGAGTTACAACAAGTGGAATCTAAAACTTCAGGGAAATTTAAGAGGACTCAATGTTTGATCTCAGACCATGATAACTCTAGGTACTGTCCAAAACTGAAGAGAATTTCTACTATGAGGAAATATATCCGTGTGTGTGTGTGTGTGTGTGTGTGTGTGTGTGTGTGTATGTGTAATAGAAGGAATTATGTCAGAATTCATAAACCCATATGAATGAAAAGCATTCCAATCATATTGACTATACAACATAACATCATAAAAGGCTTCATATAAAGATATAATCTATTCTTTATCTTTGCCAATTTATAGCCAATTTGTAAGGAATATATTAGAACATGATTATCTGTTGCTTCACTAAAAATATTATGATATCATTTATAGGGGAATTTTATAGTTAATGTACTGTTACACTCAGCATTCCTCCTGGGTAAGTATAATATATACTTGGAAAATTTTTTGCAAACTGGTATACACTGAATCATAAACAATTACAAAAACAAAATATATCTGAATGAATGAATTTACTTAAGACACGTAATATATACTATATTCACAAAAATATGCATTATGAATATATTTATAAAATTTAATATTGCCAAATATATTATATGTATATGTTTTCTTGGTAACACATATTTAATTATAGTATATAAGCAGAAAGTAAAAGAAAGGACTTCAGAAGATCAACAGTTCACAAATGAACATAACCTAAGATTTATTGATGGGAATATATTATGTTTCCATTTCATTACAAATGTGAATCCACTCAATTGGGGAAGGATGTTAGAATTCGAGATTTATTTGCGATTTTCATTTGATGAGTAGGAAGTATCCTTCCACATCTTTTGCTAACTTTTTTGTTTGAAAACATATTTTATTGAAGTAGGGCGAATGGTTATTCCAGCTTTTTTTCATGAGACCACTTGCTTGAAATTATTTTCCGTGCCTTTTTGTTTCTTGAGGTAATGTTTGTATTTCTCTCACTGAGGTGTGTTTTCTTGTATTCAGTAAAATGTTGGGTTCTGTTTATATATTCCATCTATTAGCCTATATGTCTTTTATTAAAGTATTGAGTCCATTGATGTTGATAGGTATTAAAGACCAATGATTGTTGGTTCCTGTTATTTTTGTTGTTAGAGGTGCAATTATGTTTCAGTGATTCTCTCTTCTTTGGGTTTGTTGTGGATGATTAATTTCTAGTTTCTCTTGCAGGTTTTCCATGTGTTTGTGCATTTCTCTCTTCCCTTATCCTCTGTAGGTTAGATTATGGAAAGATATTGTTTAAATTTATTTTATTGGGCGCCAGTTTTGAACCGTAAGTTATAGTTTTGGAGTCGTAGGTTGTTTTCTGTATCACCGCGGATTGTAGAACGCGGATGACTGGCCCCTCTGCAGAGGAGCTGACTCTTCAAGTACAGCTTTACCTGCAAAATTTAGCCAGCACTGGCCTCCGGGCCAGCTCCTGAGGGGCAGACAAGCAGCCAAGAAAGCCTTGAAAAGCACACCTGAATCCAGAAACAAGAGAAAAATAAAATCAGGATGAAAATCAGTCTTCCTGCATTCTCCTGTGACGAGACTGAGACATTGTTGTCAGTGAGGAGCAGGCTGAGAAGGGATTCGGTAGTCACATCATCAAAACCAGGAGGAGGAAGCAAGAGACCATCCATGGAATCTCTCACCTCCCAGAATCATATGGAGATGAAAGGAAGAGACAGCACTACATTCCAAAATCAGGAAAATCAGAAAAATCAAGACCCCAGAGCTACTGAAAAGGCTCCTTCTCTGCCAGGAGCAAAGGCCAGAAGATGGGGAAATGCAGCTTCCTCAGAAATAGGGCTGAAAAACACACAAAAAAGAGACCTTGGAAAAAGATTCTATGCACGGATGGTTTTCTAAACTTGGGAATAAAAGTAAAAGAATTTCAGCCACTACACCAAACTCTTTAAGAGGTTTCATGAGGCTCATTTTGAGAAATGAATCCATTGATGAATATATGGTGAGAAAAAAGAAACACTTTAAAGAGCACGATTCACTTAATGAACTAAAGCTTGACAAAAAAGTAATCTCAGTTCCACCAAGAGAGACTTCACTCTGCACTCCCATGAGGCAGCGGTGCCTTACAGGCCACTCAAACAACTAAAATGAATGTCGTGCCCCCAGCTACTAAAGATAATGAACATAAGTGTCATTGGACCAAGACACCAGCCAGAAAGTCTCACATGTGACTGCACCTGGGAGCCAGAGGGCTAGGCTAGCTCAAGACACCAGTTAAAGACCACTGAGAGGGGAATTTTACCTTCGCAAGCATACTCCATTCGTTGATGACTGAAGCAACACAGACTCCAGGTTCTAGTAAGAAACCAATATTTGATCTCAAAGCAAGCTTGTCTCGTCCCCTCAACTACAAGCCACAGAAGGAAAGCTGGAAACCTTTGGGGCCAAGCTTTTCAAAGAGAATAATTCTCTGAATGAATGTGTGAGCAGAGTTACCCTGCACAGGAAAACTTGCTAAAACAACCTCCTCCAGACCAGGGAAGAAGAATCCATGAGACATGTGCAAGAACGAAGGAGAGAAAGAAAGCTTTTGGAAGTTCTCAAGAAACTTGGGTGTGACTAAACAGTGACCCTGCCTTTCCTCCTAACTCATTCTCCTTGTATGTTTTATACTTTCTTCTTCAATCAAAAAGCTCTTTTCTGTCATAATCTATAGTGCCTCCTTCAGTTATATCTGAGAATGTTGACATCAATTAAAATCCATAACTGAAGGATTTCACTTCTAATGTCCTGTACAACCTTAACTTTTAAAGACCTGTCCTTCTGGTGATCTTGCAGAGTTTTCATGTCAAGGCCTGATAGTCCCGCATGGCGGCGACCTGCACCTTTTCGCACAGAGTCCCTGAGCTGCAAGCTGAGTGCAGAAGCTCAGCCATGGAGAGAGTGAAGATGACGCCTCCCTAGAGGGAGGCTGGGAGGGCCACATTTTGTCGGTAGCCCGAAAATCTTATTAGTCTTATTGAAATCATATATTTTAGCTTGATAGGTAAAAGTTTTATTTATAAGAGCCTCTGTTCCACATTTCAGGTATTTGCTAACTGTCACTCATTATAATCCTAAACTAGAAAACCTCACGCCTCTTAACAGAAGCCATTGGCAAGGGCAAAGCCCTGTTGCATAGCACCCGGCCATCAGCCACACCTGCCCCTGAATTTGACTCCCGTCCCACCAAACAAAACCGAGAATGGCTGCCTTTAAGAAAAAACCTCCTGGCAGATTGAGATCTCACAGTAGAGAGGGAGTTGACCTTCTGACCTTGCTCGGCCCTGTAGAGACTCTGAGTTGTGTGTAATGATTGGCGCAATATTCATAAATAAAAATTTTCACTGTGATAAAAAAAATTATTTTTATTGTGCAACATCTTAGTTTCTCAATGTATGATGATTGATAATTTTGCTATGTAGTAGCCTTGTGCTGCCATTTTTATTCTTTTTAAGGTCTGTATGGCTTCTAAGATCTTCTGTTATATAGTCTCAGTTGGGAAGTCTGGTATAGTTCTAAGAGGTCTGGGTTTTATATGAACAAGGCTTTTTACCCTCATTGCTCTTTTAATATTTCTTTTATTTTTTTCGTATTTTTTTCCTTATATGATCAGGAATATGTTCTTTTTCTGGTTCAAACTTACTTGGGGCTCAGACTCTTTTATTGCTATTTTATTTATCACATTTCTAAAAGCATTCCGGGTTTGCCCCCCACAAACCCTCTATCCTGAGATCCCCCTCACCCTTGTTTCCACATGATGGGGCTGTCTCCTACACGCATCCATGCCTCACCAACCTAGCATTTCCTTGTATTTGGGATATGGAGTCTCCACAGGATGGAGGACTCCCCTTTTCATTGGTGACAGATAAGGGCATGCTCTGCTACATAAGCAGCTGGAGCCGTGGGTCCTCCCTCATCTTCTCTCTTTAGTTTGTGATTTGGTACCAAAGATCTGGGGTTCAATTGGTTAATATCATTGTTCTTCCTATGACTTTGCAAACCCCTTCAGCTACTTCATTCCTTCACCTAACTCTTCGACAGGGTCTGTAGAGCTCAGTCCCTCAATATTAAGGAGCATCCACATCTGTATTGACTAGCTCTCTGGTAGGGTCTTCTCAGGGTAGCCATACTAACCTCCTCATCTTACAAGTGCTTCTTGTCATGAGTAACAGTGTCTGAGTTTCGTGGTCTGCCAAAGGGATGAATTCTTATGTAAGAAGTGGACGGCCTTTCTTTCAGTCCATTCTCTACTTTTGTCCTCATGCTTTTAGATAGGTACAATCTCAGATAAAATTTTGAGATGGGTGGGTAAAAGCCATCTCAACCTGGGGCTGGTGAATAATCTCTGAACAGTAACTTCAAGCAGGATTTCTACCTTTTTTTTTTTTTTTTTTTTTTTTTTGGCTAATGTCTCCTGTTGGTCTTGGGAACTTTGCTTTTCTGGCATCTAGGAGTTTCTAACTCGCTAGGACCTAGTTTTCCATCCTCCACTGTTTCCACCTCTATTCACCCCTCAACCCTCTGGACTTCCCCACTCTCTCTCTCTTCCCACACCTGATCCTTCCCCCATTATTCTCTCCTTTCCTTACCTTTACAGGTCCCTTTCCCTCCCTATCCACTATTATTTGTTTCACCTTTTTTCATGTTTTTTTATTTTTAATTGATATATTTCTTTATTTACATTTTAAATGCTATACCTTTCCTGCTTCCCTGTCCAAGAACCCTCATTCCTCTCCTCCTCCATCAGGGTGCTCCTCCCATCCACCCCCCACACCTCGCTACTCCCCACACATCATTGCACTGAGGTCCAACTTTGGCAACCAAGCGCTTCTTTCCACTGTGCCCCAACAAGGCTATTCTCTGCTACATATGCAGTTGGAGCCATGGGTGAGTCCATGTATAGTCTTTAGTTAGTGGTTTGCTCCTGGAAGCTCTGGTTTGTTACATTGTTCTTCCTTATGGGGTTGAAAGCTCCTTTCAGCTCTTTCAATCCTTCCTCTAATTCCCTCAAAGTGTGTCCCAATCTTAGTTCGGTGGTTTGTCACTAGCATTTGACTTGTTTTGGACATGCTCTGGTTTTGTCTCTCATGAGATGTCTATCCAGTCCTTTCATGTACTTCTTTTAGCTTCATCAATCTTATCTAGTTTGGTGGTTACATATATGGGACCACATGTGGGCAGGCTCTGAATGGCCTTTCCTTCAGTCTCTGCTTAACCTCTTACCTCCATGTCCCTCTTTTATGTTTATTTTTTTCCCACTTTTAAGGAGTAGTAGAAGTGATCCCATTTTGTTTCATCCTCTTCTGAGCTTTCTGTAGGTCTGCTTGATTGCATCTGATAATTTGAGCTTTTGTCTAATATCCAATTATCAATGAGTGCATACCATGGTGTTTTTTCTGTGATTGGGCAACCTCACTCATGAAGATATTTTCTAGTTCATTTCCATTTGCCTATGAATTTCATGGAGTCATTGTTTTTGATAGCTGAGTAGTACTCCGTTGTGTAGGTGCACCACATTTTCTGCATCCATTGCTCTGTTGAAGGACATCTGGGTTCTTCCCAACTTCTGGCTATTATAGAGGAACATGTGTCCTTGTTATATGTTGGAGCATCTTTGGATATATGCCCAGGAGTGGAATAGCTAGGTCTTCAGGTAGTATTATGTCCAATTTTCTAAGGAACCTCCAGTCTGATATCCATAGTGGTTGTACCAGGTTGCAATCCCACCAACAATGGAGGAGTGTTCCTCTTTCTCCACATCCTCACCAGCATCTGCTGTCACCTGAGTTTTTTATCTTAGCCATGATGACTGTTGTGAGGTGAAATCTCAGGGTTGTTTTGATTTGCATTTCCCTTATGACTAACGATGTTGAACATTTCTTTTAGGTGCTTTTGGCAGAATTGGAATATTTCAGCTGAGAATTTTCATTTAGATCTGTACCCTATTTTTAGTAGGGATTATTTTTGGCCCTTCTGAGTCTAACTTCTTGAGTTCTGTATATTTGAATAATAGCCTCCATCAGATGGTACAGGTAAAGATCTTTCCCAACCTGTTGGTTGCTGTTTTGTCCTAATTACAGTGTCTTTACTTAACAAAAGCTTGGGTAGTTTTATGAATTTCCATTTGTTGATTCTGATCTTAAAGCATGAGCCATTGGTGTTTTGTTCAGAAATTTTCCCCAGTGCTCAAGTATTCAAGATCTTTCCTTACTTTTTTTTTCTATTACTTTGAGGGTATCTTGTTTGATGGTGGTCATTGATACACTTGACTTAAAGTTTTGTACATGGTGATAAGAATGGATCAATTTGCAGTCTTATACATGCTGACCTCCAATTGAACCAGCACCATTTGTTGAAAATGCTATCTTTCTGCCATTGGAAGGTTTAGCATCTTTGTCAAAGAACAAGTGGCTTTAGGTATGTGGGTTCATTTATGGGTCTCCAATTCTGTTCCACTGATCTACCAGCCTGTCTCTGTAAAAATTAACTATACAATATTTATGACTATTGCTTTGTAACACTACTTTGGAAGTCAGGATCGCATTCCCCCAAAAGTTCTTTTTTATTGAGCAATATTTTTTGTTATTCTGGATATTTTGTTATTCCAAATGAATTTTCAAATTGTTCCTTCTTATTTATAAAGAATTGAGAAGGAATTTGATGGGGATTGCATTGAATCTGTAGATTGCTTTTGGCAAAACGTCCATTTTTCCTGTATGAATCCTGCCAATCCATGAGCATGGGAGGCCTTTTTCCATTTCTGAGATTTCTTCAAATTTTTTCTTCAGAGATTTGAAGTTCTTTTATACAGATCTTTCAGTTGCTTGGTAAAAGTCACAACAAGATATTTTGTTATTTTCTGGGACTATTGTAGGGTGTCATTTCCCCAATTTCTTTTCTGTGTGTTTTTCCTTTGAAAAGCGAAAGACTACTGATTGTCGAATAATCTTATACCCCAACATGTTGGCTGAAGTTGTTTATCAGGTTTAGTAGTTCTGCTGGAACTTTGGGGGTCATTAAGTATCTATCATATCATTCGCAAATATGATATTTTGATTTCTTCCCCTTCCAATTTTGTATCCTTTTTTGTCCCCCTTTTGCCTTTGATTGACTTTGCTAGTACTGTATTGAATAGGGGAGAGAGGGGCCTTGTTCAGTCACTCATTTTAGTGGAATTGTCAATTTTCTCCATTTAGTTTGATGTTAGCTACTTGTTTGCTGTATATTGCTTTTTATGCTTAGGTATATGGACCTGGAATTTCTGTTCTTTCCAGGACTTTTATCAAGAAGGATGTTGAATTTTGTCAAATGCTTTTTGGCATATCTAATGAACATGATCATGTGGTTTTATCTTTGATTTTGTTTATATAGTGGATTACATTGATGGATTTCAGTATATTAAACCATCCCTGCATCCCTTAGATGAATCTTACTTGATCATGATGGATGATCATTTTGTTGTGTTCTTGGATTTTGTTTGCAAGAATTTTATTGAGCATTTTTTGGTCAATATTCATAAGTTAAATTGTTCTTAATTTCTCTTTCTTTATTGGGTTTTTGTTTGGTTTTGGTATAATAGTAATTTTGTCTTCATAGAAGTAATTTGTTAGTGCCCCATCTGTTTTTATTTTGTTCAATAATTTGGACAATATTTGCATGAGTCTTCTATGAAGGTCTGATAATTCTGCACTAAAACCCATCTGGACCTGGGCTGTTTTTGTTGGGAGACTTTTAATGAGTGCTTTATTTCTTTAGAGTTATGAAGTTGTTTAGATGGTTTATTTGTTCCTGATCTATCTTTTGGTACCTGTTATCTGTCCAGAAAATTTCCATTTTCTGATTTTCTAGTTCTGTTGAAATAGGTTTTTTGTAGTAGAATCTGATGATTTTTTTTAAAATTTCTTCAGATTCTGATGTTATGTCTCCCTTTTCATTTCTGATTTTATTAATTTAGATACACTCTATGTGACCTCTGGTTAGTCTGACTAAAGGTTTATCTATCTTGTTGATTTTCTCAAAGAACCAACTGTTGGTTCTGTTGATTCTTTGTATAGTCCTATTTGTTTCTATTTGGTTGATTTCAGCTCTTAGTTTGATTATTTCCTGCCCTCCACTCCTCCTGAGTGTATTTGCTTCTTTTTGTTCCAGAGCTTTTAGGTGTGCCGTCAAGCTGCTGACATATGTTCTTTCCTGATTCTTTTCGAAGTCACTCAGAGCTATGAGTTTTCCTCTTAGCACAGCTTTCATTGTGTCCCATAAGTTTGGGAATGGTGTATCTTCATTTTCATTAAATTCTAAGAAGTCTTTAATTTCTTTATTTCTTCCTTGACCTAGTTATCATTGAGTAGAACATTGTTCAACTTCCATGTATATGTGGGCTTTCTGTCATTATTGTTGTTATTGAAGACCAGTCTTAGTGCGTGGTGATCTGATAGGATGCATTTTTTTATGTCTTCCTGTATCTCTTGAGTCCTGTTTTGTGATGGATTATATGGTCAATTTTGGAGAAGGTTTCATGAGGTGGTGAGAAGAATGTATATCCTTTTGCTTTAGGATGGAATGTTCTATAAACATCTGTTAAATCCATTTGGTTTGTAACTTCTGTTAGTTTTAAGGGCATTTCTTATTTTAGGTTAGGGAAATTTTCTTCTATAATATTGTTGAAGATAGTTACTAGCCCTTTATGTAGAATGTTTCCTCTCTTCTACAGCTATTAACCTTAGTTTTCATCTTTTCACTGTGTTCTTGATTTCCTGGATGCTTTTTGTTAGGAGCCTTTTGCATTTGTATTATCTTTGATGGTTATATCAATGTTTTCAATGGTATATTTTGCCCCTAAGAATTTCTCATCTATGTCTTGTATTCTGTTGTTGATGCTTGCGTCTATGTTTCCTGATCTGTTTCCTAGGTTTTCTATCTCCAGTGTTTCTCCTTTTATGCTTCCTTTATTGTTTTACTTTATCCATTTTTAAATTCTGGATGGTTTTGTTCAGTTTGTCTCCTGTTTGGCTGTCTTTTCCTGTAATTCTTTAAAGGATTTTTGTGTTTCCTCTTTAAGGGATTCAACTTGTCTTCCTGTGTAGTCCTATATTTCTTTAAGGGAATTATTTATGTTCTTCTTAAAGTCCTCTATCATCATCATGAGATGTGATTTAAAAATAAACCTTGTTTTGAGGGTGTGTTAGGATATCCAGTAATTGCTTTGGTGGGAGAACTGGGCTCTGATGATGCCAAGTAGTCTTGGTTTCTGTTGCTTTGCTTCTTGCACTTGTCTTTCTCCATCAGGTTGTCTCTGGTGTTCACTTGTTTTGTTGTCTCTGAAAGTGGCTTGACCCTCCTGTTGATCTGTGTTTCAGCAATCATGTGGACCTGTTTTCTTTCAGCTTCATCTGGGATCAGAGGGCTTCTCCTGTGTTTGTGTGATCTGAAGCCTCCAGGAAGGTTTCTGAGTGAAGAAGAGTTGTTATTACCTCTTCTTTCAGGTGTGCAGGTGCTGCTGGTGATTTGCTTTCAGCTCTCAGCATAGGCAGAAACATGAAGGGTCCTGAACCTGACTGCTCATAGGTTCCTGTAACCAGAAGGCACAGAGGGAACTACACAGGTCCCTCTTGGATCAGGAATGTGAGAAGTGGCAGTCTCCCCTGACATATCAGGATTGTCTGCACTTCTGAGGGTCCAGCTTTTCCCCCCATGGGATTTGGGTGCAGGGAGCTGTTGGAACTGGTTCAGGTCTGTTCCAGCACAGGCAGAAACCAGCAGGTTCCGTCTACCAACTGTTCCAATATTCTTGTATCCAGGGGCCACTAGAGAGGTTCCTCTTGGGCCAGGAATGTGGACAGAAGCGGATGTCTCTCCTTAGGTGTCAGGATTTTATGCACTTCTTGGGTCCAGCTCTCTCTCCCATGGGATTTGGGTGCAAGGGAACTGTTGGACTCATTCAGTTCTGTTATGGGCACAGGCAAAACCCAGCAGGTTCCTCCCAGTTTGCTTTCTTTATATCCTGACAAGTATATAAGTATGTCTTTAGTAATGGGGTATTGCCAACTAAATTTTGTGGGTCTGACAAAAATGAAAATTGCCTCTATTATTTGGATCTTCAGATATTTTCAGGCAATAACTCCTAGGGAAGTTTCCTAACACTAGCAATACACTTTTCATTTGCCAACCTATGACTTCTACAAGCAGCATTTTCTACCTATGAAAGGTGCCTTGACTAATATATTAATGAGCTTACAAACTAGTGAGTTTCCATAATGCATCTTCATATATTCTTGGTTTTGTTTAATTATCCTTCATATTAACACCCCATATTCATATACCACCTCATTCTCATATTCATTCCCTCCATTCCATATTATAAGTATTTTTGTATCTCTCTTTCCTTGGGTATTTTGTTCTTGTTCTCCTTCTAATGGCCCCTTTCTAGATTTCTGTCCTTTATGTGAACTTCAGATTAAACACACTAAGAATTTATCTAGAATGCTCATATGACAGAGAATATATACAACTTGTCTATCTTTCCCTGTGTTACTTCATTAAGTACATTTTTCACTTACATTTAGTTTCCTAAGAAGCTCATAGATTCATTCTTATAGCTGAATGTAATTTTATTATGTATACACATCACAATTTCATTATCTATTTTTTAGTTGATGGGCACATAGGCTGAACCTATTTCCAAGCTATTGTGAGTTCAGTTGAAAGGAACACAGATTTTCAAATACCTGTTACTTGTATGTATCTTTGTGTGTAGTAGTATACACCTAACTACATAGTAGCATACACCTAAGAATGTAGTATAATACACCTAAGTACATAATAGTGTACACTTAACTATATAGCAGTATACACCTAAGTATACAGTGATATATATGTATGTAGTATACACATAAGCACATAGTAATATGCACCTAGATATAGTAGTATAAACCTAAGTAGTTTGTGTATATACTTAATATTGTACACTCCAGTAAAATATATTTTCAGGGTTTTTGAGTAAAATGCCCAGTGATTTCAATAGTTACTGTGTGACTATGTATTCCCAACAGTTTTCCCCACATTTTCTTATTACTAATTTAAAAATAATTTAAAAATTTGTTGTAAAGTAACTTCAAATAAATTTACCAAAATTAATGATATCCAAGCTAATGTTTATATATATATATATATATATATATATATATATATATATGTGTGTGTGTGTGTTATTTTAAAAGACCCTGTGAAGCCTTACACTATATGTTACACTTTATTTTTTGATTCACATTTTATTGGATATTTTATGTATTTAAATATCAAATGTTATCTTCTTTTATGGTTCCCCCCTCTATCATCCCCTGACATCATGCTTCTATGAGGATGCTTGCCCTACTACCAACCCACTCCCAGCTCACCACCCTGGCATTCTTTATACACTGGGGAAATGAGTTTTCACAGGATCAAGGGATTATACACCGATTAATGCTGGACAATGAGATCCTCTGTACATATGCAGCTTGATCCATGGGTCTCTACATGTGTATTCTTTGGTTGGTGATTTTAGTCCCTGTGAGCTCTGGGGGTTCTGAATAGTTGATATTGTTGTTTTTCCTATGGGCTTACACATCTTTTCAGGTCCTTCAGTCTTTTTTCTAAGTCCTCTATTGGGGTTCCTGTGTTCAGTCTGAAGATTAACTGCAAGCATCTGCATCTGTATCAGTGAGGATCTGGAAGAACCTCTCAGGAAACATCTGTATCTGGCTCATGTCAGCAAGTACTTCTTGGCATCAGCAATAGTGACTGGGTTTGTAGCTGTCTATGGGATGGATACCCAGGTGGGGAAATCTCTGGATGGCCTTTCTTTCAGTCTGTACTCCAGTGTTTTTCCCTGTATTTCCTCCTGTATCTTGTAATGCCTACAAAGGAGAACAAAAGCATCCACATTTTGGTCTTCCTTCTGCTTGACCTTCATGTGTTGTGAATTGTATCATTGGGTAAGCTGAGCTTTTGGGCTAATATCCACTTATCAATGAGTGCATAATATGTCTCTTTTGTGATTGGGTTGCCTCACTCAGGATGATATTTTCTAGTTCCATCCATTTGCCTATGAATTTCATAAAGTCATTGTTTTTAATAGCTGAGTACTAAGCCACTTGGTAAATACCCCACATTTTCCAAATCCATTCCTCTGTTGAAGGACACCTGTGTTTTTTCCATCTTCTGTCTATTATAAATAATGCTGCTATGAGCATAGTGGAGCATGTGGACTTCTTATATGTTGGAGCATCTTTTGGGTATATGCCAGGAGTGCTATAGTTCTGCTCAGTAGTGTTATGTTCAATTTTCAGAGGAACTTCGAGACTGATTGCCAGAGTGGTTGTACCAGCTTTCAATCCCAGCAACAATGGAGGATTGTTGCTCATTCTCCACAGCCTTGCCAGCATCTGCAGTCACATGAGTCTCTAATCTTAGCTATTTTGACTGGTGTGAGGTAGAATCTATGTGGTTTTTTGATATGAATTTCCTGGTTGCCTAATGATGTTGCAAATTTCCTCATGTGCTTCACACCTATTTCATGTACCTCTGTTTGTTTAGCTTTGTACCCAATTTTTAAATAGGTTTATTTGGTTCGAGTCTAACTTCTTTAGTTTCTTGTATATATTGGATATTAGCCCTCTAATGGATATGGGATTTGCAAAGATCTTTTCTTAATCTGTTGGTTGTCATTCTGTCATCTGTCTTACATAGGTTTTGCAATTTTATGAAGTCCTGTTTGTTGATTCTTGTTCTTAAAGCATAAGCCATTGGTGTTTTGTTCAGGAAATTTTCTCCTGTGCCCATATGTTCAGGCTCTTCCTCAATTTCTGTGTTATTAGTTTCACTGAATTTGGTTTTATCTGGAGTTTCTTGATTCAGTTGAACTTGAGCACTGTACAGAATAAAAGAATGGGTTGATTCACATTCTTTTACATGATGACCTCCAGTTGAACCAGCACCAGGATTTGTTGAAAATCCTGTCTTTTTTTCTACTTGATTGTTTTAGCTCCTTTGTCAAAGATCAATTGGCCATAGGTATGTGGGTTCATTTCTTGGTCTCCAATTATATACTATTGGTCTACTTGCCTATCTCTTTACAAATACTATGGAGTTTATATCATGATTGCTCTGTAATACTGTTGGAGGTCAGAGATGGTGATAACCCCAGAAGTTCTTTTATTGTTGAGAGTAGTTTTTGTTATCTTTTTTTGTTACTTCAAGTGAATTGGCAAATTGCACTTTCTAACTCTTTGAATAATTGAGTTGGAATTTTGATGGAGATTGCGTTGAATGGGTGGATGGCTTTTGGCAGGAGTCCAATTTTCAGTACGTTCATCCTGCCAATCCATGAGCAAGAAATATCTTTCCGTCTTCTGAAATCTTTTTCAATTTTTTTCTTCAGAGTCTTGAAATCCTTGTCATACAGAATTTTAACTTACTTGGTTAGAATCACACCAAGGCATTTATATTATTTGTGGCTATTTTGAAGGGTGTCATTTCCCTAATTTCTTTCTCAGCCTGTTTGTCCTTTGAGTACAAGAAGGCTACTGATCTGTTTGAGTTAATTTTATATCCAGTCACTTTGCTGAAGTTGTTTATCATGTGTACATTTTCTATGGTGGAATTTTTGTGGTCACTTCAACATACTATCATATCAACTGCAAATAGTGATATTTTGAATTATTTCTTTCCAATTTGTATCCTTTGACCTCTTTTTTTGTTGTCTAGTTGCTCTAAGTACGAATTCATGTACTATATTAAATAGGTAGGGAAAGAGTAGGCAGCTTTGTATAGTCCCTGATTTTAGTGGAATTGCTTCAAGATCCCCTCCATTACACTCCCTGGATTACAAAGATAGATTTCTTATTGAAGTGCCCATGCATCCATGGGATGAAGCCTACTTGATCATGATGGATAATTGTTTGATATGTTTTGGATTGCTTTTGTTTAGATTTTTGTGTATTTTTACACTGATATTAATAAGGGAAATTGGTCTTATGTTCTCTTTTTTGTGTCTCTGTGTGGTTTAGGTATGAACATAATTATGGTTTCATAGAGCAAATTGAGTAGTGTTCCTTCTGTTTCTATTTTGTGTAATATTTGGAAGAGTATTGGTAGTAGGTCTTCTTTGAATGTCTGATAGTGTTCTGCATTAAGCCCATCTGGTCCTTGGAGGTTTTTTGGTTGGGAGAATTTTCATGACTGCTTCTCTTTCTTTAGGGGTTTTGAGACTCCTCAGATGGTTTATCTAATCCTGATTTAACTTTTGTACCTGGTATCTGTCTAGAAATTGGTCCATTTCATCAATAGTTTCCAGTTTTTTTCAGTATAGCCTTTTGTAGTAGGATCTGATAATTGTTTGAATTTCCTCAGTTTCTTTTGTTATGTCTCCATTTTAATTTTTGACTCTCTTAATTTTGATAACGTCTCTGTGCCCTCTGGTTAGTCTAGTTAATAATTTATCTTGTTGATTTTCTCAAAGAACCAACACCTGGTTTTGTTGATTCTTTTGAATATTTTTTTGTTTCTACTTGGTTGATTTTTTGCTTTTAGTTTGATTATTTGCCAGCCGATTACCCTTTTGGGGTGTACTTGCTTTTTTTGTTTCAGAGTTTAGGTGTGCAGTCAATGTATACTTTTTCCAGTTTCATTCTGGAGGTAAATAGTGCTCTGAGTTTTCCTCTTACGACTGCTTTCATTGTGTTTGATATGTTTTGGTATTTTGTGCCTTCATTTACATTAAATTCTAAAAAGTCTTTAATTTCTTTAATTTTTTTCTTGATCAAGTTATCATTGATTACAGCATAGTTCAGCTTTCAAGTGTATTTGGGCTCTCTGTTGTTTTTGCTGTTGTTGAAAACAACAGCAATAGTCCATTGTGATCAGATAGGATGCAAGGACTTACTTCAATCTTCTTGTATCTATTGAGGCCTGTTTTGTGAATATTTTGTGAATATTTCTTTAAGTGCTTTTTGGACCTTTGAGATTCCTCTGCTGTGAATTCTCTCTCTCATTCTACACCCCATTTTTACTGGTATTTTTTTTTGAGTTTTAGATGTTAGCTTCTTGAGTTCTTTTTATGTGTTTGATATTAGCTCTCAATCAGATGTGGGGTTAGTGAAGATATTTTTCCCAATAAGCATGTTGCTGCTTTGTTCTATTGATTGTGTCTTTTGCCTTACAGAAGTTTTCTATTTTAATGATGTTTAATTTATCAATTCTTGATCTTAGAGCATGAGCCACTGGAATTAAATTTAGAAAATTTACTACTGTGCCAGTGTGTTTAAAGCTCTTTCACAATTAGACTTCTATTTGATTCAGTGTATCTTGTTTTATGTTGAAATCCTTGATGCCCTTGAACTTGAGCTGTGTACTGTGAGATAAAAATGGGTCTAAACCCACCTACACTATTGCTTATGCCATGAAATGCAGGCCTGCAGGAGACTGATATAGCTGTTTCCTGAGAGGACCTGCCAGAACATGACATATATAGTGGCTAATGCTAGCAGACATCCATTGAGCTGAGAATGGGATTCCCATTGAAGGAGTTAGAGAAAGGATTGAAGGAGCTAAAGGGGCAACCTCATACCAACAATACCAAGCAACCAAAGCTCCCATGGAATAAACCACTTCCAAAGGAGTACATATGGACAGACCCATGGCTCCAGCTGCATGTATAGCAGAGGATGGCCTGGTTGGGCACCAGTGGATGGTAAAGCTCTTGGTTCTGCCAAGGCTGGCCCGCCCCCTGTGTAGGGGAGTGTCATGGTGGGGAGGCAGGATAGGGTGTGAGGTTGTGGTGCATACTCATAAAAGAAGGTGGAGGGTGATAGGATAGGTGGTTTATGGACAGAAAACCAAAACCAGGAAAGGGGATTACATTTGAAATGTAACAAAATACATATCAAATACAAGTACAGAATGGGTATATTTTCATTTTTTACACACCAACTCCCGGTTAGACCTGCACCATTTATTGAAGATGCTTTCTTTTTTCCACTGTATATTTTTGACTTCTTTGTCAAAGATAAATGAACACATGTGTGTTGTTTTAACTCTGATCTTCAATATTATTTCATTGATCAACTTGTCCCTGCAATAATACCATGGAGTTTTTATCACAGTTGCTTTGTAATATACTTGGCGGTCTGGGATTGTTTCTCCTCCAGAGGTTCTTTTTTGTTAATAATTGATTTTACTATCCTGGGTTTTTTTATTTATCCATAAAAAATGAGAATTGCTCTTTTCATGTCTTTGGAGAATTGTGTTTGGATTTTGATTGGGTTTAACTTGGATCTGTAGATTGCTTTTGATAGGGTCGTCATTTTTACAATGTTAATCCTGTCAATCCAGGTACGTGGGTGATCTCTCCATTTTCTTGAGAGACTTGAAGTTCTTGTCATACATCATACAAACTATTATAGTTTGTATATGCTTGGCCCAGGGTGTAACACTATTAGAAGATATGACCCTGTTGTAGTTAGTGTGGCCTTTTTGGATTATGTGTATACTTATGGGTGTGGACTTTAAGATCCTCATCCTAGATGCCTGGAAGCAGTTTTCTGCAAGCAGACTTCAGATGAAGATGTAGAATTTTCAGTTCCTCCTACAACATGACTGCCTAACTGCTATCATGTTTTCGCTCCCTCCCTCCTTCCCTTACCCCCCACATACACATGCCTTATTCCCCTCACTCACTTTGTTAGTGTGATTATTATTGATGCCATATAGCCTTGATTCATAGGTCCATAAGATTTCAGCCATGAGGTTGCTGTTTTGATTTAAATCTTTCTTTCCAACACTGTATAACATATGATTTTCCCATCTGTGTCATCAAATCTTTCTCTCTTCCTAGTGTACCTCATCAGGAAGCATGAACTTACAGGAATCACCTCTGGATTCCTGTATCCTGTCCTTTCAGCTTGGCAGTAGGATATCTCTTCATGTCACCAGTTATTTATATGTGTGGTGATGAAATTTTTAATGAACTTGATTTATAAGTTCTCTATATGTCTATTTGCCTCAAACATCATGTTTAATGCTATAAATACAGACTAGTTAGAAATTCTTAGTGAAGACTTTTGCTGATGCTTTCAGAAAAGTGAAGAAAGTCAAGCAGACCCAGTGTTAAGGCTTTATAACTGATACATTACTTCTTTCTGAACACAGTTCTATATGGATCATGGTTTGAGCACATCCGTGCCTGGCTGTCCATGCGAGAATGTGACAACTTCTTGTTACTGTACTATGAAGACATGAAAAAGGTGAGCATCCATCTTACAATCACCACACAGTTAAGAACTAGACCCTAGTAATGAAATAGGTTACTGAGAAATGTGATTTTTTGTTTGTTTTGGTTTTTCCTAACTTTTTTTTTATTAATTAAAAAAACTTTTAAGTGTTAATGTATTTGATCATGTTCACCCTCTCCCAGAGGCTTTCCAGATGATCTATGGCTCCTTATCCACCCCACTTCAAAGTTTTTCACAAAAATTCTAGTACAAAAGCAAGCCTCCCAAATCAAGAAAAGAACATATAAAAGAATCCAATATAAAATAATGTATTGAACAGTTGTCTGTAAATGTGTCACAGGGTATAAAAACCTGAGAGGAGGGAACTTTAATTATGAAAATGTCTCCATAAGGTCCAGCTGTATGCAATACTGTAAGGCATTTTCATAATCATTGATTGAAGGGTAAGGGCCCACCCCTCATGAGAGCTGTCATCCATGGATTCTTTAAGAAAACAGGCTGTACATAGTATGGTAAAGGAGCCAGCAAGCAGCATGCCTCTATTGCCTCAGCATCATTTCCAGCCACCAGGTTCCTGCACTTTTATTGTCTTGTCCTGACATCCTGCAATGATGTATAGCAGTGATATGTAATTACGAGTGAAATGACATGTGATTAAAAAAAAAAAACTATGACATAGAAATTAGACCAGTGAATACAACAAAACTAAGAGAATCTGACTGAAAGCACTAGGATCCTAGATCCACTCATTCACTCACTCAGGAACCTCATGAAAACCCTAATTAGCCAACAGCTCAATTAGATGTAACCCAATCCTAGTGCTGGAATTTTTCATTCATTCATTCTCTTTCTTTGGAACAAGAGATGGCCACTATATGGTCATTTCACTTTGAACACCTTCATATATGCATAGTTTTTAGTAAGTTTCCACTGTTTTATGTTTCAATTCTACCTCTCAACTGTCTCACAATTTTACCTGTATCTCCCTTTACCCCCTTTCAAAACCACCTCTCCCTTCCACTTTCCCACTTGATTCCTCCATCCTAGATCTTTAACATGCCTTCATAATTTCTTCTGTACATTTAATGTTTTGATTATTATGTTATCTGTGCACTGATTTTCTGGTCCATTCTACATGGTGTTCTGTATGCTTCAAGAATGTTGATAGTCATCTCTTTCTTCAGGTTAGTATTTTTTCTATGATTTTGTTGAAAATATTTGCTGTACCTTTGACATGGGCTTCCTTTACATCTTCTATTCCTATTATTCATTGATCTGGTCTTTTCATAGTAGTGACCCAGATTTTGTGGATATTATGTTCCAGGAGCTTAATATTTTATTATTTATAACATTAATATTAATAATAATATTTAATTTAATGCATTTAATTTTACTTTAATGTTTTCTTCAACGTATTCTTTTCTTCTATAATGTCTTCAATACCTAAAGTTTTCTATTCTAGCTATTGTACTTGTTGGGGAAGCTTGCCTCTGAGATACCTGTTTGAGTTCCAAAAATTTCCTTTTTGAGATTTCCTTCAGTTTGGATTTCATGCATTGATTCTATTTCTACCCAGGGGGAAATCAGTTCAATTCAGTTTTTTCTACTGTTTCTTTGTTTCATAGATTTCTTTAAGGAAGATATTAATTTCCTTTTAAAAGACCACTATCATACCTATAATTTGTTTTAAGCATTTTTCGTTGTGTCTCAGCTAAGGTGAAATAATCAGGATGTGCTATGTTACAATTGCTGACCTCTTGTGGATATATATTTGTTCTGTTTATTACTGATTGTTTTTTCACTGGAATTTAGGCATTATACTGGCTGCTTTTGTGTGTCAAATAGACAGAAGCTTGAATTATGACAAATTTCAATGTCTTCCTTGAGGAAATGCCTCCATGAGATCCAGCTCTGTGGCATTTGTCAATCAGTGATCAATGGTGCTGGACCCTTGTGGGTGGTACCATCCCTGGGCTGGTAGTCTTGGTTTCTATAGGAAAGCAAGGTGAACAAGCCAGGGGAAGTAAGCCTATAATAGCATCCCTCCATGATCTCAGCATCATCCCCTGCTTCTTGGTCTGCTTGAGTTCTACTCCTGACTTCCTTTGGAGAAAAAGTGTAAGCTGAATAAACTTTTTCCTCTCCAAGTTACGTTATGGTCATGATATTTTTCAGGAATAGAAACCATGACTAAGACAAGCATCTTAGATTAAGAAGATAATGTGTCTAGGTGCTGATAGCTGTTCTGGTCTTTATTTTGTGGGAGTTTTGTTTCCTGGTTTGTGTCTCACTCTGGTTATTAAGAGAATTAGGTAGATTTATATATCCTGTAGAAATTAAATTGCAGTACCAAATAAGATGTGTTCATGAGTTGTGGGTCCTGAGAGTTAGGAATGCATATGGATTGGACTCAATTGAGGGACTCCAGAAGAGTGAGGAAAGCAAAGTATTCCACCAGGACCTGCTTAGTCAATCTCCTGGAAATGGGGTCAGAGTGTGAGGAAAGGCCAGAGAAGGAGATTTGATAGAGAGGTGTGGATGAGACTCACAGATTGGATTTGAAGAATATAGGGGAAAATGAAGATATGAAGTTGTAACCTCATTGCTTCCCTGTCATAATGGGGTGTAGCTTCTTTGGGAGAGCATACTGGAGTTGGGGGCTGGGGAAAAGCAATTCACCCAGCAAATTTGATGTTTTGCTGCAGAGATAAGTAGGTGTCTGGGTATTGGACTCAAGACGTGTTGGGAGAAGTGAAGATTTATCTGCAGATAGCCTACCAGTTTCCCTAGCCAGAGTTGTCCACTAGTTCCCAAGGACTGCTGAACTTGGGGACTGGAATAATGCAATGAGTGAAGGGAGTAATTTTAGAAGGGAAAGGTCTTTGAATCCAATAGAGAAGGGAAGTATTGCCACTATTTTGTATGTTTGTTTGTTTGTTTTGTTTATTTTGTGTTCTTTGTTTTTGTTTGTTGGTGCAGAACTAAGGATGAGACTTGGGCATGGGATCTAAAAAAGCAGAGGGAAAAGTGAAGGTCTGCTGTCAGCCCACCTGCTTCACTGAAATTATTGAGAAAAATAAATATTGATAAAAATTAAAGTGCAACTAAACAAAAAAAGAAAACATGAAATTATCCCAAAATAATTTGAGCTCTTAGTGTCCTATCCCAGGAAGCAGAAAGATTACCTGTAAAAAAAACAAAACCTTTCATTACAGTCTTTTTCCCATATGTAGAATTTTTTACTTAATCATCATGAAATTAAGTTTTCCCTAGGAAGGATCACTACCTAGCTGTCTGCTACACAGTAGTGCACATTCCCATTAGCCTCCTTTCTCACCATTTAATGTTCTTTTCAGTTATTGTCATGATTGTTTTCTTTTGTGTGAAATATTAAGTGGAACTGTGGTAAATATGTAAAAACAAGTTTTAAGCCAAGAAATCTTCATGGTCCCATTAAAAGCACAATATTTGATGTTCAAAGATTTTTATTTGTAATGCCTATCTCCTACAATTGCACTAATACACAGATATTGCAAAAATTGGGTATCTGAGGCAGAAAAAATGTTAAATTTGATGCCCACGTGAGCTTCAACCTGAGATGCTTACTCAAAACAAAATCTCTCAGAATTACCCCAAGTAATTAATATTGACAACATTTTATGAAACTGTTTTAAAGCTGTATTGTTTACACTTAGCCTAAGCAAACAGTATTATCTGGTGTAAACATTAAACTATGCCTAGGTTTTTGTGCATGTTCTTCCATTTTCCTTGGTCATTGTCTAACGGTATTTCTGTAAGTTTCTGTAAACATCCCAGGGCAGGTTAGATACAGTTGTACATACTTTCAATGCCAGGACTTGAAAGGAAAAGCCAGATAGATGGATCACTGGTCTCTGTGAGGTTGAGGTGTACTGGTCTCCATACAAACTTTCACTGCATAAGACAAAGCTCCATATTGAGGCCTGTCTTTAAAAATATCTCAGTATACTTAGTGAGTTTATCAGCACAAACATTTTATAATGGCACTATGGAGATGGAGGCCCAAGTGTCTGAAATTCATTATCATTATCCTCTACCAAGCAAGTTTAAGTTTAACCTTGGTTCTGTGAGAACCTATCTCTAATATTTTCTCCTTCCTGAGAAGAAACCCACATCCTCTGTATTTCTCAATATATAAATGTTGTGTGTGTGTCTTACCTGCCTTTATTCCACTGCCTTTTCTAGCCTATACCACAATCATGCTCACTCATTTTTTTTTTTTTTGAGCTGGGGACCGAACCCAGGGCCTTGCGCTTCCTAGGCAAGCGCTCTACCACTGAGCTAAATCCCCAACCCCTCTCACTCATTTTTTGATGCCCTTTCTTCATGTCCCATTTTCCTTCATTATTTACAGATTCCTTCTTTGCATCTGTTATCTCAGAGCTCTCTGTTTATCACCTTCATTTCTGTTTCTTCTTCTATCAGGATACAATGGGAGCCATAAAGAAGATATGTGACTTCCTGGGGAAAAAATTAGAGCCAGATGAGCTGGATTTGGTCCTCAAGTACAGTTCCTTCCAAGTCATGAAAGAAAATGACATGTCCAATTATAGCCTCCTGAAGAAAAAATCAATTTTTACTGGTATTGGCCTAATGAGGAAAGGTAAAGAAATTTTCTATCGTCAGAATGTGTCGGAAAATATTAAAGATTTGTTTTGCTAATGAATCTCTAAGAAAGTGTTGCAAATGTACAGAGAATCACTTCTCACCACTGAAAGCCTCTCCCAAATATTAAAGGTGAATATTTTTATGGAGAAGATGGGGACATCAAACACTGTGAAAAGTTGATTTATTCTGGGAGATGACCTTTGGATTGAAGATAGTCATGTTCATTAACTTCAGTGAAAAAATGGGAAAGTGATCATGTTTACATTAGGTATTGTAAAGTCCCTGTATCATAATCCTAAACTCTAAAGTATAAAAATTACAATGGAGGAGACCAAATATATCTAAGATGATAACCACAGAACCACAAAAATTGCATTAACACCTGGAAAAGATGTTGAACAGTTCAATAGTCCTGCCATAGAGTAGGGCAGAGTAGACAAGAAAAGGACTAAGAAAATTCTCTAGAATTAAAACCTGATAGTATTAATTTATATGTATGAGTGCTCTGTTTGTGCCAGAAGAGGGCATGAAATTTCATTACAGATAGTTATGAGCCATCATGTGGTGACTGGGAATTGAATTAAGGAACTCAAGGAGAGTAGTCAGTGCTGATAACATCTGAACCATCTCAACAGCCCCTTTCTTAAAATAAATGGAGGGAAACTTGAATCAATGTCAGTAAGTTCAGGGAATAGGGAAGGCTGCACAATCCATCCCTACCTACTAAATACAGGTCCTAACTAGAGTGATTAGACAACAAAAAGTGGTCAAAGGAATACAAATTGGAAAGGAAGAAGTTAAACTATTACTATTTGCAGATGATATGCTGGTATACTTAAGTGACAGCAAAAATTCCACCAGAGAATTCCTAAACCTGATAAACAACTACAAAAAAGGGACTGGATAAAAAAATTAACTCAAACAAAGAAGTACCCTTTCTCTATTGAAATGGTAAACAGGCAGAGAAAGAAGGTAGGAAAATAACACCATTTTCAATAGTCACAAGCAATATAAAATATCTTGGTGTGAATCTAACCAGGCAAGTGAAAATCTATAGAACAAGAACTTCAAGTCTGTGAAAAAGAAAATTGAATATCTCAAAAGAGGGAAAGTTCTGCCATGTTCATGGATTGGCAGAATAAATATAATAAAAATGGGAATCTTGCAGAAAGACTCTACACATTCAATGCAATCCCCATGAAAATTCTAACTCTATTCTTCAAAGCATTAGAAAGATCTATTTTCAAATTCATTAGGAATAATAAAACCAGGATAGGAAAAAAGTATTCTCAACAATAAAAGACCATCTGGTGGTATCAACATCCCTGTCCTCAAAATTTACTACAGAACAATCATGATAAAAACTGAATTGTATTAGAACAAAGACAGATATGTAGGACATGAAATATAATTGGAGATGCAGAAATGAACCCACACAACTACTGTCACTTTATCTTTGACAAAGGAGCTGAAACCCTCAGGTGGAAAAAGGACAGCATTTTCAACAAATGGTGCTAGTTTAACTGGAGATCAGAATATACAAGAATGCAAATCAATCCATTCTTACCTTCTTGTACAAAGCTTAAGTCCAAGTGAATGAAGGACATACACATAAAATCAGATACACTGAAACTAACTGAAAAGAAAGTGAGGAAGACCCTCAAACACTTGGGCAAAGGAAGAAATTTCCTGAACAGTACACCAATAGCTTATGCTCTAAGATCAAGAGTCAACAAATGGGACCTCATAAAATTGCAAATATTCTGTAAGGAAAAGAGCACTGTCAATAGGACAAAGAGGTAACCAATAAATTGGGAAAAGATCTTTACCAATCCTACATCTGATAGAGGGCTAATATCTAATATATACAAAGAACTCAAAAAGTTAGACTCCAAAGAATCAAATAACTCTATTAAAAATGGGGTACAGGGCTAAGCCAAGAATTCTTAACTGAAGAATATGGAATGGCCATGAAGCAACTAAAGAAATCTACAATATCCTTTGCCATCAGGGAAATGCAAATCAAAACAACCCTGACATACCACCTCACACTACTCAGGATGGCTAAGATCAAAATCTCATGTGATAGTACATGCTGGTAAGGATGTGGAGAAATAGGAACACTCCACCATTGTTGGTGGGAGTGCAAGCTGGTACAAGCACTCTGGAAATCAATCTGGTGTTTCCTCAGAAAATTGGACATAGTACTAACTGAAGACCCAGTTATACCACTCCTGGGCATATACCTAAAAGATGTTCCAATATATAACAAGAAGACATTCTCCACTATGTTCATAGCAGCCTTATTTATAATAGCCAGAATCTAGAAAGAACCAAGATGTCCTTGAACAGAGGAATGGATACGGAAAATGTGGTATACTTATGTAATGGAGTATTACTCAGCATATTAAAAAGTGACTTCATGAAATTCCTAGGCAAATGGATGGAACTAGAAAATATCTTCGTGAGTGAGGTAACCCAATCACAAAAAACACATATGATGCACACCCACTAATAAGTTGATATAAGCCAAAAAGATCAGAATAACAATGATATAATTCAAAGACCATATGAAGCTAAAGAAGAAGGAAGACCTAAGTGTGTCTTATCCAGTCCTTGACAGAAGGGGGAACATAGTACTCAACAAGAGGAAACATGAAGTCAAATTGTGGAGCAGGTACTGAAGGAAAGTCCAGCAAGTGTCTGCCCCACCTGGGGATCCATCCCATTTATAGTCATCAAACCTAGACATTATTGCTAATGCCAAGAAGTGCTGGCTGATAGGAGCCAGATATAGCTGTCTCCTGAGAGCCTCTGCCAGAGCCTGACAAATACAGAGGCAGATTCTGACACCCAAACATTGGACTGAAAACAGGGTACTCAACTAAGGAGTTAGACAAATAATTGAACAAGCAGAACAGGCTTGCCACTCCATAGTAAGAACAACAATATCAACCATGCAGAGCTGCCAGGTACTAAATCACCAAAGAGTACACATGGAATGACCCATGACTCGAGAGGCATATCAAGCAGAGGATGGCCTTGTTGAACATCACTGGCAAGAGAGGCCCTTGGTTCTGTGAAGGCTCAAAGCCCTATTGTAGGGGAATGTCAATGCTGGGAGTCATGAATCGGTTAGAGGGTGGAGAGGCACCCTCAAAGAGGCAAGAGTAGCGGGTAATGGGATAGGGGGTTTCTGGAATGAAAACTGTGAATGGGGACTACATTTGAAATGTAAAAAGAAAATATCCAATAAAAAATCTGACATCATTTGTCAACCTATGTTTGATTACTTTATGTTCATTACCCTTTTCTTTTTTTGAACTGTCTCTCCTGGATGGGGAATTTCAACTCTCGTTATGTCTCTGCCATCTCTGTATTCTGGGAGAAGATTGTGTGTGTCATTTCATAGCTGTTCAGGTAAGGTATGACTTTTCCAGAATGAATCAGACCTTGAGACTTACCCAGACTTGATTAGGTAGTGATAGGTGAGATGAAACTCAGAGTAGAAGAAAAAGGGTGTCAGTAATCAGATATTTAACAATGAATATGAACATCAGCATAAGTGAAGGAAGTAAGAGTTATGGATTTCATTTTTTCCCATAATTTAAATGCATCAGCTTTTACTGTCACTCCTTTTCTGTTCCAGAGTGAGATTTGGCTACTAGCAATATAAGGATATCAGAATTTTTCATAGACAAAATGAAGTCAAGTACTAACCATATTGTATTTAATCTGATACACTTATAGCCCCATATTAGGAAATTCTGACTCAAAATTAAGCATGATATGTCACCACTCACTACAAGAGAATGGGTATCTACATAGTAAAGATTAAGGCCTCTGTAAGAATACACTGGTGTTGCCATATGACCTCATACCTCTGCACTCCAGAGTCAGTGGAGACATATTTCTCTGTACTAGAACTGAAGGTTTGACCTAAAAGAAGTAGTCTGTTCTTACATTTCCTACAATGAATCAGAATTTGGCAGAGGTAAAACAGTATATGAACATAAAATTATGTTATTAAATACCTATAAAATCAAGAAGCTCTGCTAATATCAAAGGGATAAGGAAACTAACAAGCATATGCTTTAGCAGAGACACATCAGAGGAGATGGATGAGAATTTAAGACAAAATTCTATGAGGACAATTATTATTTCTTCTTTTCCAGGAAGTTTATTCTAGGATGAGACCACACATGGATTTAATCTCTTCCCAATGTACATAATATTTGTCATGCGGGATAGATTATAGGAACAATACATACATACATACATACATACATACATGCATGCATAAAATCAGTAATTATAACACAGTTTTGACAAAACACTTGTTCAAACTTCATAATATTTTTTGTATTTTAATTTTCCTAGTGATTATTGTTAGATATTTTTTGCATTTGAAAACAACTATTATTTGGGGGAATTATTTTTCCTTTTTCTTTTTTTAATTCAGGTTAGGGAATGCTTTATTTTTCCAACCACTCCACAGATGATTTCATTATCAAATAAGAAAACAGTCACAGAGAAGTAAGTTAACCAGTATTCTCTCACATAAGAAACACATCACAACTATGGAATGGCACCCCATACTTTTGCATTTTCTATGCCTTTTTTTTCCATTTTTTTTTATTAACTTGAGTATTTTATTTACATTTCGAATGTTATTCCCTTTCCCGGTTTCCCGGCCAACATCCCCCTAACCTCTCCCCTCCCCTTCTTTTTTTATTTTTTCTTTTTTCCCTCCCCTTCCTTATGGGTGTTCCTCCCCACCCTCCCCCATTGCCGCCCTCCCCCAACAGTCTAGTTCACTGGGGTTCAGTCTTAGCAGGACCCAGGGCTTCCCCTTCCACTGGTGCTCTTACTAGGATATTCATTGCTACCTATGAGGTCAGAGTCCAGGGTCAGTCCATGTATAGTCTTTAGGTAGGGACTTAGTCCCTGGAAGCTCTGGTTGCTTGGCATTGTTGTACATATGGGGTCTCGAGCCCCTTCAAGCTCTTCCAGTTCTTTCTCTGATTCCTTCAAGGGGGGTCCTGTTCTTAGTTCAGTGGTTTGCTGCTGGCATTCGCCTCTGTATTTGCTGTATTCTGGCTGTGTCTCTCAGGAGCGAGCTACATCCGGCTCCTGTCGGTCTGCACTTCTTTGCTTCATCCATCTTGTCTAATTGGGTGGCTGTATATGTATGGGCCACATGTGGGGCAGGCTCTGAATGGGTGTTCCTTCAGTCTCTGTTTTAATCTTTGCCTCTCTCTTCCCTGCTAAGGGTATTCTTTTTCCCCATTTAAAGAAGGAGTGAAGCATTCACATTTTGATCATCCATCTTGAGTTTCATTTGTTCTAGGCATCTAGGGTAATTAAAGCATTTGGGCTAATAGCCACTTATCAATGAGTGCATACCATGTGTGTTTTTCTGTGATTGGGTTACCTCACTCAGGATGATATTTTCCAGTTCCAACCATTTGCCTATGAATTTCATAAAGTCATTGTTTTTGATAGCTGAGTAATATTCCATTGTGTAGATGTACCACATTTTCTGTATCCCTTCCTCTGTTGAAGGGCATCTGGATTCTTTCCAGCTTCTGGCTAGTATAAATAAGGCTGCTATGAACATAGTGGAGCACGTGTCTTTTTTATATGTTGGGGCATCTTTTGGGTATATGCCCAAGAGAGATATAGCTGGGTCCTCAGGTAGTTCAATGTCCAATTTTCTGAGGAATCCCCAGACTGATTTCCAGAATGGTTGTACCAGTCTGCAATCCCACCAACAATGGAGGAGTGTTCCTCTTTCTCCACATCCTCGCCAGCATTTGCTGTCACCTGAGTTTTTGATCTTAGCCATTCTCACTGGTGTGAGGTGAAATTTCAGGGTTGTTTTGATTTGCATTTCCCTTATTACTAAATATTTTGAACATTTCTTTAGGTGTTTCTCAGCCATTTGGCATTCCTCAGCTGTGAATTCTTTGTTTAGCTCTGAACCCGATTTTTTAATAGGGTTATTTGTCTCCCTGTGGTCTAACTTCTTGAGTTCTTTGTATATTTTGGATACAAGGCCTCTATCTGTTGTAGGATTGGTAAAGATCTTTTCCCAATCTGTTGGTTGCCGTTTTGTCCTAACCACAGTGTCCTTTGCCTTACAGAAGCTTTGCAGTTTTATGAGATCCCATTTGTCGATTCTTGATCTTAGAGCATAAGCCATTGGTGTTTTGTTCAGGAAATTTTTTTCCATTGCCCATGTGTCCGAGATGCTTCCCCAGTTTTTGTTCTATTAGTTTGAGTGTATCTGGTTTGATGTGGAGGTCGTTGATCCACTTGGACCTAAGCTTTGTACAGGGTGATAAGCATGGATCGATCTGCATTCTTCTACATGCTGACATTCAGTTGAACCAGCATCATTTGCTGAAAATGCTATCTTTTTTCCATTTGATGGTTTTGGCTCCTTTGTCAAAAATCAAGTGACCAGAGGTGTGTGGGTTCATTACTGGGTCTTCAATTCTATTCCATTGGTCTATCTTTCTGTCTCTGTACCAATACCATGCAGTTTTTATCACTATTGCTCTGTAATACTGCTTGAGTTCAGGGATAGTGATTCCCCCTGAAGTCCTTTTATTGTTGAGGGTAGTTTTAGCTATCCTGGGTTTTTTGTTATTCCAGATGAATTTGCAAATTGTTCTGTCTAACTCTTTGAAGAATTGGATTGGTATTTTGATGGGGATTGCATTGAATCTGTAGATCGCTTTTTGGTAAAATGGCCATTTTACTATATTAATCCTGCCAATCCATGAGCATGGGAGATCTTTCCATCTTCTGAGGTCTTCTTCAATTTCTTTCTTCAGAGTCTTGAAGTTCTTGTTGTACAAATCTTTTACTTGCTTGGTTAAAGTCACACCGAGGTACTTTATATTATTTGGGTCTATTATGAAGGGTGTCGTTTCCCTAATTTCTTTCTCGGCTTGTTTCTCTTTTGTGTAGAGGAAGGCTACTGATTTATTTGAGTTAATTTTATACCCAGCTACTTTGCGTGAATTTGTTTATCAGCTTTAGTAGTTCTCTGGATGAACTATTGGGATCAGTTAAATATACTATCATATCAAATGCAAATAGTGATATTTTGACTTCTTCTTTTCCAATCTGTATCCCCTTGATCTCCTTTTGTTGTCTGTTTGCTCTGGCGAGAACTTCAAGAACTATATTGAATAAGTAGGAGAGAGTGGGCAGCCTTGTCTAGTCCCTGATTTTAGTGGGATTGTTTCAAGTTTCTCTCCATTTAGTTTAATGTTAGCAACTGGTTTGCTGTATATGGCTTTTACTATGTTTAGGTATGGGCCTTGAATTCCTATTCGTTCCAGGACTTTTAGCATGAAGGGGTGTTGAATTTTGTCAAATGCTTTCTCAGCATCTAATGAAATGATCATGTGGTTTTGTTCTTTCAGTTTGTTTATATAATGGATCACGTTGATGGTTTTCCGTATATTAAACCATCCCTGCAAGCCTGGGATGAAGCCTACTTGATCATGGTGGATGATTGGTTTGATGTGCTCTTGGATTCGGTTTGCCAGATTTTTATTGAGTATTTTTGCGTCGATATTCATAAGGGAAATTGGTCTGAAGTTCTCTTTCTTTGTTGGGTCTTTGTGTGGTTTAGGTATAAGAGCAAGTGTGGCTTCATAGAAGGAAGTCGGTAGTGCTCCATCTGTTTCAATTTTGTGGAATAGTTTGGATAGTATTGGTATGAAGTCTTCTATGAAAGTGTGATAGAATTCTGCAGTAAAGCAGTCTGGACCTGGGCTCTTTTTGGTTGGGAGACTTTTAATGACTGCTTCTATTTCGTTAGGAGTTATCGGGTTGTTTAAATGGTTTATCTGTTCCTGATTAAGTTTGGTACCTGGTATCTGTCTAGGAATTGTCCATTTCCTCCAGATTTTCAAGTTTTTTTTTGAATATAGCCTTTTGTAGTAACATCAGATGATTCTTTGAATTTCCACTGATTCTGTAGTTATGTCTCCCTTTTCATTTCTGATTTTGTTAATTTGGACACATTCTCTGTGTTCTCTCATTAGTCTGGCTAAGGGTTTTTCTATCTTGTTGATTTTCTCAAAGAACCAACTTTTGGTTCTGTTGATTCTTTCTATGGTCATTTTTGTTTCTACTTGGTTGATTTCAGCTCTGAGTTTGATTATTTCCTGCCTTCTATTCTTCCTGGGTGTATTTGCTTCTTTTTGTTCTAGAGCTTTTAGGTGTGCTGTCAAGCTGGTGATATATGCTCTCTCCTGTTTCTTTCTGCAGGCACTCAGAATTATGAGTTTTCCTCTTAGCACAGTTTTCAATGTGTCCCATAAGTTTGGGTATGTTGTACCTTTATTTTCATTAAATTCTAAGAAGTCTTTAATTTCTTTCTTTATTTCTTCCTTGACCAGGTTATCATTGAGTAGAACATTGTTCAACTTCCATGTATATGTGGGCGTTCTTCCCTTACTTTTATTGAAGACCAGCTTTATCCCGTGGTGCTCTATTAGGACGCATGGGGTTATTTCTTTCTGTACCTGTTGAGGCTTGTTTTATGTTTTATGACCAATTATATGTTCAATTTTGGAGAAAGTACCATGAGGTGGTGAAAGAAAGGTATATCCTTTTGTTTTAGTATAGAATATTCTGTAAATATCTGTCAAGTCCATTTGGTTCATGACTTCTCTTAGTCTGTCTATGTCTCTGTTTAATTTCTGTTTCCATGATCTGTCCATTGATGAGAGTGGGGTGTTGAAATCGCCTACTATTATTGTGTGAGGTGCAATGTGTGCTTAGAGCTTTAGTAAGGTTTCTTTTATATATGTTGGTGCCCTTGTATTTGGAGCATAGATATTTAGGATTGAGAGTTCATCTTGGTGAATTTTTCCTTTGATGAATATCACGTGACCTTCCTTATCTTTTTTGATGACTTTTGGTTGAAAATTGATTTTGTTCGCTATTAGAATGGCTACTCCAGCTTGCTTCTTTAGACGAATTTCCTTGGAAAGTTGTTTTCCCGCCTTTCACTCTGAGGTAGTGTCTGTCTTTGTCTCTGAGGTGTGTTTCCTGTAGGCAGCAGAATGCAGGGTCTTCATTGCGTATCCAGTTTGTTAATCTATGTCTTTGTATTGGGGAGTTGAGACCATTGATGTTGAGGGATATTAAGGAATAGTGATTATTGCTTCTTGTTATATTCATATTTGGATGTGAGGTTATGTTTGTGTGCTTTTCTTCTCTTTGTTTTCTTGCCAAGACGATTAGTTTCTTGCTTTTTCTAGGGTGTATGTTGGCCTTTACCATTTATTATCCTTTGTAGTACTGGATGTGTAGAAAGATATTGTGTAAATTTGGTTTTGTCATGGAATATCTTGGTTTCTCCATCTATGTTAATTGAGAGTTTTGCAGGATACAGTAACCTGGGCTGGCATTTTTGTTCTCTTAGGGTCTGTATGACATCTGTCCAGGATCTTCTGGCTTTCATAGTCTCTGGCGAAAATCTGGTGTGATTCTGATAGGTCTGCCTTTATGTGTTACTTGACCTTTTTCCCTTACTGCTTTTAATATTTTTTCTTTATTTTGTGCATTTGGTGTTTTGACTATTATGTGACAGGAGGAGTTTCTTTTCTGGTCCAATCTATTTGGAGTTCTGTACGCTTCTTGTATGCTTATGGGCATCTCTTTCTTTAGGTTATGGAAGTTTTCTTCTATGATTTTGTTGAAGATATTTACTGGTCCTTTGAGCGGGGAGTGTTCACTCTCTTCTATTCCTATTATCCTTTGGTTTGATCTTCTCATTGAGTCCTGGATTTCCTGTATGTTTTGTCAGTAGCTTTTTCTGCTTTACATTATCTTTGACAGTTGTGTCGTTGATTTCTATGGAATCTTCTGCTCCTGAGATTCTCTTTTCTATCTCTTGTATTCTGTTGGTGATGCTTGTATCTATGGCTCCTTGTCTCTTCCTTTGGTTTTCTATATCCAGGGTTGTTTCCCTGTGTTCTTTCTTGGTTGCTTCTATTTCCATTTTTAATTCCTTCAACTGTTTGATTGTGTTTTCCTGGAATTCTTTCAGGGATTTTTGTGATTCCTCTCTATAGGCTTCTCCTTGTTTACTTATGTTTTTCTGCGTTTCTCTAAGGGAGTTCTTCATGTCTTTCTTGAAGTCCTCCAGCATCATGATCAAATATGATTTTGAATCTAGATCTTGCTTTTCTGGTGTGTTTGGATATTCAGTGTTTGCTTTGGTGGGAGAATTGGGCTCCGATGATGCCATGTAGTCTCGGTTTCTGTTGCTTGGGTTTCTGTGCTTGCCTCTCGACGTCAGATTATCTCTGGTGTTACTTTGTTCTCCTATTTCTGACAGTGGCTAGACTGTCCTATAAGACTGTGTGTCAGGAGTGCTGTAAACCTGTTTTCCTGTTTTCTTTCAGCAAGTTATGGAAACAGAGTGTTCTGCTTTCGGGCATGTAATTTTTCCTATCTACAGGTCTTTGGATGTTCCTGTGGGCCTGTGTCCTGAGTTCACCAGGCATGTCACTTGGAGCAGAAAAGTTGGTCTTAACTGTGGTCCTGAGGCTTAAGTTTGCTCTTGGGGTGTTGCTTATGAGCTCTCTGTGAGGGCAGCAACCAGGAGGACCTGGGCTGCCCTTTCTGGGAGCCGCTGTGCACCAGGGTCCCAGATGGCGTTTGGTGTTTTCCTCTGGAGTCAGAAATGTGGGCAGAGTGTTGTCTCTTCTGGCTTCCCAGGCATGTCTGCCTCTCTGAAGGTTTAGCTCTCCCTCCCACGGGATTTGGGTGCAGAGAAATGTTTATCCAGTTGGTCCCTTCAGCTTCCGGTGGTGTCTCATGCACAGGGGACCTGCTGCTCCCGTTCTCTTATCTCGGGATTATCTTTCTTAAACTAGTGTGATGCATATCTAGTAAGCCATGAACCTGGAAACCATTTCACTAATTCGGGATACCAAATTCACTACCAACCTGCTTCACTACCTTATTATAGTGGAAAATGAAATGAATATGACTGGAAACAATTTTGAAAGGAAAGAGTATGTAAACATAATATTTGTCTTCACAATTTCTATATCAGATTGGTGACATTTTTGAATCATCCAAGTATGAGCAAATCAAATATTAATTCTAAACCCAATTTCATTATTTACCATTAAATAACCTAATTCCCTAAATCATAAATCATTAAAATGCTTTATTAAATATTAGACTTGCCTTAGCTTGAAAGAATTCACTAGACCAATTTCCCCATATCATTTAATTCTTCTTCTTGAGACACAAGTAAAATATGTTTTAGTGCCTGTGGAGGGCTGCGTTGTCTGCCTTATTCAGTAGGCTCTATCATTCAAGCTGATGAGATGAGTCTGGTTTTAGCCTTCAAACAGTACTTTTCCATATGCAACTGTAGTCTCTGTGATTTCAAAATTATATACTGCAGGAAATGCAGATTAGAGATATGTTCACCATGATTGAAACCCTGTTGGTTTGACAAGACTTTTGTAAAGGCAATGACATAATTGGGACATGTGTAGGAAGTATCTTCTGATAACCCTCCAAAGTCCTAGCCCTTATTACTTTACAGCGTATGTTACTCTAGAAAGTACTAGGGCTATTAATCATTTTCACTTGTATCTTCAGAAGATATTAATCAGAGACAGAAAGGGAAGATGTCCTACAGCGAGAGGAAGAAGCTTGCCATGTGCAGGTCAAAAAGAAAAGCCTACAATGGCCTGAACAAATCACCATGATATGAGACCTGCAGCCTCCAGAACTATGAGGAAGTTCCTTTTCAACAAGAATTAAGCTACCATATGTTTGGCTTACCTTGCCATCTGAGGCACACAAGTTTGGGGAGAGTTTTAGAAAAAATTAATGAGAATAACTGTACATCTGTAAGTAACAGAGGATTTTGACATAGGTGGACTTAGAACTCCATGTGCGTACCTCCAAAGATGTGGTTTTCTCAGATAGACTCTTTTACTCCATTGTGAAAACAAATAAAATTTGTTGAGATTCTTGTAGTCCAGCATCTATCTGGTTTGGCTTATCAGGATCCAGCCATTCTATGGAAATCAATAAGAAAACATGGTCTAATAATGAATAATGTAAGAAACCTGAGAGTAGCAATGGATACTGATGGGACTCCATCTAATCAGAAGACATTTTACATTCATATTAGTTAATGGTATATTGTTTGAATATGCTGCATTAGTGATTTACATTTTAATGAATTCTTTATATGTTCTTTAATACAGCCCACAGGGGAATTAAAATTAACTTATGTGATACTAAAGAAAGAAAGTAATGTGATAAAAAAAGCATGACTTCTCCTGTCAAACTTTTTAGATTCAGTTCCACATCCATCACTATCACACTGGGTAAAATCTCAAAGACTAATTTTTCCTCATCATCAAAGTTTGAGAACTGCCTATGCCTTTCTCTCACATTCATTAATTCATTAAAAATTGAACCCTAGGGTTGGGGATTTAGCTCAGCGGTAGAGCGCTTGCCTAACAAAAAAAAAAAAAAAAGAAAAGAAAAGAAGAAAAAAAATAAAATTCCACCCTAGTATGTCCTATATGTCTGGGATTTTTTTGTGAAATGAACCATTTAGTAATTTAAGATACACTTGGTTTTGAAATATATTAGATACATATTCTGTGTATATATTGTATATATTTAAAGCAGAAATGCATGGAACACATCACAGTGCCAAAGCTAGGAAATACAGAAAGGATGGGGGCTGCTGGGTTGTAAATAGATGAAAGATGGTATGAGAATTTTACCGCTTCATTAATAAGGAACAAGATGTAATTATATGAAAGATTTTATGCCTCTGGGGTAAAGAAAGACACAACACAGCATGGCCAGTTGGACAATCTCTAATGCTAACTCTAAAGACCTTCTGTAATGGAGTGTTGAAAACCAATGTGTGGTCAGAAGAGACAGTGCTACAAAGGTTTGGGGCTGAAATTATGCAGATCTTCATGCATCACAAAACAACATGGCTGAGTGAAACAGAAGTCCTGCAGTGTTGTCAGTTGGGAGTGGCTGGGTCACCTGTATCTTGTGGGAAAATCAAGACAGTTGAAATCCTGCTCATAACTATATATGCAGCTCTCATGTGGACTCTCTCTCTCTCTCTCTCTCTCTCTTTCTCTCTCTCTTTCACACACACACACAAGAATATCTTTTTATAGATATTATTTGAAAGTTGCTTGCATGCTGTGAAGAATTTCTATATGTATAACACTAAAATACAGACAGCAAAATTGAAGTCTGTTTGGATAATAGAGATGATAAACACTGTTGAGTTGTACAATATGATAGAAACTGATTTGATGGGAAGTAGGGATAATCTGGATAAGTAAAAAGATCAAGTCAGTGTTGCTGCTCTTAGGTTGTCTAGCATATAGGTTTGGTGAGGAAAAGGTAGGACATAATTTCCAGAGAGGGAGAAATTATATATATATATATATATTTATTTATATATATAATATATATTTTATATATAATGATTTCAGAGATCAATTAGGTTTCTATAGAAAATGGTAGTTTGCTTTATTAACTGTGTGGTCTTTATCAAACAGATAGTAAGAGCATATGATGGGAGGAGCTAGAGCCGTGTAAGTCCATTATTATCCCACATTTATGTGTGCTTCCCATTTTTAGGCACTATTGGGGACTGGAAGAATCACTTCACTGTAGCCCAAGCTGAAGCCTTTGATAAAGTGTTTCAGGAGAAAATGGCCGGTTTCCCTCCAGGGATGTTCCCATGGGAATAAAATTTCAAAAGTTTTAAATATTTTATGAACATTGATATTTATGTTTCTGTTGTTCTATTTCTGAATAACTGAATGTGGTCATCGAATAAATCATGTTCTGGTATTGTGAAAGTGATTTTTTAAAAGAGTGTATTACTAATACTAGTAATATCAACAATGGTGGTGGTGATGGTGGTGGTGATGGTGGTGGTGATGGTGGTGGTGAAGGTGGTGGTGATGGTAGTCATAGTGGTGGTGGTGGGTGTACCTTTCAGTTTGCAGTGCCTTCAGAGGCCAGATGTTTGCACTGGTACTAGGGACCTGCAGTTTCATGAAGCTGTAAACTACCTGTTTTGGGTACTAGAACTGATCTCAGGTTCTCTGCCTAAGCAATACAGTACTACTAATATATCTCCATTTTTGATAGTCATCTCTTTAGCCTAGAATTATGGAGTCTTGAGTCATCAAATATTTGCTACTTTTGTTAATGTATTGTAGCATATTACAATTTACTTACTAGAATTCCAGCTTTAATACATTTTCTTTTCATTCATAAGTAATTTATTTGGGGTTTTATTTACTGAGAATGGACATGACAAAAGATTCTCAGTGTGATGCTATGGAAATTAAACAAGTATTACTCAGTATTTATGTATTTATCATACTTATATCACAAATATCACCTTAAGTTGTTCTGAAGAAACATGTATATATACATTCTTAGTTTTTTCTTTTTCTCTTTTCTTCACTTATTTAATTATTTATTCACTTTACCTGCTGGTTGCAGCCATCTCTTCTCCTCTCATCCCACACTGATAACTTCCTCTCTCTGTCTAATCTTCTCTTCTTCTCAAGGAAGGGGGGCCCTCCCATCAACTCTCCCAGGGATGAACCCACCATGGCACATCAAATCACATCAGGACTCAGTTCATCCTCTCATACTGAGTCCAGAGAAAGCAGCCCAACTATGGGAAAGGGATCCAAAGGCAGGCAACAGAGTCCAGTCCAAGACAGCCCCTGCTTCATTTGATCTTCATGAGACTCACATGAAGACTAAGATTCATAACAGCCACATACTTGTAGGCAGCCTAGGTCCAATTAGTGGATACTCTTTGGATAGTGGTTCACTCTCTGCAAGCCAACATAGGCCCAGGTTACTTTCCTCTGTAGGTCTTCTTCTGGTGATCTTGACCACTGCAGCTCTTTCAATCCTTTCCACAATTCTTCCTTAAGACTCCAAGAGCTCTGTCTAATGTTTGGATGTGGTTCTTTGTCTGTTTTTACCAAATACTGGATAAAACCTCGAAGATAGCAGATACTATAGGCTCTTATTTGCACGAATAGAAGCGCATCATTAAATAGTATCAAGGATTTGCTATGTGCCCTGTGGTGGTAGTGTTGTAAAATTATAAAAAGTACTGTCTTTTACCCCCACTAGGTTCAGCACTGCTGTGCCCAAGATATCTATTAGACTATAATCAATCTTCAATCCTGTCAGAAATCTGAAAATGACCAAATATTTATATGCATAGGAAGCCTAACATGGCTTCTAGAACTGACAGGTTGTAGAGACAAATCTCCACTGGCACAGTCTTTTGTTTTTAAGATGTAAGCACAAGTCTTCAACCTTCTGGCTCAAAATCAACTAATAGACGCTTGAAATGTAAATATTATGAAGCGCTGATAATTCTGGCTTGGCAACATCATCAGTTAACTATTCTGCATAAGGTGTCCCTTTCAGGCAGTATTAGTCTGCAGACGAAAGAGGTAGTTTCTGTCCAGTGGTTGCCTAGCCAAAAAGTACAGCCTCACCTGGAGATAGAGATGCTCAATTTCTTCATTAAATCTGCCAAAGGAGAACTGTTTGAGCAAACATGTCTGTAGAAAAGATAAATAACTAAATCTCATATTTTATGGAATTTTGATGTTTTTGAAAACTGTCGATCTATATAAGGTAATCTGGAGTGTTGTCCATTAACTATCTATTATCTCGAAAGTATTCTAACAAACTTAGAGCCATGGATTTGCTATTTGGCCCTTAACTCACATATGTAGTCAACTCAGAAGTTTGTAATTGCATTAAGGCAAGGACTGGGTTTGAATCTTGTACTTTTAAACTTTTTTAACAAATAAATTCTAAACCAAAGCAAAGATATTATTTTAGATTAGTTACCAAATGAGATTATGATTGTACAACTCAGTATAGTTAATTCCGGTTAAATTACAATTCCTAAATTCCTCATACAAACAACCTTGGAATAACCACTTTAAGGCCCCCAAAAGTCCAGAGAACTGGGGCAATGACTTTTCTATTACTTCTTCAAGCTGGCACGGGCATTGAGAGATCCTTGAGGGTAGGTGGTAGGAAGAATGAAGCAAATGCTGTAGCCGGATGTGTCCTGTTTGGACCCAGCTGAAAATCCTTGAGACCAGGAATTCAAGGAGGCACCCTCTGCAAAATACAAATCTCAAGACAAATGTTTAGAATCATGATATCTTTTTGTTTTATTCTCTTAACTCTAGGCTTTTGGGCTGTCTGCCTCTCTCAAATCTGAAGAGTATGAATCTTTGAAGTTTCCAGACCTAATCACACTTTTTAAAAACACAAAATCAAAACATTTTTCCCAGAATACTGTGCTCCTTCATCTGTAATGAGAAAAGCTTGTGTCTTGTACTCTCTCCCAGAGTAATAAGATAACCAGAAAACTCAAAGTCACACCCATTATGAAGATTAAGCTGTTAGCTAGATTCCCTTAAGAAAAGGAAGTAAGCTAAACAATAGTGTTAAACAATGAGCCTGATAGACTTTTGTCACCTGTCTTATCAGGAAATTAACCCAAAATTCCCATGGAGTCTACATTAAGAGAACTTGAGCTTCCTGTTGTGATGAATATAAAAAATAACTTCAAACCCTCACTAGCTGCATCAAGGTGCCAAATGGGCTTTGGTGCGATAATTTTTGAAACAAACTAAACACCTTCTACCAATTCCAAAATCAATAAGCAACTTATCAAACCAGAATTTTAGCCCAAAATATATCAATCTGTCAAGCTCTCTTCCCCAAGCCACAGATTTTTATTTAACCCTAATAACTTGTAAATATCACAATTATCTACTTGGAGTCTGTGACTAATTCTCCTTATCTAAGTTGGTAACCCTGGGGAAAAAAATCTCTGTATGATCTAGCTAATCACTGTACTCTCTTCTTAAAAAGAAACTTAAATCACATTTTAATAATACCTGCCATTAAGAAGTAGCTTGTCTAACTAGGATTTCAACTAAAAATTCCCATGGAGTCCATGTTAAGAGGAATATGAGTGTCCTGAAAGGCTATTTAAAAAGCAGTTTTTATCTCTAACTCTCTGAGCTGTAACTACTTGTCACACAGCAGGGAACCTACAACCTTCTAGCCCAGGCTGTTTCCATTTCTTTATGTTCCCACTCTGGAGACATCACATGACTCAACATGATGCTGGCCTCCTCTTAGAAATTAAAACTTTCTCTCAACTTTTAGGATTACTAGTGAATTCTTGCCCAACATTTTGACACGCTGTCTGTTGAAAAATTGTAAAAAAAAAAAAAAAAAAAAGGATGTCTTTTACCCCCACTAGGTCCAGCATTGCAGTGCCCCAAGATATCTGCTAGATATCTTGACAGAAACACATATCCCAAATCTGAGGCAGCCCAGTGTTTCTGCCAGCACACACTCTTCCAAACTCAATTCTCCACAAGAAAGAGCACACAACACAAAAACCTCTGATCCAATTGATAAGATATAATTGTCCACCTAAATATATAAAGCCCTGTACACACCCATGCCTTAAGAATATTCATAAATACCTATAAATACACAGAGTGGAATCTTAACCTCAGCCTCCATGTCCTCCCCGTGGCTTCTCTTCCAGTCTCCCCCAGTTTCCCCCCCATTCCGTTACATTCTCCTCCTCTTCCCTCAAAGTATTCTCTTGTCCATCCTTACTTCACGTTCAATAATAGGCCTGTTCTATCTTTTATCTGCCTATACCTATGTGATGACATCATCCCACCAGGTGGGTGTCAAGTGGGCCAGTCGTTGGTTGGCCATGCCATTGAACTTTGTTCTATCTGTAACTTTTCATGACATGTAGGCAGGGAAAAATTTGGGTTGAAGGTATAGTGGGTGGGTTGGTATCCCACACCCTTCATTGGAATTCTTGCCTGGCTATAGGAGGTAGCCACTCCAAGCTCCATGCCCCCTCTGGAAGGAGACTCAGATAGAGTCACCCTTGCATCCTCCCAAGAACGTCTCCCTTTCCAGGTCACCAGCTTGTTGCAGAGATGTCCCATTACCACCAATTTCACTTTTTCCTCTCAGGCGTCTACCTCAAACCCTAAACTCCCCATTCTTGATTTCCTCCCCATACCTAAGCCCTGCCTCCTGTCCCATACAGTTTCCTCTTTTCATCCACTTTCTATGTCTATTTTATTTCCCCCTCTGACTGAGAATCCAACATCCTCTTTTCAGTCCTTCCTGTTAATTAGATTTTTGAGAATCTGTGAATCATAACATTCTTATCATGAACTTTAGGATTAAAATCCCCTTACAAGGAAGTACATACCATTTTGGTATTTCTAGGTCTGGATTACCTCACTTAGGATGATCTTTGCCAATTACATCTATTTGCATGCAAACTGCATAATGTGTTTGTCATTAATAGCTGAATAGCATTTCATTGTTTAAATGTACAACATTTTTGTTATCCATTCTTCTATTGAGGAACATCTAGGTTGTTTTGACTTTCTGGCTATTATGAAATAAAGCACCTATAAATATAATTGAACAAATGTTCTTGTCATATGTGGAGCATCTTATAGATATCTGCCCAGGAGTGGTGAATCTGCATCTTGAGATAGAACTATTCCAAAATTTCTGAGAAACTGGCAAATTGATTTTCAAAGTGGTGGTGGAAGTTTGTAGTCTCCCAAGAAATGAAGAAGCATTCCCTTTGTCCTACTTTCTCACAAGCACGTGTTTTCCCTGGAGTTTTTGAACTTAGCAATTCTAATGAGTGTAAAATGGAATCTCAGAATCCTTTTGATTTGCATTTTCTTGATGATGTTGAACATTTGTTTAAGTGCCTTTTGAGATTCCTCTGTAGAGAATTATCTGTTTATGTAGGTACACCATTTTTTCCATCTTTATTAAATTGGGTATTTCTTATTTACATTTCAAATGTTATTCCCTTTCCTGCTTTCCAGGCCAACCTCACTGTAAGCCCTCTCCATCACCTTCTATATGGGTATTCCTCTTCCTAATCTCCCCCCACCTGTTACAGCATTCCCCCAAAGAATACTGTTTACTGGGGATCCAGCTTTGGCAGGACCAAAGGCTTCCCCTTCCACTGGTGCCCTTACTAGGCTATTCATTGCTATCAATGGGGTTGGAGCCCAGGGTCAGGCCATATATAGTCTTTGGGTAGTGGCTTAGTCCCTGGAAGCTCGGGTTGGTTGGCATTGTTGTTCATATGGGGTCTCAATCCCCTTCAGCTCTTTCAGTCCTTTCTCTGATTCCTTCAACGGTGGTCCCGATCTCAGTTCAGTGGTTTGCTGCTGGCATTCGCCAATGTATTTGCTGTATTCTGGCTGTGTCTCTTAGGAGAGATCTACATCCCGTTCCTGTCAGTCTGCACTTCTTTGCTTCATCCATCTTCTCAAGTTTGGTGGTTGTATATGTGTGGGTCACATGTGGGGAAAGCTTTGAATGGGTGTTCCATCAGTCTCTGTTCTAAACTTTGCTTCCCTATTCGTCCCAAGGGTATTCTTGTTCCCCTTTTAAAGAAGGAGTGAAACATCCACATTTTGGTCATCCTTCTTGAGTTTCATGTGTTCTGTGCATCTAGGGTAATTCAAGCATTTGGGCTAGTATCCACTAGCATACCACGAGTGTTTTTCTGTGATTGTGTTACATAACTCAGGAAGATATTTTTCAGTTCCATTCACTTGCCTATGAATTCCATGATAGCAGAGTAGTATTACATTGTGTAGATGTACCACATTTTCTGTATCCATTCCTCTGTTGAAGGGCATCTGGGTTCTTTCCAGCTTCTGGCTATTATAAATAAGGGTGCTATGAACATAGTGGAGCATGAATCTTTGTTTTATGTTGGGGCATCTTTTGGGTATATGCCCAAGAAAGGTATAGCTGGGTCCTTGGGTAGTGCAATGTCCAATTTTCTGAGGAACCTCCAGACTGATTTCCAGAATGGTAGTACCAGTTTGCAATCCCACCAAAAATGGAGGAGTGTTCCTCTTTCTCCATATCCTCGCTAGCATTTGCTGTAGCCAGACTTTTTGATCTGTTTGATCTTAGCCATTCTGACTGGTGTGAGGTAGAATCTCAGGGTTGTTTTGATTTGCATTTCCCTTATGACTAATGATGTTGAACATTTCTTTAGGTGCTTCTCAGCCATTTGATATTCCTCAGCAGTGAATTCCTTCTTTAGCTTGGAACCCCATTTTTTAATTAGATGATCTGACTCCCTGCAGTCTAACTTCATGAGTTCTTTGTATATTTTGGATATAAACCCTCTATCAGTTGTAGGATTGGTAACAAACTTTTGCCAATCTGTTGGTTGCACTTTTGTCCTAACAACAGTGTCCTTTGCCTTACGGAACCTTTGTAGTTTTATGAGATCCCATGTTTTGATTCTTAAGCAATTGGTGTTTTGTTCAGGAAATTTTCTCCAGTGCCCTTGTGTTCTACATTGTTCCCCACGTTTTCTTCTCTTAGTTTGAGTGTATCTGGTTTGATGTAGAGGTCCTTGATCCAATCGGACTTAAGCTTTGTACATGTTGATAAGCATGGATCGATCTGCATTACATGCTGACATTCAGTTGAACCAGCAACATTTGCTGAAAATGCTATCTTTTTTCCATCAGATGGTTTTGGCACCTTTGTCAAAAGTCAAGTGACCATAGGTGTGTAGGTTCATTTCTGGGTCTTCAATTCTATTCCACTGGTCTATCTGTCTTTCTCTGTACCAATACCATGCAGTTTTTATCACTATTGCTGTGTAATACAGCTTGAGATCAGGGATAGTGATTCCCCCAGAAGTCCTTTTATTGTTGAGAATAGTTTTAGCTATCATGGGTTTTTTGTTATTCCAGATGAATTTGCTCATTTTTCTGTCTAACTCTATGAAGAATTGGATTGGAATTTTGATGGGGATTGCATTGAATCTGTAGATCGCTTTTTGTAAAATGACGATTTTTGCTATATTAATCCTGCCAATCCATGAGCATGGGAGATCTTTCCACCTTCTGAGGTCTTCTTCAATTTCTTTCTTCAGAGTCTTGAAGTTCTGTTTTTTTCTTTTTTCTTTTCTTTTCTTTCTTTCTTTTTTTTTTTCGGAGCTGGGGACTGAACCCAGGGCCTTGTGCTTGCTAGGCAAGCACTCTACCACTGAGCTAAATCCCCAGCCCCTGAAGTTCTTATCATACAGGTCTTTCATTTGCTTGGTTAAAGTCACACCGAGGTATTTTATATTATTTGGGACTATTATGAAGGGTGTCGTTTCCCTAATTTCTTTCTCGGCTTGTTTCTCTTTTGTGTAGAGGAAGGCTACTGATTTATTTGAGTTGTTTTTATACCCAGCCATTTCGCTGAAGGTGTTTATCAAGTTTAATAGTTCTTTGGTGGAACTTTTGGAACCACTTAAATATACTATCATATCGTCTGCAAATAGTGATATTTTGACTTATTCCTTTCCAATCAATATCGCTTTGATCTCCTTTTGTTGTCTGATTGCTCTGCCTAGGATTTCAAGAACTGTATTGAATAAGTAGGGAGAGAGTCGGCAGTCTTGTGTAGCCCCTGATTTTAGTGGGATTGCTTCAAGTTTCTCTCCATTTAGTTTAATGTTAACTACTGGTTTGCTGTATACAGCTTTTACTCAGTTTAGGTATGGGCCTTGAATTTCTGTTCTTTCCAGGACTTTTATCCTGAAGGGTGTTAAATTTTGTCAAATGCTTTTTCAGCATCTACTGAAATGATCATGTGGTTTTTATCTTTCAGCTTATTTATATTGTGGATTACACTGATGGTTTTCAGTTTATTAAACCTGGGATGAAGCCTACTTAATCATGATGGATGATTGTTTTGATGTGTTCTTGGATTCTGTTTGCTATAATTTTATTGAGTATGTTTGTGTTGATATTCATAAGGGAAACTGGTCTGAAATTCTCTTTCTTTGTCGAGTCTTTCTGTGGTTTAGGTAAAAGAGTAATTGTAGCTTCATAGAAGGAATTCAGTAGTGTTCTGTCTGATTCAATTTTGTGGAAGAGTTTGGATAGGATTGGTATGAGGTCTTTTATGAAGGTCTGATAGAATTTGGCACTGAACTAGCTTTTGGTTCTGTTGATTCTTTGTATAGTCCTTTTTGTTTCTACTTGGTAGATTTTCAGCTATGAGTTTGATTATTTCCTGCCTTCTACTCCTACTGGGTGTATTTGATTCTTTCTGTTCTAGAGCTTTTAGGTGTGCTGTCAAGCAGCTGGTATTTTCTCCCTCCTGTTTCTTTCTGCAGGTACTCAGATCTATGAGTTTTCCTCTTAGCAGAGCTTTCATTGTGTCCCATAAGTTTGGATATGTTGTACCTTCATTTTCATTAAATTCTAAGAAGTCTTTAATTTTTTTATTTCTTCCTTGACCAGGTCATCATTGAGTAGAGCATTGTTCAACTTCCATGTGTAAGTGGGCCTTCTTTCCTTACTAAAGACCAGCTTTAGGCCATGGTTGTCTGGTAGGATGCATGGGATTATTTCTGTCTTTCTGAATCTGTTGAGTCCTGTTCTACTACCTATTATATGGCCAAATTTGGAGAAAGTCCCTCGAGGTGGTGAGAAGAATGTATATCCTTTTGTTTGAGGATAGAATGTCCTATAAATATCTGTTAAGTCCATTTGGTTCATGACTTCTCTTGTCTGTCTATATCTCTGTTTAATTTCTCTTTCCATGATCTGTCCATTGATGAGAGTGGGGTATTGAAATCTCCTACTATTATTGTGTGAGTTGCAATGTGTGTTTTGAGCTTTAGTAAGTTTTTTTTTATGTATGTAGTTGTCCTTGTATTTGGAGCATAGATATTTAGGATTGACAGTTTATCTTGGTGGATTTTTCCTTTGATGAATATGAAGTGTCCTTCCTTATCTTTTTTGATGACTTTTGGTTGAAAATCGATTTTATTCGATAATGGAATGGCTACTCTAGCTTGCTTCTTCAGACCATTTTCTTGGAAAATTGTTTTACAGCCTTTTACTCTGAGGTAGTGTCTGTCTTTGTCTCTGAGGTGTGTTTCTTGTAGGCAGCAAAATGCTGGGTTCTCATTGCCTATCCAGTTTGTTAAACTGATTCTTTTTTTGAGGGAATTGAGTCAATTCATGTTGAGAGATATTAAGGAATAGTGACTGTTGCTTCCTGTTATCTTCATATTTGGAAGTGAGATTTTTTGTGTGCTTGTCTTCTCTTTGTTTTGTTGCAAAACTATTTGCTTTTTGCATGTTCTAGGTTATAGCTTCCCTTCTTGTGTTGGGCTGTACCATTTATTATCCTTTGTAGGTCTGGATTTGTAGAAAGATAATGTGTAAATTTGGTTTTGTCATAGAATATCTTGGTTTCTCTATCTATGTTATTTGAGAGTTTTGCTGGATACAGTAACCTGGGCTAGCATTTGTGTTCTCTTATGGTCTATATGACATCTGTCCAGGATCTTCTAGCTTTCATAGTCTCTGGTGAGAAGTCTGGTTTAATTCTGATAGGTCTGCCTTTATATGTTACTTGACTTTTTCCCTTACTGCTTTTAATATTTTTCTTTGTTTTGTGCATTTTGTGTTTTTTTACTATTATGTTATGAGAGGAGTTTCTTTTCTGGTCCAATCTATTTGGAGTTCTGTAGGCTTCTTGTATGTTTATGGGAATCTCTTTCTTTCAGCTAGGGAAGTTTTCTTCTGTGATTTTGTTGATGATATTTTCTGGTACTTTGAGTTTGGAGTCTTCACTCTCTACTATTCCTATTATCCTTAGGTTTGATCTTCTCATTGTCCCCTGGATTTCCTGTATGTTTTGGGCCAGGAGCCTTTTCTCATTTTACATTATCTTTGACAGTTGTGTCGATGATTTCTATGTATTCTTCTGCTCCCGAGAGTCTCTCTTCTATCTCTTGTATTCTGTTGAATATACTTATATCTACAGCTCCTTCTCTCTTCCTTTGGTTTTCAATATCCAGGGTTGTCTCCCTTTGTGCTTTCTTTATTGCTTCTATTTCCATTTTTAATTCCTTCACCTGTTTGATTGTGTTTTCCTGGAGTTCTTTCAGGGATTTTTATGTTTCCTCTGTAAGGGCTTCTACTTGTTTACTTGTGTTTTCCTGCATTTCTCTAAGGGAGTTCTTTATGTCTTTCTTAAAGTTCTCGATCATCATGATCTAATGTGATTTAAAATCTAGATCTTGTTTTTCTGGTGTGTTTGGATATTCAGTGGTTGCTTTAGTGGGAGAATTGGGCTCTGCTGATTCCATGTATTCTTAATTTCTGTTGCTTGGGTTCCTGCGCTTGCCTCTCACCATGTCTCTGGCATTACCTTGTTTTGCTATTTCTGATGGTGGCTAGACTGTCCTATAGGCCTGTGTGTCAATAGGGCTATAGACCTGTTTTCTTGTTTTCTTTCAGTCAGTTTGGGAACAGAGTGTTCTGCTTTCAGGTGTGTAGTCATTCCTGTCCACTGGCTTTCAGCTGTCTCAGTGGACGGGAACCAGAAGGTCCTGCCCCTTCATCTCCTGGGTCCCTGTGTGTAGGGGACCCAGATGGTGCTAGATGTTTTCCTCTAGAGTTAGAAATGTGGACAGAGTGTAGTCTCTTCTGGTTACTCAGGTGTTTCTGATCCTCTGAAGGTCTAGTTCTCCCTTTCATGGGATTTGGGTGCAGGGAGCTGTTTGACCAGGTCCATTCAGTTCCTGGCGCAGTCTGGACTGCAGGGCTCCTGCAGCTTGACTGACCCTCTCTTCCTGTGCCCAGCGGCCCTATACAGTTCCCTCTTGTGCCAGGGATGTGGTCAAAGGTGGACAGATGTTGCAGTCTCTCCTGCCCTGAAGTCTTGGGATTGCCCACACATCTAGGTTATCATCTCTCTCTCCCACAGGGTTTGGGAGCAGGGAGCTGTGTAGGTATCAGCAAGGTTTGGGTGCCAGTTAGAAATTGGACATGTATGGTCCCAGAGGAATTTTGCCTTTGTGTGTCCTTAGTCCACCAGGCAGGTCACTTGGAGCAGAAAAGTTGGTCTTACTTATGGTCTCAAGCCTGAAGTCGCTCCTCAGGGCTGGGTTTCAGCTCTCCATGAGGGCAGCAACCAGAAGGGCCTGCCCCTACTTCTCCTGGGTCCCTGTGCACAGGGGGCCCAGATGGTGCTAGGCAATTTCCTCCAGAGTCAGAAATGTGGGCAGAGATTAATCTCCTCTGGTTTCCTAGGCATGTCTGCCCCTCTGAAGGTCTGGCTCTATTTTTTAAATTTGCTTATGTGGTTTGTTGATGTTCAATTCTTGAGTTATATATGTATTTTGGATATAAGCTCTTTGTCAGGTTTTAGGTTGATGAAGATACTTTCCTATTCAGTAGGCTGCCACTTTGTCCTTTTTTTTTTTTGGTTCTTTTTTGGGAAATTGAACAATGCTCTACTCAATGATAACCTGGTCAAGGAAGAAATAAAGAAAGAAATTAAAAACTTTTTAGAATTTAATGAAAATATCTCTCTTGGGCATATACCCAAAAGATGCCCCAACATATAAAAAAGACACGTGCTCCACTATGTTCATCGCAGCCTTATTTATAATAGCCAGAAGCTGGAAAGAACCCAGATGCCCTTCAACAGAGGAAGGGATACAGAAAATGTGGTACATCTACACAATGGAATATTACTCAGCTATCAAAAACAATGACTTTATGAAATTCATAGGCAAATGGATGGAACTGGAAAATATCATCCTGAGTGAGGTAACCCAATCACAGAAAAACATACATGGTATGCACTCATTGATAAGTGGCTATTAGCCCAAATGCTCGAATTACCCTAGATGCCTAGAACAAATGAAACTCAAGATGGATGATCAAAATGTGAATGCTTCACTCCTTCTTTAAATGGGGAAAAAGAATACCCTTAGCAGGGAAGAGAGAGGCAAAAGATTAAAACAGAGACTGAAGGAACACCCATTCAGAGCCTGCCCCACATGTGGCCCATACATATACAGCCACCCAATTAGACAAGATGGATGAAGCAAAGAAGTGCAGACCGACAGGGAGCCGGATGTAGCCTGGCTCCTGAGAGAGACACAGCCAGAATACAGCAAATACAGAGGCGAATGCCAGCAGCAAACCACTGAACTGAGAATAGGACCCCCGTTGAAGGAATCAGAGAAAGAACTGAAGAGCTTGAAGGGGCCTGAGACCCCATATGTACAACAATGCCAAGCAACTAGAGCTTCCAGGGACTAAGCCACTACCTAAAGACTATACATGGACTGACCCTGGACTCTGACCTCATAGGTAGCAATGAATATCCTAGTAAGAGCATCAGTGGAAGGGGAAGCTCTGGGTCCTGCTAAGACTGAACCCCCAGTGAACTAGACTGTCGTTGGAGCGCAGCAATGGGGGGGAGGGGGGGAGGGGGGGGGGGGGGAACACCCAAAAGGAGGGGGGGGGGGGGGGGGGATGTTTGCCTGGAAACCGGGAAAGGGAATAACACTCGAAATGTATATAAGAAATACTCAAGTTATTAAAAAAAAAAAAAAGAAGTGTGGAGGGATATGATTGTGTCTTATGCATGGGAACCGGGAAAATGGAATAACATTTGAAATGTAAATAATAAATATTAAATTAAAAATACAATAAAATATTTTTAAAAGAGGGAAGTTATTTAAAATGTAGGCAGCCAGCTTGTACTGGAAGAGCAAAAACCCAAGAAACTCACTAAACCAGTATAATTTTCAGTTCTTTTGTAAATACTTGTTCTTATATGCACAGGTAAATTTGATTCTTCTTTTTACAACATATGGAGACTCTTCCATAGATGTACAATGGGCTAAAATGGAGTTAATAATTGATAGCAAGGTGCCTAAGCCTAAGTAGTACAGCTTCAATATATCCTTTGAACCTAGGAGTCAAGGAAAACATCAGAGAGGACAGTACAGACATCCTCCAGTGTCCCAAGATTCCTCTTTGTAGAATATGTCTCTCAACACAACAGAGAAAATAGACACAGGAACTGTTACAATATAGTTATTCAAACAAATCAGCATAATAGCACGATTAGGCACACAAAAGAGGCCAGGAAAAATTCTATATGGTTATACCCTAGAAGAAGAAATACACCATATCAGTGGTTGCTAAGACATGGAGAATAAACTGTTTCTGAAAATGAAATCCCGCATTAATTTTCCAATCTCAACCACACACCTCAGCATACAAGCCCAAATGAATGGACTCAGTAGGTTGACTATATATGTGTTATATGTGTGCATATATAAATAGAAAAATATTAAAGAAGAGATCATAAATATAAGAAATGAATGGAGGGCTTTTAGGGCAAGAAGAAAGGCAGCTAATGTACTATGAATTTCTCAAAAGTACCTACAATTTAAATAAATTGTTATGAAAAGTTTCTGTATGATCACTGTCACTTTTCTGCATATTGAAATCATTCTAAAAGCTAAATTGTATTAAAGTACAGTTTAAATTATCCTGCAATTTTATGTCCTTTACTTCTAACTTAGTTTCTGTTTGGGGGTCATGAACTTGGGCGCACAAATGCTGCAGAATGTTCTTTATATGAGTTCAAATTGCTCAATACAATAACCCTTGTCTGTGTGTTACAATATTTATTTATTTCTATCAGTAGCTAGTTTCACAAGAGACTAGAGAATGTTAATGATTTTTTAACTGCACTTTAAATCTTACCTCTCAGCATTTCCTATAAACAGAACAGGTGGCAAGGACTGGAATACTAAAAGCACCTACACAGAGTTATTCATGATGTCAGACTATACTTGGTTTGAAGGAATACCTTTTCCTGCCTTTTGGGTTTCCAAAGAAATTCTGTAAAATATTTGTAAGAAGTTTGTGGTAAACGAAGAAGACTTGATCATATTGACTTACCCCAAGTCAGGTAAGGACCATCAGTAAGACTGATTCTGAATTGTATAAAGGAGGTTAGAGCTTTAATATTTATTTGTTTTGTGTGAGTAGTGGAGTCCTCTATATATCCAATGTGTAATGTGGTTTGTGTGTGTTCCACTCAGAGAAAGATTTCACATATGACCTATGTGAGGAGAGTTGATCAGCTGTGGCAATAGAACAATGAGAGTATACCCTGAGTCAGAATCTCAAATTCATCTTTATCTGTGGTGAAGAGATAGAAAATAGGGAGAGTGATGAGAATAAAAAGAAGAAAGAGCATCAAGAGAAAAAGGACTGTATATGAGGTTATGTGGAGGAGAGGAAAGTGCCATGTAGAATTAACATGGACCTTGACCAGGAACTGGAGTCTAAAAGCTCAAGCAATCAAAAATTGACAATATGTTGGTTTGGGGAATGGATGTTTGCACTGTGGAAGAAGTACAGAACTTGGGTAAATATTAGACTGCTGATATTGAAATCACAATGACACAGAAAATCTAAAAGCAGTGGGAATCCAGGAAAAGAAAACCAGACAATATCAAATGAACACATAAACACAAATGTAACTGTGTGTGGTAAATATACATGAGGGAATTAATTCACCCTAAAAAGAAATATTGTCATACACTGCAGCATTGTTGCATCTCAATGGCTGTAGCGCCCACCTCGACCAGCAAGGAAGACGCGACACCATTGGATTCTTCTTAACAGCCTTTATTGCAGGAACACCTCATTGTTGATTCGGGGGACCCCGGGGAACAAAGGCACTCGCCTTAAATACAATACAGACAGTGGTTGTAAACTTGTCCTCTGGGGATTGGTGGAGTATGAAATGCTTTATTAGCATGAATATCACTCTGGCCTTGTAAATGCCAGATAACGCCAAAGACACACGCTTTGTGGTGTACCACAAACGACCACTAGATGTCAGTGCCGTCTTTAGCCACTCCCAACAAATGGCAATGAATTAAAATCAGAAACGTAGTCTTAGAGGACAGATGCTATGACTTCATCACTGTGAAATATCTGGAAAAGTCAAATTCACTCCACCAGAATGTAGAATGATGGTGCCCCAGGGCTGGAGGAGATAATCCATTTGGTGTTTACTGTGTATAGGGTCTCAGTTTTGTAAAATGAAGTCTTGAAATTAATGTTGAGTGAATACACTTTGAGGGTATATATTCTACTTGAGGCTTTTTTTGCAGTACTGTTCAAATGAGTGAATTTTTTTCTTTTAATTCAGGAACGATCTGGCTGATCGAGATTGTCTGCTTGATTCAGACCATAGGAGATCCTAAGTGGACCCAATTCCTGCCCATCTGGGATCGCTCACCCTGGATAGAGATTGGTTCAGGATATGATAAATTAACCAAAATGGAAGGACCACGAATCATGACCTCCCATCTTCCCATGCATCTTTTCTCCAAGTCTCTCTTCAGTTCCAAGGCCAAGGTCAGTGTCCAATGGTTGAGATTTTCTTTGACTAATATTGTGTGAACTTATTTTACCCTGACAAGCCTTGGAGATCTTACAAAAGTATGAAGGTGGGATTCTTATGCATTAGGTCATGCTGATCTTTCCTTTCTTCAGAATAAATTAGACTATCAGGCTGTGGAGCATCACACAGAGATCCTGGGCGCTTTAAGAAAGAACGTGAAAGGGGTTGGGGATTTGGCTCAGTGGTAGAGCGCTTATCTAGGAAGCACAAGGTCCTGGGTTCCGTCCCCAGCCCCCCCCCCCAAAAAAAAGAAAGAACGTGAAATATCACACTAGAACATTCAGAAACTACATGCGTAGGCCAAGCAGGGTTCAAACTTTAGCATATAGTGCAATATTACTGTACTCTTTTCATCAAAGTCAATGATCCAGTTATAACATATACCCCAAGCTCTGTGTGGGTAAATCACTGAAGACACAGTTGCTCATAGGAAAGCAGCCTGACAAGGCATCAATGTTCAAAGGTTAGTTGTACACACAGTGTCATGCTGTGTCTAGCCATCTACTGAGATTAGTAGCCACAGGAATCTCCCATGAAACTTAATGAGAATGACAAGTAGGATTTAGACATATCCACCTTCTCATCTATCATAGCTCCTAGTTAATAAGAAAGTTTTTTAAGTCCCTTTGCCATAGAATCTATAAGTAGTTTATGCTGAAACTACAAAGACAAACTTAGAATGATTGCTCTTTAAAATGTCACAATGAATTTGACTATTCAAATATATGCATATGTCTTATCTGGATTTGGTAAATGTTTGGCTAGGGAATTGAAGCTTAAAGAGATGAGTTCTAGAATAATTGGCACAAAATTATGAAGAATGATTATATTAATTTATTTCTTTTATGTTTAAAATATAATAATGAAATATAGTACATACTTCATTTCGCCTTTCCCTGTCCAAAAATACTGACTTATCCCCCCTTTTGTTCAAATATTTGCCTTGTTTTTTAATAATTCAGGTTGCACACACACACATATACATTCGTAAATATATTCCTACATTATATATTCCTATATAGATATATATCTACATTTTTCCTTTACTTTTATTAGACATTTTCTTTATTTACATTTCAAATGTTACCATTTTGCTGGTTTCCACACTGGAAACACCCCATCTCACACCTCCCCCTGCTTCTATGATAGTGTTCCTCCACCCACCCATAGAGTCGCTCCCAATTCCATGTCATAATATTCCACTATATTGGAGCATTGAGACTTCACTGCCCCAAGGGCCTCTTCTTCCCCAGATGCCCTCCCTACAAGGACATCCTCTGCTACATATGTGGCCAGAATCATGGGTTGATCCACGTGTACTCTCATTGTTGGTTTAGTCCATGGGAACTCTGACCTGTCTGATTGATTGATATTGTTGTTCTTCCTATATAATTATCAATCCTTTCAGCTCCTTCAGTCTTTTCTCTAACTCCTCCTTCAGGGACTTATATTCTTATCCGAATGGTTGCTTGTAAGCATCTGCTTCTGTATTTTTCAGGCTCTGGCAGAGCCTCTGAAGAGACAGCTATACCATGCTCCTGTCAGCCTGCACTTCTTGGCATCCACAATACAGTCTGGGTTTCGAGACTATATAGGGGATAAATAACAATGTGGGGTAGTCTCTGGATAAATTTTCTTTCAGACTCTGTCCCACACATCCTCCACTGAATATTTCATTCCCACTTTGAAGAAGGATTGAAACATCCAGACTTTGGTCTTCCTTCTTTTTGAGCTACATGTGATCATGAATTGTGTCTTGGGTATTCTGAACTTTTTGGATAATATCGACTTATCAGTGAGTCCATATCATGTGCATTTTTTATTTTATTTATTTATTTATTTTTGTGATTTAGCTACCTCACTGAGGATGATATTTTCTAGTTCAATCCATTAGCCTGTGAACTTCATGAAGTCCATAGTGTCAATGTACCAGATTTCCTGTACCCATTCCTCTGCTGAAGAGCATTGGAGTTGTTTCCAGAGGAATGGGTCAGTTTGTTTGCTTCTATTGGCTGACCTACATGTAAAGCAGCACCATCTGTTGAAAATGCTTTCTTTGTCCCACGGGATGGTTCTAACTCCTTTGTGAAAGACCAAGTGGCCATAGGTGTGTCAGTTCATTTCTGCCTCTCCAATTCTATTACATTTATCTACCTGACTGTCTCTGTACAATACCATGCAGGTTTTATCACTATTTCACTCTAATACAATTTGAGGTTAGGGATTGTGATTCTATTTTTTATTATTCACAATAATTTTTGTTATCTTGTTTTTTTTTGTTATTCCAAATGAATGGGCAAATTGCTCTTTCTAACTCTGTGAAGAATTGAGTTGGAATTTCGGTGGAGATTGAGTTGAATCTGTAGATTTCTTTTGACAAGATGGCCATTTTTATATTAATCCTGCCAATTAATTATGATGGGTGATTTCCCATCTCTTGAGGTCGTCTTTAATTTCTCCCTTCAGAGAAATTTTCTTTCCCTTGCTTGGTTAGAATCACATCCCAGTTTTTATATTATTTGTGACTATTGTGAATGGTGTTGTTTCCCTAATTTCTTTCTCAATCTGTTGTGCTTTGAGTAGAAGAGGTTACTGTTTTGTTTGAGTTAAGTTTGTATCCACACACTCTGCTGAAGTTGTTTATCAGGTTTAGGAGTTCTCCTGTGGAATTTTTGGGGCCATATAAGCATATTCACATATCATCTGCAAATAGTTATATTTTTACTTCTTCCTTTCAAATTTGTATACTTTTGACTTCTTTTTGATGTTTACTTGTTCTGGCTAGGACTTCAAGTACTATATTGAGTATGTAGGGAGAGAGTAGGCAGCCTTGTATAGGTCTAATTTTAGTGGGATTGCTCCAAGTTTCTCTCCATTTAGCTTGCTGTCTACTTCTTTTACTATGTTTATGCATGGGCTTTGAATATGTGATATTTCCAAATCTTTTATCATGAAGTGGTATTGAGTTTGGTCAAATGCTTTCTCCACATCAAATAAGCTGATTGCACGTTTTTTCTTTGAATTCATTTATAGTAGATCATGTTGATGTATTTCTGCATATTGAACCATCCTTGTATCCTTAGGATGAAGCCTACTTGAAGGATCGTTTTGATGTGTAATTGGAATCGGTTTGCTAGAATTTTATTGAGTATTTTGCATTGATATACATGAGGGAAATTGGTCTGAAGTTCTCTTTCTTTGTTGCTGTTTGTATGGTTTAGATATAAGTGATATTATGGCTTCATAGAACAAATTGGTTAATGTTCTTTCTATTTCTATTTTGTGGAATACTTCGAAGAGTATTGGTGATAAGTCTTCACTGAAGATCTGATAGAATTCTGCATTAGACCCTTCTGGTTCTGGGCTTCTTTTGGTTTGAAGACTTTTAATGATTTATTCTATTTTTTAGGGCTTATGGAACTGTTTAGATTATTTTCCTGATCCTGATTTAACTTTAGTATTTGGTATTTGTTTAGAAACTTGCCCATTTCATCCAGATTTTATGTTTTTTTTTTTAAGTACAGTCTTTTGTACTAGTATCTGATAATTTTTAATTCCCTCATTTTTTTTTGTTTTGTCTCTAATTTCATTTCTGATTTTGTTAATTTAGATACTTTCTCTGTGCCCTTTCTTGTTGATTTTCTTAAAGTACTATCTCCTGGTTTTGTTGCTTTTTTGTATATATCTTTTAATACCTTTCTTGGTTGATTTCAGCCCTGAGTTTGATTATTTTCTGCAGTCTATTATTTCCACTTAGGTGTATTTGCTTCTTTTTGTTCTAGAGCTTTTATGCGTGCTGTTAAGTTGTTAGTGTATGGTCTGTCCAGGATTTTTTTTTTTATTTTTAGGCACTGAGGGCTTTGAGTTTTCTTCTTAGCACTGTTTTCCTTCTGTTTCAGAAATTTGGGGTTTGTTGTGCTTTCAATTGCCTGTATTTCTAAATAGTCCTGAATGTAGTTCTTTCTTGACCAAATTATCATTGAATAGTGCACTGTTCAGCTTTCATGTATATATGGGCTTTCTGTTGCTTTCTTGTGATTGAAGTCTAGCCCTTTTGTGTGGTTATTTCTTAGGGATTATTTCAAACTTCTTGCATCTGTTGAGGCCTGTTTTGTGATCAGGTATATGTTCAATATTGAAGAAGGCACTATGAGGTGTGGAGAAGTATATTCTCTTGTTTTACAATGAAATATTCTATCAATATCTGTTAAATCCATTTGATTCGTAACTTCTTTTAGTTTCTCTCTGTCTCAGTTTAGTTTCTGTTTCCATGATCTGTCCATTGATGGTAGTGGGTGTTGAAATATCCAATTATTATTGTGCAAGCTGCAATATGTGCTTGGAGCTTTAGTAAGGTTTCTTTTATGAATGTAAGTGCCCTTGCATTTGGAGCATAGAAATTCAGTATTGAGTGTTCATCTAAATATTTTTTCTTCTACAAGCATGAACTTCCTTATCTATTTTGAAAACTTTTGGTTGAAAGATCATTTTATTTGATAATAGAATGTCTACTCCAGCTTCTTTCTGGTACCATTTGCTTGAAAACAAATTTCTGTCTTTTACTCTGAGTTAGTGTCATTGTCACTGTGGTATGTTTCCTATATGCAACACAATGCTGGGTCCTTTTAACTTGTCCTATCAGTCTATGTCTTTTTATTGAGGAATTGAGTCCATTGATGTTATAAGATCTATTAAGGAAAAGTGTTGCTTCCTATTATTTTTGTTGTTAGAGATTGAATTATGTTTGTGTGGCTATCTTATTTTGGGTTTGGTGAAACATTACTTTCTTGCTTTTTCTAAAGTGTAGTTTCCCTCCTTTTCTTGGGTTTTACATCTCTTATCCTTTGTTGAAATGCATTTGTGGAAAGAATTTGTTTTTGTCATGGAATACCTTAGTTTATCCATCAATGTTAATTGAGAGTTTTGCTGGATATAGTATCCTGTGCTGACATTTGTAGTCTCTGAGTGTTTGAATGAACTCTGCTCAAGATCTACTGATGTTTAGAACCTCTTTGGAGAAGTCTGGTGTAATTCTGATCGGTCTGCCTTTATATGTCACTTGAATTTTTCCTTACTATTTTTAATATTCTTTGTTTTGTGCATTTTGTGTTTTCATCATTATGTGACAGTGTGAGTTTCTTTTCTGTACCAATATTTTTGGAGTTTTGTATGTTTCTTGTATGTTCATTGGTATCTTTTTCTTTAGGTGAGGGAATTTTTTCCTCTTTAATTTTGTTGAAAATATTTACTGGCCCTATAAGTTGTGAATCTTCACTCTCTTCTGTACCTATTATACTTAGGTTTGGTTTTCTCATTTTGTCTTGGATTTTCTGGATGTCCTGGTTTAGGAGTTTTTGCATTTTTCATTTTCTTTGACTGTTTTTCCAATGTTTACTTTGGTATCTTCTGCACTTGAGATTCTCCCTTCTATCTCTTATATTCTATTGGTGATGCTTGCTGATCTCTTGACTCCTGATCTCTTTCCTATGTTTTCTATCTCCAGGGTTGCCTTTCTTTGTGATTTTGTTATTGTTTCTATTTCCAATTTTAGAACCTTGATGGTTTTGTTCAATCCATTCACCTTTTTTGCTTTTGTATTCTTGTAATTCTTAAAGAGATTTTTTTGTTTCCTCTTTAAGGACTTTTACCTGTTTACCTGTGTTCTCCTGTATTTCTCTAAAGGTATTAAATATGCCCTTCTTAAAGTCCTCTATCACAATCATGAGTTATGATTTTAAATCTGAATCTTGCTTTTCTGTTGCGATGATGTATCTAGGTCTTGCTGTAATGGGAGTACACAGTTCTGATGATGCCAGGTAGCCTTGGTTTCTGCTGCTTATGTTCTTGTGATTGCCTCTCAACATCTGCTTACTTTTAGTGCTACCTGCTGTTTTGGGCTCTGACTTGAGACTGTCCATCTTGTGATCCTCATTGTTTCAGAACTCCTCAGAATACAGGTGTCTGTGTGATGTAGTGATTCTGTGACCCTGTGATCCTGAGATCCTGGGTGTGTCAGAGCTCCTGGTATTCAAGTTGCCTCAGAGATCCTGAAATCCTGGTGTGACCAAGGTCCTGAAGTCTTGTTGTGTCAGAACTCCTGGGAATCACGTTTTCTCTGTGTGATGGATTAATGAGTAGAGAGTCTGAGCCCTGGATTAGTTCCTGGCACAGGTGTAAGCAAGAAGGAACCTGTGTCTCTGTCTCCGCAGTGTTTATGTTTCCCTGGTTCCTGTGGGTGTCCCATTTTCGCTGACTTTTGAGAAATATGTTGTCTCCTGAACTGTTATCTTGAGTGTGTCAAATTTCTAGTGTTCCTGGGTGTGTCTGATGTACTTGGATTCAAGTTTCTTCCGTGATCCTAAGATCCTGGGCATTTCAGACCACCTGGGCATTGAGCTCCCTCTGTGTTTTGTAGGAGTTTGTACAGAGCCAGCACTCCAGGTATGCTCTGGGTACAGGTTCAAAATGGATAAATTATGCCCCTCACCAACCAGCCAGTAAGGGATTCCTGCATCCCTGGTATCCCTACATACATATTTCTAATATATATATATATATATACATATATATATATATTATTCCTAAATAAATGTTTATATTTCTAAATACTTTAGTGCAATCTTCTCAGTCAGTACAATGTTACTTGTATTTATAATTTAAGGGCTGGGCATTTGTTGTTGGATAAACAATTACTATGGTGATCTTTACAACTGTTCAATCACTCTGGTTTGGGTTTTATTTTTACATTATTAATAAACTAGTCATTTGTAGTTCCAGTTTTATAAATCAAATAAAATTTAAAAGGGGAATTATAACTATAGATTTCTTCACTCATGTATATGTTTTGTCCACATAAAAGTAATAAATATTTTTTGAAATCCGTGGATATTTGACTGATATTTGACATGGAAATTATGCCAGTTAAAAGTTGAGCAATGAATACTCACCTTCACTTACATATTTCTCTTTAAGGTGATATATCTCATCAGAAATCCCAGAGATGTTCTTGTTTCTGCTTATTTTTTCTGTAGTAAGGTCACCCTGGAGAAGAAACCAGACTCACTGGGAACTTACATTGAATGGTTCCTCAAAGGAAATGGTTAGTATTCTGTAAAATATAGGAGATGGGGGAAACTCAGAGACATTTATTTCAATAATTTATTTATTTATTCATTTATATCACAATATCCAGCACCTCTCTCTTCCCAGTGCCCCCCCAACATCTCCTTTTCTCACCTCTCTGTAGTCTGAGAAGGGGTAGTTGTACCTAGGCTATCTTCCCATCATTGCACATCAAATCTCTGGAGGACCAGGTACATCGTCTCCCACTGAGGCCAAACAAGGTGGCCTAGTTAGGAAAATGAGTTCTACAGACAAGAAATAGATTCATGGACAAACCTGGTTCCAGTTTTTGAGGGACCTGTGTGAAGAGCAACCTGCTATATATGTACAGGGCTCCTAGGTCTAGCTCATGCAACCATTTTTGGTTGGTGTTTCAGTCTCTGATAGTGCCCAAAGGTTCAAGACAGTTGACGCTTTTGGTCTTCCTCTGTAGTTCTTACTCTGTTTGGGTCCCTCACTCCTTTCTCCAACTCTCCCACAAGACTCCCAAAGCTCTATCTAATATTTTGCTGTGGATTACTACACTTGTTTTAGTCAGCTGCTAGGTGGGATTTCTCAGAGTACAGTTATTCTAGACTCTTGCCTGCAGGCATATCAGAGTATCTAATAGTGTCAGTGATTGTTTTTGCCCATGGTATATCTCAATTTGTCTAGTCATTGATTGCCATTCTCTCTGTGTCTGCAACAACTCTGTTCATGCATGTCTGGTAGGCAAGGCACATTTAGGGACAAAGTTTTATGAGTGGATTGCTATTTTTATCCCTCTACTGGAATCCTACCTTGCTATAGAGATCAGAAATTCAGGTTCCAAGAATACCCTTGGCAGGGAATAGAGAGGCAAAGATTAAAACAGAGACAGAAGGAACACCCATACGGAGCCTGCCCCACATGTGGCCCATACATATACCACCCAATTAGACAAGATGGATGAAGCAAAGAAGTGCAGGCCGACAGGAGCCAGATGTAGATCTCTCCTGAGAGACACAGCCAGAATATAGCAAATACAGAGGTGAATGCCAGCAGCAAACCACTGAACTGAGGATAGGACCCCCGTTGAAGGAATCAGAGAAAGAACTGGAAGAGCTTGAAGGGGCTCGAGACCCCTTATGAACAACAATGCCAAGCAACTAGAGCTTCCAGGGACTAAGCCACTACCTAAAGACTATACATGGACTGACACTGGACTCTGACCTCATAGGGTAGCAATGAATATCCTAGTAAGAGCACCAGTGGAAGGGGAAGCCCTGGGTCCTGCTAAGACTGAACCCCCAGTGAACGTGATTGTTGGGGGGAAGGCAGCAATGGGGGAAGGATGGGGAGGGGAACACTCATAAAGAAGGGGAGGAGGGATTAGGGGGGATGTTTGCCCGAAACGGGAAAGGGAATAACATTGAAATGTAAATAAGAAATTCAGGTTAATAAAAAAATTAAAAAAAAGAAATTCTAATGGAAAAAAAAGAAATTCAGGTTCCATAACCCAACTGTTAAAAATCTCAGATAGAGTTACCCCTATTGATTAGGTTGACCTTGAACTGTCTGTATATCCAGGGATGACCTTGAATCTTGGCACTTCTTTCGGCTCCCTCTTGATTCCTAGGACTACAAATATCTACTGTATACACTATTTATTTTTTACTGGAGCTCAAACTCAAAATTACATGTGTGCCACCTAACTTGCCTATATATCTAGCCCCTTAGTATCTTATGTAAGCTCTATTTTATCTGTACATGCAACCAGTCTTTAGGCTCCAGCTCATCATCATTTCAATTGTTTTCTGTTCACACACACACCACCAAAGAAAAGGGCACAGCCACAGCTTGCCCCATGACATATAATTTCAGCACCATTTGGCTTAACTTGTCTTTCCAGATCTAACTTAGATAATGGCATTAGTCATCATCTGAATAAGAAATTCCACACATAGTCTCCCATATTTGATCACTAGGTTCCCAGTTGGTTGCACTTTTACAGATAGTTTATGAGGCACAGCCTTGTTGGAGGATGTATTCCATTCAAGTTGGTCTTTGAGAGGTTAAACCCTTCAGCCACTTCTGGTGTACTCCTCCACTTCCTGCTTGTAGTTGAGGCAATGAAATCCCAGCATTCTGTTTCTATCACTCTACCTGCAACAAACCATCTCTCTCTTCCTTTTTTTATTATTTATTTATTTTTCTGTAGCTGAGGACAGAACCCAGGGCCTTGCGCTCGCTAGGCAATCGCTGTACGACTGAGCTAAATCCCCAACCCCTTATTTTATTTTTATGGGATATTTTTACTTACATTTCAAATGTTATCCCTTTTCCAGAAACCCTCAATCTCCACTTGCTTCAATGAGGTTGCTCCCACACACATTCTCCTGCTCCCTTTCACCTCCCTGCCTTGACATTTTGTACACTGGGGAATCAAGTCTTGACAGGACCAAGGACATCTTCTCCCATTAATACCTGACAAGGCCATCGTCTGCTATATATGTGGCTGGTACGATAGGTCCATCAGTGTACATGTGTGAGATGATGGTTTAGTTCCTGGAAGTTCTGTGGTTCTGGTTGATTGATATTAATCATCTTATGGGGTTGTAAACTCCTTCAGCCCCTTCAGTACTTTCTCTAACTCCTGCATTGTGTATCCTTTTCTCAGTTAAATGATTCACTGTGAGCATCTGCCTCTGAATTCATGAGACAAACTCTATCTTCCTTATGTTGCCTTGTACATGGTGTTGTATCACAACAACAAAAATATAACATATGTTATTTCTTCCTCCTGTGGTTCTCATTTGTGTATTTTCTTAGTCATTTTTGGAATGATTTCTTATGAATCTTATATATTTTCCCGATCATCCACCATTTTGTTAAAATGCATCTTTCTAAATATTGTAAATCCTAATGTCTTATATGTCTCAAAAATATTTTCAGAATTGGGAAAGAAGATTCTTTATATTTTGTATTTATTTAAAATTCTCCTGCAATATATTAATTATATCTAAAATGGTTTTTTTTTTTTGATGTAACAGCAAGAGGTAGCTTTTATTAACGAGATCCCGGGTCGACTCAGGGATCCCGGGTCGAATCGTATCTCACACAGGAGACAGAGGAATCGACCCCGAGCCTCCAAACTCGGGAGTTTATATAGGGGAGGTTAGGGGCATTCACACAGTTACACACAATTGGCTAATTTCTGGCGCGGCTATAGGTGATTGGCTCATTTAAACATGGCAGTGAGATTACAGCATAGCTGGAGAGTACGTATTGACTGGAGGGTACAGGATTTTAGGAGCTAAGGGTGTATCAGGGTTTGAAGGACATCTGGTTAAGGTGTGACTCTGAGTAAGCTGGGGGAGGTGCCTTCCTGCCAGATGGTTTGAGTCAGTCCTGATAACTCGGGCTGGTTCCTGCATTCCTTTTCTTTATCTTTATGGTCTGTTAGTCCTAGCGGCAGGGCGGGGCTGCCTGGACTTGCTTTTCACAGTGTTTAGTCCTGAGTCTGAACTTTCTTTTAACTTCATATTTTTAAACCTTACATCTGTATAATTTTCCTTTCATTCCCCTCTTCTTCTACTAAGTAATTCTAATCTTAGAATTTTGATATCAAGTCTTGTATTTGGTCTCACCAGTTGTCCTAACTGACTGGTACTGTTGTCTCAGAACCATCAACCGCACAGCACTCACTCGATTTTTAACAAAAGCAATTAACCTGTTTGTCACGCAGGGTCCAAAAACTAAAACCAAGAAAATTATTAGTAATGGCCCAGCCATATAGCAGAGAGTAGGGTAGTCATCCAGGGAGACCGAGTTCAAGACTCAAACCAACCTTGTTGAGCATCTCTATCTTTTTGTAGGAATCAAACCTATTAACTAGTTTCTCTAACACACATGGACCTATAATCAGAAGCAGAAGCAAAACTAAGAAGGGTCCCATAAGGGAAAATACCAGAGTAGTCATCCAAGGAGATCTACTAAACCAGCTCTCGAACCATCCCTGATGCGCTTCTCTGTCTGCCTTTTGTCTAACCTTTCTCTAAGTTTATTCATGGAGTCTTTAATTACTCCTGAATGGCAGTTCTGAATTCTCTATAAGCCTTGCATTACAACAGCAGATGTCCTTGTGCTGCCCTTGCAGCACCTAGATAGCCTTAGCCCTAAGTAATTCTCAACTCCTTTTTTGTGTCTTACTAAGTCTTTAGCATCAAGATTCCAATCTGGACACTTTTCTAAACCTACACACCAATGTCATGACTAGCTTTTAGAACTTCTAAACTTATACAGATTGTGATCCCTGAGGCACAGTCCCAAGAAGTGTTAGGAGTACTAACATATGCAATGTTACATCATTTGTAATAGAAATCAAGCCTATCCCCACACCTATCTTGATAGAACCCAGGACAAACATGACTGAATTTCCCTCTAGGTCCCAGCTCTCAGCCCTAACAGCTAGTACACGGCTGGTGAGGGCTGAGAATTGACGGCTGTCAGGGTGGTCAGCAGCTCCAGGTATGGTCCTTTCCAGCAAGACTCGAGTGTCTGGGCTCAGTGTAGCTGCAGTTTCCGACCTGGAACTGATGGGATGTCTCAGGGGTCTCCGGGGCATAGGCTGCTGTCAGCTGTGAGCAGATTTCTTTCTGTATCACCTGTAGGTCTTTTAGCCTGGCACACAAATCATTATTACATGTTGGTTCAGTAACATCATCTAATACAGTCAGAGGAGTTGAGGCCCCATATAAGATCTCAAAGGGGTAAGGCTGAATCTGGAAGGAGTATTTCTTGCTCTGAAGAGAGCAAGAAGGAAGGAGTATCACCCAGTCTGTGCCAGTCTCCATGGTCAATTTGGTCAGGGTCTCTTTTAGAGTTCTATTTATTTACTCTACCTGTCCTGAACTTTGAAGTCTGTAAATACAATGTAATTTCCAATCGACCTCTAAATACTTGGCCACACCCTGGCTTACCTTGGCAATGAAAGTAGGGCCGTTGTCTGACCAGATTACCTTGGGCATTCCAAATCAGGGGAAGATTTCTTCCAGTATCTTCTTGATGATTGCAGAGGCCGTCTCTCGTTTGGTGAGGAAAGCTTCTATCTATTCCTGAAAAAGTATCTACAAGCACTAGGAGATACTTGTGATACTGTCTCTCTGGCTAAAATCTTAAAGTCTATTACATACACCTTAACTACTTGGCTTATCTCCTAAATGAGTCCATTTCTGTATTTGGCAAAGTGAGTCTTTTCTTTGTTCTCTGGGGAGTATAGCTTTCCCTTCAAGTGTGCCATTTTAAGCAATTTGGGCCTTTTCTAAGTGAGGCCATCCCTTAGTCCGATCCTAGTTCTTAGTGGCTGTCTCTTGCAGGCCTGCAACCAGGATAGGCTCCTGCATAGCCATTTCCCGAGCCACTTTATCTGCTTTGTTACTGCCCCACGCCACTGAATCTCTTCCCTCCTGATATCCTGAACAATGAATAGTACTCACAGTTGTTGGCTTCACCAGGGCATCCAAGAGATGGTAAAGGCATCTGCGGCACTGATGTACTGGGGGGTTGAGGTTCAGCCATCCCAGATGACATTGTGTTGTCCACACGGCAGCACCCACTTATCTCTGACCTTCATGAAGAGAACTGTTCCGGTCTGTAGACAAGGTAGCCTCGGCCTTCAGCAGGGGTCAATCAACCAGTCGCAGAGGTCTTTCCTCCACCCATGGGCTTCTGCCAGTGCTTGACACTCGTGGCTCCAGGTCCGGACTGGGCAGCAAGGTGACCAGATTGCCCCCAACCGGTGGAGAATCTAGTCCATGGCAGCTGACCAGTGGTCCCATCTTTTGGGACACTCTATTCAAAGGCAAGACATCAGCCACTCTATCACAGTTTAAGTCCTGGATTGGGTGATAATTGTTAGTGCCCGACTGGCAGGAGTGATATGTTCCAAGCAGAACAGCGCTAAGCCATTCATCTCCCAGCATCAGGTACTGGTGCACTGAGACAGGTCTTAAGCTCCACATACACAGTCTGTAGATATGCATACACATGGCCTCACCCAGCCATTTCAGCCCACGCAAGCCAATTTGGAGAGCAATTTTCTCATGAGCAAGGGATAGGGGCAGTCAGGGATGACCATGAATTAGTGGGTGGGTTACCCAGCCCACGCCAAGGTCCACTGTTCTTCGGGCAGTCCATAAGAATTATTCGTTGCCAGTAGCCCCTTGCACTCAAGGTCTTTGGATATTGGCCCATTGGGGGGCATAGGAGCACAGAGCATTGGGTCCCTGTATCCACACTTCCCTTCTATCTCTGTACATAGCCAGCACTCTAGGACCAAGAAGCTCTCCAGTGGCCCCTCTCATTCTTTTTTGGGCAGTCCCTGACCCAATGTCCTTTTTTTTTTTTGCATTAGGCACACTGATCTTTAGCCAGGAATTCTCTTCTGTTGCCAGGTACTATCTTCTTAGGTTCCCTAACTACTGTGGCCAGTATATGTTCCTCTCTCATCTTTTATCTCTCTTTAGCTCTCTAACTTCTTCTTTTTGTCTCTTTTCTTCCCTAGCTTCCTGCTCTTCTGCAACTTACAATAACTCTCTCAGTGACTTAGCTTAACCCTTCAAGTTTCTGTAACTTTCTCTTCATATCCTTTCCTTATCTTAGCCAGATTGGTGGGGCATTTTCCAGCCCCTAGGAGACCCACCCTTGGAGCCTGGGGGCAGACCCGGAGCACTCCCTACCTTCAGGGGTATTGAAGTCAACAGTCAGGAGCCTTCCATCCATGTCTGGAACATTCTTTCTGGCCTCTAGTAGGATTCTGTCTTTCCTCAGTGGTAAAGAAGACCTGTAACAGCTACTAACAAGCATCTCAAATGGGATGGTGAGAAAACAAGAGAATCTTGTGAAGAGGGCAAACAGCATTTAGTCACACAGCTAAACCAGGAGGCCTTCTTGGACAAAAAGGCCATTGTACAAATAAGCAGAAGCTTAGATTTTCCCTCAAGGAGTATCTCTCTTCAGTGTCAGCTCCGTGGCTTTGCCTCTCAAGAGAACCAGCCTCCAAATGACACTAGGCTTCTAGTAACAACTAATAACAAAAGGATGGAGAGATGGTTAGAACCTGGGTGCTAGATACTAAGCAGCTGACAAAAGAATTGTAACCAGTTCACCTGAGGCTATCAGGACCTCAGTAGCAGCCCTTTACCAAACTGTCTCACTGGGTTTAAAGGCCCATGGAAAAGAAAACATTAATTCTGACCTTGGCCACCGCCAAAGCCTGAATTCTAAATTTTGACTGGCAAAACAAAACAAAGTTCTTTACAGATTGTTGTAGATTCTTTGAAACTATTTTAGGGGCTTCTCTGCCCCCCCCCAACCTGGGGCATCTCTCCTTGGGAAGGAGGCACAAGAGAGAAAGATAAAACTCCTGGCAGAAAACAATCTCTCTCAAGCAAATTATTTTCAACTTTTAACTTAAGCACCAACAGGACCAAGTAAAACTCTTTGACGAACAAAGCAAACAGTTTCATGATTTCAAACACAGTCGTCGGTCCAAGATTTTAAACACGGTCGTCAGTCCAAATTCAAACACGAAACAAAAGTCAAAAAGACACTGGACAATACCACAGAAAACAATCCAGACAAACAAGACCAAGACAAAGCATCCTATAACCAATTTCCACAGATGCCTGGTACCTTCAGTACCTGGCCCAAACTGCAGCTTAACCTTAGCTGCTTCTGGGATACCAAACACAGAAACAGAATACAGACAACAGACACTAACACATCTAAGCACACTTGTCCGTGCCTATACTTAAATAGGCAGCCGAACTTGACCTCCAAAGTCAAGTCACAGTCAGATCTTTTTGACTGCTAGTTGCCGGGTCCTCCCGACAAATTCGGCTCGTGGAACGTCCCTCACGCGTCCCAGAGCCTGCACGATTGGGGGTCCCCCCTTCCGCTTTTAGTCTGTAGTGGGTAGAATATTTTCTACCCGAGTGCACTCTTGGGTGGGAAACCTCTTCCACCCTCATGCACTCTCAAGCTAGCCTTTACACTGGGTGGGGATACTCATCCACCCGCCGGAGTAGAAAACCTCTTCTACTCCCAGACGCCCCATGCCTGGTAGGAATACTCTTCCCCCGGAGTAGGAAAACCTCTTCTACTCCCAGGCGCCTATACTGGGTAGGAATACTCTTCTACCCCGGGTGCACCCCTTCACTGGGTAGTCATTTACACTGGGTGGGGAAACCTTCATCCACGCCCCCTGGTAGGCTTTGGAGTAGAAAACCCTTCTACTCCCAGGCGCCTGTACCGGTACCGAAAAAATGCAAAATCCAGAACACACAACTCACATCCACAAGCATACACACACACTCAGCGCCGCTTAGCACTCACACTAACGCACCTCCAAGGGGCATTGGGGTTCCGGGGGTCACGCCCCATCCTGGACGAGACCCCAAATGAAAGAGCGAACCCTAAATGGGGAGCACGCCTCGCCTCCGACACGGGTGGGGTGCCCCAGGAATCACGAGTAGCCGCCTTTGATGTAACAGCAAGAGGTAGTTTTATTAATCTAGATCCCGGTCGACTTAGGGATCCGGTCGACTCATATCTCACACAGGAGACAGAGGAATCGACGTTCTCATAAATTATTTACCAACATCATAAAATAATAATATCAAGGATTGATAAACTAACATATTAAAATTGAAGGAATTTTTATTGATTCAAGACACACCATGAAAAAAAGAGTGAAAAAAGAAACCGGAAGTTCGAAATGACATTCTCAATATGTGTTTTGAAAGACATATATCCAGAATATGTACAAAGTGCCTGTGAATGAACAAGGAGAGGGTTACACTTTTCATTCCAGTAGCCAAACTTCAGGATGAAGCTTGGAAAACTATGGCTTTCAAACATTAATAAATGTACTTAAAATTTTCTCAAATTTACTAGTAATCAGGAAATGTAAATCAAAACCACAAAGAGACAAATATTAGGAAGCAAGTGCAGCACCAGGACCTCATCACGGAACCTCACTGTACATGGTCAGGAGTATAATTAATTTATTATTCTCTGTCAGGAGTATATTATTATTTATTATTCAGTACATACAGTACATCCTGTGCAGGGTTTCCCCTCCCTCTACTCCTCTCCACTCCATCTCCACTTCCCCAAGATTTACTAGTCCTCTACTTCCCTTCAGAAAAGAGCAGGCCACTCTGAGATATCACCTGTACACAGCATAACAAGTTACAATAAGACCACGTAAAAATCCACATTTCAAAGCTGGAGAAGAAAACCCAGTAGCAAGTTAGAGGTCCCAAGAACAGAGAAGAAAGTCAAAGACACTTCTCACTCTGTCAGGAGTTGCATAAAAGCACCAAGCTGCACAACTATAGCATGTACACAGAGGACCCAGTTCAAATCTATATAGGTCCTGTTGCTTCGGTCTCTGTGAGCTCCTGTGTATCCTGCTCAGTTGATTCTGTAGGCTGTGTTCTTGTAGTGTCCTTGACATCCTAGCTCTAAAAGTCCTTTCTCTCCCCTTTACACAGGATTCCCTGAGCTCTGCCTAGTGTTTGGCTGTAGGTCTGTTTCTGCTCCCATTAGTTGCTGGATGAAGCCTTTCTGCCGACTGTTGTGCAAGACACTGATCTGTGAGTATAGCAGAATATCATTATGAATTATTTCATTGAATTTTTCATTGACTTTTCCTTTGCAGGGAAGGTTGAAGGGGCAGTCATGTTTGATTTTTATGCTATATCTCTGGGATATCTAGCCTCTGCTACCTTGCCTTCCAGGAAAATGAGACATGGCTCCCTCTCATGCTATGGGAATTTTACCAGTCATTGGTTGTCCACTCCCACCAGTTCTGTGATATTATTACCCCAGCATATCTTAGAGGCAGAACAAATTATAGGTTTAAGGTTTTGTGGATTTGATGGTATCCCATTCACCCCACTAGAAGCTATGACTGGTTATAGGATATTGGCTGGTTAAGGCTCTTTATACTGCATTACTAGTCACCTTGGCTTATGTAACCCTCATAGATTCCAGGGAGTTTCCATTGCAATAGGTTTCCACATTGGCCCGCCAGTGTCCTCAAAGTGAGTCTCCCAGCATTCACTTCTTCCATCATGCCCCCTACTGACCTGATCCCTCCTATTCCCATCCCTACCCACCACAAGTCCACCCATAATATCTATTCTACTGCTCCTTTCCATGGAGATTCATGCATCCCCTAGGGCCCTCCTTATTACTTAGACTCTCAGGGTCCATAGATTGTAGCATGATTATCCTTCACCTAACAGCATTAATGTCCACTCTAAGGGAGTAAATACAATGTTTGTGTTCTATGTCTAAGTTGCCTCACTCAGGATTATTATTTTTAGTCCCATACATTTGCTAATATTTCATTTTGTAAATGTACCACATTTTCTTTATCCATTCTTTAGCTAAAGAACACCAAGGTTTTCTCCCATTTGTGGCTTTTATGAATAAAGCAGCAATGAACATAGCTGAGCAAGGGTCTTCGTGGTAGGATGGAACATTCTTTTGTTATATAATCAAGAGTGATATAGTGGGTTTTGAGGTAGATCAATTCTAAATTTTCTGATAAACTGCCACATTGATTTCCATACTGGCTAAAAAAAAGTCTACACTCCCACGAGCAATGGAAGAGTTTTCCCTTGCACAACATCCTTGCCAATGTGAGCTGCCACTTAAGTTTTTGATCTTAGCCATTCTGACAGGTATCAGATGAAATCACAGTGTAGTTTTGATTTGCATTTCTTTGATGGCCAAGGATGTTGAATGTTTCCTTAAGTGCTCCTCTACCTTTTGAATTCTCTGCATAGGTCTGTCCTCCCTTTCGTAACTGAATTGGTTGTTTGATGCATAGTTTCTTGAGTTCTTTATATATTTAGAATATTAGCACTCTGTGAAGTGTGGAGTTAACAAAATCTTTTCCCATTCTTTAGACAATCATTTTATCTTATTGAAAATGTCCTTTGCCTTATAGTAGCTTTTCTGTTTCATGAGGCCCCATTTGTTAATTATTGATCATAATGTCTGAACTATTGGTGTTCTGTTCAGGAAGTTGCCTCAAGTGCCAAAGTATCCAAGGCTGTTTCCCACTTTCTCTTCTATCAGGACCTGTATATCTGGTCTTATGTTGAGGTCTTTGATCGACTTGGACTTGAGTTCTGTGCAGGGTGATAGATATTGTTCTATTTGCTTTCTTCTACAAGCAGACATTCAGTTAGACAAGCACCATTTGTTTAATATGCTTTCTTGTTTCCATTGTGTATTTTGGTGTCTTATCAAAAGGCAGGAGTCAGTATGTCTGTAGATTTATGTCTGGGTATTTAATATTATTGCTCATTGTGTCTCTCTTTATGTTGATATTATGCTGTTTTTATTACTATCATTCTGTTGTAGAGCTAATCAGGGATAATGATAGATCTTGAAGTTCATTTATTATACAGGATTATTTTAACTATCCTGGAGAGAGAGAGAGAGAGAGAGAGAGAGAGAGAGAGAGAGAGAGAGAGAGAGATTATTGTTTTTCCGATCTATGAAAATGTGCTGAAATTTTAGTGGGGATTGCAGTGAATCTCTAGGTTGCATTTTATAAAATGCTCAGTTTATTATGTTACTTCTACCAACCCATGAGTATAAACGATATTTCTACCTTCTGATATCTTCTTTATTTTCTTTCTTCAAATCCTTAAAGCTTCATTCATCTATTTTGGGTAAATTGACATCATCTACAAAGCTGAGTGCAGACATGTGTTAATCTCCTATCATGATTTCACATCCATAGCCACCCGTATATATGAAAGGCAAAATGTAAATATTCACATCTCAATGATTCAGAGCTGTAAATGGCCACCAATATGCAAGAATTATACATATACATATACATACATGCATACATACATGCATACATACATGCATACATACATACATACATGCATACATGCATACATACATACATGCATACATACATACATACATACATACATACATACATACATACATACAAAATAATGGCTAGATCTCCTAGACCAAAATTAAAGGAGTCCCTCTAATAAGTGAACTGAACAGTAGAAGCCACACATCAGTTAATTCTTCAATCCTGAAATTTCATTCAAATTGTAATCTCTCATAATCAAGCAAAAAGAAATCTAACTCGTAAGAATGAGGACATTGTTTAGCATGCAACACACTAATCACTCAGATGTTGCTAGTTAAGCGGTTTTTACTTCATTTAACTTTCATGTGTAATATTTTCTAATCTCATTTATTACGTAACTATGACCTCTTGGAAAAATTTTGGGTTGTACATTTCAAATACTATATTCAAATTATATTTTAATTAAAATGTAAGAATCTACCTATGATGCATGTGTTAAATATTTTATTACATACACAGTTAATTCATATTTCATGATTTTTCTACTACCACTGCCACAAATAAAGTTAAGTAAACTCATTTTGATCTCAATTAAATCACCAGCTCACATCTCTCTTCTATTTCTTGAATTTCACTAGCCATAGGAACCTAAGAGAAATAAAAATTAGCTTCTGCATATGCAAACCACGAAGACTGGTTAAGTTATTTCAACCTTTCTCTTTGTTGCCACCCCTTCCCAGTGTAACCACTTCTCATCCTCATCTTTGACGTTCAGTACTCCATGGAGCAAATTCTGGCAGCAGTCTGCAATAGGTAAGTAACTTACTGCTTAGATTTTGGTTTGCAATTTTCCTCTTATGTCCTGTGAGTTGCAAAAACATTCTCCTTTCTTCACATTGGTTATAAAATTCCATCCTGCAATCCCTACGTTTTACATTTTATATCTTCTATTTCACCCTGTTGAAGACCCTATTAAACCCTATTGGTTCCCCATGAAGTGTCCTACTTAAACTAGCCCTTTCTAGTGTGACTGTTTCCTAAATATTTTACAAACGGAAATACATTTGCAACATCAAAGTTTCAACAATTTGATTTTTCTTCGACTATTTTTCCATCCAATAAGGTGTTAACATATTAAAGAGAAATATGGATTTGTGTTTCAGAACACTAATTTGGCATGTCATCTCTTGATACAAAAAGTCTCCAAGAGCATATAATTCATTTGCATGAATTCCAAGTATGACTTTGCTGCCCAGGCTTGGGAAGATATTTGTTACCCTCACGTACTGAGCTCCAGTGCCTTCCAAGAAGAAGAATGCTATTGATCTCATGCATTGACTTCCTGACAGTTTAAGAGAAATGCTTCCTGCAGTGCTAGAAACTAATACCAGTAATTCTCTTTACTCTAACCATGAAATAACATCATGCTGTGCAAAAAAAAAATTCTATTTACCCCGTACCTACTATTCTATGACCTAAGGCACAACTGATGTTCAGGTGCTCTGCGGGAAGTGACATCCCTCACTCTCCTCACCTCTTCCTCAGCTTTTCGCATCTTTGAAATGCTCTTACCAGAGATCTTTGCAGTGTTTGGTTCTTCAAATATTTTAATCAATTCTTCACCTATCTCTCCCATGGAGAGATCGGTATTCATTGTATCCGTCCCTATATAACTCCAAACTCAAGTCCTAGTCCCCAAGTCAGGGTGTGGATGTTATTTTTTTGGTATGTAGCTAAGCTTAACTCACACAGGATGTTTGGTAAGCACTATATGAATGAGTAAATTAAAAAAGAAAACTGGGGTCACCATATACAATGATTAAAGAAATACTACTAATTGAAATTATAGGTTCAGAGTCAGCTAAATCTAAAGTTGTGAGGAACAGAATAATATACTGGCCTCGTAACCTCACCAAGTGACTAACTCCTACAAGTCTAAAAATTGAGATAAAGAGACAGGGAGATTGAGAGTTCCAGGACAGCTTTGGCTACTCACTGAGTTCTAAACAGTGTGGACTATTAGGTAATACCATGTCTTTTTTTTTTTTAAGAGCAAAAGGGACATGTATAATTAATTAAAATAGGATGGCTTTGAGTTTGCAGGCAAATTATTTTTATAAAATGTTACAATATGAACTTTAAAACTTCTTGAGTTAAATACCAAGCTGGGCAATAAACAAGGAAGAAATTTTGTTATTTATCTATGTCTACTCCTATTATATAAAGCAGTGCATCTGGGGACCAGATGACTTCAGAATCCCATTACAGACAATGACCCCTAATCCTTTAATATAGGTGGAGACAGCCAGCATTATCCCATTTAGCAGACTTTAATAGTTGAGGCAGTAAAATTCAGTGCATTGTCTGGTTTCAACGTTAATTTTAAAGTGTCATGTTGAATTTAAGTTTGTAGCTACATATGTGTTCTTGAATTTGTTACACAATTTGCTCTATAATCTGCTATATAATAATCTACTTTATGAATCTAAACTTCATCATCTAGAAGTGTCACTGCCAGACTGGGCACTCTCAATTTCTCTTGTATCATCATTCAATTACAAAACAAAACAAAACAAAACAAAACAAAACAAAACAAAAAAAGTAATGAATACATTATGACATTTTACAAGAAATTACCCCATTCACTTACTCAAACTGTGTGGCTATGACATTGGTACAGATTTAAGAACAGTCTGACGTCTGGGGATATATGAATTCAGGTCCAAGATAGAATGTTTAAAGTACTTCAGAGTACAATAAATAGAACATAGACTGGGACGTGTACAGATGCATGCATAAAGAGAATATTAATAAGCGTTTCACCTTGTATTAAAGCTCATATTATTCTCTCTTTCTTTTTGCTTAATTTTAAATTACATATATTCTAAACCATTCCATTCACAGAAATTCAAACCCACCTCCTCCAACCAGTTATAGCCTCTCGGTGGTTAAAGGAAAAAAACAATTGCTGTTAAAACGGAAAATAGAAGCCGTTTTTTACCATTGGCCCACCACAGTTTGGCTCCTTTCTTGCAGTCTCTGCTCTGGAGAGAATGAAGCCAGACCACACACTGAGGGTGAATTACACCACTTCAAATAGAAGAAACATTAATGGAAAAAGCCAAGTGGGGTTCCAAATAGGGGGCAGTAGGCAGGACAGCACTCTTCCAGCGCTCACAGGCAAAACTGGTCCAATGCCTCAACAGGCAATGTCACAAGCTTGTCCTGCTCCTGTGTTTCAGGAGTAGGAAACATCTCTTCAGCAGCTTGTCGCTCTGGAGCGCGTCAGCTCTCGTGGACTTTTAGAGCCTCTTTGCCCAGTCCCCACTCTATCTGTAAATTGAACTCATAATGAACAAAAATATGAATGCGAGCTTGTAAGACACATAAGCTTAAAAGAGTTTGTAAGTTTCTCTGTCCCTCCAGTACTCATCAATAAAAGAGAAACCTGGGTCTGGTGTCTTGGCCCCACAGCTTCCTAATTCCTTAAGATCCAAATAGGTATTGATAAATCAGAGCAAAGCCAGAGATGGGGTGGAGAAGGAATGAGAAGTGAGGAGAACTCAGAGAAAAGTTTCAGTCACTTTCTGATGAAGTTCTTCATCTTCCCTCTTTCCCGGGCACTTAGCACACAGCAGAGATCAGACAGAAACACTGTCCTTGCAAAAACGACAGATTAAAATTTATACATGCACAGATGTAAAGTGCGCACGCCAGGATTAAACCTCTGCGAAGGCTATAAAGGAAGACACATTATATTTGGACGCGTACAATGCACGGATTCACTAAGGATTGTCTGAAGCAATATGACAAGAGTGACATACACCATGGGCAAATAAATAAATCCAAACCTCAGGAAGTTTGTCTGAGAAAACAGAAAGCACTTCCCCACACTATAACTCCACCAGGCCTGAAGAGGCCAAGGTCGTTTGGCCAGACGTATAGGTTTCCATGGCTCTTTTACAAATATTATGCAAGCTTCTGAAAATCTGAACCCGGTTTGACATTTCAGGAGTCCTTTGGGGCAGAGCACAAATAGGAACTTGGAAGAGGCTTTAAATCTAGTCGGCAGGAATAAATGACCAAGAATAGAGGACAGAAATTTAGAAAACACATTTTTTAAGTGGTAAGTAGGAAGGACACAACGTAAAGTGCCTCATTTTTATAAAAGGTCCTACAAATGTTAGGTCTAATTATCCCCATAATATTGGTTCAGAAACTGAGCCCCTCAAAAGTTAAGGAATGTATTGGTGGTGATAAATCCAGACCATAAATATCCACAGATTGTCATGTAGGACCCCAGTTCTCTATATCTGCCCAGCACATTTTTCCATACAGAGTCAACTTTTCTGGAGAAATACTATTTTGATTCAAGAGTCGACATAATTTATCATTTGATATTCTATCTCTAATCTGTGTAAAAGAGAAATCATAACTTGATTGCAAGTACCCGAAAAAAAATTAGCAGGCTTGCCTTGACACTGTGACATTGATGACATCTTTTGCCTAAGTCATCACACTTAGTCTTTTCTCTGGAGTGCACGTGGTGCTGCCACCAGGACCCAGGCATAATCCACAACCAATAAGACTTCCCATAGGCAGAGAGGCAGACAATGCAGCATGGTTAACAAATTCTCAATAGAATCCTTTTGTCATCTTGCTAACTCCTTTTCTTTAACAGACACATAAGTTAACTATATGGACCATATAAATTAATATATAAATATAAATGTTGAGAAGAAAACAGATGGAAAGCTCTCTGAGGTATTGTCATATTGGCTGTGCTTGACTGACAAATGTAGCCTTCACTTGCCTTTCTCTATTAAGTCAGGTTTTGTGCTTATCTTAATTGTTAAATTTATGTTGATTTGCATGTTTATTATATATCCTAGATGTAAAATATGTATAAAACTACGGAAGATATCTTTAGTTTGTGGCTGACTTTCTCATTTTAAATAATGTTTTTTCTAAAGGTATATTTCTATAATTTGATAAGGTTCATGTGAATTTTTAGAGTTCATCTCTATATTTTATAAAATTCTTTGACATGACACCAACTGTTTCTTCTATATTTTCTTTTTGCTTGTTTTAAAAATGATGTTTTCATATGTGTTTAAGTTTTATTTTTATTTATACATAAGTTTATGTGTGTGTATTTGTATGTGTGAATGATTCTATAAGGTAGCTATCCAAAATGGTATTTCAAAAATTATGTACAAATGTGTATAAACTATTCTCTAAAATAGGAAAGAAGGATACATTGTAACTCATTCTGTGTCCTGGACGAAGACACACACAAAACAACTAAACTACAGATGAATTTCCTACATGGACATAGAAACAAAAAATATTTAGTAAAATCTTTGCAAACAAAACTCAACAATACATAGAAGAAATCCTACTCCGTTGTTAAATTTATTTCCTTACAAGGATGCAACACATCCTTGTTGTAAGTTAAACAGTTCAATGCCACAAAAAATTAAACATAATAGAACCCAAACCCTCTCAATAAACACAGAGACAGTCTGTAGTAAAACCCAATATGATCTATGAGAAAAGCCTTGAGATTGCTCAGAAAATAAAAATTTAGACATTAGTATAAAAAGCAAACATAATAATGTGTATATAATAACTATGAAAGGCAACGTTATAGTACAATAATAAAAGTGTGTCCTGTAAAATCAGAAATGTGACAGAGGTACCTCTCCTCCCTTCTTCAATGTGCCTCTTGACTTTACAACTCAAGCAGTAATAATACCAATAAAAAGGATATATACAGGAACAGAATAAGTCAAATTATTCTTGTTTGCAGATCATATTACTTAAAATATCATAATAATGCTGAAAGTTATCAAACATGGTTCACAGCACACTTCCAGCAAAGGAACAAAATCATCACCATCTTTTCTATATGCAATTACATACACACGTAGAGAGAGAAAAACAATCCCGTAACAGCAGCATCGAATCAGTTGGAGTGAAATATCCAAAAATAAACGTAACCAAGAAAGTAAACACACTTGATGAGAGCTGTAAATAACTGAAGAGAGAGTCAAGGACAGAGCTAAAGACAGAAAACATCAGATGTCATAGACCAGCAGAATAACCTCTAAAATGGTCTAATCCTATAGACGCCTAACAAGCCCTGTCAGGATTCTGATGACATTCTTCAAAGGACTATACAAAGCAATCCTGAAAATTCATATGAAAGCCCCAAGGACACCCGAGTACTTAAAGCTGCCAACCTCAAAAGGAACAATACCGTGCAGCGTCCCGATAGTACAATGATGCTTCAGAGCACACAGAACAAGGTGGCACGTTATTGGAACAGTAATATGCATTGGAACAGTGTAAGGGCAAGGCTATCCAGCTTCCTTTGGACTTTTTGTTCTTGTTTTGGAGCCAAAATGCTGCTTGCAGTGTCAAGCTGGAGAATTCAAGGCTTGTAGTTCCCTGACTATCTTTTCTTAGGACTAGCAAATCTTTCTACATGATGTTTAGGATTAAGCATCCTGCTTTCAATATTTTCCCATTTTTCTATGTTGATCAGTAAGTCAATCCTTTTACTTGTTTTTTATTATTGTGCAGTAATTTTGCATGGTATATTTCTTTTTTTATCTTTATTAACTTGAGTATTTCTTATTTACATTTCGATTATTATTCCCCTTCCCGTTTCCGGGCCAACATTCCCCTAACCCCTTCCCCTCCCCCTCCCCTTCATTATGCACTTTTTTCATAGGTTAACGAAATGTGTTTTGATTAAATGCACCTATGCTCCCTTTCTTGTCTCCCTCAGATCTTGTCTCCCATGAATAGTTTTCTTCTGAAAAGCCAACACTTTCAGCAATTAATCCAGCAAGTAGAAAGCAGACATCCTAGTAAGCTTTTTATGTTATTTTAACATGTATGTAGTAAATATTATTTGCTATAAATTAGCCCTTTCTCCATAACTAACAACCTGCCATTTTTGAATGTGTAACTGTTCATATATATGCATATATTAAAACAGTATATAGTATTCATTTATGAAGGTAGGCTGGTTAGGGGAGTACCGTCATGGAGGCAGGGGGTTGGGTGATATGATGGGAAACTGGGAAAGGGGATAACATTTGAAATGTAAATAAAGAAAATATTTAATAAAAGAAAAGAAAAAAGAAGGTATATTAACTGTCTTATTTAAAACCAGGATTAGTTGTCATTTTCTTATGTTTTAGGAAGTATTGTACACTCTGAAAAACAGTCCCCTTTAAGAATTATACACTGAGAATATTATTTCCAATCTGTCTTATCTTCTTATTTTTTCAAAGACTTCATTACAAATGTACTTTTCACTCACCATATGTAATTGTCATCTCAGTGACTTACTACTGAATAAGCTCACCCATTTTAAGCTCTGTCTGAACTCTAGCTGGTTGGTTCAACTCAGCTATTCTAGCTTAAACTCCACTCCAAGCTAATTGATTCAATCTGGATTCTCTCAGATTCTTACTGAATTGCTCTGCTTGGCCTCAAACTAATTCTGACAATGTGTTCTATTCTTCTGTCTCCTTTTTATTCTCTGGCTTCAACTACCTCTGCATGAATTCACCAACAGCTCAACTGCACTCCACTTATTGAATGAACCAAACAGAACTGAATGGAACTCAACTGAAATGACTAAACTGACTGATTCTTTTTCCTACACTCTTGAATAGCTTTACTCCTGAGAGTTGGACATATCCTATCTCTGACTCCTTCTGCCAAATCTCTCTCTGATTCATCACTTTGTCTGTCCCTCAATTAGACATCACTATTGTTTTAGATTAAAGGTATGTACTAAGACCATGCTTGCATTCCAGTCAAATCACACAGACCTGGGTCTTTTGATGTGATCAAAGCAACCGTGTTGGTAGATTAATATTCCTCTATACTGCATTCTACCTTTATTTTCAGTGCCCTGTTTCAGGAGCCAAATTTTTTGGTTACCCTTTCTACATGTTCTTTGTTATGGGAATAGAAGTGGATAATAGGCTGCATTAAAACCAAGAAAGAAAAAAAAGAGTTTTTCAGTATCAGTGATTCCAAAAAATGTAGAAGTCTCCTAAGTATTTTTCCAATAGCTTCACAATGAAAGCAACACCATCATTTCCAAAAAAAATATTGTTAAACTTCTGACCCTTCATATAAGAAATTCACTGTTGCCTTAAAGCCTTTCAACTATCACTAAAGATTACCTAAGTATTCACATGATTCTATCATGGATCTCTTCTGTCTTATTTTTTTTTTAACTTTTTATTGATTCTTTGTGGGTTTAACATCAAGCATCCCTGTCCCACTCATCTCTCTGTCCCCTCATATCTACCTTCACTCCAAAATCCCAAATTCTCTCTCTCTCTCTCTCTCTCTCTCTCTCTCTCTCTCTCCCTCCCTCTCCCACACACACACACACACACACACACACAAACACACACACCCCAAAAACATCTCATCGTGAAAGATGTAGTTTATCTCAGTGTATCCCATAGCGTATTCCTGTATCTACACATCTCTGCTTGCGAATGTTCATTGCAATGAAGCATTGGTCTGGTTCTATATCTCTGGCTTCTGTGATAGCATCACTATTGGATACTCACAGGAATTTCTCCCACTTATCTTGTTGCCCTGTGGCATAGAGATCATGCAGTTAAGAAGAGCAAGACTGATCCTTTCATGTATCCCAGGTGTTCACAGTTGATAAAGATTTAGGAAAGGGCCAGTTAAGAGCCCTGGATCTGAGCTGGGTGGTAGCTGAACTGGTCAGCACCCTGGGCTTTCTCTTGTCTGCACCATCAGGGTGAGTTCTCCAGCACTGCTCCAGCTCGGATACCAAATGCCTGCTCTCCTGCTCTCCTGCTCTCCTGCTCTCCTGCTCTCCTGCTCTCCTGCTCTCCTACTCTCCAGCTCTTGGGGCCTGACATCTCCAAGCTTTCAGAACCAGCTCCAGTGTGATGCCCTATCAAATCATGGATCTACTCTCCCAAGTGGTGCAACTTGTGAGGGGCTGGGCCAGCTCTTCTGCTCTTATTCACATACATTCCCTTACCATCAGGGCTAGCTCCATTGTGTTGCCCTGAGATAAGCAGGGACCAGTCTCCAGAATGCTGCATCCAGTCAGTCAATGAGGGGACAGGGCTTGATCTCCTGCTCTCACGTCTTAGGGGTCAACTGTCCCAATTATCACTGCCCAGGCAAAGTACAGCACCCACTCTCCCTAATGTTGCAGCCAATGAGAGGCAGAGTCGGCTCATCTGCTCTCCACACAGAAGCCAGCTCTCTTGACTGCAGCAGATTATGAGAGGTTAGGAGGGAAAGTATCACCCCTGCACCCACACTACCTCACAGCAGATGACTGGCAGGGCAAGTGCTCCCTTGCTTTCACCATTGGGGATGGATCATCTGAACCTTCTTGACCAGGACCATCCCTACTGTGCTGCCCAGGGGAAGTGCAGGGCCTGTTCTCCTGAGTGGCACAGCTGGTGAAGGGCAGAGATAGCTCCTCAGAGTGCCACAACCAATGACATTCTGAATAAGATTCGGTAGCAAAGGAGATACAATGACTAATTAGCAAATGGATTATAAGGAAATTAAAATATCCATACACAAAGCAAAGTTTGAGGTGAAAGAAAAGGCAGACCATTGAATGGGAGGAAACTTGGCCAGACACTTAACTGACAGAGAATTAATTTCTAAAACATACAAAGAATTGAAAACATCCATATGGAGGGGGAGGGGTTAGGGGGATGTTGGCCTGGAAACCGGGAAAGAGAATAACAATCAAAATGTAAATAAGAAATACCCAAGTTAATAAAGATGGAGAAAAAAATAAAGTGCATGTGTTTCAGGGTACAAAAAAAAGAATTGAAAAAAAAACTAAACACTAAGAAAAAAATTTTAAAAACCAATTAAAATTGGGCCATAGAACTATAAGGAAATTCTCATATACAGAAAGAAATGTAAATGACTAAGAAACACTTTAGAAGTATGTTTGATCTTCTTAGCTATGTGGAAATATGAGTTAAAACTATTTGAACATTCTACCTCACCTCAGTCCAAATGGGCATCATCAGGATTCACAAATGCAGGAGTGAATGAGGTCAAGGGGAATCTATTATACCCTGCTGGTGAGAGTGAAAACTGATATAGCCACTTGGTAAACAGTTTAGATGCTTCTCAACACACTAGAGATAGAATTGCCATATGATCCAGCTCCTTCACTCCTAAAAGTTACTTCATGAATTGTAGATCCTTTGACAAAAATACTTACACATCCCTACTCATTTCTGTTTATCACAATACACAGTAGAATTACATGTTTACCAACAAGTGAATATACAAGAAAACATGTGGCACATATATACAGTGGAATATTACTTAGCTGTGAAGGTATTATGTTCAAGGTGCAGAATAGTGGCATAGCCTTTAATTCTAGAACTCAGGAAGCTGTTAGGTAGACCTCTGTGAGGCTGTTGTCAGTCTGGTCTACATAGAGAGTTCCCAGCCATTTAGAGCTATATAGTACGACTCTGACTTGATGATGATGATGATGATGATGATGATGGTGGTGGTGGTGGTGGTGGTGGTGGTGATGATGATGATGATGATGATGATGATATTTGATGATGATATTTTCTATTCTAAAATGAACATGAGCAATTATTTCCTTTACTACATGTATTTGATTAGGACAGTCAGGAAAGCACATAAATGACAGTTGAGTATCAGGATTTACATTTCATCTCTTTTAAGATTTCCATGTACATGTTTAATTTAGAAACTCTTTCATTTGGACTCCAATGGCAAACAATTTTCAAGAAAATGCTATTAGATATTCTATTTCTACATGAATTTACACTACCCTTGTGTGCACATATACACTCCATCTAAGCTGGTGTATATTCTGTGCATTATAAAATGCAGAATAAATTCTACTTCCTTTAAGTCTATAATCAATTTGGAAATGCAAGACTATACACATAAATTGTATGTAAAATAAACTGTTCTTAAGAATCAGTCACTTTGATCATCCTCAAGAAGGCATAAGTAAGGGTTGGGGATTTAGCTCAGCGGTAGAGCACTTGCCTAGCAAGCACAAGGCCCTGGGTTCGGTCCCCAGCTCCGAAAAAAAAAAAAGGCATAAGTAGCAAATCAAATCAAATCATGATTTTTACTGTTATCTTTTAAGTGAAAAGATGAATAGCATATCTCAAATGTCTACATTAATGGAAACTACATGGTTAGTAGTATCTATTAGTCTGTGTAAAGGGGAATAAAATTTAACCTTAAAGAACGGGGAGGATTTATATATAAGCAAATACAAAGAGCCAGATAGTATACAGACGTTGAGTATGTTTAAAATACGGAGAAGGAGACAGGGAAGTAAAATTAATGAGGGAGTTCATTTGCAACATATAGAGAAAGTTGGCAAGTTGCTGTGGTGTTGGGCATGAAAAAAAGACATTGAAACAATGGTTCCATTCTTGTGCATTGGGAGTCATTGATACATTTTGAACAGGAGACAGAGTAAAACTCACATTTTTAGAAAGAATTATCTTTTAGTAGCCTGCAGTATAGTTCAAAATGGCTCTGACAAGACTACCTAAGTAGGTTGTTGCAATAATCCAGATGTGAAGTTATAAGAAAATAGTCTAGTATGTGAGCTCTGGGAATATAAAGGAGAAGACAAATACCAGAGTTAGTCTAAAGAAGGAAATCCCAGACAGGGGTAAATATTTCATTTGAGAAATGGTGAAATACTGAACCACCTTAGGTTGCACAGAGCTTTACAGACTTACAGTCCTGTATATAATAGCTGACTCACAAAAATCTTGTGACCATGAAAATATAAAACTTTGAAGAATATTAATAATGAAAAAAATGATGTTATCTTATACCATAGTATTAACATAAAAAGATGATTATAAAAGTCCAAAAATCTAAAGTTTTAAGTCCACAAAATTTGAACATTGCTCTTCAAACAATAATATAAAGTTTGTCATATTAACTCATAGCAAGATTAGTTTGCTTCTGCTGTTTTGTCTGAATAAAGGAGAATATAAATTGATGTTTAGAAGATTCTTTGGACCTTTCTAGAATTGGTTTCCATCAGGAAACAAAGCAACTATAAACAATTTAAGTTCAGACACTCTCCAGATAGAAAACTTATTTAGTTGATGCCTTCTGCTTCCTATTATCATCAAAATATCTACTCCCAGGAGAACTGGCTGGTCTCTAATACCAAGAGCAGAGACTGAACAGCTTACTGGGAAAAGATCATTAGAGATGGAGTTCGGGATCCGTATTATGCAGGATGAAATGAATTCTATAGACTCTATTTGACTTGGAGAATATATGATAAGCATAAACATCTACCCAATCTGTTGTCTTTCTCTTTATGTCTGTCTATCTGTCTGTCTGTCTATCTATCTATCTATCTACTATCTATCTACCTACCTACCTATCATCTATCTGCCTGTCTATCTATCTATCCACTGGTCTATCTATTAATCAATCAATCTATCTATAATCTATCTGTCTATCATCTATCTATCACCTATCTATCTATCAATGATCTATACCTATCATCTTTCTGTATGTCTGTCTGTCTATCTATCTATCTATCTATCTATCTATCTATCTATCTATCATTCTCTTCTTCTCTTTCTGACACTTGTTCTCTCTTTTTTTCTCACCCTCTGGCTCTCTTATTCTTCCACTCACTTTTACATAGCTTCTTTCTGTTTTTCTTTGATTCCAAAAAGCAAGAAAGCATATAGGATGATCATTTTGATTTTTGTCTATATGAGCAAAAGTCCTTACTGATCCAATGATAGGATTGATTAATTCTCTCCTTTTCAGGTTTAGTTATGAAAACTGATGCCTAAGGCAATTATTAAAGTCTCTTTAAGAGAACTAATGCTTATTGAGTATGTTATTGAGAATTTACAAAGAAATTTGATCCTCAATTATCTTTTTAAAATGTGTGTGTGTGTGTGTGTGTGTGTGTGTGTGTGTGTGTAAATAGAGAGGTATTCACAACATGTATGTAAAGGTCAGAGGACAACTTTCTTCTCTGGGTGTAGTGATTTGAATTGGAATAGTCCCCATAGATCATGTGTTGTAGATGCTTTGTCCATAGAAAGGAGCACAATTAGGAGGTGTGACTTTGTTGAAATAGATATGGCATTGTTGAGGAAGTGTGTCACTTGGGGGGCAAGCTTTGAGATCTCATATGCTCAAGCCATGCCAAGTATGGCAGTCACTTTTGCTACCTGTGGATCAAAATATAGAAATTTTGGCTCCTTTAACACCGTGTTTGAATGCATGCTGCCATGTTTCCCACCATGACAATAATGGACTAAACCTCTGAAGTATAGGATAGCCCTAGATAAATATTTTTGTTAGCAAGAGTTACCATGGTTATGGTGTCCTTCCCAACAAGAAAACACTGGTTTCTCCAGCCTGGGATCAGGTTGCCATGTGTACACAACAAGCAAGTTTGCCTTCTGAACCTCTCGCTGGCCTGATCCCCAGACTTTTAACCTTTTATGTTTTAGATAAGATCAATAAGTATATGTTAAAAATTACTAATGATTTTTAAGATATTAGAAGGAATCACCCCTGCCTAGAGTGACCAGTTGTCTTTTACATTGTGATCCTTTTACCCATCTGGCTGTCTATCCATCTAGCCCTGTTTGTGTGTCATACTTGGACACCAATGGAGAGAGGGCATGGCTCTCTATTCTTAAAGAAATACATTTACTAAGATTTTGGTTATTTTAGAATGAGGTAGATACATATATTTATTTTCATATTTTGAAAATAGTGACAAAAATCCAGGGTAACTAGGGGTGTTACCTAGCACCCATCACAAAACAGTAAGAAACAAAAGGTACTATGAAACAAAATTCATCTGGAAATCAGATTTATAGATAGCCATATGAAGTTAAGTTTTTCATTACATAACACTAACACATACAAATGTGATTAGATTATGGCTGAGCACTTGTCCTCAACATTTTCTAATAATGATTTTCTTCACAATGAATTTGTAAAGGAAATTTGTCTGAACAGCGGTTGCTGAAGAGATTAAAGAAATGTTTGTTAAGAAAATTAATATATCGGGGGCTGGAGAGATGGCTCAGTGGTTAAGAGCACTGGCTGCTCTTCCTGAGGTCCTGAGTTCAAATCCCAGCAACCACATGGTGGCTCACAACCATCTGTAATGAGATCTGATGTCCTCTTCCGGTGTGTCTGAAGATATCGACAGTGTACTCACATACATAAAATAAATAAATCTTTAAAAAAAAAAAGAACTAAAAAAAAAAGAAAATTAATATAAGAAGTATTATTAATTAATGTCTGCTTATTATTTATGCCTATTTATATCAATGTCCACTGTGAACTACCTACCTTTAGGCTTATAATAAATCAAAGTACAATTATCTCTTACATGATACAGTTAATGGTCATTCCAAGGTTTACAATTAAATTCAAATAAGCACAAAGCTCCTCACTCCACACACTTATACATCCCCTACATATTTAGATCCAAGCACTATTCTGTAAGTTCTTCAGAAACATAGCAGATATTAGGCAGAGTAGAACTTTATAAGATATTATTACAACATAGGGAATATATTTGTAATTATACTCCTAAAAGCAGAAGACAGTTATAAAATATTAAGACATCTAAGAAATGATTGATGAGAAAGAGGACAATTTAAGGAAACTATGCCTGGGGTGGAGTGGAGAACTCAGAATAAACATTCTTTAATTCAAAACTGTCCAGAGTGTTATATGACTAGGAGGAAGGTGTGGGGAAGAGATAATAGGTCTTAAAGATTATTAAGTTTCTAAAATAATGTTGCAACCAACAGAATTTGTGAATATGCAGAGAAGTCAGTGGAAAAATAGACTTTTCACTTGTTTAGTTACTAATGAGAAAGATGAGTGGGACTTGCAGGACACAGCTCTCATAAAAGCTTGCTACTGCCTATGAGAAGAATTAGGGTTGCTCAATCTCTCTCTCTCTCTCTCTCTCTCTCTCTCTCTCTCTCTCTCTCTCTCTCTCTCTCTCTCTGTCTGTCTTTTTCTGTCTCTGTCTCTCTGTCTCTCTGTCTCTCTTACACATGCATGTGTGTATACACACACACACACAGAGAGAGAGAGAGAGAGAGAGAGAGAGCAGTCTCATCTCATGAAAATGATCTACCAGAGAAAGTTCTGGAACATGTGTACACAGATATAATGAACCTGAGGCATAAATAAGACCAGAACTATGAAGGGCCAAAGCCCAGGAATTATTTGCAGAACTGCCAATTCAAGAAGGAGGGAGCTTTGCAGGCAAATGGAAGGAACTAGAACATATCATCCTGAGTGAGGTAACTCAGACCCAAAAGGACTGGAAAGGTATATACTCACTGATTAGTGGATTTTAGTCAAAAAGTTCAGGACACCTAGGATACAACCTACAAACTGTAAGAAGTGTAAAAAGTAGAAAGGTCCAAATGTTCAATTGCAGGATGTTTCAATTGCAGTTAGAAAATGGAAGGAAATAATCACAGGAGGCAGAGGAAGGGAGGGATGTGGGAGAGAGCAGAGAAGGGGAGGGGAAAAGAGGAATGATCAGGTAATGGGGGAGGGACAGGAGAGAAGCCCAGAGGGACAAAAGAATGAATGGAGGTAAGCAGTTAGGTCAAGGGGAGGTTGGGGACCCTCTATAAATTACCAGAGTCCCAGGAAGTGAGAGACTCTATGGACTCAATGGGGTGACCTTTGTCAAAATGCCCAACATTGGAAAAAGCAAACTCGAAGAGTGCACATCCAGTAGCTAGACAGACTCTCAAGGGGAGGGACAGGGTTACTAACCCACAGTCAAAATGTCTGACCCAGAACTGTTCCTGTTTAAAAGAACTGCAGAGACAAAAAGGGAGACAAGAATAAAGGAAAGGTGATCCAATGACAAGTCCAATTTGGGACACATCTCATGGTGGGGCACCAAGGCCTGACACTATTACTGATGCTAAGAAGTACTTATAAATGAGAGCCTGGCATGACTGTCCTTTGAGAGACCCTACCAGCAACTGTCTGAGATACTTACACCCAATCATTGAACTGAAGTCAGGGACCCCTATGGTTGAATTAGAAGAAGGATTAAAGAAACTGAAGGAGAGAGCAACACCATAGGAAGACCAGCAGTATCAACTAACCAGGACCCCATGGAGCTTCCAGAGATTGAGCCACCAACCAGTGACATACATGGGAAAGTCTAAGGCTCCTGGAACAAATATAGCAGAGGTCTGCATGGTCAGGCCTTAGTGGGAGAAGATATACTTAGTGGGAGAAGAGACTTGAGGCCCAGGGAAGAGGGAAGCCTGGTGGGAGGAGTGCACCCTCTTGGAGGCAAGTGGGAGGAGGAATGGGATGAGGAACTATGGGAGAGGGGACTGAGGGATGATCAATGACTAGAATGCAATTAATTAATTAATCAGGAGTGAGTATCTGTCAGTGATTTGAGCACAAAAGAAGTCATTTTTGTTCGTGAGAATGAATTGTGGATTGTCTGGTTAAGGAAATTAAACAGTCCATTCTAGGTTAATGATGATTGAGGAAAGAAGGCCATTCTTTTAAAACAGCTAAAAGAAATGTGAAGAAAACATCAAGAATAGTATTAGTAGGCTCTATATTAGAATAGAAATACATGGTAGCTGCTTCTAAAATAGGAGGTTTGAAGTCTTCCACCTTGATTACTATTTGACTAAAACATGTGGGAAATTTTCACTATGAGAATGATTTACCACATCATAAGTCCAGAAATTTTTCTCAATTTTAAATATTACATTGAGAAAGCAACACCTAAATAAAAACATCAGATTATTTGTAATAGTGTGTGGATTTTTTGAAGCAGAGTTGGAGTGTTTAAAGACAATTTAATATTAGATTATAAGTACTGAAGTTAATAGGAAGAGAGTCACTTGGGGAAACAATAAGGTATCCATATGGTTTTTCAAGAAGGAGTTGACAGCATGAAGTTCTTTTGACAGGAAACTATCCAAAAGGAAAAAGGTTGAATTTTTGTAGTAATAAAAATAAATGTATTGAAGAGACCGACACTGAGGTAAAGGAATGTTCTATTAGCATACCTCATGGCTTTTGCTGGGATTTAGATAAATGATAGACCAATCCCATCTACCCTCTCTCCATTAGCATATGGATCGAGGAATAGATTCTAAATGAGCTCCCCGGAAGCCTGTAACTCAAGCAAATGTTGAGCTTGCATTCTGTAATTTCAGCATTTCCCAAAGCAAGTTGACCCAATGATCTATATTTGGTTTGGATTTTTATTCCCAGATGTTGAAAACAGCTTCTTTGCTGGCAATGAGTTCTTGTAGATGCATTTTCCCTAAGCTTTAAATAGCATGCTTGAGGGAATTGGGTATTACCCAAGACATAAAAAAAAAATTAAGATTTAAAAACAAACAGTCCCACTAATACCTTTAATGGATATGCCTCCAAAATTGTCTCCTTGGTTGACATTTTAACTATTGTTTATTGTCACATTCCTAAGAGATAACTCTCTTAAGTTTGTGTCCAAAGGGTTTCAGACAAAACACAGTCCTGAGGCTACACATTTTTGTTTCTTGGCCCATCACAAGTAACCTTGCATAAGTCTATGTGTGAGATCCTAGAGAGACTTCCTGCCTGACCCCCTGCATAAACTTTCCTGTTTTCTATGATTTTTCAGAGACATATGACATTTTATCTGCGCCTTTCTGGCTTTCCTTGAAAATATTTGTTTTATTCATTGTGAGATAGTTGAATTCTAGATGAAGACCATAACATATTTTCTAACTCAAACTGGGTAACAAAAGGTGGCTTGTCATAATTTTCCTTTTGTTGTAACAGAAAAAATATTGCAAATAAGTCTTCTCAAGAGCAATTCCCATTTCTGTTTTAAGTTTGTCCATCAAATCATTAAACATTCTCTGGGTTTTGTCAACAGCCTGGTAAACATCCAGCAAAAGAATCAAAATAAGACCATTTATTTAACATTCTTCTCCAACTGCTGATTAGGATAAATAGTTTAGATAAAAGCCCTATCTGATCCAACAATCACAAAAAGAAATCATTTAGCAATTGCTGAAGTTAGTTTGGAATACATCAGAAATATTTTAAGCAAAAATAAATAAAAATGCACACTTTGGCACATTTTAACCTCGCCAATTCATCTTGCTAAAGGCAGTATCAAAGATCCATAATCACCAGAACAGAGTCTTAGAATTGGAGTGGACTTGTAGGCAGCACCTTCCAGAACAATCTATAGGCTGAAACCTCAAACACAGAGATTCATTTTAATGCCCTGAAAAATCCGGTATCTAGAAGGCTTTTCCAAGGATGGCCTTTCCAGACTTATTCTTCTAGTCTCTTGAGAGAACAATCTTATAGTTGTTTCAAATCATCACAAAACAATCTAGGTGGATAGAATACGAGATTTAATAGAATATTTTACAAGCTTTTGAAAAATGATAAGAAAGCATCTATTGCAATATCAAATAAGGGGATAATCAAATGTGCCACCGAATATTTAAAATTACTGCCAAATGCTATGGCCTGTTATCCAAACTTCAACAGGTTAACTGTGGCTCAGTAATCATGATCAACATTTCATGAAAAATCACATGCTTTATAAGGTTTAAGATGCTCTCAACAGTTAACTCCTGTCTGATACTCTTTTGTTAAGTGATCTATACAAACTGTTGGACACACTAAATGTACACACTTTAAATGCCTTCATATCTTTCCTCAGAAAACACACTTACCCCTCTTCAGGGCTCAATATAAGACTCTTATTTCTTCAACAATGACTTCAAATGATACAATGAAATGTTACTTCACTCAAAATCACTACTGACAGGCAAGCAATCTCCCATCCACCCAATTTAGATTCAAGGCAGAGATTTTCTCAAAAACGAGTCAAGAATCCTGAAAAAGAAACTGACAGGGTTTGATATAAAATTTGAGCCATCAATAAAAAGTTAAGAATTTCAGGGGGTTGGGGATTTAGCTCAGTGATAGAGCGCTTGCCTAGCAAGCGCAAGGCCCTGGGTTCGGTCCCCAGCTCCGAAAAAAAAAATCTACTTCTATGTGTTTGATAATTTTCCAATACTTCTAAAGAGATTGGGGATTATATGTGTGGCTAAACCTTTTGATAATATGTGATGTAATTGTCTAAATGTTGACATTTCATTGCAGAACTGTTCATATTCTGTCTCCTTTCTCCTTATGTCCTGTGAAATCAACACTCAAGACTGAGTGCCTTCAATGAGGTATCAGTAGGTGGGGAGCAGTTTAATGAGCTCATGTTCAAAGACAGACACAAAGAACTCAGCTACAATTTTATGAACCTATCAATCACATTAGAAAATGGAAATTGAAATATGTCTTCTTTATCTTAATATTTTTTGAAATTATTTGTATTGGAGACAGTTTCTCTTATCTTTTAATAATTCTCTATAATTTAAGGGTAGGTAGAGGTCTATATGCAGGCGAGGGCTGGCACAAGTTAGGTCAAGGCATGATTGGACAGTAAAAAGATAAGGCTGGGGTGGGGAAAAGCTTTTCTAAGTAGGGAGAGAAGGAAAAGGAGAGTCAAGAAGGAGAAGGAGAATCAAGATGGAGACAGAGAAGGACAACCCAGATCCTGGTGCTCTTAAATGGCCCTAGGGAATTACGTATATTTTTTAAGGATGGAGTTGAACAGGTCAATTTATCTTATTTTAGGTTGGTACTTTATAGCTTTATTATTTGGTCGTGAGTTTATTGTGTGGATGTACTGTGGATTGAGAATTTAACATATTAATCTGATTGCTATATTACAGCTTACTGAGTCATGATTTCAACAGGTAGTTGGGAGTTTGTAACTTAACTACCAAGGGCAGTTGTTGGGAATGCGGGCAGTGTCTGTGGCAGGATGCCACGGGAGGCCAGCGCCATGTTGGATTTCTAGAACCCTGATTTTACCAGGTAGCTGTAACCAGAGAGTTCCGGGTTAGCAGAGAGCCTCTGGGAGAAATACTAACCAGAGATAAATTATGGTTAGTTCCATATGGCTGCACAGATGGTGAAACAAACTCTAGGGACCGGTGTGGCAACTTGCTCATGGACCCTGGGTCTGAGAGTACTTGGGGATAGCATGGAGCATCTGAGATAAATATACCCCGCAGTGTCATGTGCCCCTACGGGTTCCAGGGCTAGCTCAAGATAAAAGGTTGCCATTTATTTTATTATTTACTGCAACATTTAAGGGTTTTATATTTCATTCTAAAGACATATTTATGCTTGATTTAAGAATTTTTATTTATGTTTTCAACTTATGAACAATTGCTTATTAATTCACTGAGCTCTTTATGAACACTGATAATCATTCTTTAAAAACTAAGGAGCCAAAAACATCCAATGGAAAAAAGACAGCATTTTCAGCAAATGGTGCTGGTTCAACTGGAGGTCAACATGTAGAAGAATGCAGATTGAACCATGCTTATCACCCTGTACAAAGCTTAAGGCCAAGTGGATCAAGGAACTCCACATCAAACCAGATACACTCAAACTAATAGAAGAAAAAGTGGGGAAGAATCTTGAACACCTGGGCACTAGAGAAAATTTCCTGAACAAAACACCAATGGCTTATGCTCTAAGATCAAGAATTGACAAATGGGATCTCATAAAACTGCAAAGCTTCTGTAAGGCAAAGGACACTGTTGTTAGGACAAAACAATAACCAACAATTTGGGAAAAGATCTTTACCAATCCTACAACAGATAGAGGTCTTATATCCAAAATATACAAAGAACTCAAGAAGTTAGACCGCAGGGAGACAAATAACCCTATTAAAAAATGGGGTTCAGAGCTAAACAAAGAATTCACAGCTGAGGAATGCCAAATGGCTGAGAAACACCTAAAGAAATGTTCAACATCTTTAGTCATAAGAGAAATGCAAATCAAAACAACCCTGAGATTCCACCTCATACCAGTGAGAATGGCTAAGATGAGAAACTCCGGCGACAGCAGATGCTGGCAAGGATGTGGAAAAAGAGGAAGACTCCCCCATTGTTGGTGGGATTGCAGACTGGTACAACCATTCTGGAAATCGGTCTGGAGATTCCTCAGAAAATTGGACATTGAACAACCTGAGGACCCAGCTATATCTCTCTTGGGCATATACCCACAAGATGCCCCAACATATAAAAAGACACGTGCTCCACTATGTTCATCGCAGCCTTATTTATAATAGCCAGAAGCTGGAAAGAATCCAGATGCCCTTCAACAGAGGAATGGATACAGAAAATGTGGTACATCTACACAATGGAATATTACTCAGCTATCAAAAACAATGACTTTATGAAACTCATAGACAAATGGATGGAACTAGAAAATATCATCCTGAGTGAGGTAACCCAATCACAGAAAAACACACATGGTACGCACTCATTGATAAGAGGCTATTAGCCCAAATACTCGAATTACCCTAGATGCACAGAACACATGAAACTCAAGACGGATGATCAAAATGTGAATGCTTCACTCCTTCTTTAAAAGGGGAACAAGAATACCATTGGCAGGGAATAGGGAGGCAAAGATTAAAACAGAGGCAGAAGGAAGACCCATTCAGAGCCTGCCCCACATGTGGCCCGTACATATACAGCCACCCAATTAGACAAAATGGATGAAGCAAAGAAGTGCAGGCCGACAGGAACTGGATGTAGCTCTCCTGAGAGACATAGCCAGAATACAGTAAATACATAGGCGAATGCCAGGAGCAAACCACCGAACTGACAATGGGACCCCCGTTGAAGGAATCAGAGAAAGAACTGGAAGAGCTTGAAGGGGCTGAGACCCCAAATGAACAACAATGCCAACCAACCAGAGCTTCCAGGGACTAAGCCACTACCCAAATACTATACATGGACTGACCCTGGGCTCCAACCTCATAGGTAGCAATGAATAGCCTAGTAAGAGCACCAGTGGAAGGGGAAGCCCTTGGTCCTGCTAAGACTGAACCCCAAATGAACATGATTGTTGGGGGGAGGGTGGTAATGGGGGGAGGATGGGGAGGGGAACACCCATATAGAAGGGGATGGGGAGGGGTTAGGGGGATGTTGGCCCGGAAACCGGGAAAGGGAATAACAATCGAAATGTAAATAAGAAATACTCAAGTTAATAAAGAAAAAAGAAAAAAAAAAAGATTACTTTCTATAATAGTAGAGTATGTGAATGTCCTTCAAGAGCCATATCAAATTATTTTAGTAGAAATATCCATAAAAGACCTGTTATCATATGTGAACATACGCTATCTATATTTATTATTTATTTTATTATTTGTACAATAATTTCTTCAATATTGACTAAATTATGGGTACTTAACTCATTTAAGGAATGATGTAGATACTTTTAGTTACTAAATGCATTTATGGGAAATAGTCACTCAGTGTTTCTTAATTAAGGTAACCACACCTAAATTTCTGCATTAAATTAATACCAACCAGTTGTGAGTGTCATAGCCAAAACTCCTGGGTAAAGTTCCTTTGACCAATATTGGGTATTTCCAGTAGTGCAATTTTAAGATATATTCTAGAAGTGAAATCCTCATATACACACCATCCTTATCCAAAAGAACTTTATCATGACTGAAATCATCTGTTCATTTTATTAAAATTATTTTATCCAGTGCTACTAAATATTAGTGCCAATAATGAACAAAAACATAAGCTATGTGATTTTTTTAAACTATTAACTCCATTATTTTCACCTTGATTTGTTTTCTTTCAAATTGTGTATTTGCTTAACAAATTTGCATGTGCAATAATAAATATACTTTAAAAGATATTATTTGATAATCTCTAAAATCAAATCATAGGCTCAATTGCACAATTACATGTTTTCTAGAGCACAATTGTTGTAATGTCAGCCATTTTCACACTTAAAATGTTGTGTACTGTTTATTTTTGTGTGTGTGCTATCTGTTAGGTGGTTGACTGTGTCAAGATAAAACTGAATATTTCCTTCCCAGTCACCAGCTGTCAGAAACTCTTTGAATTACACAATGAATTTAAGCACAGTACTTTGTATGAGAATTACATAGCCACAGAAATTCTGATGATGTTCTGGGTGTAGATTGGGAGGGTAATATGGTTTGAGTCCTTGATGGGAATGACAAACAGCCCTTTCCCATGAAGAAAGGAGACTTCACCCACAGCAAAATACGAGTATGAACAAGGGACATTCTTGTTATAGAGCATGGAGAATCGGAAAGAGGAATGCAAATCCATTCACAGATCCACATGGTGGAAGGAAAGAAAGAACCATGTCGGATTTTGTTTGTTTTCAACTTCTACCATGTGATTTGTGGCATGCATGGTCCCTTTTCCCAAAATAAATTAAAAAAAGTAAAATTACTTCACAAGAAAAAGAAAACATTAGAACAATCTCATACTAGCAACTTATCAGCACACCTGAAACCTTGAGAACAAAAATCAATAAGCACACATAAGAGGAGTAGATGGTGAGAAATAATCAGAGGTCTGAAATCAATAAAATAGAAACAAAGAGAACAAGACAAAGAATCAATGAAATGAAGATTTATTCTTTGAGAAAAATCAACAAGATAGACAAATCATTATCCAAACTAACTAAATGACAGAGGGACAATGTCCAAATTAAGAAGATTAGAAACAAATAGGGATCCCGGCCTGCAGCAGCTCTCTGCTCCCAGAACCCGAGGGAGAGAGACCTCACCGGCTGGTCGTGGGCACGCCTGAGGCTGCAGAGCGGAAGAGACCACCAACACTGCCCATCCCTGCCCACATCCCTGGCCCAAGAGGAAACTGTATAAGGCCTCTGGGTGCCCGTGGGGAGGGCCCAGAAGCAACAGGACCCCTGCCTGAGACACACCCGGAACCTGAAGGAAACAGACCGGATAAACAGTTCTCTGCACCCAAATCCCGTGGGAGGAGAGCTAAACCTTCAGAGAGGCAGACACGCCTGGGAAACCAGAAGAGACTGCTCTCTGCACACACACCTCGGACGCCAGAGGAAGACACCGGAGGCCATCTGGAACCCTGGTGCACGGAGGCTCCCAGAAGGAACCTGACCTGCCTGGTGCACTCAAGACACAGGCCCACAGGAACAGCTGAAGACCTGTAGAGGGAAAAACTACACGCACGCGAAAGCAGAACACTCTGTCCCCATAACTGGCTGAAAGAAAAACAGTAAAACAGGTCTACAGCACTCCTGACACACAGGCTTATAGGACAGTCTAGCCACTGTCAGAAATAGCAGAACAAAGTAACACTAGAGATAATCTGATGGTGAGAGGCAAGTTGAGGAACCCAAGCAACAGAAACCAAGACTACATGACATCATCGGAGCCCAATTCTCCCACCAAAACAAACATGGAGCATCCAAAACACCAGAAAAAAGCAAGATCTAGTTTCAAAATCATATTTGATCATGATGCTGGAGGACTTCAAGAAAAGACGTGAAGAACTCCCTTAGAGAAAACACAGAAAACATTAATAAACAAGAAGCCTACAGAGAGGAATAAAAATCCCTGAAAGAATTCCAGGAAAACACAATCAAACAGTTGAAGGAATTAAAAAATGGAAATAGAAGCAATCAAGAAAAACACATGGAAATAACCCTGGATATAGAAAACCAAAAGAAGAGACAAGGGCTGTAGATACAAGCTTCACCAACAGAATACAAGAGATGGAAGAGAGAATCTCAGGAGCAGAAGATTCCATAGAAATCATTGACTCAACTGTCAAAGATAATGTAAAAGCGGAAAAAAGCTACTGGTCCAAAACATACAGGAAATCCAGGACTCAATGAGAAGATCAAACCTAAGGATAATAGGTATAGAAGAGAGTGAAGACTCCCAGCTCAAAGGACCAGTAAATATCTTCAACAAAATCATAGAAGAAAAACTTCCCTAACCTAAAAAAGAGATACCCATAGGCATACAAGAAGCCTACAGAACTCCAAATAGATTGGACCAGAAAAGAAACACCTCCCCGTCACATAATAGTCAAAACACCAAACGCACAAAATAAAGAAAGAATATTAAAAGCAGTAAGGAAAAGGTCAAGTAACATATAAAGGCAGACCTATCAGAATCACACCAGACTTTTAAGCCAGAAACTATGAAGGCCAGAAGATCCTGGACTGATGTCATACAGAACCCTAAGAGAACACAAATGCCAGCCCAGGCTACTGTATCCTGCAAAACTCTCAATCAACATAGATGGAGAAACCAAGATATTCCATGACAAAACCAAATTTACACAATATCTTTCTACAAATCCAGCACTACAAAGGATAATAAATGGTAAAGCCCAACATAAGGAGGCAAGCTATACCCTAGAAGAGGCAAGAAACTAATCATCTTGGCAACAAAACAAAGAGAAGAAAAGCACACAAACACAACCTCACATCCAAATATGAATATAACAGGAAGCAATAATCACTATTCCTTAATATCTCTCAACATCAATGGCCTCAACTCCCCAATAAAAAGACATAGATTAACAAACTGGATACGCAATGAGGACCCTGCATTCTGCTGCCTACAGGAAACACACCTCAGAGACAAAGACAGACACTACCTCAGAGTGAAAGACTGGAAAAACAACTTTCCAAGCAAATGGTCAGAAGAAGCAAGCAGGAGTAGCCACTCTACTATCAAATAAAATCAATTTTCAACTAAAAGTCATCAAAAAAGATAAGGAAGGACACTTCATATTCATCAAAGGAAAAATCCACCAACATGAACTCTCAATCCTAAATATCTATGCCCCAAATACAAGGGCACCTACATACGTAAAAGAAACCCTACTAAAGCTCAAAACACACATTGCACCTCACACAATAATAGTAGGAGATTTCAACACCCCACTCTCATCAATGGACAGATCATGGAAACAGAAATTAAACAGAGGCGTAGACAGACTAAGAGAAGTCATGAGCCAAATGGACTTAACGGATATTTATAGAACGTTCTACCCTAAAGCAAAAGGATATACCTTCTTCTCAGCTCCTCATGGTACTTTCTCCAAAATTGACCATATAATTGGTCAAAAAACAGGCCTCAACAGGTACAGAAAGATAGAAATAACCCCATGCGTGCTATCCGACCACCACGGCCTAAAGCTGGTCTTCAATAACAATAAGGGAAGAATGCCCACATATACGTGGAAATTGAACAATGCTCTACTCAATGATAACCTGGTCAAGGAAGAAATAAAGAAAGAAATTAAAAACTTTTTAGAATTTAATGAAAAATGAAGGTACAACATACCCAAACTTATGGGACACAATGAAAGCTGTGCTAAGAGGAAAACTCATAGCGCTGAGTGCCTGCAGAAAGAAACAGGAAAGAGCATATGTCAGCAGCTTGACAGCACACCTAAAAGCTCTAGAACAAAAAAGAAGCAAATACACCCAGGAGGTAGAAGGCAGGAAATAATCAAACTCAGAGCTGAAATCAACCAAGTAGAAACAAAAGGACCATAGAAAGAATCAACAGAACCAAAAGTTGGTTCTTTGAGAAAATCAACAAGATAGATAAACCCCTAGCCAGACTAACGAGAGGACACAGAGAGTGTGTCCAAATTAACAAAATCAGAAATGAAAAGGGAGACATAACTACAGATTCAGAGGAAATTCAAAAAATCATCAGATCTTACTATAAAAGCCTATATACAACAAAACTTGAAAATCTGCAGGAAATGGACAATTATCCTAGACAGATACCAGTTACCGAAGTTAAATCAGGAACAGATAAACCAGTTAAACAACCCCATAACTCCTAAGGAAATAGAAGCAGTCATTAAAGGTCTCCCAACCAAAAAAGAGCCCAGGTCCAGACGGGTTTAGTGCAGAATTCTATCAGACCTTCATAGAGGACCTCATACCAATATTATCCAAACTATTCCACAAAATTGAAACAGATGGAGCACTACCAAATTCCTTCTATGAAGCCACAATTACTCTTATACCTAAACCACACAAAGACCCAACAAAGAAAGAGAACTTCAGACCAATTTCCCTTATGAACATCGACGCAAAAAATACTCAACAAAATTCTGGCAAACCGAATCCAAGAGCACATCAAAACAATCATCCACCATGATCAAGTAGGCTTCATCCCAGGCATGCAGGGATGGTTTAATATATGGAAAAACCATCAACGTGATCCATTATATAAACAAACTGAAAGAACAAAAACCACATGATCATTTCATTAGATGCTGAGAAAGCATTTGACAAAAAATTCAACACCCTTCATGATAAAAAGTCCTGGAAAGAATAGGAATTCAAGGACCATACCTAAACATAGTAAAAGCCATATACAGCAAACCAGTGGCTAACATTAAACTAAATGGAGAGAAACTTGAAGCAATCCCACTAAAATCAGGGACTAGACAAGGCTGCCCTCTCTCCCTACTTATTCAATATAGTTCTTGAAGTTCTAGCCAGAGCAATCAGACAACAAAAAAAGGAGGTCAAGGGGATACAGATCGGAAAAAGAAGAAGTCAAAATATCACTATTTGCAGATGATATGATAGTATATTTAAGTGATCCCAAAAGTTCCACCAGAGAACTACTAAAGCTGATAAACAACTTCAGCAAAGTGGCTGGGTATAAAATTAACTCAAATAAATCAGTAGCCTTCCTCTACACAAAAGAGAAACAAGCCGAGAAAGAAATTAGGAAACGACACCTTCATAATAGACACAAATAACATAAAGTACCTTGGTGTGACTTTAACCAAGCAAGTAAAAGATCTGTACAATAAGAACTTCAAGACACTGAAGAAAGATTGAAGAAGACCTCAGAAGATGGAAAGATCTCCCATGCTCATGGATTGGCAGGATTAATATAGTAAAAATGGTCATTTTACCAAAAGCGATCTACAGATTCAATGCAATCCCCATCAAAATACCAATCCAATTCTTCAAAGAGTTAGACAGAACAATTTGCAAATTCATCTGGAATAACAAAAAAACCAGGATAGCTAAAACTATCCTCAACAATAAAAAAAGGACTTCAGGGAATCACTATCCCTGAACTCAAGCAGTATTACAGAGCAATAGTGATAAAAACTGCATGGTATTGGTACAGAGACAGACAGATAGACCAATGGAGCAGAATTGAAGACCCAGAAATGAAACCCACACCTATGGTCCTTGATTTTTTGACAAAGGGGCCAAATCCATCCAATGGAAAAAGATAGCATTTTCAGCAAATGGTGCTGGTTCAACTGGAGGTCAACATGTAGAAGAATGCAGATCGATCCATGCTTATCACCCTGTACAAAAGCTTAAGTCAAGTGGATCAGGACCTCCACATCAAACCAGACACACTCAAACTAATAGAAGAAAAACTGGGGAAGCATCTGGAACACCTGGGCACTGGAAAAAATTTCCTGAACAAAACACCAATGGCGTATGCTCTAAGATCAAGAATCGACAAATGGGATCTCATAAAACTGCAAAGCTTCTGTAAGGCAAAGTACACTGTGGTTAGGACAAAACGACAACCAACAGATTGGGAAAAGATCTTTACCAATCCTACAACAGATAGAGGCCTTATATCCAAAATATACAAAGAACTCAAAAAGTTAGACTGCCCCAACATATAACAAAGACACGATATCCACTATGTTCATAGCAGCCTTATTTATAATAGCCAGAAGCTGGAAAAAATTCAGATGCCCTTCAACAGAGGAATGGATACAGAAAATGTGGTACATCTACACAATGGAATATTACTCAGCTATCAAAAACAATGACTTTTAGAAACTCATAGACAAATGGATGGAACTAGAAAATATCATCCTGGTGAGGTAACCCAATCACAGAAAAACACACATGGTGCACTCATTGATAAAGGCTATTAGCCCAAATACTCTTGGGAATTACCCTAGATGCCTAGAACAAATGAAACTCAAGACGGATGATCAAAATGTGAAGCCTTTACTCCTTCTTTAAAGGGAACAAGAATACCCTTGGCAGGGAAGAGAGAGGCAAAAGATTAAAACAGAGATGAAGGACACATATGGCCCACAATGGCCCATATACATACAGCCACTCAATTAGACAAGATGGATGAAGCAAAGAAGTGCAGACCGACAGGAACTGGATGTAGATCGCTCCTGAGAGACACAGCCAGAATACAGCAAATACAGAGGCGAATGCCAGCAGCAAACCACCGAACTGAGAATAGGACCCCCGTTGAAGGAATCAGAAAAAGAACTGGAAGAGCTTGAAGGGGCTCGAGACCCCCATATGTACAACAATGCCAAGCAACCAGAGCTTCCAGGGACTAAGCCACTACCTAAAGACTATACATGGACTGACCCTGGACTCTGACCTCATAGATAGCATTGAATATCCTAGAAAGATCACCAGGGTAAGGGGAAGCCCTGGGTCCTGCTAAGACGGACCCCCCAGTGAACTGGATCGTTGGGGGAGGGCGGCAATGGGGGGAGGGGGGGGAGGGGAACACCCATAAGGAAGGGGAGGGGGAGGGGATGTTTGCCGGAAACAGGAAAAATAACTTTCGAAATGTATATAAGAAATATTCAAGTTAATAAAAAAAAAAAAAAAAAAAAAAAAAAAAAAATAGGGTAGCAAACAAAAATACCAAAGAACAACATAGAATCTTAAGGATATACTTTTAAAAAACCTCTATTAAATTGGAAAACGTAGAAATGGATAATTTTCTCAATATGTAATGTTTACCAAACTTAAATCAATATCAGATAAATAATTCTACTGGTCCTATTAACCCTAGTGAGATGGAAATAGTCAATAAAAAAAATCTCAACCTAAAAACACTCCAGGAGATCTTATTCACTTCTGCTCTTTGCTGCTGAGGAAGCTTTGCGGAAGGCTCTCATCGCCCTGCTGTCATGTCTAAGTCAAAGTCTCCCCAGGATCCAGAAGAGCTATGGAGGCTCTTAGTCAGAGGCTGAGCTTTGAAACAACCAATGAGAGTCTGAGGACTCATTTTGAGAATGGGGGAACATTCACTGACTGTGGTGATGAGAGATCTAAACACCAAGAGATTCAGGGACTTTGGGTTTGTCATATATGCCACTGTGGAGGAAGTGGATGCTGCCATGAATGCAAGACCACGCAAGGTGGATGGAAGACTTGTGGAACTAAGAGAGCTGTGTCAAGAGAAGGGTCTCAGAGACCAGGTACCCACTTAACTGCCAAAAAGATCTTTGTTGGTGGTATTAAAGAAGACACTGAAAAACATCACCTACGAGATTGCTTTGAGCAGTATAGGAAAACTGAAGTGATTTAAATTATGACTGACAGAGGCAGCGGAAAAAAGAGGGACTTTGCTTTTGTCGCCTTTGATGACCATGACTCTGTGGATAAGATTGTTATTCAGAAGTATTGCACTGTGAATGGCCACAACTGTAAGTAAGAAAGACTCTGTCAAAGCAAGAGATGGCAGTGCTTCATCCAGCCAGAGAGGTTGAAGAGGTTCTGGAAACTTTGGTGGTTATTGTGGAGGCAGCTTTGCTGGCAGTGACAATGGGAACTTCAGTGGTCATGGTGGCTTTGATGGCAGCGGTGGTGGTGGTGGATATATTGGAAGTAGGGGTGGCTATAATGGATTTGGCAATGAGGGTGGTTATGGAGGGGGTTGCCCTGGTTTCTCTGGAGGAAGCAGAAACTATGGAAGTGGTGGACAGGGTTATGGAAGTTAGGGCAGTGGTTACGGCAGGAGTGGCAGCTATAACAATGGAGGAGGCAGAGGCAGATTTGGTGGTGGTAGTGGAAGCAATTTGGAGGTGGTGGAAGCTACAATGATTTTGGCAATTAGAACAGTCAGTCTTCAAATTTTGGACCAATGAAGTAAGATCCTTATAGTGGCTGAGGCCAGTACTTTGCTAAACCAAGAAACCAAACTGGCTATGGAGGTTCCAGCAGCAGCAGTAGCTATGGCAGTGGCAGGAGGTTCCAATTACAGCCAGGAAACAAAGTTTAGCAGGAGAGGAGAACCAGAGAAGTAACAGGGAAGCTACAGGTTACAACAGATTTTTGAACTCAGCCAAGCACAGTGCTGGCAGGGCCTAGCTGCTACAAAGAATACATGTTTTAGACAATACTCATGTGTGTGTGCAAAAATTCCAGGACTGTATTTGTGACTAATTGTGTAACAGGTTATTTTGGTTTCTGTTATGTGGAAAGTATGAAGCATTCTAACAAAAGGTTTTACTGTAAACCTTTTTCACCCATGCTGTAGATCAGTCCGATCAAGACACCTGAATAAATGTGTCTTTAAAAAAAAAGCCCAAGGAGAGACAGACTTAGCACAGAAATCTACAAGACTTTCAAAGAAGAGTTAATGCTTCTACTTCTCAAATTATTCCACAAAACAGAAGCAGAAGTACCATTGCCCAATTCATTTAATGAGGCCTCAGTCACTCTGATACCAGAACAAAATAAAGACTCAACAAAGAAAGAGAGTTATGAGCAAGAATGAAAAAGAACTCAACAAGTATTTGCAAACTGAACCTAAGAACACTAAGTCAGATCATTTACCAATCACAAGTAGGCTTCATCCCAGAGAGTCAAGGATTGTGGTTCATACATGAAAATCAGTACATTTAATCCACATAAAATGATGGAAAAATAGCATGACCATTTCATTAAATGCCAAAACATCCTTGACAAAATACAACTTTTCATGGTGAAAGCTATGGAGAAGGGAGATATCTAAACATAATAAAAGCAATTTATAGCAAGCTGACAGTAAATATCAAATAAATGGAGGGAAACTCAAAGCAATTCTACTAAAATCAGGAACAATACAGGGCTGTCCATGTTCTCTGTGATACTTAATATAATACTTAAATCTTTAGGTAGTGCAATAAAAAACTGAAGGGAGTCAAGGGGAAATTGGAAAGTAAGAAGTCAGTTATTTGCTGATGATATGATAGAATATATGTAACCCATGAGAAAACTCCTACAGCTGATAAACATTTTCAACAAAGTGGTTAAATACAAGATTAACTCAAATAAAATAAAGCCATAGCCCTCCTCTACACACACACACACACACACACACACACACACACACACACACACACACACACACAAAATGGCCTGAGGAATAAATCAGGGAAACAACATCCTTCACAATAACCTCAAATCATATAAAATATTCGAGATAATAACAATTACAAGTGAAAAACTTGTGTAATAGAAACTTCAAGTCTTTAAGGAAAGAAACTGAAAAAGATATTAGGAAATGGAAAGATCTCCCATGCTCATAGAATGGTGGGATTAACATAGTAAAAATGACCATCATACCAAAAGCAATCTATAGAGTCAATGCAATCCCCATTCCAAGACAATTCTTTAAAGACTTTGAAAGGACAATTCTCAACTTCATAAGGAAAATAAGAAACTCAGGAAACTCCTGAATAATAAAAGAGTTTCTGGAGGTATTATCATCTCTGATTTCAAGTTGTACTACAGCAGTGTAGTAATAAAAACCACATGATATTGGTGTAAAGACAAACATGTTGATCAATAGAATCAAATTGAAGTCTCAAACATAAATTCCTACACATATGGACACCTGGTTTATGATAAAGAAGCCAGAAATACACAGTGGAAAAAATAAAGCATATTCAAATATTCAGGCTAGTCAAACTCAATGTCTGTATGTAGAAAAATGCAAATAGACCCATATGTATCAACCTGCCCCAAACTTAAATTCAAGTCTGTCAAAGACCTTAATTTAAAACCAGGTGCACAGAACTTGATGGAAGAGATGGGGGGAACATACTTGAACACAATGACATAGGAAAAATAACTTTCTGAACAGAACACCAATAACATAGGCACTAAGGTTAACAATTAATAAATGGAACCCCATGAAACTGAAAAGCTTCACTAAGGCAAATAACACTGTCATTTGGACAAAGGGGAAGCCTAAATATTGGCAAAATATTTTTACCCATCCTATAGATAGAAGTCTAATATGCAAACTATATAAACACCTCAAGAAACTAGATATTAAAAAACAAACAATGCAATTAAAAATGGGTACAGATGTAAACAGAAAATTCTCAATAGAGGAATCTCAAATGGCTGAGAGACACTTAAAGACTCAACAGCTTTAACCATTAAGGAAGTATGTATCAAAATTACTTTTACATTCCACCTCATAGTGTCTGTCAAAGTGTCTATGATCAATAACACAAATGACAGCTCATGCTGACAAGGATGTGGGGCAAGGGGAACAAACACTCCTCCATTGCTGGTAAGAGTCAACCTTGTATAACCACTGTGGGAATCAATATGCCAGTTGCTCAGAAAATTGGCAATCAATATACTTAAAAGCCCAGCTTTTAAGGGCTCTTGGGCATATAGTCAGAGGGATGCTCTATCCTGCCATAAACATGCTTTCTGAACTATGTTCATAGTGGTTTTATTCATAATAGGCAGAAACTGAAAACAACCTAGATGCCCCTTAACTGAAGAAGGGATAACGAAAAAGTGGTTCATTTACACAACAGAGTATTACTCTGGAGTAGTTAAAAAAAAAGACAACATGAAATTTTCAAGAGAATGTATTCAACTAGAAAAAAGTCCTGCTGAGTGAGGAAACCCAGACCAATATATGCAAATATGCTATGTATTCACTTCTAAGTGGATAGTAGCTGTTAGTAGCTGTAATAATCAAGCTATAATCCATAGACCAAGAGACATGAGGTAAAGAGGGGGAATACAGAGTGTAAGCCTGGGTCTCCCTGGTAACAGAAAGTAGATCTGATTTTATTTCCCCAGACTGGGGAAAGGTAGGGACTTAGAAGCAGAATCAGGAAAGGTGTGGTGAAGGGCCTGAATATAGGGAGTGACATCTGGATTTGTGGGGCATTTGGGGGGGGATGTGGAGACCTAGTTCAGTGGAAACATCCTAGAATCTATGAGAATGACCCTCCTGAGGACTTGTAACGATGGTGAATATGGAGTCACAACTATCTGTCTTTGGTAGCCATGCAAGCTTTCCATCGGAACGAGTGTGTTACATTCAGTGGAATTGTTGGCTGAGAAGCAAGAGCACGGAGGAGATCTCTAAACAAGACAGGCTGGCAGAAAGTTGCTCTCTGAAAACTGACAATGGGCCCCCAATGTGGTGGACAACTTCCACTCAGCTCATTAAATGTAGAGAGGTTGAACAGATACCTGATTGCATTCCTCATCCCTACATTTTATAGTTTCTTTGGACCTAGAAGGTCTTCTGCAGGCTATGGAAGGAGAAATCTTGACACAAGCTCAGTCACAAAATCTTTCACCTACAATCTGTCCTTCGTGCAAAATGTACTGGGGCAATGATTGCACTGAATATGTGAGAATGGGCAACCAATGTTTGGTTTACCTTAAAACTCATCCACGAGAGGGAGTCATGCCCTACTGCTCGGATAGCCAGGTTCTGGAAACTGAATAGACCAAGGGTAGAACCAAACACAACCATCGATAAAACAAATTGATGAATTGATTCTTCATGATATTCTTCTATACTCATAGATTGGTGCCTTGTCCAGTTACCATCAGTAAGGCTTCCTCTGGCAATCAATGCGTCACAGAAACCCCCAGCCAATCATTTTGCTGAGAGAGTCTAAATTGGAGGTCTCCATTGAGTCTCTCCCCTTAGACATTAGGGAACCCTGAGGAAGAAGGGTAGTAAAGGCTATAGGAGTCAGAGAGTATTGGAGGACAAGAGAACAAGAAGCACTTTATCAGCAAAACCAGACTCCCATGGCTTCACAAACACAGGACCTGAATGGTTCTGCCGCAGGTCCTCTGTGTGTATGTTATGCCTGTTAGCTTAGTATTCTTGGAAGACTCCTAACAATAGGAACAGATGAATCTCTGATGGTTTCATCTGCTTGTGAGCTTCTTTTCCTCCTATTGGGTTGCCTTGTCCAGCCTTGATATGACAGTTTTCTCCTTGTCTTATTGTATTCTGTTTTGTTCTGTTTGGCTTTCCTCTCTTATACATTTGCTCTTTCCTAAAGAGGAAAGAGAAGAGAGGGAGAGTGTATCTGGAGGAGAGGGAATGTATGTATTGGGGGGGAGTAGAAGGAGTTGAGGGAGGGAAACTGAAATGGGGATGTATAGTATGAGAGAAGAATCTATTTTTAATTAAAAAATGTTCAAACAAAAAAAGACAGGCTAGAATTCTAGGCAAAAGGAAAACTAGTTTAACATGGGCTGATAGGATTTTACATTATTCCATTGCTCATTTCTCTAAGTAAATCAGAAATCGCTATTATTTATTTTACAAATCGTATTTGCTATACCTCCGTTTAAATGGTCGCTAAACTGAAACATAGGTATTCTTTCTAAGTTCAATGGGGAAGCGTCATCACTGTTGCAATAGCTTTAGGATGTGGAGCTCATGGTGGGTGAGAACTTACTCAGGGCTTCTCACGACCAAACGTGGTTGAAGTCCTGCTAAAGGAGGCCCTGCCCAGCACAGCCTTTAATACATCTGTGTTTGTTTTAGGGGTTACACACTGACAGGCAATTTTTAAGGCTTAAGGTGCTATTTCTTCTCTCTCTCTCTCTCTCTCTCTCTCTCTCTCTCTCTCTCTCTCTCTCTTCTCTTCTCTCTTAGTTTGCGACTGCACACACTACATTCTCTTGCACACTCTGCTTTTCTCCTGTGTGTTTTTCTTTTCTCGAACTCCCACACTTCTACACACCTCTGCATGTTCCACTTTCACTCACACACACACACACACACTCACACACACACTCTTCACACACACCTCACACACACCACATGCACACTCACACACACTCACACACTCACACACACACACACACACACACACACACACACACACACACACACACACACACACACTCACACACACTCACACACACACTCACTCACACACACTCACACACACACACTCACACACACACCTCACACACACCACATGCACTCTACTTACACCACACACCCACACACACACACACACCTCCACACACACCACATACACTCTACTTTTCACCACCACACACACACCACCACACACACACACTCACCTCACACACAATACCTCACACACACCACATGCACTCTACTTTCACTCACACACTCACACACACACACACACACACACACACACACTCACACACTCACACACACCACATGCACTCTACTTTCACTCACACACCAACTTTCCATACACACTTCACATCCTTTCTTCACTCATTCAGAGGACACAGAAGGGAAATGTGCAGATCTTGATGCAGAGGATGGCTCTTATCAGACAGCTAACTTGCTGATGCTGCGTCTTAGACTTTTCAGACTCCGGAACTGAACTTCTTAGAGACAGATAAAGAGAGAGGGCAAGGGTGAGGGTGTGGGTAAAGGAGTGGGAGAGGGTGTAGGAGAGGAAGAGGGTGACAGAGAGGGAGAGGGAGAGGCAGTCAGTCAGCAAGCATTGACTGCTCTCTTTTTCCCCAGAGCATCATCGGGCAGCCAACAGGAAAACACATTTTGAAGCCATGGAGTCTTCAGTTTTAATCTGTGACATTATGTTGAGAGTTGACAGATGTAAGCCCAGCAGCACGCATGCAAGTTGGATGCCAAGCCAAGTGAGTCACCTATAGATAGCAATGTGGTACCCTATCCAGGTGGTCATCTTCTTCTCTCCAAGCCTTTACCTTGGCTCGTTTCACACTTGCCTATGCTGGAGTGATATCGGCAAGTTCTTCAATCACTGGCAAATGAAAGTGGGCTATAGGCTCCCTGCTTAGGGAATTTTGATATGCTCTCACCACATACATATGTTCGAGCTGGCAGCCAGTTGGCATGGGTGCCGATGTTTGTCTGTCAGGTCATCTCATGACCTTTCAGAAATAGACAGTATGGATCTGTCAGCAAGAATTCCTAATTTATAAGATAATTCACTTGTAGTAATTTTTCAAAAGTAACTTCAAAAATTGTCATCTAAACTAGAGAATCTCCTTATCTTTGGAAACATTGTAAAATTCTAACTAAAGGTAGAAATATCACTGCAATCCTTTTAGCTAAGACCTTCATGGCAGGCAGAGAGAGAAGCAAACCTAAAACAAATGTGTTCAAAAGAGGAAGGTGATGGATAAGAAGAGGGGCTTTCCTAGCTACACATCCTGCAGCACACTTAAACAAAAGCGATTGCATTTTAATTGGCCAAATCAAATTTGTACAAAATCTCATTCAACACTATCTTTCAGATTCTTATAATAGGCACTGTGGTCAAGTTTTAGACAGTTTTAGGATGATATATACATTTACGTCTACATTTTACATCAATTCTACTTGAAATAAACGAACTAATGCCATTTTAAATACATCCCCTCATCTTTTTATTTCAATGATGCTGTATTTGATTATTAGATCCATCAATCCATCTATTCACATCGACAATTGTTTGCCAAACTCATTGCCTCTTGTGTAATACTTTAAGCAATTTCTCTCGTTATGTTTCCTAATTAATTTCTCTAAATTAGAATCTCCTCATCCAACACACAAAATAAGTCAATTTTCTTTCACTTCCCTCTCAGAAGCAATCCATTTTTAATCTTCTTCAACCTATTTTTTAAACATCACAGATATTGTTATATAAAAACATCAATAGCAAGATTCTGCTCCTTTGGATTTAAATTCCCAAGCAGAGTACTAAACAACAAAGAATTTGGGGAAGATGTGACATGACATGCTATTCAGAGAAGGATAAAAATTGACACGGTCAATCATTTGTGGGAGATTAGTTATGGAGCGGCAGCAACAACAGCAAGTTTAAGTGCAGGGGTATTTTTTTCACCTTGCATTGATACTGAGCAACTGATTCTTAATTTGGATATGTTAAGAGTTGTCACAATGCTGTTTTGAAACTAAATTTATCACTTCCCCGATAACTCCTATATTAAGACAGGAAAGCGGATCTATTCTTTGCCAAAGTAGTCTTTGACAAAGGATGGGAAATCAGAGGAGAAACCTGTCTGTGGTCTCCTGAGCACTGTGAATCCCAATGATCTATAATGGAGTAGTAACATTTTCCACTCCATTATAGATGAGAAGGGTTTAGGGGCTCCGGTTTGATTGAGTAATAATAAAACTTACCACAGTACAAACAGTAATGAGCCATTGCACTCTTAGTTATTATATAACCCGAGATCATTAGCGATGTGGGGCTAGGACCATTCTATGGAGTCCTTCTGTGTGGTTTGCTTCTTATCAGTTAGTTTCCTAATTCTATGCTGTTGAAGCACCAACCCATTGGTAGTTTCTAAATTCTCATGAGATTCTCCACATTTTGTACAAGCTCTACTCGGTCTAATAATCACTACAATCCCCCCTGATCATTTTTTCATGGTATTTGTTCTTGTCCTTTAAAATTATTTTTAAAATAAAACACCTTTATTGGTTTTTTTTAAAGAATAACAAATAAATGATCAGACCTCGAGTCTCTGAAACAAGCAAACCAGTAAGTAAGTAAATAGTGTTCTGATACTCTCTAAGCTACTGTTCTGATTAGTGGTCTTTGCCAGGCCAGTGTTAGGGTGGATCCTATCTCATGCCATGCTCTTCATCTCTTTCATAAATAGACTTGATCTGTCACACAACTTTGCCACTTATTAAAAGTGTAACTTCACTGCTTTCTAGAAGTTATCATGTCTGTGGCATAACATAAAAACATTGCAATATATAACCAAAATAAGCCATAGTATGACTTTGAAATGGTCTTTTCAGTTCCAGCTCACACATCTCTATATATTATCTGTTGCTGTTGTTGTTGAATATTTTTCCACATGCTATCCGTCACTGTCCCTGTGCATATCCCTCACACTACGTAGTTGGCATGGGATGCTGTGAGCATCGCAGGCCATTTTTGTTCATTAGCTTATGATCAGGGCAAGACTTCTGTTGAGCTATCTACAATCATCTTACATAATACATTTTCTTGTGCTTTCATGTTTGTGGTTGCTTAACTTATATTGACTACTTCGTCATTCTTTGAGTGGAAAGTTGTCACACCTCATTGATTTAGATAGCACCCTATGAACTGGAAACTAACACAGCTTTCGTGTGGCACTTAAGAGTCTTACTGAATAAAGGAATAGAAACGATGAAACAAAGTAACTTAGAAAGTGGTTTTCATTTTAAGGCTTAATAGAGTCTTAGAAAATATTGTCTAAGTTACTCATTGAATTTTAATCTTAATGAATGTTTTAAATTAATATGATAAAAATAATGTTGGAAGCAAATTATTTTTGAATCTTCGCTATTTTGTTTCTACCAAGACAAGATAATCGCTTCTTCATGGAGATTGAATGTCAATTTGTTGTGAGGTAAAAAGAGTTCTGTAGCCCAGATAATGCCTGATGTCTTACTGATCAGGATTCTATTCCTAATTTAGCCCATGTTTAAACTGATATTATAGAAATAATAACCTCCAATAATGATGCCTCAGGAGAATGTATGCTCAATAAAGACTTTAAATATCTATAGGCTAATTCTCTAGTAAAGTGCAAAATAATACAATTTACTGCATTTGCTTCTAATTGTTGAAATATGTTAATTCATACATTGCAATTGATGAAGTGGTTTTGATAAACAGTTTCTCTATGTATCCCAGGCTAGACTCCAGCTACAGATTCTCCTGTTTTGGTCTCCCAATGGACGGATGTTAAGCATGTGTCTCTGTGTCAGGCTTTGGTCCCTATTCCTATTGCTCTAGGTTCACAAGAATTGAGATCTCACGACTTATGTCTACTCTCCCTTGTAGAACAATTGCCAGATTGTACAAAAGCTAGTTGGAAACTGGAGCCTCATATTTTTCTTGACATGTGGAAAATAATGAACAGGAAAGTTAGGAAAAGAAATATGTTTAGTGCAGATAATATCAAAATTGCTAAAGTTTTCCAGGAGTACTATTTGGAATGTCTGAGGTATTTTTTTATAAACTTTTTTAACATTTAATGATCCCCTTTGAGACATTTTTCATACAATTTTATTTTTGAAAATTCAGTGCTGTGTGATGCAGCTGAGTTTCCAGTCATATGGAATTGAAATTCCTGCCTGCTGTCTTAGATGAAAAATGAAACAGAATAAAACAACAAAACCACCCTAATTTCTATAATATGTTTTATGAACATATTATAGAAATGATAGAAATTATAGAATTATAGAAATTTTGAAAAAAACTTGAAGTTGTTATGTGTGATTCACACATGATGGCATGTTTATGCTGGCACAATATTCGAAATGTCTAAGTTTCAAAAAGTTGGGACCTTAAATGCACTATGCACGTTTTAATTAATATATTTAATAGTCATGCCATTATATGCACAGCCATACTGAGAAATAAGAAATAGTGATAGCAAATTAAAACAATGGGACTAGATATCAATGGGCAAAGGACTAAGGTCATTTCCAAGGTATATGTGTGGCTCTCACTCCCATTTTTCTGTCATCACAATTGTAAGGACAGCTCCCAGGTTGAGACTTTTGGAAGTGGGTGGTGTGAACAGGAATGAGTATGTGAGTTCTTTCCCTGGCTGGGTAGATGTTTCTCCTACTTTTGCCAAGGCCCTGGTGTATGTATGTAAGATGAACTCCCTGATCCTGGTCCTGTGACAGGCACCAGGAAGCAGTAGAAACACATGTGAGCCAATGCTTGGAAAACCAGACCAACTCTTGGAAGAGAGCCTCAGGATTTGGAATTAATCCTGTGTATAAAACCATCCTTCTGGGGTTTTATATCAAGTCATTTGAATATCCTGAACCCGAGGCTTGGAGATAGATATTGTAAGATGCTGTTCGTATAGCCTTCAGTGCTCATTTGGATTGTCTTGTGATATTGTCATAAAGCCAATAACAAAATCACACAGGATGTGCTGCTTGCTTCCTTCATGCAAAGGGAAGTACCACAGCCTCCTGTTGTGAGACCATTCCTAAATCTTACCTTACTCTAACGGAATGTGTCTTTGCAAATGCTGAACAAAAATGCATATGTGCATGGGATGTACAAGTAGGAAGGGTGTAGGTAACCACTGAGCTGTCCAACATTAGGACTATAGAAGATACTCAACAAATAATCAATAGTAGTGTCCTTCCTTTACAAAAAGTGTTGATGTGCCCACTTTTTTTAGAAAATAATTACAAGGTAAAGACAGACTACATCCCCTTGACTATAAGACTCATGTGGGCTCTCTACATCAGCTGATTCCTCTGACTACACTGACTTTCCCAGAACTATAGGACAGACTACACTCTCCTGTTTATGACTGATTCTTACAGAGATACATGGCTTAATGTATATATGTCTCTCTCTTGTAGCATCTAAAGTACAGTTTAAGAATGTGGGCCTCTTGTGTTATATTCTGTCAGCTACCACCATATAATCTTATAGTAATTTTGAAAAGTTCATGCTTGGAAGAGTGCAAAAGAAACAAACAAACAACCTTAGAAACTTAGAAAAACTTTAGTTCTTTTCTCATAAAGAAATAATAAATACTTGAAAATACCTAACCTTATTTAAGCATTACTATATGTATCAAGATATCATGTTGTACCTTGTTAATATACACAAGTGTATGCTATAATTTATTATTATACGACAAATCCAACTGAAATGAATGAACTAAAAAGTTATAAAGAGTGGTCTGTTTAAACCTAATATATTCATTTAGGTGAATTTATAACCATATTAATGTAGGATATTGTTAATGTTATCAGTATCCCCATGTGTGGGCTTTTATGAACTCATATCAATGTCTCTGCGGTCTTCTGTACATAAAATGTTATGTACAAACAATAGTTGTTGGAATGAAAATGAACCTGTGTTGCAGTTTCCTCATAGTTTCCTTTCAAATACTTATGAATGAACGTGTAGACAGCTTTTACTTCATAGTAAATGTAAATATGTACTAAGTGTTAGTTGTTAGATACTTGAGAAGATGCTTGGAAAATGAAAGAATTTTGAGAAAGGAGAAAACTCATTTGTAACCTATGCAAGCTGCACAAAGAACCAGTATTTATCCTAGAGTTCTTGCCTCCTAACACACACACACACACACACACACACACACACACACACACACACACACACACGGGGGGGGTGGGAGAGGGAGAGATACAGAGACAGAGAGACAGAAAGACAGAGAGACAGAAAGAGAGGAAGAGAGAGGAAAGAGGGAGGAGGGAGAGAGGAAGGGGAGAGGGAGAGGAAAGCAAAGGGAGGGAGTGAACAAATGGCATATAATGTTTTTAGGATTAGTAAGAAAGTTGATCTGCTTCTCTCTCCAACCTGAATACAGTTAAAAGGGTTAGCTAAGTCAAGAAGGGGACATTCAAGGAAAGATAATAAATCAAGTCCTAGACAAAAGGCCACCTAAGAGTATTCTTTAATTCAGTCTGATCTTGCTTGTGTGAACTACCAAATACATAGAGAACTAAGAGTTTTCCTCCTTGAAACTGTCGAGAGTTTCAATCACAAAATTCTCTCATTCCTTGATAATTGCCTCTATTACTTTTTTTTGGCATAGGAGAAAGGTTAAAAGCATGTGTGAAAAGAAAGAACATACATTAGGAAGTGAAAGTAGGTCTTGATAAAAATAATTGAAGCCTGAAATGATGGTTTGGGAAGCATCCTGGGAACATTCCTGCTCAGATGACCTCATGCATGTGTCCAAGGGAAATGTTTCTTGTTCTTAACATGATATTCATTTCATTCTGTAATATAATATTGGATTCCAAAACAATAAAGTCATTATATTTGCCTATAACTAAAACTTCATATTGATTCTTTCTAAACTTTAATAAGCATGCAAATTTCTCAGAAGAATCCTATTAAAAGGCACATTATAAGTTCAATGATTCTCACTCAGTAGCCTGATGCTCTGAATTTTAAATGAGCTCAGAGACTTTGAACCATCTCGTTGACTAAGAATAAAATGATTTCACTTGACATAACTTAATGTCATCTAATGGTTTTGATTCCTATGAACCAGCAACTTCCTATGTTGTAAAATTCAAAATTTGGAGCTGGAGAGGTATCTCAATGGTTAAGTACCGACAGCTCTTCTGGAGGACTAAGGTTCACTTCACTACACCCAGCCATGTGGAAGCTTACAACTCTTTTTAGCTTCAGTCCCAGAGCATCCATGTCCCTGAGCACTAGGCACGAGACCTGCATGTGGTTCACAGACATACATGCAAATAAAATAGTACATATATATGGATAGTAAGTTAATTAAAATTGTAAAATTACATGTCTTCACTATTTTTAACAGAAAAGAATACACTAAGGGGTATTCTTTAATATTCCAAGATCTACTTAGCAGATTTGGTGACGTTGTCCTGATGCAGGCTTTAGGATTGGTATTCTTTAACCCTAGCATGAAAATTTCTATGAAAAGGAGGTGAAGTTAATTAATGCTTTCTATTCTCACTTATCCATCTCCTGCTTTCCTGACATCCTCTAAAGGGCTATGGAATGACAGAACAATTAGTAAAGCGCCCCTGGCCTAGGACTCTGAGGGTGCACAGATTTGTTCTTCGTTATTAGAGATCAATAGTAAAGACATAAAGATTGGCAGAGTTCATGTTAAGTATGAAAGAAATTCCTCAGCAGTCTGGGCATTCTGTTGGTAATGGAACATTGCTCAGATATTTGCATAAGCAAGAGACCTCCCTGTTGTATAATCAGAACCAATTCTATCAAACCAATTGGTCTCCAAAGGCAGCTATAAAGAGACTATAGATGACAAAGACTCCTTGCCTACATACGGGTGTAGATATCAGACTGTGTTCACAGAGATGTATCCCAGTAACAGTGACTATAAGATATTTGAATTGAGCTATTGTTCCACCTGACTAACCATCAGAAAAAAAGGATAAAAGTTTAAATGAAAGAAAAAAAAACCTACAAAAGATGCTCCAAACAGTAGGAATGAGGCCTGACTTTCCCTGAGAAATCTTTGTAAGGAAGGAAACGTGGACCCTGAGTACAATCAGGACCAGCTGCTGGCTGAATTCTTCTTCACTCCACCCTTGGAATCTGGCCAGAACCAGGCTTCAAAGTACATGGAAGTGAAAGTTCATGTCAGCTTTATCAACAAACATGAGTGTGGCCAAGTAATGCTGAATTACTCTTATGTAAACAAGGTTTATCTGTTATTTCCCTTTGAAAATAACTATTGTGTTTTTGAGTAAGCCAATAAAATATTGTTATTATTAGGGGTTCCTATTTTTTTCATTCAAATTCTTCTTTGAGAGACTGCTTTTGAAAAACCCTACGATTTGAAAACATCTAGTATAGTGGTTCCCAACCTTCCTAGTGTGGCTACCCTTTATTGCAGTTCCTCATGTCATGATAACTCTCAACCATAAAATTATTTTTGTTGCTACTTCATAATTGTAATTTTGCTAGTGTTGTGAATTGTAATGTAAATATCTATATTTTCTACTGGTCTTAGTTGATTTCTCTAAAAGGGTCATTCGGACCCACACAGGGTCACAACCCACAGGCTCAACACCACAAATGCAGTGTTTTGTCTATGAAAGCATGCACAGGAGCAAAGAGGGCTATCCTTCATTGTTGAATATTCATGAACAGCAATACAAGAATTTCTGCCTCTTCAAATTTCAGTTCCCACAGCTGTACAAGTACTTGAAACACAGTACCTAGAACATAGGAAGGAAGGTTTGCTCTGTCACTGGGCAGCTATGTGATGCACCATCAACTGGGGTTAACCTGCCACGTTCTTAGCCATGTATGACAGCATTGTGAGAACTGTAGCAAACTGAAAAAAGAAGAGTGCCATTCACAGAGAGAATTCTGTACATGTGCAGAAGAAACACAAGACACACATACCATAAGCTTCTACTCACACGTAATGCAACTCACTGTGCTTGACTTGGGGTACACTGACCGAAAATTATGTTTTCAGGTTGCTTAGGGTCTATAACCCAGGTTTCCAAACTATCTTTCATGGAGCTTGGACACCTCTCAGAGGTTAGGGCTCCTTGGGTACAGGTTCAGATATCAGACTCTAACTTTGCTTCCCGCAAGAGCATTTTACTTCTAATCACTTAATCTTCCTGTCTTTATAGGAATGAATATTGTAGCTAAAATAAACATGGCTTTAAAGAATCAAGATAAATATTCCCAAAACTAAATCTGTATCAGTCCTCCAACCAATAAATAATCAAAACAAACAAACAAACAAAAAACTACCAATGAATAAATAATCCTCTTCTCTTTTTCTCCAACTTTGTGATGGTTTCTTTGAAGTTTGTATTAAGTGGCAATTTGTGTATTAAATTTCATCTCCACATTGACTTCCAGTGGGCTCTTGGGACTTTGATTCCATTAGAAAAGCACTGGCTGATTTCTTCTATCACATGAAAAGTTTTTTTTATAAAAATGTATTTTGTCCATTTGGTATATATACTAATTTTTCCTTGTTGAGCCATGCTACAGAGCTTTCATACTTTTCATTCAATGGGCTTCATATACTCAGAAATTCAGTTAAGAACAAGAACGACCACATGGAATTATTTTTGCTGGCTGTGCAAAGATCTCTACCATGTGCTTAGAAGACTCCTTTAAAGGACCATTATGTTTTCAAATATATTTGCTGAGCTCTGCACAACAGCTTTTGTGTGTTTGCTGGCAGCATAACTTCACATTCAAAGACAGAGTCACCAGATAAACAAGTCAAATTATAGTGTCACTTCATTAACTGCAAGAATGTGAAAGAGCATTTGATAAGTATGTATACAGCAGACGACCTAATATGCTTATGTCCTATTAAAAGATATAGAAACCTAAAATCCTATTTATGTGTATTGATGCTACAAAGAATATTTTTACACATGGAACTGTTAGTCAGATTACATTTTAGGCAACTGCGCATTTGGACTGATTTTTCCATGTACTTACTGGAAACAAAACAGAATAATGCTATTTCAATCTGGGTAATCTATAAACATTTGGGGAAAGAGATACATTATTTCTCTTTCTAAAATAAGTCCAGAGAAACTATCATCATTTTCTCTCTCTTTTTTTTTATTTTTTTTTCTGTTTACATCAGATTATGATTCTACAGACCACTCTGGCTAGAATAAGTGAATTGAGCTAATTATTTTTATGTTAATAAACAGATTCTTTTCTGTGTTCCTTAAGGTGCCAAGTAAATAATTGAATGTTTAAAAAAGGCAAAATATTTTCCTTTGCTAAAACATGTTTTAAAAAATGAATTCGTCATGTTATTAGTCAAATTGTATGAAAAGCCATCTGGACACAAACAAGCATGCGTAAGACCAAGGACATTTTCGTAGGTGAATATTAGGGGTGACATTCCATCTCTGGAAGAGTACAGAGTGTGAAGGACACACTGGGAAACCATAAAACCATGGAGAATCAGAGACTGCAGATTTAACGGTTGATAGCAATCCACTGGAAGGCATAATGGGCAATGGAAGTATAGAAGGGGATCAGGATGGGCAACAAAGTCATGTGTGTACAATAAAGGTACATGTGCTCTAAGGAGTAGAATTGCTTTCCGGGCAATATATTAGTAGAGGCTATGTGTGTGCTTACTGAAGGTCAAGATTATTCCAACCCAACCCAGCTTGAAAACGAATGCATGACAGTACTCTTTGAGAGAAATGAGGAAACCTAGTGTTATACAGCTGCTTTTACCTTCTTACATATATCACTCTTCGAAACAGTTAACAATGAACATTGAGAGAGCATATGATGGAAATAATTGGAGATGCCTTGAGGTTCATTTAAATCAATCAACCTTTAGCATTTAAATTTATTTTTTTTAGCTTCTTCCTCAAGAATATATCAAATTGATATAGCAATACCATCACTGATGAGGGCCTCACAACTTTTGGAAGAGATGCATCTTTCAATGTAATAAGGCATTTCCACAGGAGGGCAAATAGGACATAACTAAGGCTGAATGTCTTCCTGAGAAGTTTAATTCATCATAAAATGAAAAGTGATGTTTTCTCAAACTTAAAGGAGGAGCTGTATCCAGTAGTAAGGACAAAAATTTTATCAGGTTATTTATTTATTTATTTATATTAATTTATTTATTTATTTAAGATGGGCTATATACCCAGCAATTAGCTTGACATTGTTACCCTACTTATTGCCTCTTCTTATCAATTCCTGAAGTTATAGCATGCACCGTCACTTCAGATTTTATATGGTTCTGGTTGTCAAATTCAGGACAAGTGCAGCTAGCCAAAGACTCTACCAACTAAGCTGTATCCTCTGCCTGAGAAAATTGAGGTAGACACCCGCCAGAAAACTAGGAGGCCGACCACAGACTTTTTCCCCTCTGTTCTCTAAGACTACAGTATTCCAGTTTCAATCTCATCTCTGCAGCAGAACATCTGGGGCAGCCATCCCTGGCCCCCTGATTCCAACAATTATGGATCGTAGGATCCTTCTAAGCTTCCTCCTCCACTTGTTGCTTTGCCCCAGACTCTAGTTTCAGCAAGCATCCCCCGATAACAAAAATGCCTCTCCTTTCAGGAGGTGGCAATAGAGGGAGAGCGGACAAATACTTCTCTTATTATTCTTGAGATCCAATTCCTTTAGTCTCATCTACAGCTGTGTAGTAGGAAAACCATGGTAGTATCCCTTTCCTCTGTGAGGCCAATCCCTATGAATCACAAAGACCTTCTCATCCAAACTTCCTTTCCCCAACTCATCCCAGATAAATGGCTGCCAACAAGTTCATGTATCCCTGTGAATACGCCAAATGAACAGCCCAGAAAAATAGAGAGCACACAGCCGTAGATCCTCTGAAATACTGAGAAGCAGAAACCAAGGAAGAAAATAACCCCCCAACAAAGACAAATCTAGACCTACAGTCATCACAAATCCAGACACCAGCATAAAAACATGATCAATAGCAGCCAAGGCAATATCTCTCCACCTGAACCCAGTTATCCCACCACGACAGTCCCTAAATATTCCAATATAGCTGAAGCACACACACAAAAATATCTTATAGTAGCTTTATAAATATGACAAAATGGAATTAGAAGCAAAGCCAAAAAACATAAACCGATGGAAGTCTGGATACATTGGTCAAAGAAAATGTTAAATCTCAAAACAGGATTTTGCAGGAAATTTGGTTCACTATGAAATAAACAAATACAAGACAGGAGCCTAGTACGGCTGTCCTCTGAGAAGCTCTACCAGCAGTTGACTGAGACAGATGCAGATACTTGAAGCCAACTGTTGGATTAACCCTGAAGACCCCTATGGAAGAGTTAGGGGAAGGGCTGAAGGATCTGAAGGAGATGGCATTCCTATAGGAAGACCAACAGTGTCCACTAACTAGGACTCCTGGGAGCTCCCAGAGACTAAGCCACCAACCAAGGAGCATACATAGGCTGGTCCGTAGCCCCACAGCACATATCTAGCAGAGCACTGCCTTGACTGGCCTCAGTGGGAGAGGATGAACCTAATCTTGAACAGACTTGATACCCCAGAAAAGGGGGATATGGGGTGCAGTGGGGTGAAGTGGGTGGTGAGCACCCTCTCAGAAGTTAAAGAGAGGGGGATGGAGTGAAGAGCTAGCTCTAAGAGGGGAACAACATTTGGAAAGTAAATACATAAAATATTTTTATAATTTTTTTTAAAAAGAAAAATAGGAATTGAGGATGGAGAAATATATTAGCTCAAAGGCCCAGATAATATTTTCAACAAAATTGAAGGAAATTTTCCTAACCTAAAGAGGATACATATAAATGTTAAAACAAAACTAAACAAAACAAAAACAAACCAGAAACACAGAATAGCTAATATATTGAAACAAAAATAATTCCCTTGCCAAATAATAACAAAAGCACTAAGTATGCAAAAAAGTGGTGTTAAAAGCAGCAAGGGAAAAAGGCTAAATAACATACACAGGCAGACCTATGAGAATTATGCCTGACTTCTTAATGGAGAATGGATAAATGTTCAAGACATTCTAAGAGAAGACAGATGTCAGTTCAAATTACTAAATATACTCAGGAAAACTTTCAATTACCAAAGATGAAGAAAATGAGATATCATAATAAATTCAAATTTAAACAATATTTATCTATAAATGCATCCCTATAAAAATTCTAGAAGAAAACTTCAATTAAGAAGGTTAGCTACACTCTCGGAAATGCTGGAAAAAAATAATCTCACACCAGCAAAATCAAAAGAAAGGAAACAGATAAACTACAAACAATAATAACAACTGGAATCGATAACCATTTGTCAGTGGTATCCTTTGATATTATTGTACTCAATTCCCCAATTAAAAAAACTATAAAATGAATGTGGAAATAGGATCCATCCTTCTGATTTCATTTAAGAAACACACATCAACAGCAAGGATAGCCATCAGGGAATAAAGGTAGGAAAAAGATATTCCAAGCAAAAGTACCTGAGAAACAAGCTGACATGGACATTTTAATATCTACCAAACCATCTTCAACTGAAACTAATCCAAAGAAATAGGAAGGACTCGGCATACTCGTCAAAGAAAAATCCACCAAGGTGACATTTCAATACTTAACATTTGTGCCATCTTAAACACAAGACCAAGTTTATAAAAGAACTACTACTACAGATTAAATCACATATTGACCCTCATACATTGACAGCATTGAAACTTCAAAACCCTATTCTCACCAACTGACAGGTCATCCAGACAAAAGCTAAACGTAGAAACATTGGAGCTACCAGTCAATATAAAGCAAATAGACCTAACAGATATTTACAGAATATTTTACCCAAATTAAAAAGAATATATCATCTTCTTATCACAACACTAGACACTCTCTAAAACTGGCCACATATTTGGACACAAAGCAAGTGTCAAGAGAGACAAGAAAATTGAAATAACTCTCTGTATCCTATCAGACAACAATGGCTTAAAGCTGGATATCAACAACAGAAACAACATAAAATGACAAACTCCTGGAAAGTGAACAACTCTCTACTTAATAAAAACTGGGTCAAAATATAAAAAAATAATTAAAAATTACTTTCTAGATTTCAGTGAAAATCAATGCACAACATACCCATACTTATGGGACATGTTGAAAGGATTTCTAAGAAGAAAGTTCATAGTACTTAAGAAAGAAAGAAAGAGAAGAAAGAAAGAAAGAAAGAAAGAAAGGAGAGGAGGAGGAAGGAGGGAAGGAGAGAGGGAGGGAAGGAGAGAGGGAGGGATCCATACTAGCAATTTAACAACACACCTGAAAGCTCTAGAACAAAAATAAATAAGCACACATAAGATGATTCAATGAGAGAAATAACCAAACAGAGATCTGAAATCAATTAAAAAAAACATATTATAATACAAAGAATCAATTAAATAAGGAGGTGGTTCTTTGTGAAAATCAACAAGATAGCAACAGCCTTATCCAAACTAAATGAAAGGCAGAAAAACCTCACCCAAAACTTACAAAATCAGAAAAAAACAGAAACAAACAAACAAACAAACAAACAAAAACCAGGGACACAATAATAGACATGGAGGAAATCCAAAGAATAATTAGGTCAGAATTCAAATACCTGTACTCCAACAAATTGGAAAAAAAAGAAATAGTTTCTATCATAGATACTACTTAACAGAATTAAAATAAATTAGATAAACAATTTTTCAAGATGAATTAATTTATTTAAATCATATTTTAAACAACATAGCTATATAAGTAAATAATCTGAATAAACACAAGGGAGATACATTTGGGAACTATCCAAAGAGACTAATGGGCTTTAAGATTCAAGCTTTACAAGAATGTGTAATCCAATTTACTAATAACGTGCTCCACAAGGATCCCTATGAATAATTATTCTTCCAAATTAAAAGTTAAATAGTGCTACTAACACTACTGAAGCATAGCCTGTATACTTCTCTAAACTTCTACTTGTGAAAAGTGTTAAATACAAGATTTTTTTTCAGTACGGGTATTACCTCTCAAGATTCCAATTTCTTACCACTACAATTATGCAAGAATTCTAAATACTTTCACAATTTCTCTGTATTTTCTTTAGTGACATACAGAACAGATTACACTGGAAACTCACAAATGAATTAGAGATTGGGGAGAAGGAATTTGTCCGGCAGGACAGGGCAACAAGTGAGGGATGGGGTTGCGATCCCACACTCAAAACTCTGACCCACAATTGTTCCTGTCTGAAAGAACTGCAGGGATGGAAATGGAAAAAAGTCTGAGGAAAAGAAGGTCCAGCACAGGCCCACAGTGGGATCCAGCTCAAGGGGAGGCCCCAAGGCCTGAAAACTATTACTAAGCTATGGAGCACTCCCAAAAATGGACCTATAACGGCTGCCCTCCGGAAGACCCAACAAGTAGTTGAAAGAGTCAGATGCAGATATTTGCAACCAACTAATGAACAGAAGCTGCTGACCCCTGTGGTTGAATTAGGGAAAAGCTGGAGGAAGCTAAGGAGGAGGATGACCCTGTAGGAGGACCAGCATCTCAATTAACCTGGACCCCTGAGATCTCTCAGACACTAGGCCACCAACCAGGCAGCATACACCAGCTGACATGAGGCCCCAACACATATACAGCAGAAGACTGCTTGGTCTGGGTTCAATCAAAGAAGATGTACCTAACCCTCAAGAGACTGGAAGCCCCAAGAAGTTTAGAAGTCTGGAGGGGTGAGTGGTGTGGGTGAAGTGGGTGGGGTGGGTGGGGCGGGGACATCCTTGAGGAGTCAGCAATGGGGTGGGGCAGAGAGATATGGGATGTGGAACAGTCAGGGGTGGACCAGGAGGAGAATAAAATCTGAAGTGTAAAAAAAAAAAAAAAAAAAAAAAGAAAATGTAAATGAACAAACAGTGAACCAGAAAATAAGCTTCAATACAAGTTGATGGATATGTTTCAGGAAATCATAGCACAACTGCTAGCATTATGATCTCTCATTCTACAGATGAAGCTCTTCAATTTCCATCTAGACAGCTAATGAAATAAAGAAAATTCATTTACCTATATCTGTCAAAATATGATCTTGGTGACCTGAAAATAATCAGGTAAACAATTTAAATAGACTTATATCCTGTAGTGAAATAAAAGAAGTTAAACCAAACCAAAAGAAGCACAGTTCCAGATGGATTTAGCTTTGAATTTTACCAGATTTTCAAAGAAGAGATAGTGCCAATATTCTTTATATTATTCCAAAAATAGAAGCAAACTGAACAATTTGTTTTATGAAGCTGCAGTTACATTGATACCCAAACCATATTAAGTCTCAACAAAGAAACAGAATTATAGAACAAATTTTGTTATAAACATGCGTGCAAAAATTCTCAATAAAATACTTGCAACAAAATCCCAAAACACAACAAAAAATCATCTATTATAATCAAGAAGGTTCCATCCCAGAGATGCAAGGATGGATTTATATATGAAAATCAATAAATATAATCCAACAATATAAACAAAGAGAAAAAAACACACGATTATCTCATTAGATGCCCTAAAGGTCCTTGAAAAATATCCAAAACCGTTTATGACAAAAGTCATAAAGAGATTGGGAATCCAAGAGACATTCCTAAATATAATAAATTCAATTTACAGCAAGCCAAAGTCAAATAAATGCAGAGAAAATCAAAGCAATTCCATTAAAATCATGAACGAGCCAAGGTTGTCCATTTATGGTATACTATTTAATATAGTACCTGGAGTTTTAGCTAGAACAAAAAGACAACTGAAGAAGATCAAAGGAAAACAAATAAGTTAATGTATTATTGTTTTCAGATGATATGATAATATACACAAATCACCCTAAAAATTCTACAAGGGAATTCTTACAGCTGATTAACACTTTCAGCAAAGTGGCTGGATATAAGATTACCTCAGAAACATAGTCCCTTATATTTGAATGACAAACAGATTTGGAAAAAATTGTAGAAATTACAAGTCTCACAATAGCCTCAAATAATATGAAATGTCTTGGGGTAACTCTTACCATGCAAATGAAAGATTTGTATGATACAGCCTTCAATACTTTGAAGAAAAAAATTGAAGAAAATATACAAAAAACTTCAAGTCTTTGAAAAGAGAAATTAAAGAAGATATCAAAAGATGGAAATATCTCCTATGCTTATGTATCAATAGAATTAACATATTAAAAACGATCATCTTACCGTGAGCAACCTACAGATTCAATAACATCTTAATCAAAATTCCAACACAAATCTTTACAGAATTTGAAAGAACAATCTCAATTTCATGTAAAAAGAAACAAAACAAAACAAATCATGATAGCCAATCCTGAACAAAAATAGAAATTCTTGAGATCCCACTAATTCTGATTACAAGTTGTATTACAGAGGTATAATAGTAAAAATAATATGTAATTGGTATTAAAAAAAACAGACACTTTGACCAATGGAACTGAATCAAAGACCCAGACATAATTCCACATACAACCCGATTTTTGATAAACAAGGTAGAAATACAGACTGTAAATGAAAGAAAGCATCTTTAACAAATGCTGTATTCTAGCTGGACATCTGCAAGTATAAAAATGCAAATAGATCCATATTCATCCCCTTGCACAAAACTCAAGTCAAAGTCAATCAGTGACCTCAGCATAAAACCAGAAACTGAATTTGATAGAAAAAAAAGTGTGGAATGGCCTGGAATGCGTAGGCACAGGAGACATCTTCCTAGATAGAACAGCAATAGGACAGGCACAAAGAGCAACAATTATTGGGATCTTATGAAACTGAGAAGTTTCTGGAGAGGGCAAAAGACAGGTTCAGAAGGACAAAATGACAGCCTACGGATTAGGAAGTAGTGTTTACCAACGCCACTTTCAATAGAAGATTAATATGCAAAACATTTAAAGAACTTAAGAAAACAAGTAATACACTTGTTTTCAAGTGTACATACAAAAACAAATAGCCCACTTTAAAAATGTGGTGTACTGCTTCTAGAAAATTTGTCTGGAAACGTGAAGTTTGAACAAGTAATTCTCCTTTTGACATGATTTGGGGGCTAATGAAAACTCACTGCTGTAAGAAAGTAGCATTAATGTGTAATTTGCTCTGTTAGTATTCTCATTCGTCAAAAACACTTGAGTTATCCTGGTAAAAGCTATTTTTTCTGTATAAGAAGTTCACACTTCATCTTCTCCCCAGTTGTTGCTCTAGGACATTAGATTCATCCTGAAACTGAAAATAGAAGAAACAGAAATCTATTAGCATATTTTAAGCACATACTGCTTTGTTGAAGCATAAAGACGCCATTAGGAATATACTTAAAACACTGTGATTACAACTGTGTGCCTTCCTTAAGGCAATAAGGAGGTATTCCTTCAGTGAATTTTCCTATGGTCACTGAATCCAAACACTCCTTTTCCTTTCAACTATTGAAGGAAAAAAAAACAAATCTTCATTCAGGAACAAAGATTAAAAAAAAAGATGTTTGGGATGAAACGTTGATGTCTGCCCCTGAAGTTAAACAACACCCATATACTATTTTTCACATAGAGATGACTGTACATGAAATTTTGCTCAAGGGCAATACTATTTTAAAATGTAATTGAACAAATAAAGTCAATCATTCTGAGATACTCAAAAGACAACTTCTCTCCCCCTAATGTTTTCCTTAATTCTTAATATCCAAATTTCCCCACTATGCAATAGGAGAAAAGATGTAGGAAAACATACTTTTTTCTCACTCAGCCAGCTTGAGATAGGCAGCCTGAGATGGGTATGTGAGGGGCAGGCACAACAGTTTGTAAGACAGCTGTCCTCTATGTCTCAAGTTTTCAATTGGGATTCTGACAATCGTGGTCAACCTAGAACTTAAGACTTTAGAAAGTTTCTCAGACTACACACACACACACACACACACACACACACACACACACACACACACACACACACAAACTACACCCTCACACATGCACATAAGTGCATGCATATGTGTGCTAACACAGCACACATACAAATCTAGCCATCTCTCTGTGGAGCGAAATCCAGCCAAACCTATTAAGACTGGAAAATAGCTAATGTTCTTGCCAGTGAGTTAAAGCTGGGGTATCCCTTTTGTCGTAGCCAAATTTATGACATGGATCAAAAACTATAAAAAGCTACGTTGCATCCTGCCATTAAGGAGAATTAATATTTTTAGCGGTATGTTAACCGACATTTTTCCAGTGTCTCTTGTTAAAAGCAGATTGTTGGCTTTTCATCAGGGTGTGCCAAACATTTTCATTGAAACCTTAACAAGACTTTCATCTTAGAACCATTATTTCTTAAAGCACTTGGATAGAGCCAGTGTACAGGAACGTTTCTGCTTTGCAACACTACAATGTGCGGCAATGGCTGTCATTAGTGGATTGGGCCTTTCTGAACCATTACACATGTAGACATTTAAGACATTTCCAGTGTGACTTGAGGTTTTCCCCTGAAGTACACTTCATGTTTTATCTAGTAGGCTAAAGCAACATAGATTCTTTCTCCATTTTCATGCATCTTTATGATGATATGTTCTATTCATCTGTCCAATAAATGCCAAAATAAATGAGCTCATTCAAACACATTATATATACATGCATGTACATGGATGGTTTACACATATGTACATACCTACACAGACACATGCATAACTTCTTTGGATATTTGTTTCTCATTAATGATGTCTGAAGAATTTTCTTTTGAGTTTGGGACATCAGTGAATCCTTTTAAACCCCTTAAGATCCAATAGCTTAACAACTAACTGCATATCATCAGTGGACAGATTCCTCACATTCATATATGTTTGCATGTATACAGATAAGTGAATATATATGAACACATATGAATGTATATATTTCTCAAATATTATTGTCTTTTAGTGAGTGGAAACAAATGTATTATAAGAAAGGAAGGCACTAATATGGTTTACAAAATAGGCAGTGAATACACGATGTGTCTTGTTTCTAGATTATTCTATTCGGCTTGTTCAAAATATATGTTAATAAATGACTTTTAAAATGCTACTAATCTAGTAAAAAAGGGTTCTATTTTGAATGGTTGCCTGTCTTTTTTCTCAAATTTATTTTTAGAGTCAATGACAGTTAAATACCGAGGTGAAAATTCTAGCATTTTAGCCTGAGCTCTTATTTGCATGCACTGGCCAGTCTTTCTAGTGAGTGTCCTGTGTTGTGGTCAATCAAACTGTGAAATATGACCACAGGTCATACTACTGACTCAGCATCCATTAAGCTAACAGTCACCGGAACATGGTTCCTAAAGCAAGATGAAAATCCAAAAAGGATGGAACAAGGCTCTTTGTATCGAAAAAGTAAAACTTCTAGAATTTCAATATTATGAACTTCGAAATGCTCCCCCACCCCAGGGTTTATGATCTGGAAACTGAAATGAACTACACACACACACATTATGCAGTCCCCAGTTTGGAGTATAATAAAGGCATTCCACTTTTATTTGTAGGAAGTAAAAGTCATCTCACTTCCTCTAAATATGTTCTTTTAGCTCAGCTGCTTTTGACTCCAGTGAAGCAATTTTCAAATCAAAAGTAGATTCAACAAAGAAACCATCAAGATAAATCATGTAAGGAAACCGGTCCCAAAGAGGAGAGATGAAAAAGAAAGGCAGTCCAAGTCCAAGTGCACAGCGCTCCCGGGCAGCTCTATTACCATCTGGCTTCTCTCCCGAGAGTCGAGTAATAATACCACTTCCTTACCCCAGCACATCTAAGACAAGATAGTTGAGGCTTTCTCTTAACAATTCTCTACTTTTCTTAAAGGAAAACATTTGTCAAATCCTCCTTCATTGAAGTTTTCATATGCTTTCCCTGCCTTATATATGTTTGTTTTTTTTTAAAGTGAAATACATGTAACCATTAAAATTAACTCTTGTGCAATTTTCTTTTTGTACAAATGCATGAAATAATATCTCTCCTGATATTAAACAGTCCAAAATAAAGGTGATATTTTGCTGAATATTATGTTTCAGCACAAGCATAATATGTCTTTAAGTTGTACAGATAGAAGACTGTTGAGGACATCGTCTCAAAATTATAAGTAAATCTTGCGTGAAGTAAATCTATATTGCTGGGTTTAGTTCTATAAATATGACATTAACCCTTTGTTAGCAGGCTCAAAACAGCTAAGTATTTATGTTTATGAAAAACAATACTACCTAGAAGGGAAGATGGCTCATTCAAGCAAAGTGCTTGTAGTGAGAGCATGAGAACCTGAATTCTGTCCCCTAGATCTCATGTAAAAACTATGAGCACTTAACACATGCTATGATCCTAGTACTGAGGAAGCAGACACAGGAAGATGCTTGGAGCTGGTTCAGTCAGAGACCTCAAATCTCAGAATGAAGTTGGAGGCAGATTGACTAAGATGGTAGACTTATAAATACATGTATACACACATTCACCACCGCCGCCGCCGCAGCCACCCCCGTCCCCCACCACCATCACCATGACCGCCACAGGCATGTGTATACAACGCAAACACACACACATCAAAGCACCACAGAAAAATTATGGGGAAAGCTAAACTTTAAAATGTGACTTTAGGTAAGGAAGAGGAGAACACTTTCAACGCCATATTTGCTTGACCAGGAGACTTTTAATTGGTTTAGAACCCAAGCCTCCTTTTGCTTATGTGAATCTGTTACATAATTCAACATAAACTGTCTGGTACTTCAATGAACTATCATCCTTGGCTCATAACACTACTCCAATCAAGACACTGAGGTTAATTTAAATTTTCTCTAAAAATCATACTGGCAGAAATGGTTCTAGGGAAGTATTTTTTAAATATTTTAAAATATTTTTTTTGCTCTCTCTCTCTCTCTCTCTCTCTCTCTCTCTCTCTCTCTCTCTCTCTCTCTCTCTCTCTTTTTGCTTCTCAGTTGGGGGTTTGGAGAAGAAGCTTGGAAGGAAGAAGAGAGCTCCTTCCAGGCCCCTGTAGTCCCCAGAGCACTGTTAGGAAAGGGGAGGGCTTCCTGCCCACGCAGCCATCTGTAACATTCAGTGAACAGCAGGATGCCAGGACTGCTGCAGCCTCAAACCAGGGCAAGGGCCATCTGTATATAAAGAAAACCCCTCTCCTCGGGTCTCCCTCACTCTTCTTTCTTTTATCTGCTGGCAGGTGAGCAGTGGAGTTCTCTGCAGCTGGAGTAAATGACCTAACAGTCTCTGCTTGTTAGAGGATACTTCTGAGGGAAACTGGCCAGACGGTACCAAAATACCCGGCCTGACTTTTGGAATGTGCTGGTAGCAAGCTGGGAATGTCATCATCCTGCTAATGTCATACTGTGGAGCACATTCTGGGATCACTGGACATGTGTCTGATGTGCTCCTCGGTTACTGCTTTCTAGGCTTGAGTCAATTAGAGCCAGCTTTTGGGAGAGTTAGTGTCACTTAAAATGTATCTTATAAAAGTTATTTTTTGTGCCTATAATTTGGGGCTTCCATGTATGTTACTTCCTCCAGCCCTTGGCTCCCACAACCTGCAGCCTATGGAAAGTAGTGAAGAGTGATAATGGAAAAAATAACAAGGGCGCTTTTCATCCAACATCTGGAGAAAAAGCATTTAAAGAAACATTCACCGAATAGGTCCAGGGATTGATAACGTTAAAATATATATATACTTCCTTATAGGTGGAAAAACAGCCAGGATACATGGGCTTCTTTAAATCTGTTTTTACACGAAGAATGCAGCACAGTTTAAAAACAAAAATAATCTCCTTTATGAAGGCTGTGTTCACTTCCTTTCCTGGGGTCAACTAAATGAGTAATGTCAACTCCCAAAGCACATAGGTGCAAAACATTTTTCTTAGAGAAGGAAGACATCACAGGATTCCAATTTTCAAAGTTCCCTCTCTTTACTTTTCAGTAAGGTTTGCTCTCTCATTTAACTTCTGATGGCAGCCTAGAGGAACAAAGAAATAATAATATATAGACTATGCAACTTAAAAAGAACGGAGAAACTCAAGGAGTATTCCTGTGCAGTATTATATCAGAATAAACAATGTAGCCATGATAGTATTAGTAATTAAAAGGACAAATGGGAAGCTGCTCTGCCCTTGTATATTAAAATAAAGACAAAATACACCTTAAGGAAAATAAACTATAAGTATCTACCACCAAATTAATTGAAGAGTGGCCATATTTCAGCATAACTTTTATACTTCAATTTAAGCACATTTTGATACCTGAAAGAAAGCGTTAATAAATATCCCCATCTGGTCTAAGTTTGAGATGTTTCTTTGGCACTGAATCAATGTGACACTATCAGTATAAACTAATTTTATAAAGGCATTAAACTTTGAAAACTCTGTGAACCAAATTATCATTCTTCCCTATAGCTACCTTGTCAGGTAAGACAAAATATCCCAAATTAATGTATTGAAGTAAACTTAAAACATTAAGACAACATTTTAATAACCACATTGAAAATTGCAAAGTAGGAACTATGAACACTTTTTAGACTCTTGAAAATGAATATGTTTTCCTAGTCCTTGTAGCTGGGCCTCTGGATTTTAAAAATCTTAAGGGGTTGGGGGAGGGGGGAAGAACACACCCTTAGTAATGCTAATGCTCTTCTTTTGTCTGATTGTGTTCCTGCCGTGTCCAGGGTCAACTTTTGTGGTTTTAAATTTCAGAAACTTGATTTGTTTCAAACATTATAAAAGCAAAGGCCTTGTTATTACCAAATGTGCAGATTGCCAAGTAAGACCAGAGAACAAGTCACCAGTTTACACCGCAAATGATTATTGAGCAAAGCAAGTTCCCTGGACAGACTGCATTTCCCTCACCTGCAGGCAAATCACAGAAGAAACCAAATTCTACCCAGACCAGTAACAGCTTGCCATCAGTGCTATGACTGGCACCATTTCCCATGAGGGAAACTGTTTCAAGAATTTCTTTAGGGGTCGGGGATTTAGCTCAGTAGTAGAGCAGTTGCTTAGCAAGCTCAAGGCCCTGGGTTCGGTCCTTAGCTCCAGGGGGAAAAAAAAGAATTTATTTACCTTGAATCAGTACACTAAATAATGTTACCACCAAGACAGGAGGAGCTGGGTTCCATTTGGTCTGTTTTTACAGACAATATGATGATGTTCACACAACTGCTCCTACCTTCCACTTTCTCTCCTCCTCTGAGAAAAGGCACGCCCCCACCCCTGCCAGTAACAACCAATCCTGGCACATGACATCACTGGAGGACTAGGTGCATACTACCCCACTGAGGCCAGACAAGGCAGACCAGTTAGGGAAACAGGATCCATAGGTAGGTAAACAGAATCAGGGACAACCTCCACTCCAGGTATTAGGGAACCTCCCTGAAGACCAATGGTTCCTTATGACAATGTTTATTGGGACAGAGTCTAAATTAATGTATACTTCCATTTCTAGAGTGTTACAAGATCTTCACAATTGTTCCAATGAATGACCTCGAAAATATTATTTAGTAAACCATCCTAGGAGGAAGGCAGGGGAGATAATTTCCGTTTCATTTGAGGAAACTTTCCATGTATCTCTCTGTCACTCACTGGTGAAAAGTAAGAGTTCTTAAACTAGTTCTCTTTAAATTTTCAGGATGATGTTTTGACCTTTACTTTCCAAAAACAGACCACCATCATCCTTATCCTCCTCCTTCTGCTCCTCCTCCTCATCCTCAACAGGGCTTGATCAAAGTATGTAGCAAAAAGAACCACAGCTCTTCTTTGAGTTTTGTATTTTTAGAAACTAGTAAAGAACACACAAGACAATATTTCCAGAAAGGAAGAAAGGAAGGAAAAGCTCAATAAAAATGTTCATCTGACAATTTGGAAAGATCTTGGTGACACTGTGTTTTCTATAAAACTGTTTCAAATTTACATAATTGTATAAAAATAACCTGTATAGTTTATGGAAATTTCATAATCAAGCATTTTAAGCATTATAATTTACTTCATTGAGTGAAGGAGAAAATGTCTTACATTGCCACAAGCAAAAATTATAATAAAAATTAATTTTTATACACATATGTATTTCTTTTGGGACCCTATCCAAAAATGGTTTTTATTTGCTTCAAATTCTTCATAGACCTACATCACCATAGTTTAGTTTTGTGGGGTTTGTTATGAGAAATGAGGTGAAGCCTATGGATCCTGACTAATTAGTTGGGTGAATCTGATATCTTTAAAGTTAAAATAACTCTGCTGGACCCAGGGTCCTTAAGGAGTAACTCCAAGATATCAAGGAAAACATTTCTGTGAAGGGCTTAAGAAAAGTAAGAAAGAAGGGATGGCGAGAAGCTTCGGCGGGAAACACGCTGGCTGCAAAGCATGAAGAGCTCAGTGTGTTCTCTCCCTAGGATTTACATAGTAAACGGAAAAATCAACTCCCAGAGATTGTTCTTTGACCTCCACATTGTGACAAGCACTCATACCCTCCAAACACACGAGTCACACACACACACACACACACACACACACACACACACACACATAAACACACACACATGCATGCAACACACACATACACACACACATGCATGCACACACACATACACATGCACACACACACATACACGTACACACAAATACACTAAATAGATGTTTTAAAATGAACTGAAAAAATTTCAGAACTATAAGAAAATTCAGTTTCTAAGATAAATGCCACCAAAATATAGATTATTTATTGGCAAACATATTTAAATTACCAACTAAGGTAACTGCATAAAGGTAAGACATGAAGAAATAGCAGCACTTGGCTTGTTTTCTTGCTCAGCACCAGGTAGGCTTAAAATTAAATTATTATTTCTAAGCATTGGTCAAAGACACAGCTATAAGATTATTTAACAATAAATTAAAAATGGGGTTTTCAAGTATTATTGATTATGTGGTCTATGCTTGTCTTGGATGAATAGGAAAATTACAGTAAACATGAAAGGCATGTATATGCTGAAATTTGCTTTGTATAATTCCGACAGCTCTTAAAACAAAATATTGCACATTATACATAAATTTTATTTTAAAAGAGTCTGTAGTCTGATTTTCTAGTACTGAATTTGAATAGCTAAACATACCACTAAAATTATGGTGAAGTTTCACTTTTCTATTAGAGTGGGTATGATCTCAATGAAACTGAATGACTTTTGTTCTTGACTTGTTTAATGAGGTCAAGCTTGTTGTACTTGATACCGCTATTTCTTCTGTTCCTAATTACATCTTTTATGGTTGATTATAAAATTCAAATATGTGAGAAGATATGTGTAGAAAATGACTTGGTGTAGATTCAAAGCAACAAATGTTCTTTCAGACAAGGACATATAATTCTATGCTATTAAATGAATCACCAAAAGAAGGTCATGTGTTGTAATATTTGTGCCTAGGAGAGCCCCATGTTCTTCTAGCAACCTTCCTCAGATGCTCCAGGGTTAATGACGAGATGAAGAAACTTAGCTTCTTGAACTTCTCTCTGGAAGTTCAGAGAGACACTGTAACTCAGAGGGAGTCACTAGAGAGCCCAGTATAGCACAAGGTGGATAAGGCGGGGCCAGGCCAGTAGAGTTCAGCAAGGATAAGAGCTGGCTGTGCATCTGTGCTGGTTTAGTGAATAGCAGAAAGTACCCCATGAAAGAAGGAAAGACCTGCATTGGGAGGTAGAGGCAGTGTCTCTCAGCTGTGATTGGTTATTATTTAAGTCAATCACTTAAGCTTCCAAAAGGCAGAGAGCACAAAATTCTATTTTCTCTTGGGTCACACTTTAAATAGTTGTTTGTACAAATGGTAAATGTCATTGAACACATTTTCATTGGAAGCAAAATTTTAAATCAAATTACGGAAGATAAAAAAAATCAGACACCAATGCTTATTAGAACTTTAAATATTTATAACTAAAATGAAATTTAAAAAACATTGGTTCTTTTGCTATGGCATCCATATCGTTGGTTCCATGCCTTTTGGGAGGAACATTGCATGATAAGCTGCTGTCTAATTCTTGTTTGGGTGCAGAATCTTTCTAAAATCCTTTATTGGGTAATAACCAATGAGGAAAGGGAGGGCACAGTGAGCTCTACTGCTGTTTGACCAGATCTCATCACACACCAAGTGTATCTCCTGGCCAGCTAGGACATTGAGAAACAGAACATATGTCACTGGGAACAAATGGCAACTTCTCCCACAATGCATGATGCACATGTAGGAAAAGCAAAAGTTTTTCCTATGTTAGAAGCAGAGGAGGAAAAATGGAAAAAAAACAAATCTATAACAATCTTTTGTAGAATCATAGGTTTCCCTAAAATATGAGATTCACACTTTATTTTGTTTTACTAAAGTACTGATGACAGTTACTAGACTTAAGTTCTACAAAGCAAGTAGGGTTATACGGACATTATGACTTACATGCTATCATTGTCGATTTTATATATACTGTGCATTTCATGCCCTATAATTTTAGAATACACAATTTCTTCTCCCACATAAGTATGGACATAATTTTGTTAATCAGAGACAAAGACAGGCAGGTTCTCCGGTTGGGTGTGACAAATTTATGAGTAGAATTGTGATGTGACATGAGTGATAGAGGCTACTATGAGAAGATTCTTTTAATGTTTACTTATGAAAGCCACAGGGATTGCAAAATCTAGGATAAATGGTACAGATTTCTAGATATGTATTTAGTAGTGACTCCATGGCCTTTCTCACTGTTTCTTTATGCACTAACATTACTATCTCATTGGTCTCCATAGTTTACATTATCTCTATTTTTCTGATGAAGGAAATTAGGGAAGTCTGGCTGGCTGGCCTTAAAGAGAAATAAATCTTGCTGGGGCCTCTAAAACCAAAAGATTGTGCACAGCTCAGCGAGCAAGTTCTTGATAAACACACACAGCTGTGGACTCTGAGGATGAGTTCTCTTCGTGTATTTGTTCTTCTCAAGGACCTTTCAGCAAGAATTGCACAAAGGAAATAAATCGAGGTGTAGTTGACTTCATGCCCTATGTTACTCTCTTCATCTTCTCTCGTTTACACGCAGACATGCTGTTCATCCGTTACTCAGCGGCTTCAGTTACCCTCTCCAGCTCATTTACGCTCTATCCCAGAAATGAATAGCAGGTTCTAATACGGGTTCTGAAGCATAAATACATGTGTATACATGCCAGCACGCATGTACGAGAGTCTCTGTGCTCTGCCCAGTAATAGCAATTACTACAAAAGCTCCAGTTAACTTCATTTTGGCAACTGAATGCCATATCTGCAAACCAAATGTTATTTTTAAGTGTGCTTTTCTGTTAGCTCATTAGCTTTTCTTTCTTTCCCTGTGTCTAACAGATGTGTAGAATTAAATAGGTCTGGAGTCATTCATATTTTATGAATATGAAAAATGTCTTCATTCTTTTGAATAAAACCAACCATCATCTTATGAATTGATTTAAATAAAATATTTCCCTGCATTAATGACTTCTCCCCTGCTCTAGTTCTACCTATTGCCCTTGAGCACACAGACGCATAAACATACCAGGCTGTGCGTAGGAGAGAATCCGTTTGCATTCTTTCCAAGTTGCCTATTAAAATCATCTCATTTCCTTTTTGAGGAGGAGTGAGTGGCACACAAGGCCACAGCCCTCAGCACTGTAAATAATACTGGACCAGCCCCATGTCATCACACAAGAGTCACTGTGAAAAAAACAGGAAGAGACTTTGAACATTATCTTGTTTAATTCCTTCACTTTATAGGTGAGGAAACCAGCCTGTAGAGAGGGAAGTCCCTGTCACAAGGTCGCACGTATAACTAATAGGAGAGCATGTTGATTTATATTAACAGGATCCTATCCTCAAAGCTCTCCAAACAACTGGTGGTCGACAAAGTGGTCAGGGGCATGGGGAGTATGGTACTGTTTCCACAGAAACAATGTATTACTAAATGATTTGTTTAACACATTCAGACAATGTTTAATAACAGCAAGATTATTAAGCCTTACTATATGCAAGGCAGAAAGCTGAAGGTTCAAAGAATTCTGCAGAAAGATCTCAGATGGCGATGAGCTGGTCTGAATTCTCAGAAGGAAAGAATCACTTTCTATGTACCCGACAACACTCAGAACTAGTTAGTTGTCCCTTAATGAACAGAGAAGCTTCTACGCATGAGAACGTGGCTCCAACAGAACAGCTTTTGTTGCACATAATGGGGTAAACCAAAGAGCTTATGCTAATATTTTCAAAGTTTGCATAGTTGCCACTTTCTGGGAGTCATTCATACAACCATGAAATATTCCCTGCATTTTCAGAAGTAAGAAAACAACTTGTGGAAGTAGGTACTCTTTCTACCTGTGGGCTAAAAGGATCGAACTCAGGCATGAACCTTGGAGGCAAGATCCCTTACTCACTGAGCCATCTCGCTCCCTGCCAAAACAAAAATTATGGTTTTTTTTTCCTAAAATTTTGAATAGAAATCAAATGGTTGGGAGCCTTTTCCCTCAAGTAAATAATTTCCAGAAGTTAAAAGAGCACCTCTTACTCTTGTAAGAATATCAGTCTAGGCTATGATCATGTTTTCTTTATTACAGAAGACTTTTCCCTTAATATTTCTGTAGGACATGTTTTTATCATTGAAACACTACGTCTATCCCTCCAGGAAGCCATATTATTGAAATGCTGATCATCTCCTTTGCAAAGGATCGTTCCTGAATGAACTGTACGTCAAGCTATTCTGGGACAGTGTCACGAGGCTGAATAACCTGGCATAAAGATGAATTATCTTGAGGAAACTCAGTGGGTATGAAGATGGTCAATTCTGCAAGCCTTAATGACGTGATGCCATGCCTATGGTCGCACTCAACTTTAACAAAATAAAATACTGGAGGAAAAAAAGAAACACTTTGGAGATACAGAGATATTGACGGCATGGGCAAATATTTAGAATTCAAAATAAATTCTTAGAATTCAGAAGGAGTCTATCTTGTACACAAAATCATGACTGCAGTTGAAATAAGCATCCAGTCTTCCAGCAAATTTCAAGAGAGAAGGAACCAAATCTTAGGACAAAGATGAACAGGAAACTATGTGTGGTGCACAGGCCTGTAGTTACAGCATTAAAAAGTGGGATTCTGGAGCGAGAGAATTTAAGGCCAGCCTTTGCAACAGAGCAAGACTTGATCTCTTTGGAAAAATGAAATAGGGCCAGTTCGATAGCTCAGCTGACAAAGATTCTTGTCACCAAGCCTGATGGCCTGAGTTTGGTCCTCAGAACCTACAAAACAGAAGAGCAAACTCCTATAAGTTGTCCTTCCACACATAGAAGTGCCATATCTCTCTGTCTCTGTCTCTCACACATACAAAATAATAATAATAATAATAATAATAATAATAATAATTTAATAGAAAACACATTAATTTTCAAATATAAAGTTGCCTTATTTCTGATAAAATGAATCACCTAACAAACAACTTGCATTTTCGATTCCAAATGAGATATGTTAATTAAGAAACTTGACCCTAATATACAAGAGACGTAACTTGAAGTACTGGCTCTGTTGTGTACTTCCATTAGCATTCAGCGACTTTAGCAGCTATGGAGCTGAAGAAGCAGAGGCTTACATTCACTCTTCAGTCCAAGTGTGTAGTAACCAGGAATACTTCATCTGTGATTTCAAATACCATGTTAGAAATGACGCAGAGCCACCGGTGTCTCCTGGTATCCACAGAGACACATTCTTCAGTCAAAACTTGAACTCTCTTGCAGGTTTCTCCCAACGAAAATCCTTCTGTGGCCAGTTGATATCAACCTGGGACATTTAACAGTAATAAGCAACTACAATAGAAAAGTTAAAAAAAAAATCCTCAGGCCTTAATGAAATCACTGAGGCTGTCTCAACAGATTACTAGGGACAGTGAGGGCACTGCAGGAAGATTCAATGGAGACCTGGCTTCCATTCCTCTCCTTGGTCTCTCACCAACACGAGGGGGACTGAGATCTAGTCTGCCTACTCTACCCTTCCCTGGGCCCACCAGTTTTCTCCAGGAATCAAGGACGGTTCCGTTCCTTCTCTCAATAACTGTCCCTTCACCCCCTAAAACTCAGTGGAATCTGCCCGAGGTTAGGAAAGTTCTCAAATACTTCCCAAGCAGAATCATGGAAATTAAAACCGTGGAAGACCCCGTTAGATCACCCAGTTCATCTACTTCCCATTAAAGAGTTTTCCATATGGAAATTTTTTAGGTGAGGGATGTCTCCTTTCGTTTCTCCAGGCCCTGAAGTCAGATTGGGACCGTCCAGCCCAATGTAGAGGATGGAATAAAGCCTGCATTCAATAATTTCATAGACAGAAAAGTGCCTTTCCCAAAGGTGTTATCATATTACAACAGCTTTTGGATGGAAATAGGTGACACCTCATCAGAACCATTACGTGAGAGTGCAGAGTGCTGTATGTTCCTCCCAGCGCCGTGGGCTCCACAGCTCTTCACAAGGAACATTGTTTGGTGGCTGTGTACTAAATACAGTCGAGCCTTCTCAGAATTTGGCAAAACACGCACGCACACATGCACGCACGCACACATGCACGCACGCACGCACGCACGCACGCACGCACGCGCACACACACAATTCAACCTTCCCCCGATTATGTCCTTCTTCATCTCATTCCTGTTCTTCCTTCTCTTCGTTTGGTTTATTTTTATTTTTTGCTTTTGTATTATTTTTTCTTAATTGATAAAGGTTTTTAGGCACTCAGTCGCTCCTGCTTTCAGCCTTTCCCCAGGAGTTTGCTGAAAGCAGGAGTTGTTTAATGATACATAGATCTTCCAGAAGGCATCAGCCAGAAAAAGACACTCTTTACTCTTATAATTTATTCAAAAATCTCTCTTTTTCTGGGTTCCCATTAACTTCAACCAGTGCTGCTCAGGAGTACAGAATTCTTCCCAGATTCTCCAATACGGAGATCTCAGCAGCTGTGGAGAGTCCTTGAGTGGTAACAGTTACACTATAGTCACAACAAACTGCTGATTTTATAATATTGAAATCTTCCTTTAAGACTAGATGAAATCGGGTTTGGGGATTTAGCTCAGTGGTCGAGCGCTTGCCTAGCAAACGCAAGGCCCTGGGTTCGGTCCCCAGCTCTGGAAAAAAAAATGATTAGATGAAATCAGACCTTGCTTTTTTCCTCTTTTAGCTGAACAAACTTGTAAGTTAGACAGAGGAATCCCAATTCTGACATTTGTACAGTGGTTTTTAATAATTTATGTCTTATTTTATGAGCATTGACTGGTATTTTGCCTGTGTGTACACCTGTGTAAGGGTGTCAGATCTCATGTATCTGGAGATACAACAGTTGTGAGCTGCCATGTGACCACTGCCATTGAACCTGGGTCCTCTTGAAAGGCAGACGACCTTCCCAACCGTGGAGCCATCTCTCCAACCCATGTGCAATTGTTTTTATATTAAATCATTTGGGTTTTGTTTAATGAAAAATAAATAGTTTCTTTCCCCCCTTTTAAAAAACTGGAAGAATCGCAAAATTGTTTTTGTACCTTGTTTCCCCTTAATAAAAAAGCCTATATATATATATATTCTGGTAATAGTGGTTTACTTTTGATTATGTAGTTTCTTGTTCTTTTTTTCTCAGAGAATGAAAAGAAAAAAGAACTATTAAAAAATCAATGTAGAGTTGGCAAATAAGTTATAGTAACTTTAGATGCTAAACTTAATAAGTCTTATAACATTCAATGTACTCTCTCCACTGATAAATCAAAACAATGGATCTAAATATCGAGTAACTGTCTTATATGTCACACTTGGGGTGGGAGGGTGGGGTCGAGTGGTTATTGCTCCTCTCTGTCACTGTGAACAAACAGCCTTACCCACTAATTCAGCAGTAACTGAAGAGGTTGGTTATTCTTTATTTGAAATTGACTTCCTACAAAAGCTGCAGGTCCTTACTCATCTTTGGAAATCATCACTTAATTCCTCTTGCAATGAGACCTCCAGCATCCCTCTTCATTAACGTATGTCCTCTATCAACTCTTCTCTAACTTACTTTATAGGTACTTACCTGTACCATTTATTTCTCTGTATCATCCATGAGGACAGAGCCTTTAGATTACTGTACTTTGGATTTAGACCCGTTCCCTGAGCTGCAGCTAGTAGTTGTAACTAAGGCACCCAGGAGACACTAAAATGTTTGTTGAATATGTGAATGGACCTGAATTGCAAAGGAATAAATCATAAGCTTGGATTCAGAATGAGCCAGGAATCAAGTTCCATTGAAGCAGGAGTGTGTTTGGGGTTGGCCTGTTGTAATCTACCACTAACATGGAATTTCACGTTTCTAAAGTCTCCGTCCCCACCCATTCATGGTTAAAACTCAAAAGATGTCTTATAGGAGAAAACTGACCCATCATCAGCATCAAAATCTCAAGCATTCCTTCTTAGGCCTTAAGTGGTGACTAACACATTCATGGCCCCTTACTGTGTCCTAGGAAGGTAAGGAGCAATCGAGAAGAAATGCACCAGGATGGAAGAATTCCCAGTGCACACAATATGGGATAATGTACTGAATCAGAAAATAAATTTCCTTTAGATTCATACATCCTGCTTCAGTCTCTGTGAGCCCATATGAGCACTGCTTAGTTGAGTTGGTTAACTGTGTTCTTTTGGTATTCTCCATCCTCTGACTCCTACAGTCCTTCCCCTCCCTTTTCTGAGGGGTTCTTTGATCTCCAAGCGGTAGGACCCAGTGGAAAACTCCAATTCAGATTCTCTTTGCAGCGTCTCTGGCTGTGGTTCTCTGCACCCTTTCTCATCTACAGAGTAAGAAGTCTTTCTTGATCATTGAACAATTCCCTGACCTATGAATATAGCAGCGTATCATCTTGAATCTTTTAAAATTGTTTTTGTTTGTTTGTTTTGGTCTGTTGTGTTAAATTCTGAAGTGGCGAGCACTGGACCTACATGGGCCTGCACCAGGTACTCTGCATACATGCTGTGATACACTCAATCAGAATTGAGAGTGCCACTGATACATTAGCAATTGCTTCTTTCTTTTCATTTGTTCTCGATGTCAAATCACTCTTCCTCTTGACTCCTCCTTTAAAAATCACATCTATACACCAAGAGCTCTTCTGACAGCACAGATTTTATTTTACTTACGTAGACACCTTTGTGAGGCAAGAGAAGAAGTGAAGCACAAATCTTTCTGCCTACCTTGTATTATAGGTAATATCATTCACATACTATTTGAGTGTATTCTAACACCAGTCCCCAGGGAACACTGTCACAAACACTGCACTGAGTAGAGAAATCCTCATGTATTCCTCCACATTGCTTCCTGTCACTGAGGTATTTCCGCACTTGAGACAAAACAGTTTGCACAATAACAAGGAAACTAAGTTGTTTTTTTTTTTCTTCAGGAATTGTTGAACTACATATGACATATACTCTTTCAAAGCATGCTGGGGGTAAAACTAGAACGACCTTCTCTGTTTGTTCATATCATCTTTAAGAAATTCAGCATTATTTACACAACTAAGAAAGGCTGGCTGTGTGTGAAGCACTGTCAAAGACTAATGTGTAGAAGGGACTGTGTGTGCTTAAAAGGCTTCCTAGAAAAAGTATGAGAAACGAGAGTGCTCAGATGTAATTGTTCGTGTGGAGGCCTTGGAGGTCTACCCAAGGTAGATGATTGCAAGATCTTGGAAGATGCTTGGAAGTAAAGGAATAGAAAGCTTACTTGGGGAAAACAGGGACAGTTTATGAGAGGTCTGACATACGTGTGTGAAAGCGGGGAGAAATAGCTCTTAGGGATGTCAGGTGTAGAGTGACTGAAAAACACCTAGGAAATTTCCTAGTGCAGAGGTCTTCACTATCGTGGAGAATTCCTATTTATTCTGTAGGCTGTGTAATGGAGTAATTGGGAGTAAGGAAGCCAAGAGTTAATGTATGTATGCGATTGACTCCTCTGATGTGCAAAAAAAACACATTCCAATGACAGTAATGTTTTGAGGAAGGCAGATATGTTTGCAAATCATCCAAAAGTTTAGTCCAGTCTTTTGAGCCATTAGACTGGCAACCATGGATATGAAAGGGACAAGACAAATTGTCCATCAGGTTTAATCAATAGCACTGGCAATTCTGATTGAGTGACTCCAGCACCATTGTCCCTGTGTGGAACTCATGTTACATATTTCTCCCAAAGTTTTATTTTTCTAGGAATCCGTGATACCATCATTCTTTCCAGCCACTGCCATCCTGACAGGCATGGGGATACCAGTCACCACTCGGATGTTCCCAGGTTTGTTTCCAGTTTCCTCCCAGTGGACAGTATGTACTGGAAACCATCCATCTTTGCTACCACAAGCAGGCTCAGCATGACAGATTGCACATTCAAGCCAAAGGTTTTTTCAGGATCCCTCATGACTTATTTATATCTAGTCTGTCAATTAAATATGGAACATACACTCTATTTGCCTGATACAACTTTGCTTTAATATACCAACCTGCTTCATTCTCTGCTTCCTTCTAATAGTGAACTCACACTGCCCATCAACACTGTCTGGATATCTCTCCTTTCTCATCCGAGTTTGCCAAAGTGAATTCCAGTGGAGGTTTTATATCTTTTTCATTTTTGACACACATTTTTCCTAAGGCTTCTAATAAGGTCATTGTCAAGGACTCCAGGCTTCCTGTGGTCTAATCACACTCTAAGTGCTCCTTATTTCCTCTACCACTTAATGCCCATATGAAAGAATAAAGTGTTATGGAGAAAATGGAATTCTAAAGCATGATACACTGTGATATCAAAAAAATCAAAGCCATTAAGTCTACCTTTAATGTATTTAGTTGGGGATTTCTTAAGAATTCAGAATAGATTTCATGGACCTGTATGTAGCACTTGTTCCTTGCTTCTCTGTTTTTATCCCACCATATTTTAAGTATTGAAAACAAAGTAAATGAAAATGCTCTAAGGTTCTTAGTGACTCAACCATGATATAAACAGATAAGGGACTAAACTGCCATTAAACAATATTCTGTCGTTCTATTGTGGTATGAAAATCTCTATATTATGTGAGATATAGAAAATACGATTTTTAATTTAAGTTTTCAACATATTTTAAACATTTCAACGACCTTCCCTCAATGTTTACTACTTTGTAAGTCACTAGCAAAGAACATATTAAAAATTCAGACTATTCGTTCTTGATCTGAGAATACTTTTGTTTTTGAGCTTTGCAAAAAAAATGTCCAGAACAAGATTTTAATCATATAAATCACCAACCTAGAATTTCAAGGATATTTTCATGAAATATTATAAAAAGAAATGTAAGAAACCAAAAGCCTTCCACCCTTTCCTCTGGTTGGCAGCTCGTGCTTGACTAGACTACACTTGGCCCCTTTTGTACCTGAATGCAGCCAGGATTTTTTCATAAATGGTGCATAAATCAGACGGATAAGTCCAGATGAAGTGCAGACTTACGAGCATTGTGACTGATTTATTCAATGAACTGCACTAACTTCCTAGTTCATGTGTTCATTTCTGGGTTGTGTCTATTTTGTGAAATAACAAACCTACTCTTTGTTTTCTCTGCCCTGCACTGTCTGCCTCCTCCAGTCTGCAGTCCAAGCACAAGGCATCACACAGCATTATTCTTCTCACACTGAGACTACAAAGGACAGTGCTGGCTGAGCTGTCTCCCAGATCCGTACTTTTCCAGCCTTCTCTGTGGCACATAAATTCTCACTGTTCCTCGTGATAAAGAATATTGGTGTAGTGAGTGCCTTTGTTCTCCTCCAGTATTCCTCTTCCTTTGGTAAGTGTCATTGTGGGAGGAAGTGACCCTTTCCAATATCCTGTATTACATTTTTTATTCAAAATCCGGAAAATTACATTATAAAATGTAAAACTCACTATTAAACCACCAACGTATTTTGTATGTTAATTTGCCAAGAAGATAACTCATATTTTCTCATGTATCCAGCATCCCCTGGATTATCAGGCATCCCACTCTTGGTCTCTGTGTGTCTCTCATCAGACTCCCATCTGGTTTTCCTGCCTAAACATATTCTCTTGAGATCCTGTTTAATTTGAATTGTTTTAAATTCATCAAACTCTTTAATGAGCCTTGGGCATTGTCGACTTGTGTGGGGGGTCCCTCCTAAATAGTAGCAGAGAGGGACCTTAAAGGCCTTCAGTGTGTGTCCTTTTGGGCAATCTGTCAGGACCAGGCGCTGTTTCACATTATGTGAATGTCATAAATAACTTGGTGGGAAGGGTCAGTGTTTTCTTATCTTGAAGAGAGTCAAAGGGCAGTTTGCATTTATCTAGGAAATGCACCTCACAGATGCTGGTCTTAAAATCTCCTCTGGGAAAGGGTGGGGAAATGCTATTATCCTTACATAATTCTAAAAACCTGATGGGAGGGGTCAAACAACTACAGGAATCCTTCCTGTTCCTTTTAATCAAGGCCATAGCAAACAAGGAGCAAGGGGAACTAAAACACCAGAAATCATTAGTAATTTCATTTCATACACTTTCATTTCTTTTCAGTAGCAAATGCTTTCTTTAGATGTCTTGGCGTATTTCCTTTAAGGCACTTCTCAGTTATAAGTAAGTTTCAAAGAGGTTTACTTCGCTGGTATTCTTGAATCAGTCTCCAGTATGCCTCCAAAATCAGAAAAGCAGGACACTATGGGTTTTTACTTGCTGTGATGAATTAGGGTCTGACATTAAAGTTTAACTTCAACCAAGTACAAGAAAAAATAAGATAGAGTTTTGAAACTGTATTTTAAAGGCCCCCTACATAGACTCCAGCTGTCTGGATGTGTTCCTGGAGAGGAATCACAGATGAGGTCTGTGATATATCCCCACTGAATTCTTAGTCTATCACCCATGCTCAGTTCATGTCATTTCTTTTTCACTGCAATCCTTCTTTAAACTCAATTTATATCTCTTCATTTGTGTTTAAAGTAATGAAATGTCAAAGGCCAAAGAAAGGAAACTCTACTCTAGCACTTTTTAAATGTAAATACAGTAAGGGGAAATGCCACTTTACTGTTCAATAAGTGAATTGTATAGATGCTTTTTTTCACTGACCGTCTTTATTGAGTTATATTTTTAAAAAAGTAAAGAACATTGATTTTAAGTGCAGATTGCTATCTTTTCCTCAGCATCTTGCCATGCACTAATTAACAAAACAAGACATACAAAGTTTCCACCACAGTAAACAAACTAAAACATTCCACTAAGACTGTTCCAGGGTTTTTAACAAGGGCTGAATTCCAAAGGTGGGACAAAGGTTAGCAGATTTAGGTAATGAAAGCCAGCATCCTAGTGGCATAATGAAGAAACTGAGAGGATATGAAAAGAAGGTAGAGAGCCAGGTTGGGGTTGATCTTGCATGATCCGTTAGTTTGGGGAGAAATATTTGCTGATGTTAGACATTCATTGGTAAAGGCAGAACAAAACAAAATACCCAAATCAGAAGGTCTTGGATGAGATCTTATGCAGAAAAAAGCCTTATGGTCTGACTCTTATCTCACTTTCCATATCTATCTTTTTTATTTCCCTTCCCCTTGTCCCCAGTCCTAGGTTCCTTTACTGAGTGTCTCACGGATTGTATCCACAGCTGCAGACTATTTTTCTTCTTGTCACACTTCATATATCATTGACCATCCATTGTTTACTCCTTCCCTTCTCTTCTACTTTCTCTCCTGAAAAGGGGGTTGGGAAAAAAGGTAGGGGATGAAGCAAGGAAGAGGAAATCCTTTCTTGCAAATTTCTTGTTCCTCAATATTCACGTCAAGGGCTCTTTATGAGGGTCAATGCTTCCTTAGAGGGAATAGGAAGGAAGCCAAAGAGCTCATCACAACCAAATTCTGTAGCAAACAGATTAACAAAATTATATCTGATTCAGTGGTGTGGGTTAAACACTGAATAGACAATGTGTTTAAAAAGTTTAGGGAATAGGTTGCATTAAATATATCATAAAGGAATTGCAAACATACAATTAATAAATGTTTTTATTGTCTTCTTCTTATCTCCAAGTTTTCCTAAATTCCTTTGCCAATCCCCGTCCCATGTATATACATGCCGTTTCAAACATGTATGTTTTCATTCACTTGCAAAGTGTTCATGATTGGACAGCCAGTCATATAAATCAGCAGTTAAAGTGAAATAGCAACTTTAAGCCTTGTCGTGATACCACCAGTTATGACATCAACATTATATAATCACTATCTAACACTTCACAGTTTGCAATTTATGTCTGTAAATCTTGTCACATCAAAGTGGATAAATCATTAAATGTACATTCTAAAGCATTCTTACACCATGTCCAATGCGCCATGCCGTTTAATAACTAATAACTACTAGATTCAATGGGTAGTCTTGACAACTTATGCAAACTGGGAGATACAGTAAAGAATAAAATTGATTTAGCCAAAATATCCAAGTCATTACGGTTAGACTTAACATTCTCCTCTCTTACAATAAAATGCTTTTTGTGCTATGTATTTCTGCTGAGAATTGAATTTCTGGCCTGACACATGCTAGGCAGTCACTAGCCTACTGCTATCCTAGCCAGTGTACTATTTTATTAATAATAGAGCTCTTTTTGGTGAAGTAGTATAAGCATTTCAATAAAAAAGAGAAAGAAGGAAAGGCATTAATATTGTTTCTAATTTGCACTGCATGCTAAGATAGATGCTTATATTATCTATCACTATTCTGAAAAGCAAACAAAAGCTATCAGATTATGTATCACATCGGGTACTCTGCTAAGTAAAAGGCTTGCTGGAAGTCATACAGCACATGGAGACTGCACTGAGATTTGATGTGTCTGGCTAAGGGTTTTATACAAAACATTGGAAACTATGATCATAAATAATGGTGAAAATTAGTCTCAGGGCTAGCTGAGACATTGGTCTTCTTTGATTAAATTATAAAAATAAATAGTAACTATGCATAGGAACACTGAATTAGCATTGGCTATATGTACATCTCAAAAGTTGTCTCAAATTAATATTTAATTGAACCCTATAGAACTATGTAAAGAAGAAACATGAAGAAATAGGTCAATTGAAACAAGGCTAATGCTGATTTGATGAAAAAAGTTTGTTCAAAAACACCATTGCACTATGTTGAAGAGGATTCTTGATGGATTAGTTGCAACATAAAGGTTAATTTGCTCTAAATATTAATATATGATAGGAGATAGATTATAGTTATATAAATGATAGATGACAGATAGACAGATAGATAGATGTAAGTTAAGCATGCCTTGAGAATTCCTTGTGATTATTTTCCTGTATCTTACAGAATTTCTAAAAAAATAAATAGAAGCATCACACCTAGTGAACATTTATTTATCTTTAATGAATAAAGTTAAAAAGTGTTTTCCTTCTTATCCTCTGAGTTTGTCATTCTTCGAGTTCAGACCATTGGAATTAATATGAACATCTATACAATGGAGTACTGCTCAGCTGTCAAAAACAATGACGTCATGAAATTCATAGGAAAATGGATGGAACTAGAAAATATCATCTTGAGTAAAGTAACCCAATTACAGAAAAACACATATGCACTCATTGATAAGTGGATATTAGCCCAAATGCTCAAATTACCCAGGATGCACAGACCACATGAAACTCAAGAAGGATGACCAAAATGCGGATGCTTCACTCCTTCTTTAAAAGGGGAACAAAAATACTCATAGGAGGGGATAGGGTGGCAAAGTTTAGAACAGAGACAGAAGGAACACCCATTCAGAGTCTGCCCCACATGTGGCCCATACATATACAGCCACCAAACTAGATAAGATGGATGAAGCTAAGAAGTACAGGCTGGCAAGAACTGGATGTAGATCTCTCCTGAGAGACACAGCCAGAATACAGCAAATACAGAGGTGAATGCCAGCAGCAAACCACTGAACTGAGATCAGGACCCCCATTGAAGGAATCAGAGAAAGGACTGAAAGAGCTGAAGGGGCTTGAGACCCCATATGAACAACAATGCCAACCAACCAGAGCTTTCAGGGACTAAGCCACTACCCAAAGACTGTACATGGACTGACCCTGGGCTCCAACCTCATAGGTAGCAATGAATAGCCTAGTAAAATCACCAGTGGAAGGGGAAGCCCTTGGTCCTGCCAAGGCTGGACCCCAGTGTACGGGATTGTTGGGGGGTGGTAATGGAGGGTAGATGGGAAGGGGAACACCGATATAGAAGGGGAGGAAGAGAGGTTAGGGGGATGTTGGCCTGGAAACCGGGAAAGGGAATGACATTTGAAATGTAAATTAGAAATACCCAATTTAATAAAAATGGAAGAAAAAATAGAGAAAAAGAGTATTTATGGTTAGTAACAACAGGCAACAGATTATGAAATGTTGCTAAAATGTTGGGGGATGTTTAAAACTAACCATGTCCCTTTTGTGTCTAAAAGATTAATCTCTGAAGACTATCATCTGGGCTTATTTATTCAAATTAGTTTTTGCTGCCTGGCCATAGGTATTACGTAGGTCATGTGAATGTTATGTTAGAAAATCTTGCCTTTCTTCTATTAAGGGGAATAAAGAGAATGTCTCATCCTGATTTATGCATGTTATTTCTTCATCAGACACAATTTGTCTTATGCTATTATTTTCTAACTGAAACCTTCAAGATTGTGTTTGAACCAAAACACATTAAACTGTCCATTGTGCCATTCTGTCTGAGGGGGAATTAATTCATTAGCAAGTGTGATTGTGTAGCATATAATGATAGATGCATAGTAAGACTGGACATAGTTGAACAATGCATGAGATGCACTGCTCTGCTCCTTCTAAGATTGTCTAACTCTTGTCTGTATCACTCTTATTACAATGATCACAAAGTGTATGACTCAGTTTATTAAGAGTTTTATTTTTTTCTGCATTGCGATATATTTTCATGTTACATAAAATTAGGCTATCTTATCTTTTGTTTTTCATTATTAGAATGTTTGCCAAACGGTAACTGTAACTTTACTAAAGAAAGACAGTAACTAGCCAGTCCTTATTTTAGATAGTTTCAAAATATAATCCACAAAAAAACCCAAAACAATAGCACAGCCTCTTCTACAAAGGAAAATCACATGTGTTCTACTCAAAATCAGTAACAAAGTACATATTCCAAGGAGAGTCTTTAGAATTTTAGTAAAGAAAGCACTTGGTCTATGTTAAAGTTGCTGAGTTGCCGAGAATACAGTTTAGACTCCTCAGCTAAAGAATCCATGGCTTAAAGCAGTGGGAATTCCTTGTATTGACACCAATATGACAAGGGCTTAGAAGATTTAACAACAACAACAACATCAACATAAACATCAACATAAACATCAACAACAACAAAATCCTGTCTCTTGTCTGTTCTCCTGCTCTTTGTGTGGCCCCTCAGGAAAGGCAACTTCATTTCTCTTGCAAAGAGCTCCATTTCTTGTTCTGAGCAGAAGTTTCTGAGGCAGAGACTCCTCCTTTCCTTTGCTTATCTCAAAGGTGCCACTCATTCCTGGTACCTGGGACCTGGCAACCATTTCTCTTTCATAGACAAGAAAGTGAAGGGACAAGGCTGGTTTCCCCTTCCGTAGTCCATGATTTTCACAATTCATCAATGGATAAAATTTCTCCTGAATAGTAAATGCTTTTTTTTTTTTTAATGATCCAAGTGATATTACACAAGAACGTCTTTTCACCCTTTATTTCTGTCACAGTTTCACTCTCAAAGGGTGAATATCTGACGATAGAGAGAAGGAAATTGACATGCTACAACGAGGAAAGAAAAGGAAAAAACACTCATGAGAATGGAAATAAATCAAATTTAAAAATCTCTTTGAAATTTCCCACCACACTTGTTCATTGACTTTATTTAGTACTACCCAGAGAGTTGTGTGTCCAGATGAATAGAAGTTCTTGTTTTTCTTTGGGTTACTATGTCAGCTTTGAAGGTGTAAACACAAGATTCATATCTACAATAACAGCCGTATTGCAGTTCTCAAAGTTCACAGAGCTCTAAGGAGTTTATTCCTCACTTAGGAACCGATGCTTAAGCATTCATTGCTACTTGCATTTTCTACTTGGTTCTGTTAGACACAATAAAAAGAAAAAAAACATAATTTTATCATCAATAGCTCTTACATGCAACATTTGTTTTGGAAGCCTCCCTGTGTTACTTGGAACCAATGTGAAGACGTGGTAAGATGTGTTAAATTTATTTCAGTGGGATATATTATCTCCTCACTCTTATATGTTTTCATTTTGAAAATAATATTTTGAGAAAGTCAAATTAAATGTTATTATTGAACTGAAATGGAGACTTCTACTGTCCCTTTCCCCCCAGTGAAGCATACCAAGCCTAGACTTGCATGCAGACTACGGATGTTCTTCTAGGGAAGAATGCCATACTCCATGAATGTGTAATGCATGTTTCATACTTTCAGGGTTCTTGGAAACAGTAACTATGCCAGTGAACTTCAAGATGGTGAGGTTTATCAGGCTGTGGAGTCTGAGCAGGTCTCACTGTTTGGATCCAAATATGAACTTACAGCCAGAAGTACACGTAGAATCAGCACAAGTCAGCATAGTGTTGTGGCTTGGTGAGAAGGAGTGGGAGCTACAGGGAGGAGCCCTGGCTGGAGTCCCTGATGTAAGAATTCAGAACCTTGGCTCCATTGGAGGGTAACTGGGTGCTACACAGCACTCCAGGAGGCAACTTACACTCTGATTATCATGATCTGTGTAGGATACCAAGAAAAGCACAGTGGGTTCTGTTATGTAGGAAAAGGCAGACATAATGAAATAATTAGATATTATACAGGATTCAAAAACACAGAAATTAGCTAGTAAAAAAAAAGTGTTCTCCCAGTTCTTGGACATGCTTTTTATTTATTTACTCTGTTCTCCTCCCTGGTGTGGTCAGAGACGGACCTACAGCTTTGCTCCGTTTTGTGTATTCTGGCACTGGTGTCATCTGGCTTGCGGATTCCAATTAATTAATTTTGTGAAATAGCTACTATCTTAAAGCTATTCATTTACACTGGCTGAAGTTCAAGGCTAGTGCCAGAATTTTGAGTGCCTGAACACATTGGATATGTTTTTTCTCTCTCTTGCTACAGCATCACAATATGTCGGGAGGTAGTGCTCAAAGCAATCACAGGGTTCTGGCATTGTTGGTCTTCCCTTGGTATGGAGAACAAAATAAGATGGTGTGGAAAGATCTTACTGGATGAAGTGTGTCACTTTGGTGTTTATTTTTTTATGTTTTATTTCATTTATTTTTAAAATTATTTTATTTACAATCCAGCCATTGTCCCCCTCCAGGGCCCTCCCCACAGTTCCTCACTCTACTCCTCCTCCTTGTTGCCTCAGAGAGGGATTCCCCAGGTATCCCCTTCATTAGGGTATCAAGTCTCTTGAGGATTAGGTGCATCTTCTCCCACTGAGGCCAGACCAGGCAGTCCCCTGTTATATATGTGCCAGGGGCATTGGACCAGCCAGTGTATGTTGCCTGGTTGGTGGCTTAGTCTCTGGGAGCTCCAAATGAGTGGGGTTAGTTGAGACTGCTGGTCTTCCTATGAGGGTCACCCTCCTCTTCAGTTCCTTAACCCTCTCCCTAATTCCTCCATAGCAGTCTTTGACTTCAGTCCAGTTGTTGGGGCTAAGTATCTGCATCTGTCTTGGTCAGCTGCTGGTAGAGCCTCTCAGAGGACAGCCCTGCTAGACTCCTATCTCTAAACATATCATAGCATCAGTAATTGTGTCAGGTCTTGGTGCTGTGCCCCCTCCCCATGAGATGGATCCCAAGTTGGGCTGGTCACTGGACTGCCTTTCCTTCAGTCTCTGCTCCATATTTGTCCCTTAAGTTATTTAAGACAGGAGCAATTCTGAGTCAGAAATTTTGTCTGTGGGTTGGTAACTCTGTCCCTCCACTTGCAGTTCTGTTTGTCTCCTAGAGGTAGACTCTTCAAGTTCCCTCTGTCCACTGTTGGGCACTTTGGTTAAAGTCATCCCCATGGAGTCCTAAGAATCTCTCACATCCCAGGTTTCTGGGACTTTCTAGAGAGTCCCCTACCTTTCTGTGCCAGAGATTGCATATTTCTTTTTACTTTCCTGGTCTTCTGGATTTCTCTCCTGTCCCCCGCCACCCTCCCATTCTTGATCCTGTTTCCTCCTCTCTCCTACCCAGCCCTTCCCTTCCTCTGTCCCCCATGATCATTTGGTTTACCCATCATCACTTGTGCCTTTGGGCTTATTAAACTTCTTAAGGCCTTTGTGTTGTATCCTAGGTATTCTGTACTTTTTGGCTAATATCCATTCATTAGTGAGTACATATCATGCATTTCCTTTTGGGTCTGAGTTACCTTCCTCAGGATAATATTTTCTAGTTCCATCCAAAAGTCTGTAAACTTCATGATCTTTTCATTTTTAATAGCTGAATAGTATTCCATTGTGTAAATGAACTGCATTTTCTGTATCCATTCTTGGGTTGAGGGGCTTTTGTTTTCCTTTTGGACACTGCCGGGATTCCGCAAGGTACCCATGGAAGTATTACTAACTTGACAGTTGTCTGTAGATCTGTGAGTCAAATTGTTGCCAGGAGGGCTCCTCCACAGTGATAAACAGCAAGACTCTGGACAGACGGAAAGCACACAGTGAGGAATCAAGTGAGATTGGATCTCATAGGCTTGTAGATTTGAAGGCTTTGTTCGTAGATGGTGGGACAATATTGGGAATCATTAGGAGGTGTGTTACTGGGGGTGGACTTTAAGTATCAAAAGTCCACATCAGGTCCAGTATCTCTCTGGCTCTCTGACTCAGTCTCTCTCTCTCTCTCTCTCTCTCTCTCTCTCTCTCTCTCTCTCTCTCTCTCTCTCTCTCTCAAAGTGTAAGCTCTCAGTTACTGCTCCAATGAATGCCTGACTGCCAAGTACCTTCCCATCATGATGGTGATAAACTCATCTGCTGAAACTGTAAGCAAGGTTCCAATTAAACCCTTTCTTATACAAGTTATCTTGGTCCAGGTATCTCCTCATAGCGATTAAAAAGTAAGACATACACAGAGATATTTTCTGAAGCTGTTGAGTTGATAAGCTACCAGATTTACAGACTTACCAAATGCTTTAGACCTCATAAACTGTATAAGATTGTAAAATAAACAAGAAATTCAACACTTGGTGATACACACAGTGGATGCAGAAATGATGGGAAATCCTGTGGATCTGCCTCTTCTCAAGAGTTTAGTGTATCCCTTTGTCAAGCTCACTGGAGTGAGAAACCAGACAATACGACAAAGCAGCAAGATGATACACTCAGGCAAAAGCAAGTGTCTTAATGAGACAGTGGCAGACTGAAGTGAGGCGTCAACCAGGAACCAAAACCCTGAAAGATCGGCTAACAGCACAAGAGAAAGGCACAGAACGCCATGACTTAAAGATAACAGCGATTGCATGTGACTGTGACATGTAGATTGCTATGACTCTGACATGCAAATTACCATGTGTGACATCATTGTGTGACATCATTGTGTGACATGACAATAGCTGTGACTGTAACACGAAGATCCTCATAACTGGCATGAACATTGACGTGAAGCTCATCGTATATGATGTGACGAAATTAGGTTTTTTCTAAGACTGTGTTACTTTCAAGTTACAGAGGATAGGAGTTCAAACTGGGAGTTTACAGTGTTAAAGTTTGAAGTGAATGAGCAGATAAAAATCAGATTTGTAGAGACCCATGAAGAAATCCGAGTAAATGGCTTGGTATGTATTTTAACATGGGGATCCAGTTTATAAGATTTCTATCAGAAAGTCACCTGAATAGGAATTAAAAGCTGCATTAAAGATAAAATCACTTGGAATAAGGATAGGTAGAGACGACTGTTGAATTGGCTAACGCTTAGCAGATGGGAAGTGAACATAAATCAGGGAAAGAGAGCAGAAGAGGAGCCATTGAAGTAAAAGAGTGAGCAAGAGACCACTACACGTACACACTCCAGAAGCCAAGAGAAAGGTTCATTTCAATGAAGAAGGATTGAATGGGTGTTTCAAATGCTACTAATCAGAACAGTAAGACGAGAACTGCAAGACTTCTACGGTCATGAGGAAAGGGGCCAATCCAAACTGTTTAGCAGTTCCTTTCTGAAGGCACTACCACCTTATCATATTTCCTCAGGACTTGGTATGCAGGCTAATTAGACTAAATTTTAGATTACATTTGACTGCTTATTCTAGTTTAAAGTGAAAACCAATAGCTGGTGTAGTATGTGTTGTGACTAGCAAGTAAATACCCCTGGCTCTGCGCTTTTAGCTAAGCTCCAACTTCTGGAGGATTAGAAGTATTCTGAGAGACATTAAGCCTCAATGCCTAACACATTCAAAAATGTGCAAAGGCCTCAGCTCTCTCATTGGGCATTTAGGCATATGAACTCGAATCCCCCGAAATAAAGTTAAAAGCAATAATTGACCTGATCAATAGCCAAAGGACAAGATGAACCTAACATTTTCTAGACATAATTTGATACATCATATAATTATTTGACAAGTCTGTTGGGAGAAAATACTTTAAGTTTTGTGTGTGCATGTATGCATACACACGTGTTAAAATATCACTGATTTCATGCTGAGGAGTTAAAACTGAAATATTCACAGACCTGTGGAACACCTAAATATATGTTGGTTTGTGGGTTTATATACTTACAATTTTATTAAATTACAAATATTAAAATAATACAAAATTTGACCTTTAAAATGAACATTATAACCATATTTCCTTTCCTATATCTATATTTCTAATCCGACCAATCAATTATCCACACCAAATACCTCCTGATTACATTTTGTATGTAGAAACTATTTCTAGCCTGAGGGGCTGGCTAGTGGAGTGTAATGAAAAGTATTAGCAGTTGAGCTCTAACCTTTATTCCTCCTGAGATGCTTACAAGTGGTAATATAGGAAATCGCTACAAACGATCAGCCATAATTTTATTAGTTTTCAATTCTATTCACCTCTGTTAGCAAAGAGATTTTTTTTGTCTCCTGCTACGCAATCCACAGAAACCTTGTATCATATTGGTTTGAATAATTTTCTATGAAATAAAAATCAAGAAATACCTGAATGATATTGAATTAGTTTAAGAGAAAAGAGGAAATTTTGTGATTTATTAGGGATGAATCCCAGTGTTCAGTACATATGATACTTCATCTTCATTGTTAACCTGACTTTATTTAAAATCCTCTAGATGACACACTTCTGGTTGTGTATGTGAAGGTCTTCCAAAAGCTATGGTTGATGAGACAAAAACCCCTTATACAAGGGGCCACCCCTCCAAGGCTAGGAGCCCGGACTCAGCAAGAAAAGTAGATTAAAAAGCCTGATGAAGGTTGTGTTTCTGCTTCGTGACTGCAAATGCGACGAACCAGCTACCTTACACTCTGCCACCGTGCCATGCCTACCATGATAGGCTTTCTGCCTCTAACCCAGAGCCAGTGTCTTCGTTTTGGTTTCCAGTCAGCTTTTTTAATAACATCACTGAGAAATGGAATTAACTCAACATATTCATAAATCACTGCATGATAAACATAAGTCAATATTATTATTTTTAAATCTTCTAGGCATTGTAACTAAGCCTTTGCTATGCAGTCTACTTCCTTTGATGGTTTGAATAGGAATGGCCCCCAATAGATTCGTGTTTGGATGCTTGGCCCACAGGGACAGACAGTAATAAGAAGTATGGCCTTGCTGAAGTAGGGGCGGCCTAGTTGGAGGAAATGTGTCACTTAGGATGTGGGCTTTTAGGTGTGCTTACGCTACACACAATGTGGGACACAGTCTCCTTCTGTTGCCTTTGGAGTAAGAAGTAAAACTCTTAGCCCCAACTCCAGCGCCATGTCTGCCTGCATATTGCCATAATTCCTGTCGTGATTATAATGGACTACTGTAAGCCAGCCCCCATTCACTATTTTCCATTATAAGCGTTGCCACAGTCATGTTGTCTCTTCACAGCAATGAAACCCCAAGACACTTCCTAAGAAGAACCCTGAGGAGTAGGGAATATTTTACAGAGTCTCTATTCTACTTAACTTTCTTTGGCTGTAGTAAAACAATTGACCAAAATCAACCTAACTGTCTTCAGTTCACAGTCCATAGTATTGGGAAGTCAAGGCATGAACTCAAGCAGGAACTGGAGTCAGGAACTGAAGCAGAGACCACAGAAAAATGTTGCTCATTGCTTTGCTTTCTCTGGCTCACTTAGCTACCTTTTCTTGTACAACTTAGACCTTCCTGCCCAGGCATTGCACCAACCACAATGGGTGTGGCTATCTTATGGGTCCTCCCACGCCAACTAACAGTCCAGAAAATGCACCACAGACCAGACTAATGGACGTGACTCCTCAATTGGCATTCCCTCTTTCTTTTCCAAGAAGACAATAGTTTTTGTCAACTAGCAAAACAAAACAAAAACACAAACAGCAGCAACAATGATAAAACCCAAAAATGTGGGCGTGCAAATGCTTAGCATTTTAGTGAGTGTAGCAACAGTGTGAATTTGTTCACCAGTCTGCACAGTGCTGCGGGCAAGCCCATCTCTCCAAGCCTGACGAAAGTATGGCTGAGTCTTGCATGGCTAGTGATGGCTGCTTTCACGTGCCTGTAACTGAGTTTCCCAAACGTGTCATCAGCATACTTTGTGAAGATCTCCTGGGATTTTTCCGACGTATTAAGACATGGAGTTGTCTGCATGTGAACACCCTTTGTCAATAGGTTCATGCTGTAGTTTACATACTACTTGAATCATAACCTAGAGTCCTACAAATGCATCAAGAAATGGTGGTAAACATTTTCTGCTGGTGTCCTGTGATAGAACTTAAAACTAACCAACAAAGAAACCAACTGAATTCCATAGATATTCCCGCACGTACAGTAGATGAACATTCTTCATTTTTTTAAGTTTAAAATATACATACTAAAATAGTCATAGATTTGCTTTTATTTACACCTCTCTGAGAATGATATAATCATCTCAAAAGCTGTAATCTTTAACAGAATATAACATTTGCTTTTGATTTCTGGATATAGTAATGTACCTTTATGCAGGATTGGTTGATATCAAACAGAATCCTAATGTCACATCACAGGTGGTCAAGGTATGATCAGGAAAAACATGCTATCAATTCTACAATATCTACCTCACTCAGTATGGACAATAGTTCAATGCCGTGTGCAGCTGGGCCTCACATGATTGTAATATAACATATGCATTTGACATTCTGAGGTCTAGATAAAAGGCTACAAACTCTCCATAAGGAAGAAGTAGAATATTTAATGGAGAATTAATGGACAAACAAAATGTTAAGAGTTTTTTCTTTAAACAGAAAAGGAGTGTAACGTCAGGACATATATTAAACATTCCAAGTGACACATCGAATCAAAGACTTAGGAAAATTATTTTATGTAAGTATATTCACAACCAAGAAAAAACCCTATTTTGGGAATTAAATTATTTAAAGTTCTATAAAACCTGGCAAAAGCAATACATATAATACAGATTTCATAAATTCCGTATGATCTTTCACAAAAGAATACTTAGATATGTCTGTAAAAATGAATGCTATATGTGACAATGCATTTCGATAAAGTTGAATCATTTTCCTTGATTAAATATTTTTTAATGGAGGGATAATTATGCTAATTCTTCATAAATATGGAATACATTATTCCTCATGGGATTGACTTAAATTGAAATTTTCCATGTTGTAATTTTAGCTTTATTTTCTTTTCTTTGGAATATAACCGCATTTGAGTATTAGAATGACCACTTGCACAGATAAGTGTTACCTACAATTCTTTCTTGTTTTTCAAAACTATAATACTCAGGTTATATATTATTTTTATTACAAATGGGCATCAGAAATACAAACATGGGGTATGAAAAAATGACTAAGAGATAAAGACACTTGCTGTGACTTCAATCTCAAGGATTTGGTGCTGAACTCAGGCAGCTAGGGGCATAATTTATCATTCAGTGTACATAAAAACATGCAGATTAATGCATGCATACATTTTTTAATGGTGATTCTCTCTATTTTTCTTTTAGAGTTTTTGGGTTTTTTTTCCTTTCATTGGATATTTTTTTTATTTACATTTCAAATGTTATTCCCTTTCCTGGTTTTCCGGACATAAGCCCCCTATCCCATTTCCTCCCCTTCTTCTATAAAAGTGTTCCCTTCCCCCTCCCCCTGGCATTTTGCTAAAATGGGGGTCCAACCTTGGCAGGACCTAGGGCTTCTCCTTCCATTGGTGCCCAACAAGGTCATCCTCTGCTACATATGCAGCTAGAGCCTTGGGTTAGTCCATGTACAGTCTTTGGGTAGTGGTTTAGTCCCTGGGAGGTCTGTTTGGTTGGCATGCTTGTTCTTATGGGGTTGCAAGCCCCTTCAATTCTTTCAATCGTTTCTCTAATTCCTCCACCAGTGTTCCTGTTCTCAGTTCAATGGTTTGCTGCTAGCATTCCTCTGTATTTGACATGGTCTGGTTGTGTCTCTCAGGAGAGATCTATATGCGGTTCCTGTCAGCATGTACTTCTTAGCTTCATCAACCATATATATATATATATATATATATATATATATATATGTGTGTGTGTGTGTGTGTGTGTGTGTGTGTGTGTGTGTGTGTGTGTGTGTGTGTGTGTGTATGTATGTATGTATCGTGTGGGGAAGGCTCTGAATGGCTGTTCCTTTAGTCTCTGCTCTAAACTTCCCTCCCTATCCCCTCCTATGAATATTTTTGTCCCCCTTTTTAAAAAAGTGAATCATCCGCACTTCGGTCATCCTTCTTCTTGAGCTTCACATGGTCTGTGGATTGTATCTTGGGTAATTTGAGAATTTGGGCTAATATCCACTTCTCAGTGAGTGCATACCATATAAGTTTTTCTGTGATTGGATTACATCACTCAGGATGACATTTTCTAGTTCCATCCATTTGCCTATGAATTTCATGAAGTCACTGTTTTTGATAGCTGAGTAGTACTCCATTGTGTAGATGTACCACATTTTCTGTACCCATGCCTCTGTTGAAGAACATCTGGATTCTTTCCAGCTTCTGGCTATTATAAATAAGGCTGCTATGAATATAGTGGAGCATGTGTCTTTGTTGTATGTTGGAGCATCTTTTGGGTATATGCACAGGAGAGGTATAGCTGGGTCCTCAGGTAGTGGAATGTCCAATTTTCTGAAGAACCTCCAGACTGATTTCCAGAATGGTTGTACCAGTCTGCAATCCCACCAACAATGGAGGAGTGTTCCTCTTTCTCCACATCCTCCCCAGCATCTGTTGTCACCTGAGTTTTTGATCTTAGCCATTCTGAGTGGTATGAAGTGGAATCTTGGGGTTGTTTTGATTTGTATTTCCCTAATGACAAGGGTGTTGGGCATTTCTTTAGGTACTCCTCAGCCATTCAATATTACTGAGCTGAGAATTCTTTGTTTAGCTCTGTACCCCATTTTTAATAGAGTTATTTGACTTTCTGGAGTCTAACTTCTTGAGTTCTTTGTACATATTGGATATTAGCCTTCTATTAGATGTAAGATTGGTAAAGTTCTTTTTCTAATCTGTAGGTTGCCATTTTGTCCTAATGACAGTGTTCTTGGTTTTACATAAGCTTTTCAATTTTATGAGGTCCCATTCCTCTATAGTTGATCTTAGTGCCTGGGCTATTTGTGTTCAGTTCAGGACATTTTCCTCTGTGCTAATGTGTTCGCTGCTATTTCCCAATTTCTCTCTTAATGGATTCATTGTATCTGGTTTTATATGCAGGTCTTTGTTCCACTTGGGCTTGAGCTTTATACAAGTAGATAAAAATGGGTCAATTTACATGTTGATTTTTTTTGATGGGAGGGGGAGAGGTCATAGGAAGGAGAGGGCACGGAGAGACAAGGACTGGGAAGTGAAGGTAACAGGGGTGTATATGGTGAACTCCTCAAAGAATCAATTAAAATTTCTGTGTTGGGAAAAATAAGTTAAAATTTCGTTCTTGTTTTAACCTTCCATATTTGATTATTGACAGGCAAATGTCTCAAGGAACACCACAAGATAGGGCAAAAAGATTCTAAGAATCTGGGACCAAGAAGTTGGCTATGAGATTGTGTCTCCTAGACAAATCAGAGAAGCTCAATTTAATGTTTCTTGATACCTTGTATTTTACAAGTACTTAATAGATATAAAAAGGGGAAACTTTATATTTTATTCACTTCAATATAGGATATAGCTATTTAACTATTAATAAATGATGGACTCAGAAAATCTTATATTCCCAAAAGAGAACTCAAAGACCAAAGATGTATGCAATGGGAAATATTAAAAAGAGCCTATAAAAGATACGATACTGATTTTTTTGTTGAGCATTGAAACATTGTAAATTCTTTGTTCTAAGAAAATTCTTTGTTCTTAGTTTAAATAAACTAAAGAATTAAAAAAAGCACAAAGACAATTAAAGGTCCTGATAACACAAACCAAAGGATTACACATGACACCAACAAATCTTCCTCGCCTATTTAAAATATTTCACATTAATTTTGACAGCCTAACCCCTTTGTGACCATAATAATCTTAAAGAATACGACTGGTAATAAAACAGGGCTATTAGGTTGAACTCGTTATTTACATAGGTGTGTCAGTGTGTGTCTTTGCCATGGGGACTGCTAGGCTTTGTTTTCAGTTCCCTGAGTCACCAAGGCCACAGAGCAGCATCTGCCTGGATATTTTCATAAAGAATCTCAGATGACACGTTTATTTAAAGCCTCTATTTTTCTATCCCCAGGCCAGGAAGCCAAGTCCAAGAATTCCTCTCCATCAGATTTCACCATAAGGTATAGCTCTCATACCAAATCCTTACATCAGGCTGAATCACTAGGGGGTGAATTATTACCAAATGGAAGTTTCTTGGAGTTTTTAAGGTCTTTGTTTGGCAGCAATTGACTTTGTAATCTTTAAGGATGTGGCTAGCTCTGTAATCCAGGTGGTAGGCCACCTTTCCTGACTTATTAGAGGCAGTGGCTGCATACGTTTAGTAAATTTTTTATTCACTAAGACTTGGAATACCTAGTTAAAACTCATAAATATTCTGAAATAAAACAACTGTAGCCCTTCAGACAAAATATTAGAGAAGATATTCACATTGTATTTCTGCAAATATTACCATGGAAAGCAAGAATATATAATGTGAATTCTGAGGAGTGGACTGAATTGTGCCTCTCTTGCCAAAAATGTCATTTTATATCTATAAAAGAGACCTGTTTGGAAATAGACTTTTGACCTTTGTAACTAAACATTTTATGATAAGAGATATCAGATTTAGGGTGGATGATTGACTATGTAATTCTTTTATTCTTCTAAGAGAATGAAGAGGACTATTTGTGGAACAGACACACTGAGGAAAAAGCCAAAATGTGAGGACAGATATCTACAGCCCTGGAAATTCCATGGCTTTCTGAGACCATCAAAGTCGTGGAGAGGGGCATGGACTAGACCATTCCTTAAAACCTTCAGGAAGAACCAAGTGTTCTAGAACCTCCCTTGGTTGTGAGCTTCTGGTCACCAGTACCACAGAATGCATTTCTAATGTTTCAAAACACTTTTTCCTAGTAATTTGTAATGCTAACCCTTAGGTAGCTAATACAGGTGGCCATTAAAAATCACTTTGTGAAACAGCTTTATGTACTGTAAAATCTTACAAGTCTCATAGATAATTTTAAAGGAATGGGGAAAAGAGTTCTTCACTTTTCCAAAATAAAACTTTAGTCAAACCAGCACCATTCAAAATTGCAGTGATATTCATTTGCAATGAATGAGTTTTATTCAGTCCCAAGGAATGAGTTCTTATTTTACTGGATCTTGAATTAATATCTGCTTTCATTCAGATGTCCATGGATATGGTTTGATTATATATATATATATATATATATATATATATATATATATATATGTCAGCCAACCAAAAGTGAGCAAACATTTCAAAGCATAAAGTACACTTCACAGCTTCTTTTCAGGTGTGGGGTATGTTTCATGGTCAAGTATATTGTTGTTGTTGTTGTCGTTGTTGTTGTTGTTGTTGTTGTTGTTGTTGCTGCTGCTGCTGCAGCTGCTGCTGCTGCTGCTGAATGGCATAGTCTAGAATCACCTTGGATGGGGATGTTAATAAAAAATTGTCTAGATTAGTTTTGCCTTTGGGAATGCATGTTAAGATTCTCTTGAATATGTTAAATCAAATGAGAAAACCCATCTACTGTGGGAACTGTTCACAAGCAGGGGTTCCTGAATTGAAGAAAAGTAGAAAAAACAGCAGTATGTATACATGTATAAATACCTCCCCATCGCCCCACCTCAACTGTAAGTATGATGTGATATGCTCTTTACATTCCCATTCTATTGACTTCCCCAAGAGAATGGATTGTAATCTGGAACTCTGAGCTAAACAATCTTTCTTTGACTTGCTTTGGTTGGGATATTTTAATACAACAACAGGAAGAGAAACTAAGACCCAAGATTAATAAAATCCACTTTCCATTTTTGTTCTTTGGTAAGCTTTTGCATATTCAAGTAAAGTATATACTGAAACTACTCAGTAGGACATCTGACTGAGGAGGCCAAAGCCATGTTTATAATAATTGGGAGATGTTATATTTTTCTCTCACAAATGTGCAGTGGAATTTTTCAAAACTATATGATACAGGGTATGTGATTTGCAACAGGATATATACAGAAGTAGTTTAAGAATCTAGCATCTATCCTGGACTCCATATATTAAGTATACTTTAATGACCCATATATTAAAGTAATTTAAAAGACAATCACTCCTTTAGCTAAAATTATTTTGAAGTTTGGACATTGTTTTCCTGACCTTGGAATGGAATTCAATGTTAAATTACTTCTCAGGCATGTGTCAGACTCTGTGTTTGATAACCAGTACAATTTAAAAAATCTAAAACAATATTTTTTCTCATATGATGCACATGATTACTTATACTCTAATATAAATGCACATGATTATAACTTAAAATGTTATAGTTTTCAGTATCACAAGTAACCTACAAAATTAAATGCTCTGAGATCTTGCCAATCATGCAAGGTTGTGCAGAGCCTAAGATGTCAGGGGTAGCTGCTTTAGCATAAGCCCGTTTCTTCTCTACAAAAATAAAATTGGGAGTTCATACCAAGTCATAGTTCCATAGCATGACTGCTCCTTGCTTCGACCCAATCAGAATGCTCATTACACAAGAGATAATGTTTTACTTCTCAAGGCATAAAAGAAGCACAGTTTTTTAAATATATTTAGAATTTATCTATGATCATCATTTTATAGAGCACAAAGGAAATCTGAACTGCATTGACAAGGAAGTATTAATGTCTAGATGAAAAAAAAAATAGCCCAGGAAGATGAGAAGGACTGGACACAAAGAACACATGCTTTACAGATTAGCAAAACTTCATTAAAATCATAAGTTATCACACAGAGGAACCTAATATCCACCACGAGACAGACTCCCTATTTTATGAATGCAGCAAGAAATGTCCAACAAGAGCACAGGAAGGGGGCTTGTCAGTGTCAGAGCCAAAGCAAATAGTCTTTCGTGCAAAAGGCTTTTGGTAGACTAGCTAAAGAGCAGCACACTCCACAGGCTAACAGTTTCCTGGGAGACGGCAGAGCCTGCTCTTATCTGGACATTCACCAAATGCTGAATATCAGTGGAGCCACAAGAATCTTCCTCCAGCAAAGATAATCATTTTCTGTGGTGCTGCCTTGACCTCTTCAAGCAGCCACAATCAAAGTGCTCCCAGTCCAGTAGTTTATGAATAAAAGGTATTTCTTCACAATTCCTGGGGGTCTGGCATATCCAAGGTCAAGGCAATGGCAGCTCTACAGCCTGGTGAGGAGTGCTTGGGCTCAGAGGTGAGATAATCTTGATAGGGCGTCACAAGTAGGAAAACTGGGACAAGTCTCGTTGGCCTCTCATAATGACACGATAAAGGTGATATGGCAAGCCATTATGTGGTTGTCGTCTCCCAGCTCTTCCTAGTCCTGAGGCCATCGCAGGTCAGGGTGCATAGGCAGAGGCAGAGACAGAGACAGAGATAAAGACAGAGAGTTAAAAGGCATCATATAGCCATGCTAGAATGTCACCTGCAGAAGCCAGAAGCCAAAGTCCAGGAATGGGGAATCCTTCCACAATATGTGTCCCAGAAATTGAATTTGCAATATGAGGCATGGTGACAAGTGCCTTTACGCTGAACCCTCTTAGTAGAATGAGGTGATCATTATTCAAACTGTGGCAGCTCAGTGTTTTCCTCTCCAAATTATTAGGAGATGTAGCTGCTCAGAGTGTCAGGAGATCAACATTTGTATAATAGAATATATTATATATAGTACATATAAAATACCAACTGTCTTCTGGGAATTCTTAGAAATGTCCCTAGGTATCCAAGTGGGCTCTACACTGCTGCTAATAAAGCTGTCCAAATATGTGATGGCTGAAAGAGAAAGGGACATTGCCTGACATAAAACATCAATGGGATTCCAAATGTTCATGTTATCTGAGAAAGCATTATGGGAACCAATACTCACTCTAGCCTAGGCATCTTTCTTCATGGGATATGCTGTTTAGCCACATGATTCTGCTCTGAAAATTGCCATCTATTCTTCAATGACTCCACTTCCAGGAGATGTTGCTATGGTAAATTAATAATCCATGACCACAGATAACCTAACCAAGTATCAATATAGAACTGGTTCAAAACAGCAACAGTTCCATCCATTAGCATCAAAGCTACATTGTTAAGTCTATTTTAAATACTTTTAGTTTTTTTAGTTCAATATTATTTTGTGTAAATTGGTATTTTGAATGCATGTATTCCTGTGTACTACCTGCATGGATGTTCTCATGGAGGTCAGATGATGTCATCAGACTTTCCCCACAGGTGGACAATTAAGAGGGACCATGTAGATAATCAGAATTGAACTGGTGTCCAGCTCATACTCTCATATGTTTAGCCATGTCCCCAGGTAGTTTAGATATTTTTCTATATCTGGATACAAAGAAGTGAATAAAATAGACAAATACCTACTGTCCTAGAGATTTCACTGTATGTGGAGAAAGAGTAAAATATAACACCAGTTAATTATATGTAGTGTATAATCCTAGTATTAAAGAGCAAACTAAGAGAAATTGGATGGTGGAAGTTTAAATAGGATGTCAGAAAAAGAGTCCTCTGAGAGAGTCTAATTTGGTTCAATTTCCACAGTTGATAGGGGTAATAGCATACAGATACCTGGAGAAATGGGATCCAAGACAGAGGAGATACAAACTTTTGGTGTCTGTGAGGAAAACAAAGACACAGAATATTGAACATAAAAGTGAACCATAGATAATGAGTTCGGAGAAGAGAAGAGCCTTGGCTTTGGAGAGGAAGAGAACAGGACCCATATGCTCTGCCGACACTGTAAGGAGATGAATTTTATTGCTACATTAAATAGAGCTAACAAGAGAAGGAAACAGTCAGTTGTAATATTTCTTCAATAACCTGAACTTGAAATCAGTACCTGGACTGAGCTATAGTAATGAAAGTGATAGACAGTAAGGATCCTGGATTATTTTGAATGTCAGCAGGCTTTAAAAACATAATAAATGTATCATTGATTAAAATAGTTCTTTTTTAAATTCCCATGGGATTTCGGCCCAACAGAAAAAATGAAATTGTCTTTAATTTCAATAAGCTAGAAAAGAGCATAAATAACAAACAAAAAATCATATTTGAACTTTGAAGTCTGAGTATTAAATTTGACACAACTCTCTTTTGGAAATGGAATATTTGTCAGGTATGTCATGATTAATTGTTAAAAATATATATATACAGCTCATGTGTTTAATTTTAATTTTTTAAAACATTTTCAGTATCATTCTCATATTTCACGTCCTTCCTCCATACCTATTGCTGGACAGTCACAATCTGCCAGCTCCCGAGTAATGACCCGAGACATGTATATCTTTGAAAGCTTAAGCCTTAATTTAGGCTATTTCCCAACTAGGTCATATAACTTAATTAACTCATTTATTCTAGCCTAAGCTCTGTCACATGGCCCACTAGTTATCTTTCACTAAGTCCTGTTAAGTCCAGCTTCCTCCATGTCTGGCTGGCAAATCCCTGCCTCTCGTTCTTTCCCCGTGTTCCTATCTCTGTCTGAAAGTTCTGCCTTTGCTCTCCTCCTTTGCTATAGGCCACTCTGCTACTTATTAAACCAATTAGAAGGTGATGGAGAATATGTTTACAGAACACTGAGGCAGGTGGTGCTTCATACAAATGACAAAACCACAATCCTGCCTGTGTCCACATCTCAGCTGGTACGGAAACCAGCATTTGAGTAATAAAACAGCCTTTACACAGTGTGAGAGGGATGTGAGAGAGACAGATAGAAGAGAGAGAAAGGGAGAGAGGAGAGAAGGGGAGGGGACAGAGATGGAGACAGAGAGGGAGAGCAAGAGAGAGAAAGAGAGACAGAAAGAGAGAGAGATCTGAAAATATATAAATGTAACTTGTTCAGTGCTTGTATGTATATATTTTCAGGGCTGATCATTTATTATTACAGTGGCACACACATGTTGGCAGGAACCATCAGCTCTCTAATTGGATTTAAAACTAGATCAATGAAAAGAAATTCATGTCTGGTACTAGATACAGTCAATTACTCAGAGCCAGAGAAGTCATGAATCTTGGAAAAGAACCAACAACTACCACTTTCCTAAGCCATCATAATCTCTAACTATAATATATTTGATTTATACTGTATAGTCCTCACTCTCCATCTCCTCTTTGCGGGAGATGAAGACTATTACAAAAAACCACAATCAAAATACAAAGTTGTGGATCTCAGTACCAACTAACATATCTATAATAGAGTTCCTGAGCATCAGGGATCATTGAGGAGAAGAAGTAAAAAAATTATAGCATCCTGAAGACCAGGGATTTTTGTTCAGTTGGCTTTGAATGGGGCTCAGTTGAATTTTTTATTCTCACAGGAAATGTTAGATTCAAACATTAGAGGAATGTTGAGAACTGTTAAAAGACTCACAGACGGACTCGATGTACTCTGCATTATTAGGTAGCTATGAGCCTTTGAAGTCAAGGCCAGTGTGCTGTAGTTTAGATACGACCTCGAAACACAAATGTATCCTTATGTCCTGCGTTACTTTTGGAAAATAGTGGAACATTACAACCTAAGGTGTAATTAGGGGTGGTAAGGCTATTATTGCATGTGAGTCCTTGAATGGAACATTTATATTTCAGCCGTTTTTGTAATTTCTCTCTTTGCCTCACTACTGCCACGACATGGGTGTTTTCCTGTTTTCCACTCACCTCCAAGTATTGAGGCTTCAACGTGGAGGCGGTCATAATGATGAGTGCCGGAATCATGAGTCACAATGCCTTCTCCTATGCATATAAAAATAGTATGATACCTAGATCCCATCACCACAAACAGATTCCTTATAGTCAGCTGGAGGCACTGTCAAAAAATATTCAAAAGACTCATGACAGAATAGCAGAGTAGAAATCTATAAATTAGTGATGTCATTGTGTAGAATGTATTCAAACGCATTGCAGTGGATAAATGTAAGTGCAGAAAGAAAACCAATCAGTGTTAATACTGAGCACAATATCTCAATGCATAGAGCCTACAGAATCAATCATGTGCCAGTCAACAGAACAGAGAACAACCAGAAGAAGAAAATAAGAGAACCTTTGAGAGTCAAATGAGGATAGATGATAAAGTTCATAACACAAGAAAGATGTGAGGCTCAAAGCTCAATGCAAATATTAACTAAAATAAAGAATCACTAAGGGAGAATCAGATATTACCATTCTGCTAAAGGAACATAGCTATAAAAATGACTCCTAAGAGCACTTTGCTATACCCATAGATAAGTGTCTTGTTCAACCATCACCAGAGAAGCTTCCTCTTGCAACAGATAAGAACACACACTGAAAACGTACAGAGAGGAAGACACCTTCAAGCACTTGCTCCTAAATGAAATGTTGCCATCAGATTTCTCCCATCAGGGCTGAAGGATCCATGTGAAAGAGGAGGTAGGAAAATTGTAAGAACCAAAGAGAATAGAAGACACCAAGGAAACATAGCAGGCCTTCTGAACATAGCAGGACCAATACATATATGAACTCATAAGAATGTGGCAACACGGGGCTGGGGATTTAGCTCAGTGGTAGAGCGCTTGCCTAGTAAGCGCAAGGCCCCTGCGTTCGGTCCCAACTCCAAAAAAAAAAAAAGGAAGAATGTGGCAACACACACAGGGCCTGGACAAGTCTAAGCCAGATGGGATCCCAGCAACTGAGACGAGAAATGAACACCAGTTTCTAACTCTAACCCCAAAGGCATCTCCAACTGATAACAATTTACAAATAAAAAACTCGTTTTCTCCAACTGAGTCTCACTGGGTATGCCAACCATTCTTAAGGGCAGCACTACTCACCTTCATGTCCAGCAGTAATGGCCATCACCAAATAAACACAGGAAAAAGCCAAAGAAAAGCACAAGAAATACACATAGGTTCAGAGGCATATGTTCAAATTCCCATAAAAACAGATAATTTGAAACCACAATATATCCACAAAAGACCATTGAGGTTTAGAAGGAATCCTAAAATGCCATTTTGTTTAGTTTTCATTATATTTTATCTTATTTTGTCATCAATTTAGGATGCCTGTTTGTTTGACTTAAGAAACATAAATGAGAAAAATAATTGGTGTGAATTTGGATATGATTGAAGGTGGAAGCATTCTGGGAAGAGTTAAGGAGAAGAAAACATAATCAAAATATATTGTATAAAATATATCTTCAATTAAAACTAGGAAAAATAAAATTAAAAAGAAATACTCCGTAATGAAATAGAAGTGATAAACTCAGAAGACAACAGAGTCAGTGGAAAACTTCTATGATTCCATGGACTTAGATACGCAAAATATTTCTAAAACCTATTTTGGACAGTGTTTTTTTTTTCTTTTTCTTTTTTTTTTTCTTTTTTCTTTTTTCGGAGCTGGGGACCGAACCCAGGGCCTTGTGCTTGCTAGGCAAGCACTCTACCACTGAGCTAAATCCCCAACCCCTCTAAAACCTATTTTAAAGTGAATATAAAGACCGTATGCTTGAATTTATCAAACATGTACACATGTATTTATGTACATGTACATGTAAATATGGATCTACTTAGTATTTACATGCAATTATAGAAAAATGAAATTAAAACTTATCAAGAGTCTATAGTGTATTTCTTATCCAAATAGCATTAAACTATTTGCTTTCTATGTTTCTTCACTAGCTTGAAAAAATAGTAATAGTATCTATTTTTCTTACAGTGACGAAAAATATTCCAGATAGCAATATATAAGAAATACACATTGAGACAATCATATGATCCATTTTCTGTGAAATATCTGCAGAAGAGCTGGCTGGCAGTTTACTTTCAGCTCCCCTTACATTAGAGAATATTTTAGAAGTGCACGGTTGTAAAAAGCATTGTGTAAACCCTTGAAGAAATTCAGGGAGCCCTTTCTTCTCACAGTGTGAATGCCTTTTAGTAAAGAGTATTCTTTCACTTCCAAATAAAAATCTGATTTCAATTCTTCCTAATGGCCCAGAAATAAGAAGCCAAATTCAAAACTAATAGGAATATGCATTAAAAAGTTGTTTGAGTCCCTTTCTTCACAAAGCCCCTTCTACTAAAATGTTTAAATTAGTAAGATTTGTATTTTTTTTCTTTTTACATTTGAACAGTGGTATTCCTCAGGTAGGCCTCGGTTTATCCAAACTACCTCAAACATAATCATGATTCAAGAGGCATGTGTATCTCATTTCTGAAATGAAAGAAAAAAAAAGTACCATGCTGGACTGGTTAAAAGAAGTAATATAGTGGTTAATTTCTTCTTGTTATTTAGCTTGGAATATTGTGCCTAAAATGCTGAGCTTGGAGTCCCATAAAGCTTGCTCTGCTTTGCAAAAATCACTCCCAGCTTAATTTAGGCCAGGCCTGTGTTTGCTTTGAAGGAGCACAAACAGAAACATTAGTTGTTCCTGGCTGACTCCTTAGCAGATGATTCAAGACTTTCTGGTCGTTATTATGACATTGACTGCAACCTGAGTTGCAATAAAAGTAAACAGTAGGTTATCATTATCTTTATAAAATATAAGAAAAAACCTGCCATAGACAGATTGCAGTTAATATACTTTGCATCCATGGGAGACAGCTTACCTTCAAACCTATAATAGCTTCAGATATACTCTATAATTACTATGTCAAAGGGGAAAACATTTGAAATGTAAATACACAAAATATCCATTAAAAAGATGAGAAAAAAAGAGTTCTTATGCTCGGTTGCCATCTAAAATTTAACACATTTTAAGAAAACATATTTATATACTTTTTCCTGATTCCAAACAATATAAATGAAACTTTAGTCTGACCAGTAGCTGTTATTTTGGTTTCTCTTACAAGAATTATCTTCCTTTCTCACCTAGTGTTAATTCTTAAAACAATATATCAATATATCCAATATATCTGAGCAGCGAAATATAGTCAATAGACCTAAATTCAGCAGTAATGCAACTACAGTAAATGTAAAAGGATCAACAATTCTTTTTAAAGAAAGAGGATGCAAGAATAAAAATTTCAGAAATATGTAACTATATAATCTACCAGAGATATGCTTAATTTTAATACACAAAGTGGTGATTAAAATACTGGAAAATTAGGCATTTACTAACCATCAGATACCCTACTTACCTGTATTGATATTAAAGTGAGTCAAAATGCACAAAATGCAACTAAATGTAAACTAGTAGTCAGATAGTGACCACATAAAATGCTAATTTTTAAAGTTTTAAATTATGAAGCAAAAAAAATTGCAAAAGCTAAAAGATCTTCCAAATTTGCAAATCATAAAGAATCTTTTACAGATTCTAAAATCCCTTTCTGACCAATAGGAAAACAACTAGATGAAAATAGCATACGTAAGTATTTAAAAATTCTCTTGTCTTAGTTTAAACTGATAGGGGAAAGTCTCATAACATGTAATTTGTTTTGGTGTTCATTTTTTTATGCTGATACTTCTGGAGAAATTTATTATTCATTTTTCTTTTTTTCAAATGAATTGTTTTGTATTTACATTGTAGATAGTGTAAGCCACTAAAACATTTACAAAGATCATTTAGAACAGAAAGAAGATTGTAATGCTTTATGAGTAACACATGAAGATTAAAGTAGTATTCATGTATTTATGATAATATAAAATTTGCACATACATGAAATATTTAGTTCTTGAGTCAGTGGCATTAAGGAGATAATTTCTTTTCACATAACTAAAAGTGACTACTTTCCATTCCTTGATTTAGGAGGAGAACTCAGAAAGCCCTTAGAATTTAGAGACAATAGATTTTGTAATTCTACATTAATTGCATAAAAACTTTGCCAATAGTTTTCAACATCAGGGAAGTAAAAGTCCTTTAATAGCCTATTTTCCTTAAGAGTGAACTTATATAAATAACATGATGACTTCTTTTGCAAAATAGCTTTAAGTGATGACATAGTTTGCTGTTTCAAAATTTTATTCCATCTCTTGACTTTATTGTCAACTGCTAAAATGCACAGAGCTGAGTGACTGTTAGCCCAAGAGTTGTGCACTATGTCCTTAGTGCAGGTTACCTTTTAGATTCCTGGTCCTCACAGACTTGCCAGAGTTCTGTAACCATACCTAGTTATAAGTCAGGAATGTCTCCACATTATATCAGGGGATTTTAGAGGTCTTGAAACTGTAGGCTAGTCACAATGAAGATAATCTCAAAATTAACCATCAGTCAGCAACATAACCTTTTGGGAAAAGTTTTTCAGGTTAGGTTCAACATGGGCTTACAGTTAGAGAGATTGGGATAGCTTTAGATTTAAGTGGGTTGACCAACAAACAGCTTTATTTCAGAATGGCTAGTAGGTCTAAATGTCTTCCAGGAAAAATGGTGTGTTTTTTTCCAAGACAAAAGTTTTAAAGGAAGTTTGTTTATATTTTGGTTTTTAAAATGGGCTTTATTGTTAGTGAATTGTTTATAAAATATAAAACAAATTAGAATGTGCTGGGGGTGGGAGCCGGGTGTCTTTTCCAGGTTGTTACCATTGAAAACTGGTTCATTACCTAGTACTCTGAATGGTTTCCGATGGCACAGCTACTCAAATTCATGATTTTTAAGTTTAGTTGTAGATTGGAGCATTTATTACCTATTTTACTGTTCAATGTCCTAATGTGAACCTTTTATTCTGTAAATGATTATTGAAGTGATGTGGTGCTTGGAAAAATTACATTCGAAGTTTTAAAAGACAGTCCACTTTTTAGCATGTGTGTTGTGTCCAGCCTGTGGTTGTCTTAACTAGTAAATGTGATTTTTCTCTCCCTTCCCCAAATATTCATTTATCAAAGTTCTCAAATTGAAAGTTTGATTTCATGCTGTGTCATGATAGTGTTCTGGCTCTCTTCCAGGTCACAGACTAGTTATTTTCTGTACCCTCACTCGATAGAAAGAGTTAATGAGGTATTGGATGTCCTCTTATGAGGGCAGTAATACATTGATGAATGCTTTACCCTTATGATCAGATTCCCTTCCTAAGACAGCCACTTGTTAATACCACCATATTGGTGGGTCAGAATTTCTAAAGTGAATAAATGTTTATTGAATTATAGTTATACATCTACTACATATCTATGAACATAAAAACTTCAAAACATAGTTATAATTTATAAGGGTATAAAAAATATTTACTGAGAGCGAGTACACAATGAGAAAAAGTTTCCTCAAACTTTCCAAGGTTTAGTATGAAATGGGATATGTATCCTGGCAATAGGAAAAAGAGTATTTAATATCAACAATGAAAAACATATAGTTAGCTCAATTATAATGAGGAACAATAGTCATTAAAAATGTGACTTGAACCAATTAAAAATCAGTGTCATTCACAATAGCACAAAATTGCTAGAAATAAATATACAGAGTCTCTTTGTTGGAAAAAACAACACGCTGGAGAAAGTGGACAGTACCGAATATAGGTAAAAAGATGTTTGTTCATCCTCAGAGTTATCTATCTACTCAATATAGTTCCAGTCACAACTTCTGCAAGATTTCCAGTGTATTAAAAACTGTTATAAATTTTTGATATAAAAAGTCCAAATATCCAAAGAAATCTTGATAATGTCATACATACTTGAAGGATAAAACAAAGGTACAAACAAGCAAAGAACAGGCATGGTGCTGTGCATAGGGACATATGCTTATAACAAAGCACTTGGGACACAGGGCCAAGAATATTGCTACAAATTCAAGCCTGGCATTGTCTACCTTGGGAAATCTAGGCCACTCATAAACTGTACAGTAAGGCTATAAACACTTGTTTGCAACTTAGTTCTGAGATTATATTGCAAGATTTCTTCCTTTTCTTTCCTCTCCATATTCCTCTCCATTTCCACATACACCTTCCACTCTTCTTCACATTCATGTTTTTGTCTACTAGTTATTATGGTACACATTTATGCATATACACATACATATATGTTTCTAAATAAAGCCTGCTCAGTCCATATAATGTTACTTCTATGTATGTTCTCATGGCTAACCGTTCTCTACTAGAAACATTTAAATTTAATGTTTTAAAAAACGAAAGTGGAAGGGGAAGCCCTTGGTCCTGCCAAGGCTGGACTCCCATTGAAAGGGATTCTTGGGGGAGCGTGGTAATGGGGGGAGGATGGGAAGGGGACCACCCATACAGAAGGGGAGCGGGAGGGGCTAGGGGGATGTTTGCCTGGAAACCGGGAAAGGGAATAACATTTGAAATGTAAATAAGAAATACCCAATTTAATAAAGATGGGAAAAAAACTGAAATGATGGTGATACTTCTAAAAGGTACGTTACAGTGCACATTTATATCTCTTCTTCTAATAATCACTCCCTGACTATGGAATAAGATGGGAAATCAGCATTTGTGTGGTGTAATGAAAAGAGAGTAAGGAAACCAAGATTTATTCTAGGGGGGGGGGGGGAGAGAGATTGAAGTCACAAGAGGGTGATAAGATGGCTCCCAGTTAAAGAGAAACCAAGAGCATATGACTCAAGGTACATGGCATAGACTGAGAAGCAGCAAAATTCTCATCTAAATCTAAGTTCTAAGTCAGGTATCCCTGGTGAGAAAAGGCTGACAGACATAGCATAGGGTAGCCTTTGTTCTTGTAAACCTTTATTCCACTCAGGTTTTGGTGACAGAGCAGTGCCATCAGCATGAGGCACCAAAGAGAGGAGGTCCACTTTTTTGGAGGACTGTGGTTAAGCATCATCTTGGAAGGGAATCTTTTGTTAATGACAAAACTACTTTCATGTGTGAGAGCAGAGAACAGTGACTTCATTACTTTCATTTTGTTTTAAAAAGCAACTTATATAAGGTTTTTGTTTTCGTTTCAGCTACATAGTTCTGCTTCTATGCTTTTTTATTGTGGAGAATGTTTTACCTCTTGTTCTTTGATCCCCTTCTTCCTGAAAGTTGTCTCCTTTCTTCTGCCCATGCCTTGCTTTGTCACAGCTGAATTTGTCTTTCCTCTCACCCTGTCCCTGTACCATTCTTTATTTTATTCAATTCTATTCACATTTTCATCCTATTTCTGTGCTTGGGTGAGATCTGACAGTTGGCTTTAATTTATAAACAATATATCTCTATATCTATTTGGTTCAAGTATATTCACTGCTGTAGATCTTAATTTTCTCCTTACTGAGAGAGAGATATAGAAATTCATTCCTCAAGGGAGGGCTTCATCCCGAAAAGACTCTGAAATAAAATTAAAGGAAGTGTTTATCTCAGTATACAAACAAACTTCAGCACAGAAACGTGGGAATACAAAAGCACAAGACAACATGATTGATTCCAGGCTCATAACTTCTCCAATTCTGAATTCCAAAAGATACTGAAAAATTAGAAAAATCCCACAAAATAATTTTTAATATTCATTGTTTAAGAATTACATATAAATAATATATATATATATATATATATATAGAGAGAGAGAGAGAGAGAGAGAGAGAGTCCTCTGCCATTATCTTCCCTTTAGTTCCTCCCTTATATATCTCCAGAATTTCATCCTAACTTCATGGTTTATTTTTTCTGAATCTATTTATTACTCTCTGTGTGGTGGGTAAAGTAGAAAAAGGCGAGCAATCTCCCATGAGCCGTGTCATTGAGAACGCTGACCATCTCTTTCCTGGTAGCCATCAGTCGCCAATAGATCCTCAGCGATGGAATGATGCTTCATCCTCACCACCACACTACTGCACAGCTACTGGCTGGGCATTTTGTCTATTTTGGTCTTGCACAGGTCCTTTGCATGCTGTCACAAGAACCATTATAAGTTTGTGTGCAAAATTCTTTGTGACTAAAGAACACTGTCCCTTTGTAGTCATTTACTGTCTCTGGTGTCCTGCAATTTCTTGGTCTTCTCTTCCATGATGACTTCTGAGCCTTGGTTGGTAGTGTGTGGTGTGAAACTTCTTTATTGAAGTAGATAAGTAGATGATGATCAAAATGAAGGGAGTAAGAAACAGTGAAGTTCTAAGGCCTACAGCAGGTCATCCAAAGTTTATTTTTTTAAAAATGATGAGTGATGTCAAGGTGGTATCTGAAAAATAGATGAAAAAAGTAGATAATTCAGTTCATGGGTTGAAGACAAAAACGACAATACTGGAAGTAAGTGTCAGAAACATGGGTAAGAGAGCCAGCACAATAGGGAGAAGATGGTCAACGTCCTTACAAGGGTCCACAGAACCACAGCTTCTGAGCTGAAAGTCCCTCTCTTAGGTAGACAGAAAGGCATTGAAGTTTCTGCAACAAAGGAAGAAACTTGAGAAAGCAAGGGGGAAACAAGGGAGTCTTTTTGGGAGGTCTCGGCTCCAAGAAGGAAACACTCAGGTTCAAGAGTTGTGAATTGTACTACAGAGGATTGAAGCAATAACAAAGAAAGAAACAAAAAGAAAGGAAAGGAAAGGAAAGGAAAGGAAAGGAAAGAGGAAAGGAAAGGAAAGAAAAGGAAAGGAAAAAAGAAAAGAAAAGTCTTCTTCACCAATTGTCTTCAAACACTAGGTACGCACACAGAGAAAGAAACTATATTCTTGTCTGTCACCCTGGTCTCAAAATGATATAAAGATTCTCATGAGGAGCTAAAAATTGAAACTGTTAAAGAAAAATAAGGAAAGGGCTCTCCCTAAAGAGCTAGCCTGACTGTAGTCCCAACTGGGCTGCCTTGTCTGGCCTCAGTGGCCTTCTCTGGCAGAGACTTAATGCACCTGGGTTAGAAACCCACCCCACCCCCAGTGGGGGTGCCTTCTCAGAGGAGAAGGGGAAAGGAATAAGGGAGGGGCTCTGTGAGGGGGTATGCACACAGAGGGGTAGCATTTGGTATGTAAATAAGTAAATATAAATTTTTAAACAAAGAAAGAAAAATACTTAACATATAATCATAGACAAGAATCACCGTATAGCACTGTAGTAAATATTGCAAGAACTGAATGTAGTGGTACATTAACATAAAAGGCTTCTGCACGGCATAGTGACAATCACCAGAATGAAGGAAAAGTAAAGATTTGATCAAATATCTAACATTTGATACAGTAATTCTCAAATCAATTGCCTTATCAATATATGGGCAAATGACCTAAATAGATAGTTCTCAAATAATAATGTGAAATTGAGCATGAATTGAAAATGTGTTCCTCACCATTAGTCACGAGTAAAATGCAAAACAAAGCTATGTACAATCTTCATGTCTTCCCACTAAAATAATGGCTATTATCAGGAAACATGAAGAAATACTAGCAAAAAAATGAACACTTTTATACTATTCATGAAAATGTAAATTGATGCAGCCACTATGAAAAGAAGTGTGAGTGTGGCTCAGAAAACGAAATACAACCTTATGATCCAGCTTATCAACTTTTGAACATATACTCAGTCGCATCTAAGACAGCATACCACACAATTACTCTTCATCCAGTCGCGTCTAAGACAGCATACCACACAGTTACTCTTCATCCAATCGCGTCTAAGACAGCATACCACAGAGTAACTCTTCATCCAATCGCGTGTAAGACAGCATACCATACAGTTACTCTTCATCCAATCGTGTCTAAGACAGCATACCATACAGTTACTCTTCATCCAATCGCGTCTAAGACAGCATACCACACAGTTACTCTTCATGCTTAGTACATACAGCCTTATTTATATCACTCAAGTTATAAAACCAGTACAAATTGCAAACTGATAAAGGAAAATGTTATATATGCAAAATAGAGTTTTATTAAGTATAAGAAGAAGAAAGTTATATCATTTTCAGGAAAACTGATATATAAGTGTAGACTCACATGTTAAATAAAGTGAGAAATATTCAAAAGATAAATAGAGCATATTCACTGCATGTCTGGGGTCTAAGCTTAACTGTGACATAAAAGTAGATCGTGGCATATGTTTCAGGATAAAGGGATATAAAAGGATTGAGGGGAAAGGATAGGGGATGGTAAAGAGGTATAAGAAGGACAAGATATTGCATGTTTTCTTTCATAATTGCATCCAGATGGTTTGAATTGGTGGTGTACACATGAAAGCAGGGTGAGAGCTCTCGACTGAAGCAAGGGGCAGGGAATAGGTATGAAGAGAGTGAGGGAATAATGTAACATTTGATAACATGCACACAAAAATTAATCAAAGCTGTTAGTTTCACACCAGCTACCAACTTTATAAAGATACATGGTGATCATGTTCGCAGCATGAAGGATGAAGTGTATAAGCACAATAACATGGTGCTATGAATATGCTAAAATTAACAAAACTGTATGCAGTCACTACTTAACAGAGGGAAATGATTCTAGAGCCAAGACATAGAGGTCGCTTATACACATTGGCAAGCAGGGAATTTGTACATAATGACCCACATATGTTAAATCATCTCTGAATATTTATAGCACTAGTATAATGTAAGTGCTTTGTAAACAGTCTTTATACTTCATGGTATAGTGACAGAAAGACGTCCCAGAAAAATCTTAATATGGGAAATCAGTAGTTGGTTGAATTTGTTAATTGGCTGTATACACACACACACACTCTCACACACACACACACACTTTCAGCCAGGATACAGAGCAGCTAGAACTCACTTATGCATTGCTAATGAGTTTTTGAAATGTTCCTATCAGATAATAAAGTACTACTTTCTTACAAACTTAATGGCCTTAAAACTTTCCTGCCTTTAACTGAAATATTTCCTTTTTTATTATCTTTCTACCTCTTTTTGTGTCTTTCTGTCTTTCTCTCTAGGTATATGTGTTGGTATGGGTGTCAAGGTATGTAGGTATGTGTGTGTACGAGAGAGAGAGAGAGAGAGAGAGAGAGAGAGAGAGAGAGAGAGAGAGAGAGAGAGAGAGACAATAGCGAGAGAGAAGTTCTGGTTCATCCCTTCCTCCGTGCTGACTACTAGGGTCAAATTCAGACTGCCATACTTGGTAGTTAAGAGCATTCACCTGATGAGCCATCTCACTAGTCCACAACCCTATTCATAATAATAATATGAGAAACAATCAATAAGTATTAACAAAATAATATATAAACATAAATAGGAAACTATCTTACTCACAATTTTTGAAAAAAAAAAAGAAAACTAAAATAGGAATGATATTAAGGATTGACTATTGATCAAAACCCAGAAAGGAAACAGTTGGTTTGGCTCTTATCTAATTGTCCAAATTGAAACTATATCATAAGCCTTGACAAATAAGAATTCTCTAACATTTTCACTAGACATGACATCACGAAACAGTGTATGTTGTTGGTTTTATAAACCCCGAGGTTACAGGATCATCAGTAAGGACATGGAAGACTGACCTCATCTTAGAATAATTAGAAGTTTGCTTCTCTGGAATAATACATTTTTTATCACATAAAAGAAGTTGCTCCTGTTTCACTGTGAAATGGAAACAATTTGAATTATATTGAAATGGTGATTTACCAAGAACATCATTTGTCTGTAACATTTATTTCCCATTATATTCTGTAGTTGAATTTGTCCTGCTTAATTTTGTATTTTGAAGCTATCAGAACATAATAAACATCCATGAGGTAGCCTTTTTAATCTTAGCTAGATATGCCAAAATTCACATTTTAACCCAAAGGTAAAAGATGTTGTTATTTCATGTGCAGCTTTGGTAATATTTCAAATAGTAAAGGTTGCCACAGAAATAATGAGCTGTAGAGACTCGAGACAGCAGCATGGTGACTGTGAGTACAGATCTTATTAAGAGTTGAGAGGTGATTCATACCTTAATTTTGTCCATTTTATATAAAATGTGATCTGCACTTACCTGCCAAATTGAAAAAATCTAAAACTATAAAATTTATTATAAAAAAAATCACAAAAACTGAGAATAATATTAAGGAAAGATTTAAATAGTTTTTGGTATGAAATGTAGTGGGTGTCCCTATTATAAAACTTAATGAAAAATGACTATGTGTTCAGTTGCTTATGAAATCTTTAAGTTGGCCTAAAGGAGAAACTGAATAAAAAGAGAATTTCCTTTGCAGTTCTAATTCCTTCACTAATTATATATATATACATGTATTTGGATGCAAATAATTTTGGAATGTTAGATAATATGAGAGGACTGTAAAGACTGTAACAATTGTATACTCTTTATACTCACAGGAAACAAGACTCATTGCTTCATGAAGCTGCTATTACTTTTACTTAGGTTTCTGATGAATTACTTGAAGTTCTTTCAGGGTAAAGTGATCAACACATGTGGTGTCTTTAATTGTACCCTGGTGACAATTAGTTCACTTGAAAGAGCCTAACAGACATTACATATCCTGGGAAAGGTGCACTGAGACTTTCAATATAAGATTCATCAGAATCCCACTCTACGGAGTATTTGTCACTGCAATTTAATTGCTTTAAATCTTCATTTTGGCTCCATGTTGGATTAATGGGCTAACTTGCCCAAGGAAAATCATCAGTGTTGTCTATATGTGTGCCTGTGAGACCATGTCTGTCTGTGTCTGTCTGTCTGTCTCTCTGTGTGTGTGTGTGTGTGTGTGTGTGTGTATCTGTTTTCTGTGTGTATGTATGTTTAGGTTCATGTGTCTGTGTGTGCATGTCTCATGTCTAGGTGTGTTAATCTGTATTTGTGTGTGTGTGTGTGTGTGTATGTGTGTGCTTGTGTCTGGTCTGTGTTTGTATATGTATGTGTGTCTGTGCATCTGTGCGTTCTGCCTTGTGTGTAGTTATCACATTCACTTCTGTTTAAGAGATACTCAAGTTTTCTTAGGGCCCTTCAATGTGATTACTGGCACTGAGGATTAGGATCTCCGTGCTAAGTAGTAAACCGACATAATTCTACTACTGACTTAATGTAGCAGTTACCTCATGAAATTTCCTCATTTACGTTCACTGTAGAGTGCTCAAAAGAACAAAGAATTGTCAATAAGTTTGCATGTTGAGTGCCTGATTTTTGTAAGTCTGATATTAAACATTCCCATGATAATATTCCTCAGAGACTAAGTGGTATAAAGTTTCTGGAGGTTATAGATGTACCCAAAGGAAGCCAGGAACTCTGAATTCTGTTTACGTAGGTTTACAGTAGCAACACTCTCTGGGTCCATTTTACCAATGTTATCTCCAAATACCATGTATTGCTTTTCAAGGAAGATATCAAATTTTATGTGGACCTGAGCATGCATATATGTCTGGTGGTAAACACATGACCCTCGCTGACTCAATACCTCCCTTAAGAAATCTTTGTAGTGAACTGACACCAACATATTAAAAGTTTCATGCATTTCTCATGATGTTTGCCATTCAGGATACACATCTAACTAGCCTACACTCTAATTCCTCATGGTAGGCACTAAGTGTTTAATATAAGCTTAAAGGGGAAGAAGTAGGTCCTGACTCCAACTATTTGGTCTCCATTTACAAGAACACTGTAATTCAGTCCCCTTTACTTCAATGCTCTCTTTTCTAGTTATGCAAAGAACCACAGAAACTTACTAAAGTTGGACTGATCATCTAGGCTTTCTTCTCTGGTCCTCAGTTAATTTTTGTGCATTTTTATGTGCTTATTGCTCAATACCAATTGACCCCTTGGGGAATGCTACCCTTATCCCAAATGAAGACCCTGGAATCTGTACTTGAGTACATGGCCATAGTACATAAGCGACAGTGTCTGGCTGCATCAGAATGCTATCAAGCATCTTGATACTTCTGGGACAACATTTTAGGAATCCCTATAATCAACAGACTCCAAATCAAGGCTTCCCACTGCCAGGGAAATACCTTGAACTCAAGAAACTCTTTCCTCTTCTCCAAAAAACTCTAGCTTTTGATAGAAGCATGTGAATTATGACCTTCATTGAACAATGTTGGTTCATGTGGTGCCCAACCATCTCCACGAATGTTTGCCACAATCCTGCTTTGACTTTTCTAACCACATAGTAGCTTTTCTATTCTAATATTTGTGTAGATAGAATTGAACAATCTGTGTCATTTGCTTATTCAAACTTCCCAATCTTAGTAATGTGCTATTGGGAATCAACTCTGTTGTTTGCATCAGGAGTTAATAAGTTTTATGCATCTGCAGCGGCATTTAAATATATGCATGTCACCATTTTAGCCATTCCATATTGATAAACAATTAGGTTACTATATCCTCATTTAAAGTGAGTTACACACTAGCGTAATGCCACTAGTATCTGTAATTGTCAACCTGCCTAGTTTTCTCAGTTCCATTGGTTATATATATCCAGTTATATTTCAAGTCCTCATTGATATGTTAAGTTTGTATTTCATATTATTTTATCAGTAATAATTTTAATTTAAGGTATATAAACACAAAGTTTTAGAACAAAAAACCAAAGTTAAAAACCACAAACAGTAAATCTCATATACATTATGACAAGAAATTCAAAATGATTACAGAATATTAAGTATCTAGGAAGAAACTTTACAAAAGAAGAGAAATATATCTACAATGAAAAGTTTATCATATTGAAAGGGGCAATCAAAGAAGGCACTAGACAATGGAAAGTGTTCTCCTGCTCCTCTATTGGCATATGGATTCTTGGTTTGTATTTCTGGATCTAGGAGACATGCTTTCAGAATTTTTACAGGCAAGGTAACTCATTTTGATAGTTTATTTATTTCATAAAATTAATTCTGTTAACCCAGAATAATGAAAGATCTTTAAATTGTCTACCTTGACATATCATTTCACCTCAGTCAAAATGGCTACTATCAAGATATTTACAAGTATTTTAGAGGATGCTAAGAGAAAGGGACATTTTATTCACTGTTGCAGGGGAACTTTTTAACTATGAGTTCTTAACCTGGAATACATGAGACCTTTTCTCAACAAAAGAAATATATAAAGAAGCTAGGAGTAGAAAAATGCATGATTGTCTAATATTTCAAATTTCTAATAGAAAAATTATAATTTATACAAATTGTTTTCTCATTTAAAAATTTATTTATCTTTATTAATAATTTCATTCATTCACATCTCAAATGATATCCCCCTTCCCTGATACCCCTCCACAAACTCCCCATCCCACATCTGCCCTCTTCCCTCTCCCCTTGGCCTCTATGAGAATGCTCCCCCACCCACCCTCTCCCACACCACCCCTCCAGCATTCCCCTAGACTGGGGCATCAAACCTGCGTGGGACCAAGGGCCTTCCTCCCATTGATGTCAGGCAAGGCCATCCTCTGCTATTTATCTGGATCCATGTATCCATCACTGTATATTCCTTGGTTGGTAGTCTAGTCCCTGGGAGCACTGCATGGTCAGGCCAGCCAACTTTGTTCTTCCCTCTGCTCCTCCTGTCCTTCTGCCGGCTCTGCCACCAGGGTCCCTGAGCCCAGTCTGATGGTTGGCTCCAAGCATACACATCTGCATCAGTCAGTTGCTGGCAGAACCTCACAAGGAACAGCCACACCAGGTTCCTGTCAGCACGTGCCTCTTGGCAATAGCAGCAGTGTCCTGGTTTGTTGTCTACAGACATTATGTCTCCCCAGGTGGGGTGGTCCTGGGATGGGCCTTCCTTTAGTTCCTGCTCCAGTTTTTGTCCCCGTCTTTCCTTTGTACAGGAACATTTCTGGGTTAAAAACTTTGAGATGAGTAAGTGGCCTGACTTCATGAGATTCACAGACAAATGGATGGAACTAGAAATTTTCATCCTGCATGAGGTAACCCAGACACAAAAGAACACACACTATATGCACTCACTGAAAAGTGAATATTAGCCACAAAGCTCACAATGCCCAGGATACAGCCCACAGACCATATGGAGCTTAGGAGCAAGACCAGGGTGTGGATGCTTCAATTCTGCATCGAGAGCAAGCTGATCTTGTGAAGTGGAGGGAGGGGGTACCCAGGAGGGAGAGAGGAAGGGAAAGAAATAAGGGGGCAGTATCAGGTACTGGAGGGGACAGGAGAGAGATACAGAGGGGCAGGAAATTGAATAAAAATATGTGGCTCTAGGGTTAGCCACTGGAGGGTCCCAGATGCCAGGGAAGGGAGAGGCTCCCAGGACCCAACAGGGATGATTTTAGCAGAAATGTGCAGTGAAGGGGAGATAGAACTTGTAGAGAATACCTCCAGTGGACATACCTATCAATGTTCAGAATGATTTGGGAGATCAGACTCACTGATCTCACCTAAATGTAGTGAGGGACAGCTAGCCTGAGAATTCTGATGTGCAATGTGCCCCAGTAATGACTTCTACTAATTTGTCAGATGGTTTTATGATACACATCTGGATAGAGAGCTAGGCCAGACATCCATCAGCCCTTATTCCTGTACAAAACTTCTTCTCACCCATACTTTTCCTGTAGAGAAGTAATTGAGATGTATATAAACCAGAATTGAGCAGATGGTGTGAGAAGTTCGAGGATGCTATGTGCCTGTAGGGTGGCCTAGAGTAGGAAACGTGGACTTCCTATAGATGACCTTCCTGAGTTCCATCCAGTCTTTCCTCTGGGAGGTGGGTGACAATGCACTCAGATACTCCCTGCACTAGTCTACCCACACTGCCATGCAGACCTCATTTCATCCTCTACTGCAGTTCAGTTTCAGCTCACAGTTCTTCTCAGTGATACCAATTTCTTGTTGCGACAGCAGCTGTGTGGTATGTACAGATCCTTAAGGAAACCACTCATTTCCAGAGAGCCGGTCCCCAGGATGCAGCAGAGATGAGGGTAATGATTTCACGAGAAAGTGACGAAGGGATAAATAAATTAATAGTAACTCTAAAAACGTAGAAATGAGTGCTGTTTTATCTCAGAGAAAATTTTATGGCTAATCTCTGAGGATACATTAATAAGATAATTAATTTAAAAAAAAGACCAAAGAAGAAAAAAATCAATATGCTGCAAAGACATGTCATACCACACACACACACACACACACACACACACACACACACACACAAACACACACCTATGAAAGCATTTCTATTACTTAGAAAGTCTTTGCTACTTAATGAAATGTTCAAAGTCCTCAGGCTTCAGAGGAATGCAAATTAAAAGCATACTAAGATTCCACTTACACCAATCAGAATGGTTAAGATAAAATCTCAGTTGATAGCAGATGCTGGCAAGGATGTGGAGAAAGAGAAACTCTCCTCTATTGCCGGTGGGTTTGCAAACTGCTACAACAACTCTGGAAATTAATCTGGCTGTTCCTTAGAAAATTGGAAATAGAATTGAATACCCAGCTAGGGGAGACCTAGGCATATATCCAAAAGATGCCCCACCATACCACAAGAACATGTGCTCCACTATGCTTATAGTGGCCTTATTTGTAATAGCCAGATACTTGAAACAACCCAGATGTCCCACAAATGAATGGATATAATAATTTGATTCATTTACTCAACGAAACACTATTTAGCTATTAAGAACGAGGACATCATGAGTTTTGCAGGCAAAAATGTAACTAGGAAATATCCTGAATGAGGTAGATCAGGTCCAAAAGGACATGCATGGTATATACTCACTAATAAGTGAATATTAGCCAAAAATTTCAAAATACCTAGGATACAATCCACAGAACTCAAGAAGGTTAGCAAGCAGAAGGGCCCAAGTGAGGAAGCTCCAATCCAACTTGAGAGGGAGAAGAAAATATCATGGGAGGCAGAGGGAGTGAGGGATGTGGGTGATAGAGGAAAGAGGGGGATGAAGAATGAACATGATCAGGTATGGGAGGGAGAGACAGGAGAGAAGCCCTGAGGGTCAGAAGAATGATTGGAAATATGCAACCTCCAAAGATGGGAGGTGAGGGTACCCTCTAGAAAGTACCAGAGACCTGGGAGGTGAGAGACTCTCAGGATGCAAAGGGAGGGATCTAAGATGAAATACCCAACAGTGGGGAGAAGGAACTTGTAGATTTCACCTCCAGCAGAAAGACAAGCATCAAGAGGAGGGATGGGGTTACCATCCCACAGTCAAAAATCTGACCCAGAATCGTTCATGTCTAAAAGAACTGCAGGGACAAAAATGGAGAAGAGACTAAGGAAAAGTTGGTCCAGCGACCAACCCAAGTTGGAATCCATCTCAAGGGGAGCCTCTTAGGCTTAATACTATTGCTGATGCTATGGTGTGCTTTCACATAGGAGCCTAGCATGGCTGTCCTCTAAGAGGCCCAACAAGCAGCTGACTGAGACAGAATCAGACATGTACACCCAACCACTGGACTGAAATCAGGGACCCTTGTGGTTGAATTACAAAATGGCTGGAAGAAGATGAGGGCGACTTTGTTGGAAGACCAGCAATGTCAACTAAGCCAAACCCCTGAAGTATCTCAGACACTGAGCCACCAACCAGGCAGCATACACAAGCTGGTCTGAGGCCCCTGACAATTATAAAGGAGAGGACTGCCTGGTTTGGCCTCAGTGGAATAAGTGTTTAACCCTAGGGAGACTTGAGGCTCCTAGGGAGTTAGGAGGTCTGGTGGGAGAGCAGGACTAGGAAAAGGACTTGTGGGAGGAGGTATAGGGAGGGGTCAATGACTAGACTGTAAAAGAATGAAAGTAATCATTTTAAAAAGCAAAAAATAAGGCCTTTGCTAGAAGTTAATTTTACCGAGCACCAGTCTAGGCCTTTGCATGAGGCTCTTTTATTCTCACATGACAATATCATCTCCATTATACAGATACAGAAATTGAGGCACAGAAAGGTTAAATTAAGAGATGCTTCAGTTCACTTGCACAGGAGCGCTCAAGCAGCAGTCAGATCCAGAGTGTCTAGCCAAGTAGTCTAGAGTGTGGCCAGCCAGCTACATTGGGTAGGTCTCCTATGTGTTATGTGGTTTATGGGGTGTTTTATATAGATTAGCTAATTCAGACTAGCTATAATTATCTCTGCTTGTCAGATGAGAAAACAGAGGCTAACTAATTTGCCAAAATTGCAAAGCTAGTAAGTGGTTGAGTTGGATTTTAGTAACTTGCCAAAGTTAAAAAGCTAGGAAGTGAGACCACTTGGTTTCAAACTTGATTAAATTGTATTCGTGACACTTTGCCTAGGAAAGCAATATGTGATATTTTAAGTATTCTTAATTTTTTATAATTTCAATTTATGCATGAGGTATAAAGATTCAAGCATCTGGACATTTTTCTTCCATGGCATGCCTCAGCCTTTAACAATGCCTGATAAATGAGGCATCATTGTACCCCACAACACACGGGGGACAGTGATTGGATTTCCAGCACTGCAGCTGTAACCAAACCAGGGCTTTGAAAGGGGGCTTATAATTGGCTTTGGCTGCACTCAAGGTTTTCTTGGGATGAAAAGGCTTCTTAGACAAAGAGGGAAATCTTTCCATTAAGTAGCAAACACTTCATTTCTGAACAAATCTGTGGATAAGATAACTTACTGATTTCATATTTCTCTGTGAATGCAATAAAATCCAAAGAAAACTGAAGAAAAATATATCAGCACCAAATCATTCCACAGACATTCCTCAGAACATTCCAGAGCTGTAGCACACAGAGAAATATGGAAAAATGACTGCCTGGGCACTCTGGCTTAAAAGATTGAATTTGCCTTTGAGCCTTTAGTGTAAGCCTAGGTGGTGCATTACAGCATACATTTGTCATGCGATTCCAGGATACTAGAGAAAGAAGCACGTGTTTTTTTAAATATAGGGGGAGGGGGTGTGAATCCAGGAAGAGCTGATGAAGAGAAGCAGCCACTGTCTGATCCTGGTTAGAGACATATTTGCACATACGTGTAAACCAGAGAGATTGGGTAGAGACATGCTCACAATGTACCAGTTTCACGGCCACTTCGAGGAATATTGTTGTTCATTTATTTTCACTAAATTATGCACCCTCACCTTCATAGTTTAGGCAAATTTCATTTCGTGGATCCTAAAGCTATTAGGAAACATTCCTTTCACAAATGGAGTCTCTCCAGTAGTTTCTATGGGGTGGTAGCTGCAAAAGGAGAAGCTGATAGAAGAGTAGGTTTTTTTACTGTTTTCTTTGGTGTGGCTTGGTTTGATGTGGTTTGGCTGTTTTAAAACATCACTCCGTGGCCTGAAGAGACAGCCCAGCTAGTAAAATGTTTACCATGGAGATTTGTGGACCTCAACTCAACCCTCAACCCTTATAAGAAGATAGTCTTGGTAGCTCATGTTTATAATCCCAATGTAGAGGAGGTAGAGACAGGCAGATCCCTGGGGTGTTGAGGGCGAGCCAGCCTATCCTACTTGGCAAGCTCCAAACTAGTGAGGGGCCATGTCTCTGAAAACAGGGTGCATGGTGGCAGTTATGTAAGCTGAAGTTGTCCTCTGGCCTTTCCGTGTGCATGCATAGGCATGTACCTGCACATAGATGAACATGAAAAACTATGCAAAAAGTAATCATGTCAGTTTGAGTCTGGGCATGTGTTGTAGGTGCTGGATAGCCACCAGCAGGAACATTCTACTTTCCTTAATCTCACCGAGGAAGCTTGCAAAAATAACCAATGCATATTGTTAGACAATGTGGCTTAGCATTTGAATTTCCAAGAAAATTTTCAGCAATGTAATGGGATGTCTATGGTGATCATGGACTCCCACTCAGCCAGCTCTGTGCACTACCTGGCCACAGCCCACGTCTCGTAGGAAGTGACTCTTTCTTATTTGGCAGTTCTGCTGCAGCACCAAGCCATGAGCAACCTGACTGTCCCAGATTCTTTCTCCAAAGAAAGGGTCTCCTGGAAAAAGCTGGAGCCAGCATAACTGGGGGCCAGACTGAGAAAGGGACACTTGGAGCAAAGAGAGAGAGAGAGGAAAAGAAAAACAAGCAGTTGGGGGTCTCCTTGCCAGCACTAACATGGGTGGGAAAATCTGTAACTCAGTGGTTTGGAAGAAGGAACTGTCAAGGTGAAGAATAGTTTCCTTTCGTTCAGTGTTTGAACTCTCCCTGTTTTGGGTTGTGATTTATAATTCAGTGTGTGTGTGTGTGTGTGTGTGTGTGTGTGTGTGTGTGTAACTGTTGTTATTTGTGGCTTTTTAAAAAATTCATTAACTCAAATCCAATAGAAGAAAAATAATAAATGGTTCTTCTCCAGATTATAATAAAGTTCTGCATAATGGTGCTATTGAAATCAACTTAGAAAAGTTTTATAAGAGAAAATAGAGGCCAAAAACGCCACGCAGTATATTAAGTGCTTCACACATACTAGTTTGTTTAGGTGCTCAGAATTGTATTTATAAAGTAATTATATTCTCTGTTCTGTTGATAGAGAATTTAAGGTACAGTAAAGTGAACTGACTCGTTTGGAGTTATACAATGCAAACTTGCTGTGTGTCTCTGCCACTGTTCAATAGAAAAATGTCACTGCCCAGGGACTTAAATGCATTGCCCTCATTAATATCCACTATACAACAATATCATATACCATCCATAAATTTATATATTTTCAGAAATTTTAAATTCATGTTCTTTTGTTTGTTTCTTTGCCTTCTTTTTTTAATACGTTGATCCAGCTTCTATTGATTTTTTTTTATATTTTGACTCAGTCTATATTTTAACAACAATTCTGCAGGGATACATCTCTAATATCTAGTGTTTATGGAAAAACCAAACATTATTATGCAGAATAAAAACTAAATATAAATCTATCTCAAATTTTAAAAGCCTTCACTGTCCATTACAGTCATGAGCTGCATGACACTTCTCAGAATTTAGTTGAAAGTGACTAAGTTTCAGCTTTCACATAAAAGGTATGTGGAAATGTCATTTGCCCCATTAACAAATAAATGGGTCACAGACTTTCAAATCAACAACATATCCAAAAGAGGAATAGAACACAGAAGGAGTGTGGTTCAAGACTAGAAAGAGAAATGAATGCAAGAAGTTGCAGCTTAGCATAGCAAGCTTCATAGGAGGAAACCACCGAAGGACGAGTGCTAGGGCAAGAAAACCAGCTGCAGTTAAACTGCTGGAGGCTCAGGGGCACAATTCTGACAGTTGAAGCCCCGAGAGAACCAGTTACGAGGGTGTACGACCACTTTGTGAGATTTATCACCAACATCTCAACAGCATTGGTAAAGTGAGCATCACAGAAATGTCTTTTGGCTTTCAGCCTCCAGGGAGAACCAAAAGCTATCACTTGATTATCTAGGAGGGCACTCTGACAGTGATGAGGATGAGGAGTCTGATCATTCCTGAGGAAGTGTATAGTAGGAAAGTCACGTAGGACGGCAATGACCATGCTCTGCCATGGTGTTTAACATGTGACCCAAGTACTCACAGCTCATATTTACCATGTGGTCCAGTAACCATGTCTTTTCATATTAGTCATATTAACAACTTTTCAGTTTCATATTTACCATGCTATCTAGTACTCATACTCCTTGGTATGTGTTATATGAACCCAATACTGTGCAATCCACTGTAAATATCCCAATATATCCAATACTGTCCCTTGTTGGTACTTACCACATGAGCAAATTCTCATATTTCTTGCTATTTATTATGTTATTCAGCATTCACCTACTTTGGTATTTACTTACCTCATCTGAGTATTTACCAGATGATCTGATAATCAAATCCTTTTTTTAATTTAGCATATGTCCACGTATCCCCATTTCTTACTATTCACTGTTTGATCCACTATACATATTCTTTATTACTTCTATATTATTTATCATTATTATCCCATATTATTTATCATATGATGCATTACTCATAGGTCTTGGTACTTACTCAAAGGAGTCAAAACCTTCTGTCCACAGAGATGTTTGCACATAAATGTTGATAGCAACTTTATGAGTCGTTTCCCAATTGTGAAAATTAATGTGAAATGCCATGGCTAATAAATGGTTAACTATAGCATATCAGACAATTAAAAATCATCACTCAGTGCTATAAAGACATTATCTACTAAGGTGTGAAAAGAAATGTGGTAAGTTTAATCAGAAAACAGTACTCCACAACTCTAATTTCTATAATATCCCAAGAGAGGCAATGAAATAGAAAAACACAACAACAACAACAATACAAAACAAAGGACAAGATCAGTAGTTGGTGGGATGCTACAAGAAGGGATGAAGGACAATGAACAAGATTTCCAGGGCAATGAAACTTCACAAGATGTTATAATAATGCATACCCATATTAGCACACAAAATGGCCAATTCTAAGAATGAATCCCAACATAAAACTATGGACCTTTATAGCAATTCTTTTTTTTTTTTTTTTTTGGTTTTTTTTTTTCGGAGCTGGGGGACTGAACCCAGGGCCTTGCGCTTCCTAGGCAAGCGCTCTACCACTGAGCTAAATCCCCAACCCAACTATGGACCTTTAATCATAAGTCAGTTTTGGGGTGCCATGTGTCAAATGTGGCTCTCTGATAGATATTGTCAGTAAGGTAAACAATAGTTGCACAGTAATAGGAAGTATATGATTATTTTTTGCATTTTTATCTCTGTTTTACTGTGAATCCAAAATTACCAAAAACAACAAATCCTTTAAAATTAGTTAAAATAAAGTTAGACAAGAAAAACATAATTTCATAGGTATGTTAGTTGTAACTCACAGCTACTGAGCTGGACAGTGAGTTAGACTATTTCAGTCACTGCAGTTCCATCACATTGCGCTGTGCTGGCACCCACTGTTTCACACTCCAGTGCTACACTGGCACCCACTGCTTCACACTCCAGTGCTACACTGGCACTCACTGCTTCACACTCCAGTGCGCACTGGCACTCACTGTTTCACACTCCAGTGCTACACTGGCACCCACTGCTTCACACTCCAGTGCTACATTGGCACTCACTGCTTCACACCCAGTGCACCGGCACCACTGTTTCACTCCAGTGCTACACTGGCATCCATCACTCCAGTGCTACATTGGCACTCACTGCTTCTCCAGTGCTGGCATCCTGCTTCACACCCAGTGCACCACTGCTTCACACCCAGTGCTACATTGGCACTCACTGCTTCACACTCCAGTGCGCACTGGCACCCACTGTTTCACACTCCAGTGCTACACTGGCATCCACTGCTTCACACTCCAGTGCTGCACTGGTACCCACTGCTTCACACTCCAGTGCTACACTGGCATCCACTGCTTCACACTCCAGTGCTGCACTGGTACCCACTGCTTCACACTCCAGTGCTACACTGGCACCCACTGTTTCATACTCCAGTGCTACACTGGCACCCACTGCTTCACACTCCAGTGCTACACTGGCACCCACTGCTTCACACTCCAGTGCTGCACTGGTACCCAACAATTCACATTTCAGATAAAGAAGCAGATGCTCTGAGAGTTCCTGACTGCACGTTAAATAACTCTGATGTTAGGTTTTCTCAGCCTGCTTCATGCCATTGCATTGTGATGTCATGAAAACTTTACATGTTACAGAGTGTTAATGTATAGATGCATGTGCACATAGCTTAAAGCATGTGAAACATGTTTATCTCATCGTTCCCCTTTAATGAAAATATTCTAGATCCTTTCTGCAGCTATCATTCTTATGAAATACAATATATGCGAAATAGTTCATCTACTGTGCAATAGAACTTATTTCTCCTGTGTAAATGTTGCTGTGTGTGAGAAAACTGAAAGTACATATATTTACTTAAATAACATTCTTTGGGAAGTTAATTTCTTTATGACATAGCAAAGTAATAAGAAAATTATACTTCCTTTTACAGAATCTTAGTGTAAAGTATAAGAATGACTTTAACAGGACTATTCATCTCTGTAAATAGTGCACCTCTAATTAAACCTATTCATAACAATTACAGGACAGAAAAGTTAATATAAGACTTTGATGAACAATTAATTTTTAAATTACTTTTTAAGACACAACCATTTACTACAGATCTGTGCAAGTTAAGACTTTTTGTCATTATAATAATTAGTTCAACAAAACACTTCAAAGGAGAAAACTGTTGTTTTGGCTTGTGGATTCAGAGGTTTCAGCCCATAAACACTTGATCTGTTGTTTCTGGGCCAGTAGTGAGGCAGAACATCATGGTTGGAAGCACATAGGAAAACAAACAACAGAGCTCATCTCAGGGCAGCTACAATAAAGAATGAAGTAGATGGCCCATGTGAAAAGCCGCCTTTCCAAAGCATGCTCCATGATCTTCTTTCTGGAACCAGGCCCCACTGCCTACTAATTCCATCAGATTATTAAATTGCCAATGAATGAATCCATTGATTAGGTAAGAGTCTTCCACAAACTGTAGATCAGGTATCTACACAGGAACATTTGGGAAACATTTTATGTCCAAATCACAGCATAATATTCTCTATATGTCCTTTCATGGAAAACAGTAATCTACTCAATAACCTACTTAGAACTGAAAACAGTACATTTTTGTTTAGGGAATATCTTTGAACCTTTTTAAATTTTAGTCTTCATAGAAATTAGAAATAGTAATTTTTCCTCATATATAGTAATGTACAGAATATATATTTAGCACATAGATTATAACATTATTATCATAACCAGATAGTAATTTTTCTCAGTATACCTTAATGCATTGTATCATTTAACTTTCTATCTTCCCTGCAGTATAGCTGAGGATAGAGAATATTCTGCTGGGTCTTTGTAAACCAGCAGCACTACTGCATTGGACTTTAGATCAGTTTATCAGGAATGATTACACATGTTTCCATCCCCAGCTTTTCTCACAATATTCTCCTGATGTAAGTGAATTCTAGATCACAGGTGGGAAATAAGACATCATGTGGTAATCATCTGAGTTCTAATCTTTTTACCAGAACATAATGCAGCCTAGATGTAACAGCTCACAAATGATGGAAGCTACATAAGTCACTTGCCATATTTGCGAAATGGCCTGTATTTGTCAAATATTCTAAAATGTGTAATATTTTATGTGTGTGCACAATGTATATGTGGATATATCATTGAACACAAAAAAACCTCTAAATGTCTCTGATAATCTGTTATTATTTGGTTTCTTTTCCATTTGTTTTGTCCTGTTATAAATTTCTAGGCTTTTATTTCTAATCTAATATTTCTACATTACTAACCACATCATGATTACATATAATATACAGAAAACACTACTTTCTAGACTATATGTCCATAGATAGATAGGCAATAGATGGATTATGATGATGAAGATAATATATGTCTATATAGATGATAAAAATATAGATACATGCATATATTTTTATTGGATATTTTTTATTTACATTTCAGATATTATATCCTTTCCTAGTTTCCTGGCCGTAAGCCCTCTATCCCATCTTGCTCACCCTTCTTCTATAAGGGTGTTCCCCTCTCCAATCTTCCCCCTTCCTGCCTCCCTGCCCTGACATTCCCCTACACCGGGGGGTCCAGCCTTCGCAGGACCAAGAGCTTCTCCTCCCATTGGTGCCCAACAAGTCCATCCTCTGCTACATATGTAGCTGGAGTGATGGGTCTGTCCATGTGTTGTCTTTGAGTAGTGGTTTATTCCCTGGGTGCTCTGGTTGGTTAGTATTGTTGTTCTTATGGGGTTGCAAGCACCTTCAGCTCCTTCAATCCTTTCTCTAATTCATCCCACAGGGACCCCATTCTCAGTTCAATGGTTAACTGTAGCATTAGCCTCTGTATTTGTCACATTCTGGCTGAGCCTCTCAGGAGACAGCTATATCAGGCTCCTGTCCGCATGCACTTCTTGGCATCATCAATATTTGCTTTGGTGACTGTATGTATATGGGTTGTATCCTCAGGTGGGGCAGGCTCTGAATGGCCGTTCTTTCAGTCTCTGCTCTAAACTTTGCCTCCATATCCCCTCCTATGAATAATTTGGTTCCCCCTTTAAGGAAGGAGTGAAGCATCTACACTTCTTGAGCTTCATGTGGTCTGTGGATTGTATCTTGGGTAATTCGAGCTTTTGGGCTAATATCCACTTATCAGTGAGTACAGACCATGTGTGTTTTTTGTGATTGTGTTACCTCACTCAGGATCATATTTTCTAGTTCCATCCATTAGCCTATTAATTTCATGAATCCATTGTTTTTTGATAGCTAAATAGCATTCCATTGTATAGATATACCACATTTTTTGTATCCATTCCTCTGTTGAAAGGCATCTGGGTTCTTTCCAGCTTCTGGCTATTATAGATAAGGCTGCTATGAACATAGTGGAGCATGTGTCTTTGTTGTATGTTGGAGGATCATTTGGGTATATGCCCAGGAGAGGTATAGCTGGGTCCTCAGATAGTGCAATGTCCAATTTTCTGAGGAACCTTCAGACTGATTTCTACAGAGGTTGTACCAGTCTGCAATCCCACCAACAATGGAGGAGTATTCTTCTTTCTCCACATCCTCATCAGCATCTGTTGTCACCTGAATTTTTGATCCTAGCCATTCTGATTATTGTGAGGTGAAATCTTGGGGTTGTTTTGATTTGCATTTCTCTGATAACTAATGATGTTGAACATTTCTTTAGGTACTTCTTAACCATTCGATACATGCGTATATAAATGTACACATATATACATACTTACATGATATATACAAACCTACAAAAATGTATATGCAAATCACAATATGTCCTTTTTTTTCTGTTAACCCTTGAGTAGTACTGTGATGGATACAAGCATATAAACATAAATGTCGATATAAATATGATAATTTTGCTAGGCATAAACACACAAAACTGCTATCCTCAACAGATGTGCTATCAAATTAAAGTCTATGATATAAACATACATATAATATATATGGAATAGGTATAGTATATGATGCTTATATATGTAGTATTCAAAATACATAAAACCACGGTTTAATTATAATATTTTGATTATTTAGCATATGAAAGAAGAATCCAAGGTTAGGAAATATAGTGGCAAATGAACCCACAAGCAGAAATCCCCAAGTCAACAGCCTTAGCTCTTTGGGAGACTGCATCAGAAGTGCAATGACTTTGGATATCATCATATTTGATTTATAGATGTCCTGAAATAAGGTTTTTAGAGAGTGAGTGGTAAAATAACTGAAGATAAAAATAATTCTAAGAATAAAGATGACTCTTAAACACTGAAATAAATAGATGATACATACATACATATGTACATACATGTATTATAAAATACAAAAAGAAGGGAGTTAAGTGGATTAAGGTACCAGTCATTTCTCCTATCACTTACAATATTTAATATTGTACATTTTTGTATTTTATCACATTATTTGGATTGTATTTGCACTATTTAGTACATTAATTGCACTTTTACTACACAAAATTATATTTCTTTAATTCTTCAGATTATTTAAACTCTTTTAGTAGTCATTGTGCTAATTTTATATTAAATTGATACAAGCTATAGTTATTTGAGATCTGGGAATCTTAACTGTGAAATTACTTTCATAGGACCAGGCAACAGGCAAACTTGTAAAGAATGTCATCAATTAGTGATTGATGAGGGACATCCATCTCAGTGTGGATGGGCCCACCCCATGCTGGTAGTCCTAGGTATTATAAGAAACCAAGCTGATAAGCCAATAAAGTGAAATAAACCCTTTCTTTTACAATTCGATGTCTCATCATAGCCATCAAAATCCTAACTAAGATAGTCACTATAAGTTTGGTTAATATATACTCACGTTCAGCTATCAAATAAGTAGCAACTTCGGTCCTATATTATTTACACCATGATCAAACAAACATAATTGTTAGTTTTTAATGTGGTCACATATTGTGATGATTAGCTCTATCAACTTCCCTCAACTTGTCATCACTTGGGAAGAGAGTCTTATTTTGGGATTGCATAGAAGACAGTTGGCCTGTGAGCATATCTGTTGCAAATTATCTAGATTGCCTTGATTGGTGTGGAGAAATTCAACCTGAAGTGTGCATCACCGTTCCCTGGATTGTGGCCCTGGATTAGAGAAGAACAGAGAGAGCTGTATAAACAATAACCATACTCTCTATTCCACTTTTGTAACTACTTTGAGTGTCTACCATTTTGGCTCTTTAAAAATAACTTCATGCAACCGGGAAGCATGAGTTAAACTTTTCCCCCTAAATTGATTTTACTTAAGATATTTTATCAAGCAACAGAAATGAAGCCGGAGTAACTACTATACGTCAGATTCTCTGTGGAATTCACTGTATTTCTTCCTCCAGGGGCATTTCTTCTTTCATCTACAGATGAGACGCTAATTCTCTTGAGAATGCATAACTACTAAGGATACAGTTGAACCTAACCCCCAGGTCCATATGGTTCTGCTAACATTAGGATGTATGGAATACTGGCCAGAAAATACTGGTGTCCCATGATTATCGAAAATTAAAGTATTTCTGATGTTTAGAAGTGCCTCAAAGAGTCCCATCTGGATAAAAGTTTTGAGCTGCCTTTGTGCTCTGCTCAATAATGGAGAAGTTATAATAAAAGTTCTGTCATGCTCAGACTCCACACTGTACTTCAGCTACTGTCTCCTCACAGTGTCCATAAAAAGTTTATGTTGCACAGGTCATAAAGAATACAACTATAGACAGGGACTGGCAGATCAGAGTTGATGTAATTGGTGCTCTGCAAACTCTCTTCTTATGCATCACTTATGGAGAAGCACATATGACTTCACAGACATCTGTTTCTGAGGTTATAAAACTGTATCATATACAGACCTCTAATAGTTCAAACAAAATCTATTGTATTGAAAGCTAACATCAGTCAAGATTTATTGTCACTAAGCAACCTCTCCTTCCACATCTCATTAACTATAACTGCTCTACTATAGATTAGTCAAAAGACAAGTTGTATTCTACAGTTGGTAAAATACTTATAAAGTTAAAATATCATTATATATTATACTGGATTGAATTTTTTAACCTTTCATAATTATTTTGAGCTTTGATAAGGATCAAGGTAAAAATCTTTTGAAGATCGTCAAGGGTGACCTGCAGCAAAATGAGATGAACTTTAAAAAGTAAAAATAAATAAATAAACTACAACACTGGCATCTCTAGATGAGTAAGCCTCCTGACTGAACTGTTGTAGGGCCAGAGATGAGTCAGAGGACAAGGCAGTTAAGGGACCAGCTAAAATAAAAGAAGTAAGCAGGGGCTGGATTTTGACCTTGAATCAAGAATCTAAATTGTGCCTGGTCAATAATCTTTCATACATTCACTACTTTTCATCAAATGTGGTTCTATTGGAATAGTCAACCATGTATTACTGACCACTGGGCTTGGAATATATAAAAAGACTAGGCAGTCTGAGTATTTCTTGCTTTGATTCTAATGTCTATAAATCTTTGCAGACATGCAATCCAAAGCTAGTCTTTTCTCAGGAATCAAACTGAGTCTGTCATTTAGAATTCGTCCATTTTAGGGGAGAGAGAGAGAGAGAGAGAGAGAGAGAGAGAGAGAGAGAGAGAGAGAGAGAGAGAGAGAACTTTTCTGGAGCGCAAAAACCAAATAAAGTTCTAACAGGAAAGTTAGGGTCTCTAAATTCAACTTCGGCCAGTTACAACGATTAATGACTGCTTTGTCTTTGGCTCAACTAGTTAAAACTGGGTATGTGTCACTTGCAGTCTAAATGCTTCAGTACTGCATTGAGGGGGAACAGAATGATCGTGGGAGGTGAAGGGAAAGAGAGACCTGATGAGGGAGAAGAAATGGGGGGGGGCAGTATCAGGAACTAGAGGAGATGTGAAAGAGGTACAGAGGGTCAGGAAATCGAGCAAAAATATATAGCAGGGGGAATGAGGAACTGGGGACAGCAACTGGAGGATTCCAGACAATGGGGAAATGTGAGACCCCAGGACCCAAGTGGGATGACTTTAGCACAGAGAAGGGGGAGATAGAACCTGTAGAGTCCATTTCCAATGGATAAGCATGGTCTCTGTCGAGGGATGTGGCCAACCACCCATCTCAAAGATTTTAAGCCAGAATTGTCCCTGTCCAAAGGAAGAACAGGGACAAAAAACAGAACAGAGACTGGAGGAAGGGCCAAACAGGAACTGCCCAACCTGAGGATCCATCATAGACACCAAACCCAACACTGTTGCTGTGGTCGAGTTGCTTGTTGACAGGAACATGGGTGGCAGTTCCTTGGGAGGTCTGCCCAGCAACTGACCATTGCAGATATGGATGCTTGGAGCCAACCATCAGACTGAGCTCAGGGAACCTGGTCAGAGTCTGGCGGAAGGACTGGAAGAGCAGATGGGGATTGAACCTTATTGGAAGAACAACATAGGCTGGACTGGCCACCCTGTTCTAGAGCACCAGCTAAGGGGTGTACTTGGAGCGGTCTATGGCTTCAGAAACATATGTAGTAGAGGATGGCCTTGCCTGACAGCAGTGGGAGGGAAGACCTTTGGTCCTGTGGAGGTTTGATGCTCTAGCATGGAGGGATGCTGGTGCAGTAGGGCCGAAGAGTGTGGGTGGGTGGGGTAGCACTCTCATACAGGCAAACAGGATGGGGCAGGGTGGATCTGGAATGGGGGGTTGATGGAGAGGTAACAGACCACATACCTGAATACTGCCCCACTTTCCTACAACCTTTCTTGAACTGATGAGCAACTTTTTCCTTCCAGTGTTACTCTTCTATAATCTCAATAGTTTGAGACTAAACCGTGGCAATAACTGAACTGTTTTCCCCCACCCACTACCTTTGTACTCATCAAAAGCATACTTTATATTATTTGCAAAATGTATCTTCTCAAGGGTGGAGTTATCCATGTGCACCTTGTGAGTAACTTCAATTTGTCATCATAGAAAGCAGAAGCGCCAAAGCATGAATTGATGAACTCCTGTGTAATCTGGCCTCATACTCAGCATTCTGTACAGGTCCCTTAACACTACTGGGCATATGATTGTGTTTCACCTGTGGCGATGTTTCCCGGACACACTAATCCCTTTACATAGATCTTTCTTTTTCTTATGTCTCTACACCCTTATAAGTGGATGTTAGCCATAAAGTACAGGATACCCACGCTAAAATCCACAGACCCAAACAGACCACACGTATTAACTGTTGCTGTTGCGGCTACTGCTATGTTTCTTGAATTCAAGATAAATACAAAGATTTACACCTCTTGATCCTGTGATGTTCATCTTCATTAATGTGTTCACTATGATATACTTCTGGTTATATTCTATAAACTCTAATTCCTCCTTGTATTTAAGAAAATATAAGGCTGTGTGCTCCATATATCTTTTCCACACTCAATGTCCCTATTTCCTTGAAGGCACAGTAGCTTCAGCCATGGACTGGTGATTTCTAATTTTCCATCTTTTGTTAGCTTCCTGGTTTCAGTAATTACTGAGGGTATGTGATCTGGATGATTTCATTGCTTTCCCAATTCATGCTTCACAATTCTTTATTGCACAAAGAACATTTATGACATTAATTAATAATACTAAGGGCTATTGTGCACATGCCTTTAGCTCTAAACTAGTTTCAAGCTTTCCTTATATTAATTGATGAGAACAATCATTCTAATCTTTTCAGCATCGATGATAGCCTCATAGAATATTCTGATTTTAGCTGTACCACTGGAATCCACCCACATCACCACTTCTTTATACCAGCTAGAGACTCCTTCTAAGTTTATTTAGTGGGATATACAGATGTTGGCATAGCCAAGTACACAATTTAAAGGCTCAACAGGAACCATGAAACTCAATCAGATTTTTTTTTGCAGTTACTTAGCATTTCTTCTTAATCCTTGCCTTTTTAAGCTGTAAATGGAAGGAAGCAAAAGGATCCTATTTATTTCTCTAAAGTGCCTGCCTGCAACACTAAGTCATTCATTTTTGAGTGGGGGACTAGCTGAAGCCAGCAATATTGTGACTCATTCGTTTGCAATAAAAATTACATTCTATATTCCTAACTGGGTTCACTGAAGCTTCCCAAGGCAGTTGAGTTAGCTAAAGTGAGTCTAGTTTTAATTCTTATATCACATGATGTAAAATGCTGGGATTATTAAAGTGTTAGGTGCGCTGAAAAGCCCTCCATGCCCAAACAAGTCATGCTGGATACAGTCTGTGCATTCTGGTAAATACATCAAGGTAATAATTACTTCCACATTTGCCCCTTTAAAGGTACAGTTTTTACTTGGGGCCAGGTTGCCCTAACACACACCCAATGTATTTCAGATTTCTATGTAATTAAAAGAAAAAGCATTGCTGAGGTGAGCCAAATTCATATATGGGCTCTTTGTGTAAGCTATTTTAGAGCTCCAAAATCTGTGTCTCCATGCTTACATACAGTTTGTTTCCTATGATGGCTTTCTGCCATCAATTGGAATAGCATTCTTACAGTGCCCCAGATCCCAATATGAAAAGAGTTTACTTGTTTTATTATTTTTTTAAAGAAAGTGTTCTTCTGTATGTTTTTAAGACGAGAGGAGGACTGGTTTGCATTTTCAATTCCCTCAATATGGACACAGTAAAAGAGGTGATACGTTGGGGGAAAGTAGTGGATTGTAATGCCAGTGGAAAGAATGAGCTCGTTTTCTTCCTTTGGAAGCAAGAGAGAACATATATGATACTTTTCCTCCATGGAAAAAGAGGGGCTGAGAATATTATGGCACACTTTTAGAAGGCAAAGCAAATGGAGCAAAATGCTTTGTTGTGAAGAAAAATTAATTTATATTACTTATAAACTGAGGAAGTTCTGTTGTGCTGGCTTTAATTCTTATATAGAAAAAGCATTAAAGAACTCATACAACATCATAGCACCTCCCAGTCATCCTCATGTATATGGATTTTTATCAACAATCACACAAATTTCTGGTTAGTCGTTTCAAGTCAGTAAGGTGTGTTCCCGAGAGTTAACCTCTGAGCATGACCTCTTAAAACTGCTCATTCGTTTGTACTGTTTTCAGAAAGTATCTTGCTATGTCTGTTCTACCATTTCATCCTCTGACCTGAGCCAGCAAACTGCTAGGATTACAGGGCTGTGTTGCCACTCTCAGCAAGAATGACTTTGATAACTCTTTCAGTAATACCCATTCCATACAGAACCCATTTCCCTCACCTTGGCAATTTCTTTCAAGAATACTTGATTTTAAAGCATTTGTGAATTGAGGTATCTTTAGGTGGCTTTTCTTTCTGTATTATTTTCAGGATTTCCAAAGCCAGTCATCAGGATATTAGAGAATCATTAGATTTTTCTGTAGTATTTAAACTATTGTTTATGCTTTCCGTTTAAATACCAATTTAAAGTGACACGAAATTTTATCTATGTTTTGAAAACAATAAAGGTAACATGCATGCATCCTTTGAATGAAATGTGTGTCTGCTCAGAAAAAATCAAAGAGAAAAGGCAATTGAAAACTCACGTGCAATGTTTTTATGTTTTATTACAGAGTATTTAAAATAAAAAAAAAGCCAGAATAGTGCTGCCAGATACATGGCTGTGGTGGTTAGCTCTTTGGCATGCTGTCCATATGAAGAATGTGTATCTGGAGTAGAAGGAGGGATAAAAGTAAAAGGTCACAGTTTTGATATTGCCCAGTCTCGAACTGTGCAAACATGTCTGTTCCAGCTCTACGTGGTCGATTCTGTGAACAGCCATGTGCTCCACCGCACCCTTACAGATTGTGGAAGAACGTCTCCAGGGAAACACAGAGGAGTTTTTAATGCATTTGAATTTAATCTATAAGTGAAAAGGTTTATATGAGTTAAAGGCAAATCTAGATTTAATTGCTTTTTTTCCATGTGAGAAGTCAAGGAATTAGTAGAATCCCTTGAAATATGTCTTTATTATCCTTCAATATAGCTTTAGAATGAGCAAATCCATAGTCTTACTAATTTTATTTTCAACATACCGTCTTTAACCACAATACGTATTTACCTCCAAATTATCACTAAGCTGACAGCACTCTCAGAAGGACATTTTTTTATGTTTAGTAATAAAAGTAACTCAAGCAGTTAAGGCTAAGAAGTAGATACCTCATCTTTAAAAATGGACCAATGCCATCCAACAGTGTGGGAGTTTCATTGTATAAGTGAAAATACTTGAGAGTTGGAGAGATGGCACAGCAGTTTGGAGCAATTGCCACTCTTCTGAGGGACTCAAGTACAATTCCTAGTACCTACATGATGGCTCACGCATATCATAAATTCCAATTCCAGAGAATTCAACACCCTTTTCTGGCCTCCACGATCACCAGGCATGCACATAATACAGTGTATACAGCCAATATATATAAAATAAAAATTAAAATATTTAGAATGTTTAAAGTACCTGTGTCTCATTTCTAATGTAATCCAATTTCTTCTTTTTTCTAAAAAAAGAAAAAACCACCACCACCACCAACAACAACAACAAAACACAAAACAAAACAGCAGCTCCTTCAAAGTCACTCGAAGTGTTGTATACTGTGTAACTTTGCTTTACGTGAACCTCTAAAAAGCAAAGAATCTTAAAGAATTTGTTTGAGTGTCTGTATTTAAGTTGATAATCTCTGAATCTTAATTATTCATGGACAATTCAAAAAGTCTTATATTACAAAGCAGTTGGCAGAATGAAAATATCAGCACCAGAGCACTTTTTAGTTTTTGTTTTTGTTTTGTTTTGTTTTGTTTTATACAGGATGTGGGCTTTATTTTAATAGAGCAAAGTATAAAATATATTGTAAAAAAAATGGTAAGATTTGCCCTTAGCCCTGGCACAATTAAAGACTTGGTAAATCACCCTCAGTCTTACAGATGAAGGTCAAGGAAGGGGAGAGGGGACAAAAGCATTGACTACTGGATGCCCACACCATCAGCTAACTTTCTAGCAGAATGAGAGGATGAAACTGTGTGAGGATCTCTGCTTAATTCTGACATCCCATGTCTCTTACAAGATGATTGTGTCCATGTCCAACTCTAGTAATCCCAGAGCAGAATGGGCATTGTGAGCAGCCTGAAGATGAGCGTTGAATAAGGAGAAGACCAGGACCTGTCTGGGATGCTAATATTCAACTGTTTGGGGACTAGAACGTGACTTATAGTGAATGCTTGAGGTGTCTCCTCAGTTTTTAAATAAGTGTTAATGATTCAAAGAATGGCATGTGAAAAATATTCCTGGTCCATACAAATTCTCCAAGATCCCACAATAGGAAAGTCCTACCAACCACTGAAGGAAAACGAACTAGTTGCAATCTTTTGCTCATGATTTTGGAGCCATCACTGTATTTAGGGAGTTGTCTTCTTCAGGAAAGGTTGTGTCGTTCAGAACAGTAGTGTTAGTATAACTATCAATGTCAAAAGATTGCTCACAGTATTTTCTTAAGCAATTGAAATAATGGTGTTGCCCATTTGCCTGGAGAATGAAGATTGGGAGGGACTGGGTCTCTTTCCTAAAACTGCATCAAAATAGGCTTAGAGCCATGTCTACCCAGGCCCATACCTCTTAGTTTTATGTCATTATTATTTTCTTGGCCCATATTTAAAATTCTCTAGGTACAGTGGATAACCTTAGCCCACTGGTAAGAAAAATAAGTGTCAAATTGAATATATAAACCTAAGTACTTATCATTTAGCAACTGTATCACAGAGAGGCAAAGATTCAGGGAACTGGTCCAAATAATAATGAGGATCACAGAAACTCTAGTTAAACTCAGAATCAGAGAATCCCACATGCCTGCAGTGGATAGAGGCAGAACCCACGTAGTACAACGTGAAAATCAAAATTTTGAGGAGATGGCTAAGCAAAAGACCTTGTTAGCCTAAAGGTTCTAGATTGTTAAAAACACAATGAGATGTGAAGGCAAGAGCAGTAGATGATAAAAATAATTTGAAGTAAGGCACTGTACTAATGAGAATTAGCTACAATGACATTTTGGTAAACTGAACAACCAGGAAATGTGACAATGGCTGTAAGCCAGGACTGTGTAGTCTGGTTATTGGTGAAGATCTTGAGCTACTGTGGGTCACCTTCTTCCACTTATTGTGATAGGACATAATAAGTTCATATTCTTCCTCAAGTAATCATATAAAATAAAAATTATACTTCACATGTTATTGCTGATTTTTAAATATAAAATAATGACTAAAAAATATGAATTAAATAATACAGTTTCATTTTTCATATCAACAATTTGTGTGTATATGTACATATATAATCATCATTTACCATTATATCCAAGGCTATGTGTAAACATTCAACTTATCTTTCATATATACATATACATAACTTGTGTATATAGAAGAAAGATAAATTGAATGTTCACACATAGAGTTAGATTTACTGTTAGATAATTATTAGATAATTGCTTCTTTTGTGAAATATTTCTCTATATTTTTGTTGTGATGATTTCTTTTGTAATAGGAGAATTATATATTTCTTGTCACTTGAAGTACAACTCTCTACTTGAAGAATTACTCTATAAGTAGGTCCTCTGTCACTAAAACTTACTTGAGACAAAGTTATAACAGGAAACAAAAAAAATGTCCAAAGCACTATTTAGTATCTACCGAGATTTACTAACACTTGGCAACATACAAAGGGTTATCTTGCTGCACATCAAATGCTTTTTATGATATTTTATGACATTTCTCCTCATTGTATCCCTTATAATTGGCAAGATCTTTGTCTTTCTTTCAACCAGTGCCACCAAAACTGACATGGCATGAGAAACTGACACTGGTTATAAAAATAAATTCTTTTCCATCTGCGCAGATGCTGCTACTGAGGCACTGTCAGCAGCACACGCACTTAGAATGATGTCCCTGCGAGTGTGCATGCCGCGGCTGAGTCATTCACACAGTCACCTGATCCTCCTTTGATCGGCAGCAAACACATGCATGACAGCTGGCTGGAATCATGGTTGGATACAGCATGGGTATAACACCAGATTTTTGTTTTCATGTATGAAAATTGAGGAAATAAATACCACCACCTTGGCATTGTTATCATATAGTCCATACAAACGGCACACTACATATGGATGTATGCATTCTGTCTGGAAACAATCCACACAGGCACACAAGGCTCATTGTAGACTCATGTTTGATGAAAAACTGAAATGAGAATTTCTTAGTATACTATATGCCTAAGAATGGTGTGGACTAGAATTGATGACCTTACAAAGACGTGGCAGTTCTAAGCTTACATGAGCCAATTTTCATTGGATTCATGATCTTCTTGGTCTTCAACTTGGGTATCTTCAAAACTAAATACTGAGGTAATAGCTCTCAGTTTTCTGACCTTACTCAACTTCAGTAAGAACACCGAGTGTCACCTAGTGAAGAATTCCTTTTCTGCACAATGCCATCCAATAGGCATTAAATGATGGATGCAATGTGATAAACATGGTAGGCGTCTGTTGGGTATGATTTGACTTCCCCGCTCTCTATGTCAGAATGTTGGGCAGTCAGGATATAGTTATTAGCATATGCACCTGAGTGTCTATTGGGACTTTGACGATTGCAAGAACCGCAAAGTGTGAGTTCAGTTCCTTAAAGGGTAAACCATTTTACTTTAATCATGTGGATAAATACATATTTGGTAGCAAACACTGCACCAAATCTAACAAAGAGTACATATAAGTCTATTCTTTAGAATACATGTGACATCATGCTAAATGGTGTTGTTGACTAGAAGAAAAAGAGTGGCCCTTGCTATCTCCTAGTTTTATGTGCAATAGCCACTGTAAGGTCCAGAGCATTGTTCAGACTGCAGATACCATGGAGATTTGGGCTTGAGGTGATGTTTGCTGTGAATTGTCCTTCTAAGAACCCTGTTAAAGAAATAAGTGGAATAAATGTAGAAGTAATACAACAAACACACACCTTTGCTCATGCTCCGTAACCCATGTGTGCAAGCACACATTCGACTAATAGGAACATGTGCACGCCCTCCTCTGAGCACATGCCTGTCACACTCTCAACTCTGGATTGAGTTTTCAGTTGATTAAACGCATGAAACTGAAACTATCCAAATAAACTCTTTGGCAGTTATTGAAAGTCTTTTGAAGTAAGCCAGAATGCCTCTCTAGTCAGTGTTTCCATACTGAATCAGTCCGGGTCACACTGAGATTGTGTTTATTTTTTATGTTGGAACATAGATTTCTTCTTTCACTGTAGCAGCTCTGCTGAGATAAAAATGAGGGAGAATGAAGCAGCACTCTATGGATTTGGTGAAAGTGTATGCTTTGATGCTCTCTGTAATCTACCTGTGACAATATTGGGATGCTCTTTGTAGTAGTAATTTCAGCTTTCTCTCAGAAACACTAACCATTTTCTGGCCCTGAACATGCAACGCTCTACAGTAAATTGCATTCTCCCTTACTCCTTTTCTCTTTCCAGAATCATGAGGGCTGCTGTAGTTTATCATTGTGCCAAAGACTGACTGGTGGGGACTTGCGTGGGAATTTTCAAAGTTAATTTGAAAGTCTTTCCTAAAAGCTCATGTCTTTATTCCCAGTCTTTTACTGCTCACTAACAACAGAAAACAAATGAATGCCACATATGACAGAATTAAGTTTTTCCAAAAGAGAACTTACAAATTTATCTATACCACACATAAAAGCACCCTCTTTCTTTCAAAATTCTTTTTTTCAGATGATGATATAAAACTAAGTGTTCAAGTGAATCCTAGAGTGACCCTCACAGTCTTCCCTGCTCAGCAAGTCTAATTATCCATGACCTGTGGTCTACACTACCTGGAAAAATGTCTAGTCCTCCATCTATATTCCCCATCCATGAAGATCAGAATAGACTCTTTGAAAACATTAAGACCTCCTGTCATTAATCTAAGCTTCCTAATTCATCACGAGTCTGATATCATCTTTAAGAAACTCCAATAATTATTTCCCTATAACCTGGTCTCCCTATAACCTGGCTAGCACCTAACATTTCAGGTGTTTTCTTCCAGGAACATTAATGCAGTCACCATCTGCTTGCCTATCTGTATTCGAACTCTCTGCTTTTGGGTGGAATATTGTCCTGTTGTTGGAAGTCATACTACAACTTTTATTCTCATACAACAGCATTGTCCTGTCTAGAAGACTCTAATTCAGACATCAATATCCCTATCTTTGGAGTTTTTTTTTTCCTGAGACAGGATCACAGTGTAGCTCTCTGTGGTCTGGAGCTCACTAATTAGACCAAGCTGACCTCAAAAGCACAGGGCCACGTCTCCCTCTATTTCCTGAGTGCTAGGTTTATGTTCTAAGCAACCATACATGGTTTCTGTCTTAGATCCCTGCATTCAGTAACTCCTAATACCAGGTAGATTACATTACAAAATAGTATAGTGGCTTATACTATCTCTCTCACATCTCAACATATACACCCATGTATCACTCCTAGAATGCTGTGACTTTATTTTGAATAGAGTCTTTACAGATATAATTAGTCTCATAATGGGCTTATCCTGAATTATGAGCTTTCTCCCCAAGACAAAAAAGATGTGGAAAGTAGGGACACAGAAAAAAAATGATGCCATAGGAAGAGGGAGGTAGACACAAACCAACCATTATCTGTGGAAACTTCTAGAGCCACCAGAAGCACCAGAGTCTGTCAGGAAAGAAGACAGACTCTTACAGGGCCTGAGAGATTACATTCTTGTTGCTTAAATAAGCCAACTTTGTAGTGACCTGTTGATAAAACTCTACAAAAATAATACAACTTATGAGTGCCGCCACAAAACATCAAAATCCTAGGATAGAAAAAAAACATGAAAAAATATGCTTTTCCTTGGTACTTTTATAGTTTTGAGTAAGTTTTGAGTTAAAGAAAGTTTAATGAGCAATCACAGAGCAGTCACATATATCCCTTCTTCTCTCCTACCTTACTATAAACATCTTATTTCAGTGATGCACATTGGTTAAAATTACTGAGCCAGTATTGCATTTCATTAGGTTGATAATGCCTGCAATGTTAATTAAGGTTCACTTTCGGCTGTTCCATCTATCGGCTTTGAAATTTGTAATGGCCTGGATCCACTCTTGCATCATTAGCAAGCAGATCAGTTTCATTGTCATAATACTTCTGCTTCTTCACCTAATCACCTCCTCTTTCTCCTAAATTGGGGCACCCACTCATCATTCTACCTTTCCCCCCTTCCTTTTCTAAAATGCCATATAATAGTAATCGCCCAAAGTGTCTACTGTGAAGACTACATTCTGGGATTCAATGGATTTATTTCCCATTTGCAGGACTTGCATGTCTTTTGGTGAGTTGAAAGGATGTCCCCTTAACTGCTGAATAATTTTATATTAGTGGATATAGGATATTATAGATCTTTACTTCATATGACCCTAGCATTTCACTTAGAACAGGACAAACACAGTTTCATTAGATTTGTAGATAATGAAACTAGAATACATGACTGAAAATAAACAAGCAATGAGCTTAATGACCTTGCTAAATAGAGTGAAAGCATGAGATCTTATGAAATAATCAAAGTTTACTGTATTAATTTCTTGCTATAATTGAAAGAACCATTGAGTTTTAATTTGTTTCAGACTAAAATTTTTGGTATCTTTAGAAGATTAGAAGGTCATAAACTCATTGCATTAGGCAGCTTTAATTTCTAAATTCAAGTAATACATATGTACAGATATATAAAACTATATATAATTTAATGTATTTTTTAAAACACTAATAACTAAACTTATGACACTTTCAGAGTAAATGTGTGAATCATATTTTAAAAGGTAAAACATAAAGTAAATTATTTTCATAGAATGAATCATTTATTTCTAAAAGTAATAAGAAATACATGATCCAATCAAAGTATTTTAGGTGCTATTAAGTTTCAAAAGGCCAACTACAGGAATTCTTTTATAATTAAAATTAGAGTTTCTTGAGATGGCATTTAGATAGCTTCATAAAGTTCTTAGGATAAACTTTGGGTGTGGTTTATTTATAATGAATTCAGAGGAGACATAAGAAATTCATCACACAACTTCATAGTAGACCATTTCAGTCATGTTCAATCATATTATCATACCTCAGAAGTAGGAAACATTGGCTTCTTCCCTGTTTAATACTATCCTTGAATAAACTACAGATTCATATTCCATCTGGCATTGTGCACAAGCAAATAAATCATTTCCTTCTGGAATAATGAAAAAAATTCTCCTCAACATACCCCCCCCACACACACACACACAATACTGGGCAAGAAACAGAAACAAAGATTTTGTTCACAATTTCAAAAAGTTTGCAGTACATGAAATCCTGTAGCATAAGCTTAATTTACTCATGCTATTAATATTTTTTCTTGATTCATATTAATAAATGTATTTTTACTCCTCCCTAAATAAAACAAAACAAAAAGAAATAATCTCAGCCTTTTCCTTTTTTCAAAAACCACACACAGCGTCTTGACTCTGAAAGTTCCCTCCTTCTCCCCTCAATGCCTCCAATTTTAGTCTTCAGACTTTTCATTTTTCTCTCTTTCTTCTCTTTGTTGATAGCGTTTCTATGAATTTATCTTCTTTCGCAAAGGAAAAAATTGAAACTTTCCTTGCTCTCAGCATGCTGAAAACATGAAAGTGTTGAAATCACTGTGATAACCTTTATTATTTTGTTGATACTTTCTTTCTGCCTGCGGCAAGTTTGTACTGTATTTGTTGTAGTTATGCTTGTTTGCTTTCTTTTGTTTTTGCAAAATGCTTTGACATTTGACAAACAGAAAAATGTTTGCTTCTTTTCTTAGTCATATTATGTCAAGTGATTCATCTCTCCTCTGTTTTTTTTAACCTCAGGCATTCTTACTAGTGATTCTAAATTTATCATGCAGCTGTTAACAAAAAGACACTAGAATCATAACATGTGCACATTCAAAGTATTATAAAGCATGCATATTTTGAATATTTACCAATTTAATATATATGCATACATAAAAGTATCTATCACCATACTGTCTTTCCTAAGAATTACAGAGGCTCCACCAGACTGCTTGGGTACCAGAATCTTTTAATAAGTTGACATACAAATTGTTATTCTTTCCTTACTATAGTGCTATAATATGAGCCACATTATAATTTATATATTCAATAAATATCTGTTGAACTTAACCTTTTTCTGTGCAACAGGCTAGACATTAGAACTACATCATGAACATTACATGAACCCTACATTTAACTATCTCATATACACTAAGGTACAGCCTGGTTCAAGAAAAAGAGGTGTATGAATCCCAAGAACAATAGTAATCACAATATCTCTCCCAGTCATAAGTCTAAACTGAAAAAATAAAAACATAAAAAGAGATTTTTCATAAAATAAGAAAATCTCTGAGATATTTAGATTAGAATAAACCATCTGAATTTAAACACAAGACCTTTCAACCAAAGTTAACAACACTGAAAACAAAAACAAAAACAACAACAACAACAAAAAAAAAAACCCAACCTCTCAACAAATGAGATACAGAAAAATTGGTCACAATATAATAAAGGCTACATATGAAGAGTCCATAGCTACTAAACAGAGTCCTAAAAGTTCTAGACAGATTGATGAGGTAAGGAAAACATCTAAATTAAAAAATAAAAAAAGAAATAAAATCAACTATTTGCAGATGGTATGGTCTTTTCTGAATAAAACTCCAAAACAACTGAAAACACACAAACACACACACACACACACACACACACACACACACACATACACACACACACACACACACACACACACAGAGAGAGAGAGAGAGAGAGAGAGAGAGAGAGAGAGAGAGAATGAGTCTCCTATTTGACCTAAATAAGGGATACATTAAAATTGAAAAGATAAACATTGACGTATAAAGTCAGTTGCTTTTATGAACACTAAGAGCTATTAGAGCTATTAGAGAAAAAGTATTCCCCTTTAAAAAAATCTACTAGAATAAAAAAAATTTAGTAACAAATGTAAGCAACAAAGAAAATCTTGAACAGTAAAAACTGTAAATTTTAATTGGTAAAAGTTTTAGAATAAAAATAAAATGTCATCTCATGTTCATATATTAGAAAACTAATGTTATGGGGTTGGGGATTTAGCTCAGTGGTAGAGCGCTTGCCTAGGAAGCGCAAGGCCCTTGGTTTGGTCCCCAGCTCCGAAAAAAAAAAAAAAAAAAAAAAAAAAAAACTAATGTTATGAAATGCCCATGCATCAAGTGTAATATATAGATTCAGCACAATTTCTTTCAAAGTACTACTGACATATTTTATATTTTATTTAAAAAAATCATAAAACAGATATGGAAAGGCCATATGAAATAAAGGTTAAAGTACCATACTTATTGCTTAAAAACATATTACAAAACTACACTGATTAAAATGATTTCATACTAACTAGACAGATCACATGGAGTTCAGAACAAAGCTATACAGTATATGTGATTTTTATTTGATAAGGAAACCAAGACTCCTCAGTTTAAAAACAAAAATCAGTAAGAATGAAATAAAATAATTTTGGAAAAATTGGATTTCCAAAGATAGTTGGATGAAATTGAGCCCTTAAATTAAAACATGGACTGATAAAATCAAAATCAATGAAAATTACAAAAAGAATTCTTTCAAAAAATTTGTCCTGCAATTGTAAATTTACTCAACATTTACATCCAAAATTATGGAAAAGAAATTTATGGTGATTTGAAGATGGAGTTCCAAGATACACATAGTTTACAACATTTTAGTCTTCAAATAGTGTTAATCTGGAATTTTCTTAGAAGTATAAATGTTTGTAAATAGGTAAAAGAAGTCAAATCAATTTAACAAAGATAGTTTGAGCATCAAGGTTCATTGAAGCATTGTTGACTTTGTGATAAAATGATAGACAGAAAAATACATCAATAGATGGTTGATTAATTAATAGATTTCATATTAAAGGTTCTTTCATAATAAATAACCAAGCAGACAAAAACTCAAAAGGACATGAGGAAGATTAATAGTGATGAGTCTCTTAGCTACCTTGATTGTGGTAATAGTTTTGGAACTGTAAACATGTGTAGAAACTCATTTAAGATATCCATGTTAAACATGTGCTTCTTTTGTACTTCTAATACACATCAAAAAGTCTATCAATTGATGATATGTATTAAAATTTAGAATCTACTCAAATTGAATAGCAATGATTTCTGATGAAATTCATGTAGTTGTCTCTACCCAACCATAAAAGAATGACAGAATTTGGTGCTTATCTAGGAGAGTAGAAATCACATTTAAATAAAAACAGAAAAAGAGAGGAAATATAAAAGAATAAAAAGCCTAAAGAAAAAGGAGGTCCAGTGACTGTCCCCAAATGGGATCCAGCTCAAGGGGAGGCCCCAAGACCTGACACTATTACTAATGCTATGGTGTGCTTACAGACATGGGTCTAACATGGCTGCCTTCCAAAAGGTTCACCAATCAGTTGAGTCAGATGCACATATACCCAACCAATGGGCAGAAACCGGTGAGTCCCTGTGGTTGGATGAGAGAAGAGCTGGAAGAAGCTGAGGAGGAGGGTGACCCTGTAGGAGGACCAGCAGTCTCAACTAACCTGGATCCTGATATCACTCAGACACTAAGCCACCAACCAGGCAGTCTACACCAGCTGATATGAGGCCCCCAACACATATACAGCAGAGAACTGTGGGTCTGGACTCAGTGAGAGAAGATGTACCCAACCCTCAAGAGACGTGAGGCTCCAGGGAGTGGGAAGGTCTGGTGGGGTGGGGACATCCTCTTGGACATGGAGGGGGTGAGGTATGGGATGAGAAACAATCAAAGTGGGGACCAGGATGGGGAGGAAGACTGGACTGGAAAAGAAGATTAAAGAATAAATAAAGAAACTTTTAAAAAAGAAGAATAAAGAGAAAGTGGATGGTGTGGAGCATTGCTTAGGAATGATGTCCTTTGCAAATCTTATATTTTCATGTCTCTAAACTTAGAAAATTTTATATTCTTACTCAACATTTGATTTATACTTAAGCTCACTCTTCCTTGGTTTTAAATATACTCTTTACTCTTCTGGCCTTATAATCTGATTTCTGCATTCTTTCTTGAGAATCCTGATAACCTGGCGATGGACAACACCGTATGCAGGTATGGCATGCTATGGCTGCATTTGGATCTTCAGTTGATAGAAATACCAGAGTCCTCCAACATGGCACAGCTCCCCAGACGCTCAGGATGTTCTTCTGAGTGTTTTCCTCCATACTGCCCCTCCTTCAAAATTTATGAAAATCTGCTACAAAAAACTGTGCATATTAACTTTCTAATAAGTTCTTCTATCTTTGTCTTGTTGTTGTTAATGCTTATTTTGTTAACTCTCTAAAATTCAATTATTTGTTTGTTTGCTTACATTCCAACCATTTCTCCCCTTCCAGTTCCCCCTCCCACAGTTCCTCATCCCATTCCTCCTCCCTGTTGCCTCCAAGAGGGTACTCTCCCTCTCCTTCCCAATAGCATCAAGCATCCCCCTTCCTTGGAACTCAAGTCTCTGAAGATTATGAGCATCTTCTCCAATGATAAGGGGGGCCTGAAACAAGCAGTCCTCTGCAGTACATCTGTCAGGGGGCATCTGAACATCCCAGCCCACATATGTTGCCTGGTTGTTGGCTCAGTCTCTGGGAGCTCACAGGGGGATTCCGGTTAGGTGAGACTGCTAGTCTTCCTATGGGATAGCCTTTCCCTTCAACTTCTTCAATCCTCCCCCTAATTCCTGCATATGAGTCCCTGACTTCAGTACAATAGTTGGGTGTAAGTATCTAAGTCTATCTCAGTCAGCTGCTGGTAGGGCCTCTCAGATGACACCGTGCTAGGCTCCTGTAGTAGTGTCTGGTCTTGGTGATCTGCAACGAGATGGATCCCAAGTTGGGCCGATCCTGCTCTACCTTTATTTCAGTATCTTCTCCAATTTTGTCCCTGAAGTTCTTTTCGTCAGAATTTTTGACTGTGTGTTTGCAACCCCATCCCTTCACTTGAGGCCCTGACTATCTACTGGAGGTGGATTCTCTCCAGTTTCCTCTCCCCAGTGTTGGCTAAGGTCAGCCCCTCTCAGGCCTCTAGTACTTTCTAGAGGGTCCCCACCTTCCAACCCCAGAGGTTGGCCCTCTGGACTTCTCTTCTGCCCCCACCACACTTCCTGATCCTGTTCCCCTATTCCCCTTCCCCTGCTCTCTCCCATCTTCCCTCTGCCTCCTGTGATTATCCTGTTCCCCCTTCTTTTTTTCCTATCAAATATATTTTAAATTTATTATGTGTAGACTTCACTGACTCTCTAAAAGCTGTGTTACATTTATTTATTTGTCTATTCATTCATTCATTTACTGTATATGTGTGCTTGTGTGTGCGTGTGCTACGATGGCTATGTTTTCTTCATTCTGCTAAGTCCTTATTTTATTTTTTATTTGGATATTTTCTTTATTTACTTTTTAAATAGCTCACTCCCTTTCCTGGTTTCCCCTCCTGCATTCCCCTATAACCCTGGACCTCTTTCCCCTGCATTTTCTCAGTTGAGAAATTCTCCCAGCTGTCCAGGCCCTGTTCCACCACCCTCCCTCCTGCCTCCTTCCCTGACATTTTTCCTACACTGGGACATCAGTTCCTCATCCCAGCCTTCCCAGTACCAAGGGCCTCTCTACCCATTGATGACATGAGGCCTGAACAAAGGCCATCCTCCTGCCATGTTGGCAGTCTGGAGCCATGGGTCCTCCATGGGATGTATCCTCCCTTTGGATGATTGGTGGTTTTCAGTCCTAGGGCCTCTCAGGACACGTGCTGGGCTTGGGGTGTCTTGTTGGTTGATAGTGGTTTTCTTCCTATAGGGTTGCAAATCCCTTCAGTTCATTCAGTCCTTTTCTAACTGTGTTTATCTCCATTGGGACCCCTTTTTTCAGTTAACAATTGGCTCAGAGCATCCATATCTAATTTGTCAAGCTCTGGCCCCCAGAGCCTCTCTGGAGATTCCCCTTCCCAGCTATATCAGGCTCCTGTCATCCTGTTGCACTTTTGGCATTTACAATAGTATCTGGGTTTGGTAACTGTATACAGGATGGATCCCCATGTGTGGCAGTCTCTGGATGGTCTTTCCTTCAATCTCTGTTCCACACTTTGTTCCTGTATTTCCTCTTGTGAGTATTTTGTTCCCGCTTCTAAGAAGGACTGAAGCATTCACACTTTCGTCACTTGAGTCTTTCTTCTTGTTAAACATGGTGCAGTCTATGAGTTGTATCCTAGGTATTCTGAACTTTTCTGGCTACTATCCACTTATTAGTGAATATATATCATGCATGTCCTTTTGGGTCTGGGTTACCACACTCAGGATGACAGTTTCTAGTCCCATCTATTTGCCCATAAAATTCATAATATCCTCACTTTTAATAGCTGAGTAGTATTTCTTTGTGCCATTGTTATTGTTAATGTTCAGTGTGATACTTTAACTCTTCTGCTCAAAGAGTATTTTCAGAATCTTTGACTATACTCTTACGTTGTTCTAAGATATCTTCAGTATTGCTTCCAGAGAGGATTTACACCTTGTAGGTGTGCAACAATAAACTTCATTCCTCTTGATTTTTCAAAGGCACTCCATTGTGCATCAATAATGCATATCAATAACTGAATGAAAGAATCCTACATACTGCAGCTGCTTCTCATCTCCTCAGAGAGAATGTGAGCCTCTCTCTCTCTCTCTCTCTCTCTCTCTCTCTCTCTCTCTCTCTCTCTCTCTCTCTCTCATCTACTAGATTAAGGCCACCTGGTGGATTTAATGAAGATTGAAGGTGTCTTCTCAGCGTGCCATGTTGGAGGTTTGGCTCTCCTTGTGGTAATATTGATGGAAGGATACTGAAAAGGCAGATCTCTTGAACAAGATTGCTTAGATCATGTGAGTGCTGACTTGAGAAGGGAGTATGCATCTTTGTTATGGAATTTTGAGTTCATTTCTGTCTGACAATTGTTATAAATAGAGACAGGCTATCCTCCTCTACTAACTCTGGCTCTCATCATCTCCCACCATTGTGATGCCGTCTATTCTGCGATCTTTACCAAATTGATGCATGTATCATACCCATGAATATCCAGAACTCAATGATAAATAAACCCTGTTTCCCTATATCCAGCTTGAAGTTGTTTTTTTTTTATCACGGCAAAAGAAAATGGACTAATATTGGACCACCTCAATCATCTTAAAGTTATCCTTTTGCCAAAAGTGCTTTCATCTAATAGAGTTCAGTTCAGAGGTAGTAGGTATTAAATGTCAATATATCAATTGCGGGAAACTATTTTTCTCTATTCCTGAATATTTATTAACATGTATTCACTATAGATTAATAAATATTATTCTAACTTTTAATATATTTATCTAAGTACTTTGATCATATATACTGGCACTACCTTCTCCTATACACTTTGTCCCCTACCCATAGTTCCTCCTTCCCAAGTAATTCCCTTTCTGCTTTCATGTCATTGTTTCTATTTTTTAAAGTTATAAATAAATAATATTTCAAAACAGAAAAAAATCATTCATCTGACTTACAAGTCAACTTGGCACCATAGAAATGGCTCAGTAGTTAAGAGCACTGGCTGCTCCTCCGGAGGTTCCAGGTTTAATTCCCAGCACCCACATGATGACTCACAGCTGGCTGTAACTGTTGTTCCTGCAAATCCAACAATGTCTTTTAGCCTCCTTGGTGCTGAGCATACACAGTGCATACATGATTTACAGACATATATGCACTCATGTCATTTTTTTCTAATGTAGATCCTACATCTGAGAGAAAGTAAGTAGTCTTCTGGTGTACTTCAGAATAAGACTTTGTCATGGGACTCTCTTTCCAGATTCAAATCTGATGACAGCTACCAGTGAGTTCATATCATGTGTGTTCTTTTGTGATTGGGTTACCTCATTCTGGATGATATTTTCTAGTTCCATCCATTTGCCTAAGAATTTCATGAAGTCATTGTTTTTAATAGCTGAGTAGTACTCCATCATGTAAGTGTACCACGTTTTCTGTATCCATTCCTCTATTGATGGACATCTGGGTTCTTTCCAACTTCTGGTTAGTATAAATAAGGCTGCTATGAACATAGTGGAGCATGTGTCCTTGTCATATGCTGGAGCATCTTTGGGGTACATGCCCAGAAGTGGTATAGTTGGGTCCTCAGGTAGTACTATGTCCAATTTTCTGGGAAACTGCCAGACTGATTTTCAGAGTGGTTGTACCAGTTTGCAATCCCACCAACAATGGAGGAGTGTTCCTATTTCTTCACATCCTCACCAACATCTACCTGAATCTTTGATCTTAGCCATTCTGAGTGGTGTAAGGTGGAACCTCAATGTTGTTTAGATTTGTATTTCCCTGGTGAATACAGATGTTGAACATTTCTTTATGTGCTTTGTAGCCATTTGATATTCCTCAGTTGAGAATTCTTTGTTTAGCTCTGTACTCCATTTTTATTATGGTTATTTGATTCTCTGGTGTCGTGTTATTCCTGTTCTTCCTGCAGCAAACCAATCTAGACAAACATCTCTTTCCTCATTCCTTCAGTCATAGATTCATTTTCTTCTCTTATGAGTTCTTTAGTCACCAGTGCACATACACAAAATTCCCCTAGCAGGGATGGATAGAACTCCCTACCTAACACTAAGACTTATAAAACCACATAGAGAAATTATTTATGATTTTCAGATTATGGTATCAACAGCCTTAACTTTTTCTTTAATGCTGCCTTCCAAGATACTGACCAAATGCCTTTTATGTGTATATCAACAAATAAACCAACAATAACTGAATTCAGCTTTATGTAAGTTTCTTCAGTTTCTAGTAACTATACTCATTTGCAAAGTATGCAAATGTATAGCCCTGTATCCATGGTATCTTCTGAATGGCACTTGTTTAACTCCTGCCTTCCAGTGCTGACCTCACAGAGTTTTCACATGTGTTATTTTTGTTCCTAAACTTCACAGTCCCCTGTTTAAACACCTTCAGTTGGACTATGGGACTCCATCACTCTGCTGCCTTCCCCCCATGAGGCCACCATCTTAATGTTAATTCATCCAACAGAACCTTTTCTATCATCTGATCACAGAACCTTTCTTAAGAGTGTAGAATATATACTCTGGGATCTGAAATGCTCTTTATTGGCTTTTGTTGATACATGCGTGTACTGTCTTTTTTCCATCTCCACTCAAAACTGTTACTAAGCAACTTTGTTGAAGCCTTCCTTGTGTCTTCCAACTCCCCAAATTGTTAGAGGTTTTCTAGTGGTTTTGGCTTTCCTCTCTGAATGTTTCCAAAATCTAAAAGGGAAACACCATTCAGTTCCTTGACAACACTCAAAACTTCAGTGAAAAATACCAGTGTGAAATCCTTCACTCCTGTCATCACAATCTCATGTTTTGAATACCAAGGCCATTATCATACTTACCCTCTGCTATCTTTACAGGATTACTGCATTCTCACAGCAAGATAAAACAAAAACTACAGAGTCATATCTGCAGGATTTTTTTCTTTACCAGACAAAGCTTCTCTTAAAGCTTCTACGTCATGTTTATTGTCCTCAAACATAAAGGCCTATTTTGATTGAAAACTCACTACGACATTTATAAACTATATTTCTAAACAATCAGAATATTTAGATTGTCCTTCTCTGTCTTTTCTAGAAGGGTTCGGGGGCTAGTAAGTAAAGTTGCCTAAATTTTACTTTGTGTCTGCTTTGATGTGATAGATAGACATTACAATAATGGAGTTGGACATAACAGTATTCATTATTCAGCTTTTCAACTCTAAAGGGAAATAATGGTAGTCATTTATTTCATTGTGAAAATAAAATGTTATCAAACTTTTAATATTCTACTCTATTGGATGACCACCATGATCCTTTCAATCAATTTTATCCATAGTCTTTTTTTTTTTTTTTTTTTTTTTTTTTCGGAGCTGGGGACTGAACCCAGGGCCTTAGCTTCCTAGGCAAGTGCTCTCCCACTGAGCTAAATCCCCAACCCTCCATAGTCTTTCTTTTGGCTACTAGAAGTAGTTGCTCATACAAGAGGTTAAGTTTCTCCAGACAACTGGCTATTTATTTTCTGCAAATAGTGGATGGAAGTTGAATTATTATTGTTCTACATCATTTCAAACAACTCATCATGCTAACATTTAGCTCACAACTTAAAACTCACACATACTGTAAAACTAAACGCAGTTCAAATTCTCAGGTAAATATGAAGTGTACGACTTTAGTGGAAAGCAAATGTTAAGATACAAATAAATTAAGGAGAGATAATACAATTAGCAAGAAGCAATCATTTCATGGGTAGAAAGATGACAAATAAATATTCTCTAAGATATTGAAAGGCAAAGCAGAGCATTGCTAACAATCTGTTCTGTCTACAACATTGGGACACAGTAAAATGTTGTAAAAGAAAGCTCACCCAGAGTATGAGTTTGAAAGTTTCTCATTTAAACCCCCAGCTGAGACTGCAAGCTCAACAGCCTCGGTTACAGAGGACTGCGATCAATGCAGCAAAGCTCAGGAAAGATGGGCAGGAACAAGCTGCTCCCCAGACGCTGAAGGTTATTAGAGTCTGATAGACTCAGAGCCAGCTACACCATATGGCCGCTGAAAAATCCACTCATCAAGGAAAGCTGTAAAACTGGAGGCATAAAACCTGTACCTATTAAGGATCAAAAATAACCAGTGACAGAGAATTTGCCAGGAAAGAAAATAAAAAAAGATTAGAATGCTTCAAAACTGCCCTTAGGAGGGCATACTGCACATAACTGCATAACAGACCTAGAGGCGCATCTGTCATAATCACCCACAGCGAGGCACAAAAACATCCTACCAGTACCCACTCTTGACAGTCCTGAGGTAGGCCTTTCACCAGTATATATCAATGAATTGGCTTCCTTCCAAAGATTTTCAAAATGAAGCAAGTACTATTTTTCATACAACAACAACACTGAATTACAAAAACCATTATATATATATGTATATATATATGTATATATATATATATATATATTCCTAAATCAAAATGAGTTGCTGCTGAGAAATTCCTTCTTTCATATGCCTTGTTCCCAAAGACTGTGTTTGATATAGAATGTTTGCATGGACTTCATCAATTTGGGGCTTTCATTTTTTTAATATACAGTGTTCAAGTGGGAATGCTGTCTTGAGGGAGAGGGCTACTACTGGTCTCTCGCCATGTGTGGGAGGTTGCATCCTGCAAACATTCAGAGACTCTGTACCCAAAATATATGATTTGTAGTAATGTCTTGCAGTTATGATTTTCTCAGTCCTCATCAATGCATAGGTTTTCAAAATTAGAAGAAATATGAATAATTGATTGTAACCAATTAAAATGTAAATGTTTATCTCCTCTAGCTGTTATAGCTTTTACTCTATTAGACAACATCTCTTCATTATTTAATGAAAACTTAAATCTCATGGTTTTTGCTTATTGTAACGTAACTTAACCCCTTAAATTGCAACTGCTCTTGTATTTCAATGGTGAAATTCCTAAACAGTGGTTTCAGTGGAAGAATTAACTGGATAAATCATAGCCTTATTCCTTTAGTCAAGGTCAGCTTTACTCTGGAGACTGTGAGAATAGCAGGAGAATTAACAGTCACATTTGTTGTTGTTTACTTTCGTTTGCGTTTTATTGAAAATAGAGATTTATTTTTCCCATTAACTTGTTTATTCACTTTACAGCCTGATTTCAGTCCCCGTCCCTCCTCTACTCTCACTCCCACCCTCATACCCCTTCTCCTCTCCTTAGAGAAGGGGAGGGCCCCATGGATGTCCACCCTCCCTGGGAAATCAAGTCAATACAACAAAGTGCATCCTCTCCCACTAAGTCCAGACAGGGCATCCAGCTATGCGAAAGGGATCCAAAGGTCTATAACAAAGTCAAAAATAAAAATCAATAAGAATGTCTTTTAACTCAAAAATCCTGACATTGTCTGAGTCTCAGAATGGTAGAAAAGTAGTGTCCTTACTTTGTCATCATCAAGCTGAGACATATAAAGGACAAACAATGGAAATGCACTCTCTCTCCAGATGACCTGATATGATCCCTGCTATTATCCGTCGATCACTCCCAGAAACCATCCTAAAACCATCTGGAAAAAGCAACACGTGTTTATTTATTGAAAAGACAAACTCTAGTGACTAATTAAAAACTACAAAATAATTGTTTTTTAAAAAAGAGAATAGACTTACTCCATAAAACAAATTCTGATTACAGTTGCTCCTATCCCAACTCTCCCAAGTTCTTACCTTCTTCCCCTCCCATTCAAATCTACACTCCTCTGTCTCTGGGTGAAAAAGGAACAGGCATCTAATTGATAACAATAAAGCAAAACAAGGTAAAAACAAATGAGAAGAGGACAAAATAAATAAACAGGAGAAAACAAGCTAGTGAAAAATCACCAGAAACACATGAAGATCCAGAAAAACACACATGCGTACTCATAGGAATCCCAGCAAAAACAAAAACAAAAACAAAAACAAAAACAAAAAACCATAGAAGCCATAATATATGCAGTCACATGTCTAAAGTCAACAGCATTTGTAATCAGTGGCCTCTCTCCACTTAGTCCTCCTTCTCTTGATATAACAGATATTAATATCTTCCTTCTACTACTCTAGGCAGACAGTTCCAATTTTCCTTTAGAATTTAGACAAACCTCAGCTTGCCTCTGTGTGATAGGGTTTCTTCAGGCCCGTAGGTCCTCCCTTTTGAAAGAGAGTTTTAGTTTAACTTTATCAGAGGCTGAAGGAACGCCCATTCAGGGCCTGCCCCACATGTGGCCCATACACATACAGCCACCAAACTAGAGAAGATGGATGAAGCAAAGAAGTGCAGGCTGACAGGAACCAGATGTAGATCTCTCCTATATGACCACAAGGACTTGTCGATCCTGTGCTCAGATGAGCATTAGGATTAAAAAGTGTTTTGGAGTGCTTCAGCATTCTTCCGGCTCTGTCACTAAGCAACAAAACTGACTTTCTTCCCTTCTAAAGTTTAGATGTGACCACACACACACACACACACACACACACACACACACACACACACACACACACACCAGCTGTAAGAACATGTGCCCCTTAGCTTACTGGTTATCACATGAAAGTCTATTGACTAGACTTCAAAAGGTTCTGCAGACTTGATAAAGAACCTTGGTATAAGTAACTGAGCATAAATCCTACAAAGCCATCTTCTCAACAATATCACCCATTCTTCAAGTCCTTTTCCATTTTTATCTGCAAAGTTACTGGACTTGTGAAACATGAACTCTAAATAGTTTCCTTAAATATGTGCCATACATGATGATGTGCTCTCACCCCTTCCCACTCTCTTTTTATGAAATATGTATAACAGTCAAGTATTTGCAGTTTTTATGCAGGCCCCAGACATCCCTCTACAATTTTGTTCTTTCTTTCTTCCTAACCCCCCTTCCAAAAATAATCATTTTCTTGTCATTTTTAAGGGAGTGAATTCATAAGAGGCTAAGATAACTTTTTCCATGAACAGACTCTATCAGATAAATAAATGAAAGAACGTAAAGGGCAGCTCATTGGCTACAATGTTTGGCACTGCAATATATTTTATTTAAAATTTCAATAGTAAATGACATATATGTAGTAATGGTATATGTGTGCTTTTAAATGTTACTGTTCAGCTACTCCATGCATCTGAAACCTCTGACAGCATTTTGATGGATGGGAATCTTTAGCTGTAATGAAACATTCCTTGGACACAAGTGTACTCAAGAGGAAATTGAAAAACTTCCGCCGAGGGTGCAGATGACCAAATCAATAATCTTCATCAACAGCCTGGGGCTGTTCCCAGAAATCCCTGACAAATGAGAGTCAAAATTATTGATTTCTTAGTTTTTCTCCTTTTGCCTTTGACCTCTCTGAGCTATTAAGTTTATCTGTGACTGAATGTATAAATAATGCAAGAGGAGTCACGAAAGATGAGACTTAGCACTAGGGATGAGCCCTGTATCTTTTAATCTACTTGTGAAGAAAGTCAACAGCCCTTCTGAAACACTTGCCTGAGGACCAGTAACTGAATTCCTGTATCTAAGAAGAATTTGAAACGGAACCAATACTTTCAAAACACAGAAATATATAAAAATATGATCATGTTGTCAATTATTCGATGAATCAAGTGAAAAGGAGAACCTACAAGCTTAAGGGGAAAAGCAGCTGTATTACACATGGTAACCTTTTGTCCTCATGTGAGTTACTGAGTGAGCAAAGCAAGAGCATCGAGCATCTATCTTGGAGAATTCTACTTTCTTTCTCTTGATTGTTTCCAATTATCTTACAATTTCAGTGTGTGTGTGTGTGTGTGTGTGTGTGTGTGTGTGTGTGTGTGTGTGTGTGTGTGTATGTGTGTGTGTGTGTGCGCAAACCTAGAAAGACATATGAATGCACTTGAAATTCTGTGATAATTCTATTTTCAAATCGAGAGTAGCAATAGTTCAAAACTATTTACTGTCACTGATGTAGGACAAATATTTCCTGACCACAGATAATATGAATAAGGCATTTAGATTTGTAAATCTAATCCAGCATAAAGGAAATTATCAAGCAAATTAATAAAGGAAATGGATCTATTTATATTTAGGCATGGAGTGGGAAAGGAAGGGGAGACTTCAAGTTTCTTCTCATCTTCTGTGTAGCAGTGTGCCAATCTTATGAAAAAAAAAACAGGAAATAGACTTAAGCTATTTTTTTTTAGAATATGTGAAACCCTTTACTAGAAGGCAAGTTCTTCCTCTTGGTGATCAAGATCTTTGCCTATCTTTCTGCTCATTGTTGGAGAGACTTTAATTGTTTGAGATCTATTGTTTCCATTACCTGATGGCTGTCATGAGGGCCACATGTTTCTCTCTTTAGAATATCTCTTCTTCCTTGAGGGTTCTTATAGGTAGAAAGCAAAAGTTGTCTGAGCCTATAGGATAACTCACTGAAAGTTTGGCACAAACATGGCACCAATTCACTGTCTTGAAAAGGGAGAAAGATCCAAGCATGATGTCTCTGGAGAAATCATCCTTGGTTATGTATACACTAAGCAATGTGAGAACAATAGTCACGTGTTTGAAACAACCACATGGAGCAAGAGAAAATGTGTTACTAAATGTCACAGAAAGATGACCAAAAGATAGATAGAGTTAGATCATAAGATGATAAAAGTTAGATGACACTTGGATCAAGGTCAAATGGGATACCATGCAAAGATGCAAGGATCTTCACCATTTGAGTTGCGTGAATTAAAAGAAAAAGGTTGATCATATAGAAGATGGAGTCTCATCTGATTCACTTTTCTGGGTTCATGAATGCTGTGCCATTACTCAGCACCGTATCTGACACCTAGGGCATATATATTCAAATGGGTAGACGTAGTAAATACCCAGAAACACCTATTGACTCACAATAGCCAAGGAGCTACATGGTGACCCCCAATAGCTGGCCCTGAATTGAGCATTACATGTAAGAAATACAGATTAAAAAATACATTTGTGGCACAGATCTATCAAAATGGCTAGCTTCCCCAACTGGCTCTAAACTTACTCTAAGAAGCCCTGAAATTCTTTGCTCGATTACTCCATATGTTTTTTTTAAATTCTTCAATCATGAAACTGTTCTGTACAGATTTCATAACTTTAAAACTTTTTCTGATACACTGACGGATCAAACTTCACTGTTTTTTCACCATCTGTACTATTGTGATTTATGACCTCTTTTTATTTGGTTCTGGTTTTATATTTTTGAAGTAGTAGGTAGGATAGGAATCCATTCTCTGAACTGAATAATATATAAATATCAGAACTCGAGTACAATACTGGCTCTGTTGTGCATCACACAGGAAGCCAGGAAGATAAATAATGTAGCTGAATAAAAGTACCTTATTATGCTTATTATAAACGTCTTTGATTTTATATAAACACAGACACATTGGTGTGCTGCAGAGCCCCCACAACACAGATCAATTGATAGATGTATTTGTTTTCAGTATTTTTAATCTCTAAATGGAGGTTACAGTAAGTTCACCTTACTGTATTTGGAATATTATTCTATACATGTGGAGCAATAACCTCTTTTTCCATATGTGTCATATTTATTTCCACAATGGAAAAGTGATGACAGAAACTTTTTTTAACAAAAAGTTCCAAAAAGGAAAACAACAGTAGATTTCCCATTTAGTAAAGAATTCAGTACCTCATTTTTCAGCCAGTTTTGAAGGAGCTCTGAGAATGCCCTGGCTTTAGAATAGATATGTCTTTCCAGCCAAAACTCTTCAGAGACATCCAATAAGAACAATTTCCAGTCAGGAATTCCATCTCTCATAAGCCAGGTGTCAAGACTGTCAAACCTTTGGACTGTTCAGTCTTATCAAACCTAATAAAGCAATCATATGTTACCACTAGGAAACATGGAGTTACTCTTTTCCTCACAGCACCCACTCTTTTAATTCAACTCAGTTTACTAAAAAAAAAAAAACCAGTGTTGTATTCTCGAACATCTTGTTCAGATTTTGAAAGGAGATTCCTCTCGAAACTGTCAATAGAGAGCATTATCCAAACACACACACGAAGCAAGAGTGATATTCAGACAAATGTATTCTGATTAAACTATGAGACACTATGTATAAAAAGTATTCGTTCTGAGGTTAAAAAAAATCGTGGTAGCAATTGATAGTGCACATGGAGTGAAAAGAAGCTGGCTGGGTGTTGCTTCAAGCCAGATGTGTGAAATGCAGTATAGAAACAGGCCTTGCTGCTGTGTCTCTGCAGCAAATGTCGGTGATAGCATGGATTGCCTTGCAAAGCTGTGCATGAAGCTTTATACTTTATACTTTATACTAACTTTATACTAACTTTATACTTCACGGCTTGCAGTTCTATAAAATGAATACAGTAGAATTGTTCAAATCAAGTAGCTTAAGTGTCACTTGCAATGGTTATTGTTCCGACTAGTTTCTAAGCTTTTAAACAATTAAGTCTCTCCTAATATCCTACCATTATATTAGTAACTAAGAATGAACTTCATTTCCCTGGCTATGCTCAGCTGCCCATTAAAGCGTTTCTAGAACCGAGGATAAAGGATTGTATTGTGTAGAATGATTCTATAAGCTTGTCTAGCTTTCATTACCTGATATTAAAGAGAATGATAAAAACCACTCCTTTACAGACCCGTCCTGCAATGACTGCAGATTAGCAATCTTCAGATTGAAGAATTCCTGACCATTAAGGAGATATGTAAGTCTATCAACTAAAGGCAATTCCTGGGTTGAAGAATTGAAAATTAGAAGAAGTAAGTGACTATATTAAGCAAGTTTCAGATAGTGCATTAGGTGCTGCTTTGCACAGTGTTGTATCTAAAGATGTGCATTATATCACAAGGTCCTGGGTCAGCCCCGCCTTTATGTACAGAGAGGTTTAAATTTCAAATCTCTATGCCTACTTTATATTTTGTAACTATACATCATATTTGTGCCTTATATTTTACGAATATAAGTTTATAACTCGTAATTATTCCATGAGGGTGAAAACTAGGACTTTAAGTTCCACAGCAATACTAGAGAGGAACAGTCTGTTCTTCCCTAGCTAGTCTTTCACTGGCTGTATTCTTTAGTTTCTTTAAGAATGTTTGGTTCCATTTGCTTTGAATTCCACTAGACCACCAATTCCCATTCTTTTAATGCTGTACACTTTAATACAGTTCCTCATACTATGGTGTCCCCCAACCATAAAATTATTTTGTTGCTACATCATTACTGTGAACCTTTTCAGAGACAGAGGTTTGTCAAAAGGTTACAACGCATGAGTTGAGAAACACTGCTCTAAATATTGGAATCCAGTAATAACATTTGTTACTGGTCCCAGAATTTTATTGCTGACCACTACCATATTCTATTGTCAACTGTACTCTAAGGCAGACCTTGAACTAGCAACTACTAGACTCAGAATAATGGTAGCCCTTTCTGCTCCCATAGCAGTACAATGTATTAAAGTGTCAGTTGTATTTGCGACATTAAAAAAACTGAAAATGACTTATTTTAAGAATTGTGATAATGGAAATATGGAAATTTGTCAGTATGTAGCCTGATTCAGTTTCTATTACTGCATCTGATTCAAGAGCCCCCATGCCTCCTGTGATCGGGAGGTTTCCTCTCCATGCCCAGTACCTCTGTCTGGTTTCAGAATTTGAGTTTAACATCTGATAGCTATTTTTTAATGCCATTAATATCCAGTGGAGATTAGCAATGGCGGAAATTTCAAACAGGAAAGAATAATTTAAAATTTATACAAAAAGAAGGAAGAGAACATGCCCGTTTTAACCTATAAAAAGCACTTAATGCTTAGAACAAATTAAAGCAACATTGGCTGTTCTGCAGAGCCACCTCTGGCATAGAGAAGCAGGAAAGGAAACATAAATGACATGGTTCATATGGACGAGATTATCCTCTGATCATCTCTAAAAGCAACATATTACATTTATAAATGTTCACAAATTTAATACATTTGATATTTGATAGTCAATAATTATTATTAAAATGAAATGTGCAATAGGTACTAATCAAATTTAAAGACCATTTCTCTTTCTCTTAAACAAAATGAGACCAAAATTATGAATTATCAATGAATACAAATTATCTGCATATTGTACTAGGAAATAATTTAATGGACTACAAAAACTATATATTCTCATTCAGTCAACCTCAATAATATTCCTAGACACTTGACAAATGATCCTATAACACAGGACATTATTTTAGAATATGCAAAAAACCTGTAAATTGATGTCTCTAAGGTCCATGAGATATTTCTAAATGACAAACTTTAAATGTTAGTGTACAAAATTCAATTAGCTTATAGAGCTACCCCATCCACATTATTTTCGATATTATCTTTAAAATACAATTTGCATGCCCTTTCCTAGTAATTCTCATTTCTTAATATTCCCTGCATAAGTCTTTCCCCTCATATCTATTACAGCATGTATTTATGTCCTGAGTTGGCAAGTTGCGAGATTCAGTCCTTTGACATTCAAAATATTTTAGTCATAGTATGGGACATGTAATGCTTGTTAGATACATGAAATATGAAGAATGCATACTGATATGAGAATAGCTGGTGATGTCTTTGAAAATATATGAATACATGCTTATTAGTAATGTAGATAAAAATTATTCAGTCATCTATATATGCTAGCTTTATGTCACCGTAACGTAAGCTAGACTCATTGTGGAAGAGGGAACCGAAATTGAGAGATGATTTCACCAGATTAGTCTGTTAGCCAATTTTCTTGATAAACAGTGCATCAATGTGGTACATTTTCTTGATTCATGATTGATAGGGTAGAGCCCAGATCATTCTCGGAAGTTCTATCACATATCTAGCTCTGGCGTGCTATAAAAAGTAGAAAAGGAAGAGGAGGAGTAGAAGGAGGAGGAGGAGGAGGAGGAGGAGGAGGAGGAGGAGGAGGAAGAGGAGGAGGAGGAGGAAGAGGAGGAGGGAGGAGGAGGAGGAGGAAGAGGAAGGAGAAGAAGAAGGAGGAGGAAGAAAAAGTATGGGGAAGCAATGAAGAACCAGCCAATAAGCATTCCTCCATTATCTCAGCATAAGTTTCTGCATCCATGTTCCTGCCTTGACTTCTCTACCCTGACTTCCCTTAATGATGGACTACTACATAGAAATAAAGAAATAGACAAAATAAACTCTTTGTTCCCCAAGTTGCTTTTGCTCATGATGTGTCTTGGTTCCTTCTTTATCTGTGAGAAGAAATACCACAACCAAGGCAAATTAAATGAAAATATTTTTTTTAATATTTTTATACATAAAAGCAATTTATTTTATTTTATTTTTTTATCTTTATTAACTTGAGTATTTCTTATTTACATTTCGATTGTTATTCCCCTTCCCAGTTTCCAGGCCAACATCCCCATAACCTTTCCCCCTCCCCTTCTATATGGGCTTCCCCTCCCCATCCTTCCCCCATTACCACCCTCCCCCCAACAATCACATTCACTGGGGTTCAGTCTTGCCAGGGCCAAGGGCTTCCCCTTCCACTGGTGCTCTTACTAGGCTATTCATTGCCATCTATGAGGTTGGAGCCCAGGGTCAGTCCATGTATAGTCTTTGGGTAGTGGCTTAGTCCCTGGAAGCTCTGGTTGGTTGGCATTGTTGTTCATATGGGGTCTCGAACCCCTTCAAGCTCTTCCAGACCTTTCTCTGATTCCTTCAACAGGGGTCCCATTCTCAGTTCAGTGGTTTGCTGCTGGCATTCGTCTAATGTATTTGCTGTATTCTGGGTGTGTCTCTCAGGAGAGATCTACATCCAGTTCCTGTTGGCCTGCACTTCTTTGCTTCGTCCATCTTATCTAGTTTGGTGGCTGTATATGTATGGGCCACATGTGGGGCAGTCTCTAAATCGGTGTTCCTTCTGCCTCTGTTCTAAACTTTGCCTCCCTATTCCCTGCCAAGGGTATTCTTGTTCCCCTTTTAAAGAAGGAGTGAAGCATTCACATTTTGATCATCTGTCTTGAGTTTCATGTGTTCTGTGCATCTAGGGTAATTCAAGCATTTGGGCTAGTAGCCATTTATCAATGAGTGCATACCATGTGTGTTTTTCTGTGATTGGGTTACCTCACTCAGGATGATATTTTCCAGTTCCATCCATTTGCCCTACTTAATTTCATAAAGTCATTGTTTTTTGATAGCTGAGTAATATTCCATTGTGTAGATGTACCACATTTTCTGTATCCATTCCTCTGTTGAAGGGCATCTGGGGTTCTTTCCAGCTTCTGGCTATTATAAATAAGGCTGCTATGAACATAGTGGAGCATGTGTCTTTGTTATAGGTTGGGGCATATTTTTGGTATATGCCCAAGAGAGGTATAGCTGGGTCCTCGTTGGAAACTTGCTTAAAGTTTCAGAGGGTAAATGCATGATCCTCATGATGTGTAGAATGACATTAGGCAGGCACACGTGGCACTAGAGCAAGGCAGAGAAAGAGTAAGATTAGCCATGGCATGAGCTTTTGAAGCCTCAAGCTCATCCCCAGTGACAGACATACCTCCTCCAATAAAGTCAAACCTCCTAATCTTTCCCTGAACAGTTCCACCAATGAGGAACTAAGCATTCATATGCATGAGCTTATGGGAGACATTCTCATTCAAATCGCCACATGGTGTTTAGCAAAGGAATAGAAACCTTAAGTAAGAAATTTCAGCTGCTATTGGATTATTTTGTGTGTGGATTTTTAAAATTCATATGGTTTATAATAAAATCTAAAGCAAAAATATCATCACTGCATTTCATGAAACTTATTGATGATCATAAAATATTCATAACAAGTTGGAAACTACATTTTAATAAAAGTTCATAAAAGGAAAGTTGAGAATCAAATATCAAATGCTGAATTATATTAGAATTTGAAATGATTTTTCTCCTCACCTCCTACGTCATCTACATGGTGTAAAGAATAATGCATAAATATTAAGAGAGACTTAATAAATACCATTTATATATAATGTATGTGTTACATGCATGGATCTGTTCACACATACACATGTCTTAGAGAATGATTTTCTATATGTCTCTGTGTTCTAACTCAAGTCCTAATTCAAACCCTATGTATTGAATAATATTATAATGTATTAAGCGTATTTTATTTGTTTATATCTAATGGAACTCTCATTTTTCACACATACCATTAGTGTAGCAATAACATTCTTTCGGCTACCTTCTCCTCTATAAAGTAGCATTCCAGCTGACATTTCCATTGTTAGTAAACTGATTCCACTCACATTCTTTAAGGAAATGATTGGATTTAACAGGAAGTCTGGGTGGTGTTTTTCTACAGCGGGGAAGGGAGGTGTGACTTGAAGGAAAATATTAAGTTTTGAAATTGAATTGTTCTTCTATGAATTACTTCCAAATATTTAAGGCAAGCCTGTAACTCTTTCAAATCTCTAAGAAACGCTTTAAAAGAGGAAGCATCTCAATAATTCGCTCAAAATACTTTTACCTCTTCAATCAGGAAGAAGAAATTTCTTTTGTAATTGAAGCCCAATCTTAGTATCCAGTATTATCTAACATATACTTAGCCTTTCATATATGTAAAGAAATGTTAAAATTTGTCCAAAGAGTGGTGTCAAGTTTTCCCTCAGCAATATATGTGGGAAACACACACACACACACACACACACACACACACACACACACACTCATTTTTATACGATGATTTTTACAAATATATCAATCATGAAGGTCACTGTCCTGTATAGTTTTATGACAACTTGATACACCATAGAGTGATCTGAAGGGAAGGATCCAAGGAACCTGAACTGAGAAAATAGCTCCATAAGACCCGTTTGTAAGGTAATTTCTTAACTAGTGATTGATGTGGAAGAGCCCAGACCGTGGTGGATGGTGCCATCCTTGGGCTGGAGGTCTTGGGGTTCTATAACAATGTAGGCTGAGCAAGCCATAAGGAGCAAGCCCTTCTCCATGGCCTCTGCCTGAGCTCCTGTCTCCTGGTTCTTCACTTCATGAGTTCCTTCCTGACTTCCTTCGGTTATGAACAGTACTTGAAAATGTAATCAGAATAAACCCTTTTCTGCTCCAACTTATGGTTTCACCATGGTGTTTCATCACAATAACAGCCCTAAGTAAGACAGGAAGAAATTGCAAACGCTGTTAATAGTGGCCAAAGGCTGGGGAAAGGCTAGGAAGGCCAGAGAGGTTTTGGAACTACTGATGCATTATTCTATCCCCCTCCAACACCTTCTCGGCCATTCTAGGGCACTGTGGCAGTGAGATTAGCACTCGGTAAAGGATGAAGGGATAATGGTCCAATCTGCAATGCTAACTGCTCTGCGTATTAGTTACACATGTGTGTATGTGTCCATGTAAGGCGATTGAGTGTAAGGCTCAGTATAAAAGACGGAACTCATGCCTAGCACTATTAATAAGCCCAAGAATTTAACAGCAGATAGGTCACAAGCCCTAGGAAAAAGCCTCCTACAATTCTAAGAAATGAACATAGCATTAACGTAAACCTTCATCAGCATTCCTTTATTATTATGTGTTGTCACCATGTACAAGTTCAAGCAGGTAGACATGAGTAGGAAAACATGAAAATGACATATTTGTAAATCATCGGACATATGTGATTGCACCTAAGTATAAAAAAGTTCAAAGACTGCACCAGCTGCAATTCTACTCAATAGAAGAAAAGAAAATTTTTAGTGATTGGCTAACTTCAACTTATTCAGTTGCAACTAACATTTTAGAGGACTTCAAATTTATCGTTTAATTATAATATTAAAACCTATCAAAAATTCTTAAAGAAATATGACTAGTTAATAGATATCAGTGGCAATGACATTTAATTTGGTAGATTATTCCTCATGAGGATTTACCATGAAACACATTATTTTGTGAAGTTAATATAGTAACTCCAATGACACATGAATACAGTAAAGCAGAGAGACCACGTATTTAACTGCATATTTTACTTTCTGGTACAACATGATCAATTTTCTTTATAAATAGTTGAAGCTTAATTGTCAAATATGTTTTGAATGCTGAAAAATAAATACTGTGCAATAGATATCATTGCAATCACGTTTGTGGAAAATTGTATTTTCTATTCTCTAAGAACTAGAAGTTTAAGAATGAGTCAGATTCTCTCTTCGAACTTGACTTAGCCATATTTGTTAAATTTACCATAACTTTTTCATTTAAACTAAAGAACCACCAATTCCAGGCTCTGGTTAAAAGCCAGACCTCGAAGTCTCCTATTATTCCAAGAGTAAATTTGCAAATATTTTATTTTCTTAATTTGCCTCAACCTCTGGATTGGTCCCAGGCAGTTCTCATTCAACTCCAAGTTGAACAAGAGCCCTTCAGTCTCACAGTGTCTCATCTCTATCCCAATTTGTCTTGGCTGATTGCTCCCCACTGTGGCTGCACTTTTTCCCTAACTCACACAGCTGACACCACATGTGAGCACTGTTTGCAAGACAGTACTGCCAAGTGTAGCCACTCACAGGGAACCCAGTTAAAGGACAGCCATCTGGGATGAGAAACTTTGACATCAATAAGAACCAGGATCTATAACATTTATTGCAGCGTTTATTACAGCCCAGTGGATTGCACGATTCAAAGTATCTTGGTCCTTCATGACTATCCATACGAATCTATCTTAAGCATCTAAATATAAACCCAGAGAATCATTTAAAAAAACAAGCAAACACAGAACAAAAGTAAAACAGGACTCATTTAAATTGGTCCACTGTGCTTTGAGCATCAGGAAACCTCAACCCAGTATATGATTGATGGATCATGAAAGCCAGTCCTGAAAAACAAAACAAAATGACAAAACAAAACAAAAAAACTGAACCTGTGTAGCAAATGACTATTGACCTGATAAAAATATTTAATTTAAAAGTCCTAAAAATGTGAATATAATTAAATGGCTCACTGTAAAAGATAAAAATTTGAGGGAATTCTGTTTTTACCTGGATTCATATGGCCAGATACGAAAGCAAATTTTTTCTCCTTTCCCATCAAAATAATTCTGAGTTAACTACTGAGTTATCAGAGGAGACATTCATGGAAGACCAGGAAAAATTCACTAATAGGCTTTGGGAACATTTTTTGAGATATCTAAGTGCTTAGCAGAATTTTGGGGAGTTTATGATAAAGTCAAAAGAGTCTTTGGTTTCATGGGTTTGAACTTCTGGGTTCAGACAGAAAATGTCTCTAGACAAGGAAAACATGCCTCTAGTCTGTAAAAGCCATTCAGTGAACAGTCATAAATTGAGATATAGCAGACCACCCATGGTTCTCCATTAGCATTGACAAACTAACACAATTAAATGTAAAAAAAAATCACCGAATATCTCTCTCAATTTTTGGCCAAAAGTGAAGTAAAATGGCTTCCCTAAAACATTTGAAAATTTAACATACACTCAAGTATATTTTAGCTGATATTATAAGAGTATTTCCAGTGAAAGGAAATTAGCTCAAGAGATAAACTAAGACAAAGGAAGAAAGTATAAGTGGAATACGAAAAACAATGACTAAAAATACATTTCATTACATCACATAGGAAAAGGACCATTAACTCTAAGTTATGAAATCCTCCATACATGCTTTTAATAGTGTGTGCACATGGTATAATGATAGAAATCAAAAGATAGCTTTGTATCCATCCATATTAATCTCTTAGAATTCAAGTGTAACTGTGATCAATAAAGAGATGATTTTAATTGTTTTAAACCCACTGGTTCATAGGAAATGAAAGCAGAAACACATTAAAAACGCTAAGGCGTAGAAGACATATCAATTTGATACTGTGCTGAGAACTCTTCAGAAGGCTTAGGAAGTCATGCACTCAGAAGGTGGTGGCTGAGAAAGGAAATTGAAGCGAGATCCATCTAAGTGGTAGCTGTATGTCTGCACTTGACCTGATCCGTCTAGCCATCACTCCCTCATCCTGTGCATGTACAGCATTTGCTGACTGGAAATAAGAAGGACAGGTTGTGTCTGAACTGAGCAAAACTAGGACAAGAGCAGATGTACCGTTGCAAAGCAGGCAAGCGTATAATGAGAAAACAGGAAGATCTAAATACCATCAACAAAACTGAATAGTGAAAGTTCCTGTACTTTTTCCTCTGCCTGTTTAGTAGAATGCTAGGTTACAGCATGTGTGCAAAGGTAAATAATGTTTCCAAAGGAAGTCTGGCCAGCCTGGGTGGGGAAGACTCTGGTAGGGAAAGAGGTCCAACAATGAACAACCAAGCAACCTTCCTAGGAATCTCTCAGTAGACTCCATTGACATGTGGAGAGATTGTGGTCAGTTTTCCTGGCCCTTCACTCTGAAACACAGTAAGAGCCCTAAATTAATAAGTGCTATATGAAATCTTCACAAAGGGAAGATAGTAAAAAGAAAATGGGGGGGATAACTGTATGAAAAGGAAGATGAAAAGAATATATCATTAATAATCAAAGGATGACACTATATCCAGGACTGAAGAACTCACAATTTTCAAGATAAAGAACAATGAAGGGAATTTTCAACATATTGAAGATGAGCAATGTTATAAAAGATAAACGTTGGTTAGAAAAAATTAAAATAATGGAAAACAAGAACATCCCAGAAAATTGGAGATCAATGGAAAATATTTTATATTAGAATAAATAAAAGAGATTTATAGATAGAAAAAAAAACAGGAAAATAAAAATCACCCATGATATATTATTTAAGAACATTGTAACTAATTGAGGTCTTAGGATTCTAAGTTAAAATGCTTACTTACTGCCTGCAACTGAAGGCCAAACAGATTCTACACTGAGGTTATCATGATGAAAGTCTGATTAGAGAGATTCTCCAGGATTATACAAAAAGACTCTGGAATGTGCATGTAAAACCAGAAGTGAAAATGTCTTTTTTCTGCTAAAGCCATTCCCTCAGAATTCTTGAAAGAAATCACCAACTTAACAGAATTCTAGTTAGTCACACATACCAAAACTTAAGTGTAAAGATGTTAGAGAAACAGTCAGGCAATGAATGTCTGAAATATTCACCTCCATTCTATTATCTTTTCATTGATGACCATTGTTTTGATTTATTGCTTTATGAAGGCCTCACAATTTGAATAAATTGCTATTTCTTTCTAAGTCTTGGAGTCTCAACCATAGATAAAGATTTGCAAAGAACTAGGGAATGCTAAGAAAAACATAGCGTTCCCTAGGGACGAGCCACTCCCTGAGCTATGTGGTCAGTGCTGAAATCTTACACACACACACACACACACACACACACACACACACACTCACACTCACACACGTAACATTTTACAGACTGAATGGGTTGTATTTATAAAAACAACAATTAAAAAAATAAAGGCCATAAATCTGAGAGGGCAACAGGAAGTACATGCAAGGATTGAACAGAGGAAAGGAAATGGGGAGAGATGATGTTATATTTTAACCTCCCCCACCATTCTTAAAAATACCATGGAATAAGGCAGCACAAAAATCAGTAAGAAAGCAAACAAGATTTGAGAAGACAGAAAATCTAATACTGAAGAAAGATTGTTATAGGAAACTTTACGCGCCAACTCAATTATAGAAGTAGTATAGGTCGGGCCAGTATTTTTTATTCTTTCATTGACTTAACCATGTACTGTTAAAGGTCTCATTCTGTCTTTGGAAAATACCTTTTTGTTGAATTCTAACAGCTGGAAATAAACTGTTTATTTCTAGAGGCAAAAAATTTAGAGCAGCTCCAATGTTTCTTGTCATTTGCCCACTGTGCACGGAATGTCTGATGTGCCCACCAATCCTGCCAGTAGGAATTCTTGCATTTGAGGACCTACTATTGACCTCAAGCTTTGGCTCCTTCTTTGTAACAGACATTATGCAATTTATCTTCCCTAGAAAGCTTTAGCCTAACGATGCATTTGCAGCCCCTTGGGTTTCCAGTGTTTTAGTTTTTATATTGTTTATGTGCAAGTCAGAAATGATGTTTAATCATTGAAAGCCAATTAAAATAAGAAAGGTAAAGTTTGACCAGAATGTGTCAAACTAATGGAAACAATAAAAATCTCAAAATAGAAAAAAATAAAAAGGTCAAATCTTGGATAATTCATATGAACTGTATAGATCATAAAACTAAGAAGCATAATGTCTTGATACATTGTACAACCTGTGATCCAAACATGAGAGCTTTCCCCATGATATTTCTGTCATGATACAAGTTAAATTTCACCGATCTGAAATATAACATAAATGGTGTTTGGAAGGATGGAAATAATTGTGTTCTGACAAATTTTAATTTATCACATTAAATATACATACTGGAAATATAAAAAAAGTGAACTTTCGATAAATGAATTTAGGCTACATTTAAATCTGAATGAATTGCAATCTTTTTGGAAAGCAAAAGTTGACAGAACTGAAGTCATTAGGTTTCAATTTTAGTTAAGGACTCTTATAATTATTTCCCAAAACAATAATCTGAAGGCAGAAGATAATGATGATAGGTTTTCTTCTATTTTCATAAAAGAAAGTACTGTGGCATATTTATGTCCTAATCCTGAGGCTTGTGTGTCCATACATGTTTATCTTAAGCAAACAATAAGCAATATGAGGCAAAGGAGAGCAAAGTCAGAAGAGGGAATGATGCTTGTCAACACACGAGGGAGATATGTACTGACCTGAAGATACACGGCTATACCAAGAGCTTCTTAGAGGCAGGGGAGATCACATAATGTATAATGGGAAAAAAACTTCGCCCAACTTACTCTGGGGAAGATTTTTACGTGGTCTGGAAAGCCATAAAACGTATTTAACAACCTCTACTCAAAGAAACTAAAATAAAGCCACAAAACCAACTAATCTTTATATTAATGGTTAATGTTATGAAAGGTAAGAAACAGGATTGCTATGCCTTTGAAGAAAAAAATGCAGGTGTAGTGAAGCAAGAGACGTAAAAGATTTTGCATTTTTTTCATTTTGACCTAGACAATTTTCTTAATTAATTAATTAGATCTGTACAAAGTGGTGTCTATGTAAACTCAATCTGCATATTTTCCTAAGAAAAAACATAGAAATTATTCTATGTGTACAGAGAACACTGAATGATGCTCGTATGAATAACACAATCCATCCATTTAAGGAGCTGCTTTTAGCCATTAGAAATCAGACTATATGAGAGCAGTGAATTTGGAACTGAAACGTTTTGTAACCTGATAGTAAACTAAAAAGCTAAACATGAAATTATACACATGGCACAGTCCCAATTTAAAATAAGGTTCCTGTAGGATGTGTGTGTGTGTATGTGTGTGTGTGTGTGTGTGTGTGTGTGTTTGCGCGTGCACGTGTGTTTATGCAGACAACTACACATTAACTAGTAGCAAGAAAATAACTGAAAGTAACACCCAAATTTAGTGGCAGTGGCTGCTAAAGAATGAGATTACAGGTGAAGTGTTCGTGCTTTCTCTACTTTTGTTGATTGTCTAGTAACACTTTCTGTCAGAAACAGAATTCCAAACAGTGAGTTGAAATCCTCTTCAATCGAACTGGCAAGTGACCAGTGAGGAATGAACAGTCCACTAAGGTATTTGATTGCTGGTATAGACTTAGTCTTAGTACTGGTAGTAGCAGCCCAAAATAACCAATAAAGCTTGTTCACACAACTGTGCTGACAATGATATTAATGCCTAGAACAACACAGAAGTTAGCTGAGGGAAAACCATGCTGGGTTCAGATGAATGAAAACCAGAGCAGGGCAAAAGCAACTGGAAAATTATGAAAGTGACCAGGAAAAGTGAATGCTACGTTCAAGATTCCAACCTGGGTGGGCAGCTCGGTAGGAAGGGACCTCCTCTAGGGTTTAGGTTCACTGACCACAAGTGGAACTGAGCTTATTACAGCAGGCCCAAGTGAGGCAAGGAGCTACAAAAATGTTCTGCCCTAGGAATGCAGCCCAGAAACACCACTCCCCACCTGAACGAAGGAGAGCAAATTCCAGCATTTCTCAATTCAGGAAACAAACCTAAGGAGCCAACACCAACCAAGACCTCCTCCGCTCTGTTATTAAGACAGAGAGCCTCTGCCAGAGCATGACAAATACAGAGGCGGATTCCCGCCACCAACCATTGAACTGAGAACAGGGTCCCCATTGGAGGAGTCAGAGAAAGGATTGAAGGAACTGAAGGGGTTTGCAACCCTATAAGGACAACAATACCAACCAACCAGAGCTCCCAGAGATTAAACCACCATCCAAAGAGTACACATGGACAGAGCCATGGCTCCAGCTGCATATATAGCAGAGGATGGCCTTGTTGGGCACCAATGGGAGGAGAAGCCCTTGGTCCTGCCAAGGCTGGACCCCATGCCACCCCAGTGTAGGGGAATGCCATGACGGGAAAGCTGGAAGGGTTGGGTGGTTGGGTGGGGAAAAGGGAATAACATTTGAAATGTAAATTTAAAATATCGAATAAAAAAAAGAAAGTAGCATATCTGAAAAGAAAAACTGTCAGAATCTCACGCCGTTATCTATCTCAACTCTTTATGCATAGATTATTTCTCAGGCCCAATCACAAAAGAGGACAGGGCAGAGTTCTACATTAAACCAGGAGAGTTTTGAGGTTAATTCACATGATAGCACATGTTGATAAGTGATATAAACTACTTTTGACGTATTAAAAAAATCAACGAAGTGAGATTGAATAACTGCTTCTCCTTAAGTATCTGTATATGTATAAGCACACATAATTCTGTGTGTTTAGTAGCTCCAATTGCCCTTTTCATTAATTCATTATCCAACTGTCTTACATATGACATTAGTATTCCTCAATCATTAAGGGATATATACAGACAGCTTGATCTAGATCGCCTTTTATTACTGTTATAAAAACACCATCACCAAAAGTCCCTTGGGGAGAAAAGCATGCGTCTCATCTTGCAGTCTATCATAGAAGGAAGCCGTGGTCGACACTGAAGGCAGGAGCTGAAGCAGAGAGAATGAGCGCTGCTCCTCTCTTGCCTGGATTGCTCTCAGGCTCAGGTTCAGCTCCTTTTCTCAGACTTCCTAGGGCTGCCTACCAAAGATGGAACCACACACAATGGCTAGGCCTTCCAATACCAACCGTTAAATAAAACAGCGTCTCACAGACTCCCATGCGTGGGAAATTGTTTTATTTAATGATCGATATCAGGTGAATGTCTCTTCTCCCTTGAGGTTCCCTTTTCTCAGGTGACCCCAATTTGTGTCAAGTTGAATACAAAACTAAAACTAACCAGCTCAACACTCTATGAGTTACTCACACTCTTCTTCAAATTTCCTGGAAGGTAAATGTTGCAATAGCACGTAATAAAAGTAAAATAGTCAAGATGTACTAAGTATTAGTCAATTTATGATCTGAGGACTCTAAGATTAGAACAATGCTCTTACAGTTATGGAAAAAAACAGTGCAAAAAACAAATTGGTTGTGTTTTGAATGTTTTTATATCAAGGAGAAAAGGGTTGTTTTGTTTTAAAGAGTTTTTGTTTTGCTTTTTTGCCATTTATATTGATCAAAAAATCAATTTGAGTGGATTCATATGTAAATGGACTGTATTTATCTGTATAAAGCAATGTCTGATGAATTCAGATATCTATTGCAATTTCATAAAGCAAAGGTAACCAGCTCACAGGTTTGTATGGGTGGATGATAATTTCTTTAAAATTACATTTATTAATAAGAGGAATTCGTGATATCTGGACATAATTTATTATTAATTTTCATGAGAAACAAAATCAGAAAATATCAAGAACAAAATCACTTCTACATATAACATGGTTACTGTATTGAGGAGTCATTTTTTTAACCTAAAACTGATATTAAGAACATAAAGTAAGTGATCAGGTTGGAATTCCATAAATTTAGAAAGACCAAAAAAAACCAACAACAATAAAAAAAATAAATAAAACTCCAAAATCCTGAACTCTGCCTCCATGCTCAAGTTAAGCAAACTTCTAAATCAAGCTAAGAATAAGAAAATTAAATTCAAAATCATGATAGGCATGATATAAGGTTTTTCCACAGGTCTCTATATTAAACCTAGGTAGAAATATCACAGCAAACCTTATTTAACTATTGTATCATTGTCACTTTTACTATTGATTGGTTTTATGCAATGTAATTATTATAATGCTATTTGGTGGTTTCTTTTGGTGAGTGCTTTGAGTGGCTTGAGACTTCCCACATAATGACTCTATTGCAAAGGTGACTTGTGAGTGGATGTTTCAGTTACATTCTGAATCATAGGGAGTTAAAACTTTCCTGGATTCCACAAAATACAAAAAAATAAAATATGAAAAAAATTTGTATTGCCTTCATCATTAAGTTAAACTTTGTCCTACAAATAAAATAAAATATGAAAAAATATCATCACTGAAGGCAGAACAAAAATAATACAAAGTATAAAAGGAAAAATATAAACAAATACATTGGCGCTATTTCATCTGGTACATGCTGATAACTTGAAGTCTGTTCTTTTTTAATTCTGGCGGCTTGGCCCAAAGAAGAGAGAAAAGCCAGAGACCAAGTTTTAAAGACAGGTCTTTTTAGGAAGCCAAAATAGAACTCTCAGTCAGCCCTAGCTGCCAAAACAAAAAATCTAACGAGGTTAGAAAAATCAAACTAATTGTATTTTTGGACATCTACTATGTGCTTTAACCCTATTGATTTGTGAAAATCAGAGTGTTTTATTTTCATGCTTATGTTGGCATAACCTTTTAGTCAAAGTCTCATACCCAGTCTGGATAAAGTAGTGCTACCTAAAATAATAGTCCCAAAGAGAACCATTAATATTATAATTCAGTCAACACTTGCGTTTAAGTCATAATTAACAATCAATTACTAAACTTCCATAATAAATTAGAATCTGAGATCAATATAAATCTAGACAGTTCTCCTTTAATTCTAAGGTGATTTTTGAAATAATGGTCCTATTGTACTGGGCCATCCCATCTCTAATATTTTTTTAATCTGAAAAAAAAAGCGGCATGCACAGTGAGATGTATAGTTTCATTACAATAAATGGAACATTTACACATGGAGACTGCCCCATATTCAGTACATATGCTGCACCGTTTGTCCTTAAGTCTGGGGATTTCCTTCAGTTGGCATGAATTATAGGAGAGGTACCTAACACCCAGACTGAGTGAGTTATTCTAGCTTACAATGGTGTTGGGGAGAAAAGCACATAAACCAGAGGATGTCATTAGACCAGTGACAATGGAGGAGAAAATATCCAGCGCTGACAGCCCTGCTCACTTGCAAGCTGATGGGTGTCAATGTGCAGAGCAGTACAGACAGAGCGGCTTAGGAAAGGGTTTGCTGCATCTGGTGAGAAAGGAACTACAGCAGCAAAGAGAGAACGAACGAAATATTGTATGGCTGCATTAGCTCCATCGAGGAGACGCAGACACAATGAGCCTACAGTATGCATAGGGAAGGAACTAACCACACGTCTTAATGCAGTCTTTGTGCTTCAGCTGTAAAACAGGTTCTGGACTTGTAGTTAGCATGGCTGCACAGATGGGGTCCGTTCCCCTTTATTCTGCAGGATTCCATATTCTAATTATGACTTGCAGTGCTTTTGGCATGAAAGCAAAGCCACCGATGTGACCTAGAGGAGGTAGGATAAAAAGCCAGGCTGGTGAACTCAGATGTCTGATCCTTTTCGCTTCCCTTCCCCCACCCCTCCTGCTAATTCAGTCTGAGTTTTTTTGACAGCATTTGGAATTCTTCAAGGTCTCACTGAAACAACAATGGAAGATTCTCGGAAGCAGCTCAATAGTTAAACTAATGGGGGAGGAGGCCTAGGCTGATTAACAGCGTGGCACAGAAAAGGCATGGATAAGTAAAGTGCTAATAACTGATTAGTGTATGAAGACCTCAGAGGAAGTGCTGGAGTGGTCCAGCATTGTAGTACAGAATCTGTATCAGCACATACAGGGCTCCCACGCGTGGGGCACTTCACTTTGGCCATAAATGTTGAGTTGCTCAATTCTATTTATTTCACTTTGGCCATAAATGTTGAGTTGCTCAATTCTAATTTTATCATAAAATTAGTTGAAATGTTAACTTAAATTTGCTGTATTATGTTTCTCTGTTTTTAATCATTTCTAGTAGAGCCTTGTGAATTTTCTCTTCTCTATAAGGTAGTGTGTAAATGTTGAGGTCCAGAACTCAAATCGGATTTCAACATCCCATGAGCTGTTTTGAAGAACAAATATCCTTAGCAATAAATTATTCTCATGGAATCTCTACTGCTGTAAATACAGCAAATAATCTGACATGGTATTTATATATGGGCTATGAATATACTAAAATTATTCTCAGTCAGTGCCATCCTGTTGAAACACTTAAAGATGATTCTCTCTTTCTCTTCCCTCTGATGTCTGATGTCTTACCAACAACATTGGCCACTTGAAAATCAGGGAGACAGTTTTACTCTTTCAGTAAACAGGTAACTCACTGAAGAGATATGTGCTAAATTCCAGCTACATGTCAATCTTATGAAATAGAACAGAGTATATATCCACAAGAAAAGGGTGTCTATAGTATATAAGACAAAAAACATTTAGTAAGCTATAAATTGAAAGGTCTCATAGAAAGACTAAAGGAAAGAATATCTAAATAAATAAATTAGACTTCAATTATAATAAACAGAAAACATTTCACCGAGAAAAATAAATGTATCTGTGAAGTAAAAACAACACAGCCACAGATTTATGGTAGAACATTGTTCTATGTTGCAAACACTTTGAAGGTAGATGATACATGGAACATGGGAGGAAGAGTTAGGTTAGTAATAAGACCATAGGAGATAGCCACTGAAATACAATCAAAAAAGACCATGTGGATCAATGTGAGAATATTGGTCATTACATTAAATACACTGAGTAACCATCAGAGAGTTCATATCAATGAATGGTTTGTTTAGACTTATACTTCATAAGCCTGTTATTGATAATAAACCATTGGGGTTACAAAAGCCAAGTGAGCCCATCAGCTAGAAGATGGAAAGAACTAGGAGTGAACAAATAGACACAAGACCATACTGCATATGCATTCTAAACTTTGGATGAGTAGAGCTTGGTGACAGATTAGAAACAGGGCATGAGAAAGGGTCCAGCAAATTTGCTGTGAGGAGAAAAGTGAAGCATGGAGGACCATTAAACAAGAAAATGGAGATTCCAAGAATTAGATTTGGAGAGAAATATAGGATTTAGAATGTAATTTTAGGTTTGCTAAGTATCAAGTACCATGTTATATTAAAACGGAGAAATCTTAAGTAGAAAGATTCACATATTAGAACCTTGGAGTTTTTACTAGGGAAGGGTAACTTGTGAAATCATGAAAAGTATAAGACTGGCAAAATAGTGACTGGAAAGAAGAGAGTCCCAGAGCTGAGGCATTTGTGATCCTAGAGATTGACAACTGTATCCAAAGAATCTAGGAAGTATTAGTCACTGGGTTCATTAAGGAGAAAGAAGAAAATAATAAATAAATAAATAAATAAATAAATAAATAAATAAATAAATAAATATCATTTTAAACTTCAGAGTCTGATATTCCAGAAGCTATGGAGGGGGCTATATAGGATGAAAAATATCAAATTATAGTAATGGGTCAGGTGAGATGGTAAAGAGGAACTAACCACTGGGTAAAGCAGAGTGGAGTGCATTATTGTTAAATAAATTTCATTAGAGTGGCATGCTCAGAAGCCTCGATAGTGAAGATTTAATATTCAAAAAGGAAGATACCAAAAGAATTGGGCATATTTAATTTGGACAGTATTTGGAGAGGTTCTTTGGTGAAAAATCAGAGCAGTGCTAACTGGCAAGGATAGATCCAATAAGTTCCTTTTTCACAGGGGAGAAATAAAAGCAAGTTTGTGTGTTATTATAAATGATCCAGTAAAACAGGAAAAAATTATACAAGTGATATGGGGATATGTTTAGAGGAAGGAAACATATGCTAAATGGAGGCTAGGAATAAGAGCACCCTTAAACCAGCATTGGCCAAGTAGTGCATTCAGGCAGGTCATAGTTATTATGCTAGATACTTAAGGATGCTCTTTCTGATTGCTTCTGTTTTGTTTGAAAGAGGTCATCAGCACAAGTTAGGATCTAGGAGAAAGAATAGAAGTTTGAATAAGGGAGAAAAATAGAAAATATTTCTCAGAGAGTGTGACAAAATGAATAGATGGAAAAATATAGTATGATTTCATGTAGCATTTATACCCCAATTGAGACTAGAGGTCATAAATTTAAAGAAAGACAATTATTCTGACTGTTTTCAGCAGCCACTTACACTTGGAGGTATAGAAGCAAATAAGAAGGAAGAGAGATGAATTTAATCACAGTTTAACCATGAAGGAAATTCTGGAAGAGAGACATACCTCAAGGAGAGTTCTTAGAATAATGGATCATGGAATGCCAGGTGGGTAAATGAAGGGATATAAAAGTGTGACCAGGAATAATGAAAAGTATTATATCAATTCATTTGTGGCCTCTCTGATACAATGAGACATGGACAAGAAAGGCAAAAGGTACTTATGTGGAGAAAATGCCTAGGGATGAGAGGTTGCGAGAAGCTGACAACTGTGTATATAAGCGAAACCATGCAGTATGTCTACAATGCTGGTTGTCCCACATAGATGAAAGGTGATCTTTTCAGAATAGAGGCAGTCAGAGAAGTAAGAAGCCCCAGTAAGAAAGAAGCAACCACAGAGATTTTGGAAGTCACCAAGAGGTGAGTCAGGAGTTATTTGAGGAATGCAGTTTTATGAAAGATACTATTGAAGGAAAGTAGAGCAAACTGAAGCTCAGTAAATGAGAACAAGCAAGTCTCATAGTGAGCATGGACGTGGCAAGGATTGAGGCAGCCCGAGGAAGAACCACATCTCTTCTGTTTCCAGGTTGGGTTAGCAGAATGATAGAGAAAAGAAGCGCCCAAGAATGTTGCAGGGCAACAAAAATGTCTTCATAGGAGAATTGATATAACTCTTAAGAATGGTTCTTAACCTTGTATACTGAGCTTATAAGTAGATTCCATGGACATTAACTAGATGGATGGATGGATGGATGGATGGATGGATGGATGGATTGATGGATTGATGGATTGATGGATAGATGGATAGAAGGATGGGTGGGTGGGGAGATGGTGATGTGTTTCAATGAATATGTTTCAGTTTTATTTTTTTATTGGATATTTCTTTATTTACATTTCAAATGTTATTCCCTTTCCTGGTGTCCTGTCCATAGTCCCTTATCCCCTCCCCCTCCCCTTCTTCTATAAAGGTGTTCCCTTCCCCATCCACCCCCTTACCCCCCCAAATTCCCTACAATGGGGGTCCAACCTTGGCAGGACCAAGGGCTTCTCCTTCCACTGGTGCCCAGCAAGGCCATCTTCTGCTACATATGCAGTTGGAGCCATGAGTCAATTTTATTGTGGAATAATTCTTCTTCAAACTTTCACAAAATGTCTGTTCAACCTGCTTTTCAGATATTAAAGTCATTTTGGTAGCATTATTGACATTCTCTGTTATAGTCTGCAAAAACTAAAGATTCATGTACAAACTATTGGCTTTATCCCAGGTAGGTTGACCAAGCATAAATAGGAAGAATATAAAGTTAGTTAAGTATTATTTTGCTATTAAGTGTGTCCTCTCCAAGAATAATAAATGTCACTCCCATTGTGCATATATGTCGAAACTTCAGCTATATAATTTAAATATAATTAGGACAATCCCAGGATGGCAGCTGAAAGAATTCCAAGTAGACAATCAGAAGAAACAATCTTCTAGAACTTAAAATGTCCCATGATTTTGAAAATCGAAAGCTGTAACTGCTGATATTTAGATCCAACAATTGAAATCCATTCATATATGTCTTATAATATGAACACCGAAACACACTGAGACTAAATATAGAACAATGGTGCTTGAAAGGAAGAAATGCATTTGGCATTCTACAAGGAGAGAGAGAGAGAGAGAATCAAGTAGGGTTGCAGAAAGAACTGAAAACCCTCAAGGCAAGCCAGCAAAGAAAGAAGAAGTTCTCTTTCAAGTATAAATTGGCCTTTGTTGAATTTTAACAAGCCCTCGAAGGACAGATTCCTGGAGATGCCTAGAGTCCTTCATTTAAGGTGAAAATACTTTACACTTTCTCTCAAACAAAGAAATCGCACCGCTGGCAAGGAGCCAGAGCTTGCACATTTTTTTGAAGCACCACAGGAAAGAGAAAAGAGGGAGGCCAAGCCCTTCCACGTCAAGACTGTGGAAAGAATGCGTCCACTTCCCAGAGTCCTCTCTGGTGGCAGTTCTGGGTCTGATTAATGAGTCCTCCCGTGCTCCTGGCCTTGCTGCCCCCAGGGCTGCTCCACAGTTTCAATTTCCACCCCGAATCTGGAAGTGCCTCGTCAGTGAAGAAAGCCCCGAAATGTTGTGGAGGGAATAAAAGGGAAATGCAGATATTAGTGCTACCTGGCCTGCAGGAAATTTGAACAGTATCAAGTGAGATGCCCCAAAGAGCTGCTGAAATGTAAGATAAAGTTCAGAATGAGAGGACTCTGTCATGAGCATGAATTTCATCTGCGAAGGGGACAAGGAGGTCAGGGTTTAGTTAGAAGTTTATTAGTCGGTAGCATGCACCATCACTCTCTCATTCCTCCCGGCTCTAAGCTCGGACTTCTCCAAGTCACAGCTGCTATGAGCTCTTCATTATTGCACTTAACCTCCTGAAAGGTCTGTGCCATTTGGGTGGCTGTGCTACAATAGCATATTTGTAAGCTATTATTGATTTCAGTATGTGAATTAGATATCTGTGAACACGTCTAGTCCTAATACCACTTGAACTTACATGCTATCTGCTAGAGGTTCTCTTTGTTTTACAAATATTTAGCCGTTTAATGTCTCAAACACACCTCTGTGGCTGTTGAAACTAAAGCAGGGAACAAATGCGACCCATCCAGGGTCCATATCTGGAAAATGGAAACTCTGGGATTCAGTCCTGGCAGTGTGTCTCCGGGGATCTTACACAGGCACTGCCTTACCTGCCATTCTTTTCGAACAGAAACCGATTCTGTGACAGAGAGATGCATCTTTCAGAGCGAACTACATGCAGGTGTTAAACAAATAACAATCTGGAACTTGTTTATATGAAAGTCAGCTTCCTGACAGAACTGAAAAAAAAACTTATATGAACAATAAAAAGTAGACAAGCTCAAGCCAGACAAAACTCCAGTATGTTAAAGGGAGGTAAGCCCAACTTTTCGCCCCCAGCTAAGGAGCCATTGACAATGGGTAGCTGCTGAGATTAAGAAAGTCAGTGTTCTTTAAGGATGAGGATCCTAGCGGGTTAACCACACTCCAGCACAAGGTCACACATCCAAGAGCATATGAGCAGCATCTAGTTTACTTGACAGGTTTTGTTTTTCTTTTAAGAGGACTCAAAGTTGAATGTGCAGAGAAGGGAGTTGCAGTGGTCCAAGTACATTATACATAATTCTCAAAGAGTTAATGAAAAGTAAGCAGACAAAAGATGTGTGTAAAGAAAAAGAAAAAGATATTTGAGAAGACAACAGGAAGTTGGTTAAGAGTTGAGACTAAGCGTGAATGCTGTCTTCTGTTTCCAAGCTTTGCAGAGTTAGGCATCCTCCTTAAGACTTGGCTTTCCTTTCTGTGCTATGGGGAAACAACAAGATTGCTTTAAATATCAAAGGGAACAATGAATGTTAGGTAATACATACTGTATACAATAAGAGAATAATAAGTAATTAACGACATACATTTAATATGTATTTCCTTAAGCCTATTAGTCATCAGAGCCTGATGAAATCTAGCCATTTACTTTATTTCCAGAATCTGTGTTTAAGGAATGTATTACATGGACCACCACCGATTGGAAAATGGCAGGGACAGTTTGCACTTCAAGAATATATTAAAATGTGTTGTAACACATCCAGATTACTGACAATACAATGTGAATAATTAAAGATTAGAGAAATTGAGGTCCCATGCAAGATAAATCAGAACCGGTAAAAAAAATCCTACTTTGGCCCCTAAAGTGTCCTAAGGTTTAGGATTTCTTCTTGACCATTTAGTTTTAAGTCATTCTGCTCCTGGGACTCACTTACGTGCAGTCAACATTGTGGTTACTTACAGCAACGGGGCTTCGTGACCAGATCGCTCCAATTCTCCAATGTTTCAAGCTGCCAAAGCTTGAAACAAAAGCTTTTGTGGTTAAGGAGAATAGTAGAGACTTCGATAATTTAAGGCCAGGGTTTTTCTTCCGCTGGAGTGATTCAACGCGCAACTTGTGCACATGTGTTTCAGTCCAGATGGAGACTCAAATGACTATCAGACCCTTTGGTGTGAGTTCAAATTTCCTGAAGGTGTTGGAATGTCTGTAAAATGTCAGATGCCCTTTTACTTGTGATTATAAAAATAAATAGATTTTAATTCTCTGCTGATTTGACATTTACTTTATTTATGGAGGAATTGGACAGTGTCATTGAAGAAATTGTTCACTGTGAGAGGTTGTTGTTAGTTTCTAGCAAGTACCTGATGTTCATATTAGAAAGTAATATCTGATATGTCCATAGCAAAAAAACTGGAAACCTGGTCGTTGTGTTTGTATGTGTTCCCTGTGTCAAAATCTAGAATCTTAAATCTTGTTCCAGAACTGTTAGTCACTTAGTCGCGTTTTACAGAATAATTGTTGAGGCACTGTCCTCGCTCTGACAATGGAGTTTACCTACTTAGTTTCAGAGACTGCATATTCGTGGGAGATTGGTGCCTCAGGCAATCTTATCAATATAAATTCTAAGATTTTCTTTGTAAACTCAACAATTATAGTAACATATTCTTCTGGCCTCTTCATTTTCTAATAATCATTTTGATTAAGGCAAGAAGATAGAAACCCAGCCACACAGTTTTGCCTTAATTAGTAGTTGTTATATATTAGGTAGTCTCAAAGAACAAAATTGTTGCAAACAAAAAGATTCAGGAAGATATAATTTTCAGTTACTGGCTTATATTTTCATTTTTAACCATAAAACATACCCATCAGTTAAACTATCATCATGACTGCCCTTGTAATTATGTTGATAAGTAGTGCACATAAAGTGTCCTTTGAGGAAGAGATAAAGGTTCCATGTGTCTCAGCATAAGAACACTTTTCTCTTTTACCAGAATAGACAATATACCATCAGAATCAATCCAACGCATTATCTCAGTGTCCTTGGGATGACACTGTGACAAGGCAATTCTACAGCAGTAGCAATCAGCTCAGGTAGCCTTGTGCTATATAATACAGTAAAGTTCGTGGTACAGGTTTTCATTTTTCTTTCCTTTTTTGTCTTTTCATTTGGTTTGGTTTGGTTTGGTTTGGTTTGGTTTGGTTTGGTTTGGTTGAGTTTGTATCATCACTGCACTTAGGGGCTCCTGGTCGCCACCATGTCTGACAGATCTTCCTTGAAATTTTTCTGAGGCAAAAGAGGTTCATGAAGCTTGAAGGAGAAAATGGGTGCTTGAACATCTAGAGTGACAGCTATCATTTCTACCTACAGTTCATTGGTCACTTCTAGTTTTGTGGTGTCATGATGCCCACAACTGCAAAAAGACTAGTACATACACCTACATACACCCAGTATTTGCCTCAGGATGAGAAATGTGGAGGCATTTGCTAAGAAAGTCATTAATGGCTATGAATAGGGTCGTCAAAGGATGATTATGAATTTGAAAATTTATTTCCTTTATGTTCTAGAAATTATAGAGAGTAAATAATGGACAAAAATTGCATCAAAAACAACACCCCTAAGTTAAACCATTTCCTGAAACAGGAGACAAACACTGGGAGTCCTCTCTGTTTAATACCAAAACAAATAAATAAATAAATAAATAAGAATAAAGGTTCTAATTAGAAAGGCATCAGTATAAAGAAAGGTCAATCCTTGTGTACCTTGTTTACAGAAAACTTGACTAAAATTATGTTGTTGTCATTAATGGGAGGCTCTTTACATGTTAACATACTTTTAAGTCATAGGTGGTAAAGCAATATTATCTATGAGATGATCACCACAGATATTGCCTGCATCTGCATTTGTGGAATTCCACTAATAATAGCCAAGTCATTTATCACTTGATTGAAGAAAGCAGCTGAAGCCTGTCATGCTGATTCACATGTCTAATCCCAATACTGTGTAGGATAAAGCAGGAGGATGGTAAATGTTATATTAGCCTGGTTTCTTTCTACAAAAAAAGGGGAGAGAAAGAGGAGGGAGGGGTTAGCTGAATTTGAAATGTACACAAAGTAAGCTTATAAACATTTAAAAATAGATGTTTAGAATAAGGCTTCTTTCTGTACAGGTTGTTTTGTCAGTCATAGAGTTGGGATTTTATGAGTATAGCTTCCCCCATCATGTCCAGAATACACCACATTGCAGAGGTTGTCCGGGTGCTCTGGCCCCTGCAATCTGGTCACTTATTCTTCCATGATTTTCTCTGAGCTGAAGGAGTAGGAGTTGTGCTGTGGATGTATCATTTGAGCGTTTGGGTATGAGTGCTCCACAATCGCTCATTCTCTGAATGTTTACTGGGTCTGGGTTTCTGGTGTAGGTCCCATCCATTACAAAAGGAGGCTTCTTTGATGAGACTTGTGGCCAACACAATAAGAACATCAATGAGTAAAAATTTTCAAAGTCCCACCCATAGATGAAGAATTATGGGTAATCAATAGCTTCTCAGAAAATGAGAATCAGTTATCTGCATAGACATCCCCCTCAAAGGTTACCCAAACTCAAGTGCTACACATATGTCCATAAAAGTGACATTAGGAAGTCTCAGCAGGATTTATACACATAAATTTGTAATAATAATAATAATTAAAGAGGGGATTGTGAATTTGTAGAAGACATACAGAGGTTGATGTGGGTGGTGACAAGTAGATATGATGCAAACCTAGTTAGTATTCATGTATGTAAACCTCAAAATAAAGAATTTAAATTAAAAAATAGAATTATAAACAAATAACTCTCTGTGGTCACTAATCCGGACAACTGACAGCCAGAAAACCAGTTTCCTTTTGAGTACTGTAAGCCATAACTACATATTAGCCTATTTGTTTCACTCTTTTTTAAATTTTTTATTGGATAGTTTATGTATTTACATTTCAAATGTTATCCCCTTTCCCAGTTCACCCGTCTTCCATACCCTCCCCCCTTCTTCTATAAGGATGCTCCCCCTTCCACCCACCCACTCACACCTCAACTCCCTGGCAATTCCCCACACTGGGGAAATGAGTCTTCACAGGACCAAGGGCTTCTCCTCCTATATCATTCTTAAACTTCAGTGTGATGGCTATTCTTGTGTCAATTTGACACGAGTTAGAGTCATCAGAAAGGAAGTCATCACTCCATAAGATCCAACTGTAAAGTATTTTCTCAATTAGTGATTGATATCTGAGGGCCTAGCCCATTGTGGATGGTGCCATCTTTGGGATGGTGGCCCTGGGTTCTACAAGAAACCAGGCTGAGCAAGCCATGGGGAGTAAACCACTAAGCAACATCCCCCATGGTCTCTACATCAGCTCCTGCTTCTAGATTCCTGCCACCTTTGGTTTCCTGTCCTGACCTCCTACATGAATGAATAGCAATGTGGAAGTATAAGCAAAATAAACTCTTTCCTCCCCAGCTTGCTTTTTTGTCGTGGTACTAAAGATCCTAACTAAGACAGTCAGTATCTTCCTAGTTAAATGACTTCTTTTACAGATGTAAACCTCAAATTTATTCAGGAAGCTAGATTACTCACTGTTTCTATGACTCAACAGCTAATTTCTTTTTTAAAAAACTGGTTAGCATTCCTGTTTATTGCTGCAATTCATCTGTTGATAGACATTTGAGCTCTTTCCAATTTGAGGCTATAAATAAGGATTCTTTGATCATTTAAGGCCCAAGTCTTTGTATAGAAATGTGTTTTAATGTCTTTTGGGTATACACCTAGAAGTAAGTTGGTTAGATCATAAAAATGTATTTTCTATGTTGTAGGCAGCAGTCAGATTATTTTCCAAAGTCACGTGCTGTTTTACACTGCTCTGAGATTTTTTTTCAAATTGTAGCTCCTCCGTCTTCACAGATGTCGGTCCAGACATTTCTTTGGTTACAGCAATCCTAATGGGTGTGTGTGAGTATCTCCATATAGACTTTAATTACTCTATTATTGAACATATTTCATATGTTCATCCCCATTCATAGCTTTTTGTAAAGTCTTTGCACCAATCATTTGTTGTTCTTGATTGGATTATGCCCCTGTTTTCACTTTCTCATTTTAATTCGTGTGTGTGTGTGTGTGTGTGTGTGTGTGTGTGTGTGATTTCTATGTATGTCCATGCACACGTCCTTAGCTGTTACACCTGAGAGTGACAAGGGTGAATCAGATTCCCTGGAAATGGAATTGTAGATGGTTGTAAGCCACCTGGTGGGTGCTGTAATTAAACTTTCACCTCTTAACTGCTAAGAAATATCTCTATCCCTTTGTATTTTGTTATAAACTGACTTACAAGAACTATGTAAGCCCTGTATTACATACACTATGAATTCCCTACTGGAGTTTATTTGCCTTTGTGTTTTCTACCTGTGTTATAGAGCCTTGGAATGCTAAAGAAAGGATCGTGGTTTACATTTTAGTTTTGTTATTACCCTTCTCTGTCCTCTGAGTTACATCCCAGGCCTTCTGGATCTTAAATACGAGGCATTGCTGCAAGAGCAATTCAAGGAGTCAGTCTTGATAACAATTATTACAATATTCCTAGGTGATTCTGATGTGTTTGATAAAGCGTTTTGCTATTATAGAAGGAAGTGATTATGACAGTGAGCTATCATGTACAATTGTCATTTCTGCTGAATTTCTTTGATTGTTCTGACACCTTAACAAGAGAATCATCAACCCTCCTTGGAGGAAGATGTTCCCACTTTTAGGTGTTTTATACTTTCTGTGACTCTGAGAACTTCTTGGTGTGACTTGACTTTCATTTTAGGTGCTTTTCTTTTCCTTAACCCTCATCCTAAAGCTAATATTTAACATATCTTTATGAGATCCTATGAATGAAGAAGGAGGATGAGAAACAAATAACAAAGAGGAAGGAAGGAAGGAAGGAAGGAAGGAAGGAAGGAAGGAAGGAGAAAGAAAAAAAAGGAAGAAAGGTAGGAAGGAAGGAAGGAAGGAAGGAAGAAACAAAGAAAGAAGCAGCAGCCATGGATTAGAAAGCACATATTTATATTCCTCTATTTCTATCAATCTAGCTCATTTTAAAGCTGTGACTCTAAGAAGAAGGAAGGTGTGGATAACATTCTCCATATGCAAGATCAGCAACAATGCCAATCAGTCCAGCTTTGAGGAACTAACTGAGCCAAGAATATAGTGTTGCATAAAATAACTAATAAGACATGTCCATGTCTTAATTCATACCCAAAATAGACTTTCAACTGATAAGGCACATTGTTTATTCAAAAATACTTTGAGGAAAAGCATTAATTCCCAGTTTAAAAAAATGGGTGTCAGAAAATACCACTCTTATGGTGGCTCATTTAACTTATACACCCATGGCCCAGAGTTCTTTTATCACAAATATGTATCATTTAGATTTCTTTGGTGGAGACCTAATAACTTAGTTTTATGTTTATCAGTGAGAATAGTCAAGTTTGGAAGAGGATCAAAGAGCTACACATACAATGTGTTAGCTCAAGCAAAATGGACTGAAACGTTAGAAAACTTCAAGCCAAATGAATCCAGAAAGTAAAGATTTTCTATAATACAGATACATTCTTTCTTTCTCATATTCTTTGTACAGCACTAGCCAAATATCCCTTTAGTAGCAAGGATCTATCACTTCAGCATGGACAGTAACTCGTTTTGCTGATTTAAACACATAACCACAGAGAGTGACTTGGTGACAACCTTCAGTTCCTCTTAATAGAACTGCACTACTAAACCAGAAGAACATATGGAGCTGGAATCAGGGAGGAAGTTGCTGCTAAGGAGTCACGTGATACAACAATAAGCAGTGCTGCTGCCCTTTTTACCCAATAAGCTTGGCAACTGGAGACCAAGGTCCACAAGGAAGACACAGATACAGAGTACAGACATTCTCCGGGAAAAATCACACTCTGGCCCTATGACCCTACTGGAACTACATACATCCTATCATCCTATTCTGCTAGTGTCTTCAGCACAGTGTAACGATATGTTAAGCTTGAGTACTCTTAGGCCCATTGCTGCACTTTATTTGGTCAGAAGCAACACTGTGTTGACATTCCTGACAGTTCTTAAAGAAATCAGAAAGGGCAATTGCTACAGTTGCAATCTATTCCTTCTACAATTTCCTGGTCTTTTCACTCTTAAAAACTTGTACCCTGTGTTCCACAGTGATCTCTGAGCCTTAGATGCAGGAGTTTTTGGATTGGAGATGTAACAGCTGAAACTGGGCTCCACAGCTCTACATTTTGATCAGTTGTGGTGCTCTATGCTGTGTGGATTTTGGCAGTTGCAAAGAACTATAAGCAACTAAGACATGCTAAGGGCAGATGAAATAGTCTTCCCTAGAAAAAAATATACCAAGTGGTTATCCAATACGCTATGGTCAATTCTGAAAACTTACACACAAGTAACATATAAACTAGGAAGATTGTATTTATATATTTGGCAAAATTAAAGAAAAGGAAGACATGAACTTGAAAAAGAATGAAGGAGTACTTGAGGAGGTTTGTTGGGAGGGGGAAATGATTTAATGGTAATATCAAAAATAAAAAATAAATTTACAAAGGTAATTATATGTAGGTAAGAAAATTCTATATCTAGAGCATTGTTCCAGTAAAAACAAAATCACTGTCCTTTCCAAAATGGTAATGATACAATAAAATCAACAAATCATGAGACAGGGTGCCCACTCACCCCAGGAAATAATGCCGGTTTTCATCCCAGTGCTAGTCTCTGATGCAGAATGAATGGGTACTCTGCAGGGACTATAGCTATGTAGATTTGGTCAGTGAAGGTCCACGTGGCAGAGCACATTTTTAACATTTATCTTTGATACCACAACCATGAGTCTGTTGGAAAATTGTAGGATTCATACTAATTATTTTCAATAAATTATAATGATCAATCCAGCTAAAACACACACACACACACACATACACACACACACACACACACACACACACACACACACACACACACACAAGAAAGGATGCTAACTCTGGAGTACCTGAAAGGAGTGTTTGCTAGCAAGCAGCAGGGGGATTTAAAAGTCCCTGGCCAGTTCTTGGGTGGATGCAGGGCACACGTCCTGCTAGGAGCCAAAGCGTTTTAACTAATTCACAAAAACAGGAATGCTACGACCCTGAAAGCTCAGCAGTTCAGTTGCCTAAACAAGCTGTGCATCAGGAACACATCTGTCAACAGGTCAGTAGGGATGAGGGAAACGCCACAAGACCCCACCCATAACAATGGAAGTCTCAACTCCAATGACCACCTAGAGAGGGAACAATCAATATTCTCCAGGGACAAGACCCCAGGAACAAGACCCCTGATAATTTATCTAACCCAAGTGGACAACCATAAATATATATATACAAATCAGGAACGTGAAATGGACGCACTGGCTTGTGCATACATATCCATATATGCATATGCATGTAATATATATTATATACATACACATAAATGTACACATACATATACATGAATCTGAGTGGGATAGATAGAGGAGTTGAAGGGGAAGATGGAGGAAGGAGGCGTTGCAAAGAGAAGATGGCAGAGTAGAAATTATGCAGGTATAGTGTATTTATTCATATCTAAAATTCACAAAAGAATAAACAAAACTATTTTTAAAAGTAGACAATGTTTGAAGCAGAGACTGAGGGAAAGGCCATCCAGAGACTGCACCACCTGGGAATCCAGCCCATATACAGTCACCAAACCCAGACAATATTGCAGATTCCAAGAAGTGCATGCTGACAGAAGCCTGATATAGCTGTCTCCTGAGAGGCTTTGCCAGAGCATGACGAATACAGAGACAAATTCTCACAGCCAACCATTGAACTGAGAATAGGGTCCCCAATGGAAGAGTTAGTATGCAGGAGCTGAAGGGGTTTGCAATCCCTTAAGAACAAAAATACTAACCAACCAGAGCTCCCAGAGACTAACCCACTATCCAAAGAGTACACATGGACTGACCCATGGCTCCAGTTGCATATGTAGCAGAGGATGGCCTTGTTGGTGATCAATGGGAGGAGAAGGCCTTGATCCCACCATGGCTGGTCCCCCCAGTGTAGGAAAATGACAGGGCAGGGGTGGGAAGGAGTGGGTGAGTAGGTGGGGGAACACCCTCATAGAAGCAGGGGGAGGAGAGATGAGAGAGGGGTTAATGGATGGGAACTGGGAGAGGGGATAATATTTGAAATGTAAATTTTTTAAAAAATCCAATTTAAAAAGTAGAGAAAGAAATCAATTTGAAGCTGGATGCATGGCTCAATGGTATGCTGGAAGGGGAGGGTCTGAAGATGATGCTTAGCACATAAACACAGGAAAAAAGCAAATCACTTTTCACCCTCAATCTTAATATTAAAGATATATAACTAAAGTTTTTAATAATAATTTGCTTTATTCTTTTTATGCCCTTACTGTAGGGAAATCTTTCTTTAAGAAGATACATACACACAAACAAATGTAAACACATATGCTTGCACACACATGCACATACACAGCACACATACACACACATAAACTACCAATATCATATATAAAGATGAGACCATGGTTTAAACATCAAAACACTAAGAGAACTAAAATGACAGTTCAGTAAGTAAATATAGGTCATTCCTAAATATATTAAATATCACATAAACATATGCAACAAAGTGCCTATAATTAAGATTTAAAATGTGGCTCCTTGCTTCTTTCAGTTTTTGCCATGCTGAGGATTTAATTCAGGGTCTCAAACATGCTGTTTCTATACAAGAGTTCTACCACTGAGTTATAGCTCAACCCACAATATTGTTTCAAGCAAAGTAGTAGAAACATACCAAGTACAAATGAGCATGGTTGAGTTAGAATTTTAATGAAGAGGTTATCTTTTAATGAAATTAAAAAGAAATAAAAGCATCTCTATTGGGCTCATTTAAAATGAAATGGTATGAAAAAGTGTTGTGAACGAAGTACCTGCACTGTACCTTCTTCTCCTAAACTTAATAACAAAATCTAAGCATCCTCTGAGCTATCGTTGGTAGTTTAACCTCCAAAGTCATTGAAGTGAAGGGACCAGTGTTATCAACTGGCTACTATGAAAACCACAGAGTGTAATATCAAATAGCTATGCTTCCTTTACCAGTAAATATCCTACTTAATTTGAGCTTACAACAATATCCTACTTTAGTATAGAGAACTTGGAGCTGCTGGTATGCAGAAATACATTTTTAAATTTTTTATTGGATATCTTTTTACTTACATTTCAAGTATTACCCCTTTCCTGGTTTCTCCTCCAGAAACCTGGTATCTTCCCCTGCTTCTATGAGGGTGCTCCCCCCACCTACTCCCTCCCACCTCCCCACGCTGATATTCCCCTACACTGCAGCATTGAGCCTTTACAGGATCAAAGGCCTCTCTTCCCATTGATGTTCAACAAGGCCATCCTATGCTACATATGCAGCTGGAGCCATGGATCCATCCCTGTGTACTCTTGGGATGGTGGTTTAGTCCCTGTGAGCTCTGGGTGGACTGGTTGGTTGATATTGTTGTTCTTACTGTTGGGTTCCAAAACTCTTCAGCTCCTACAGTCCTTTCTCTAACTTCTCCATTGGAGAAGCCATTCTCCATCCAATCGTTGACTGGGAGCATCTGCCTCTGTATTTGTCAGGCTCTGGCAGAGCCTTTCAAGAGACAGCTATACCAGGCTTCTGTCAGCATGCACTTCTTGGCATCTGCAATAGTGTCTGGGATTGGTGACTGTATGTATATGGAATGGATTCCCATGGGAGGCAGTCTTTGGACGGCCTTTTCTTCAGTCTCTGCTCTACACTTTGTCTCAATATTTCCTCCTGTGAGTATTTTTGTTCCCCATTCTAAGAAGGACTGATGTATCCAGTTTGGTCTTTCTTCTTCTTGATCGTCTTATGATCTCTGAATTATTTTTTTGAGGAGGAAAAGCTTTATTTGACGTATTTCCATGGAACAGTATGTCAGTGTAAGAAGTCAGGGCAGGAACTCAAAGCTGAAATCTAGAGGCAGTAATCACAGAGAAATACTACTTACTGGCTTGCTTCCTTGTTCAGCTAACTTTCTTATACAACCCAGGACTACCTACCCAGGGGTGGCAATACCCACAGTGAAATGGGACTTTCTATATCAATTGGCAATTCAGAAAATGCCCCACAGACATACCCACAAACCCATCTAATGGAAATAATTCCCCAACTTAGATTCTCTCAGATAACTCTGGGCTGTGCCAAGTTGACACCTAATAAATTGGAGATCATCATATGAACAATAAAGAATAATTATGGTTTTATTTAAGAATATCTTTGAAAGATTAAAAGCATTAGTTTATTTAGGTCAACCATGGAATATGATAGGAGGCACATGGAAAGCATTTCTACTGTCTTCAGGAAAGGGATTTTCCTAAGTAAAGTACTAACTAACAGCTTGCTTTATGGCCCTGTTTTTTTTTATTTAATTTTTCTTGGATAATTTATGAAATGATATTTCAAGTGTTATCCCTCTTTCCCCCTCTACCACATAACCTTCCCCTTCCCTGCTTCTATGAGAATGTTCTCACTCCTACCCACCCACTCCTGAATGCCCTGGCATTACCCTACATTTGGGAAATGAGCCTTCAAGGACCAGGGCCTTGATTGTCTAGCTCCTATTGATGCTGGACAACATCATTCTTTGCAACATAGGTGGCTGGAGTCATAGTCCCTCCACGTGTACTCATTGGTTGGTGGTTTAGTCTTGGGAGCTCTGCTGGAGTCTGGTGGTTGATATTGTTGTTCTTCCTACGGTGTTGCAAAACCCTCCAGATCCTTCACTTTTTTCTCTAACTCCTCCATTGGGGTTCCCTTTTTCAGTCCAATAGTTACCTGCAAACATCCTCATCTGTATCAGTAGGACTCTGGCAGACCCTCTCAGGAGATATACATATCTGGCTCCTGTCAGCAAGCACTTCTTCACATCAGCAATAGTGACTGGGTTTGGTGGCTACATATGGGAACACCATGGTGGGCAGTCACTGGATTACCTTTTCTTCAGTCCCTGCTCCACTCTGTGTCCCTGAATTATCTCCAATGAGGATTTTGTTCTCCCTTCTAAGAAGTCATGAAGAATCCACACTTTGGTCTTCTTTCTTCTTGGGCTTCATATGAGCAGTGAATTTTTTCTTAGGTATTCCAATCCCCTGGGCTAATATCCACTTATCAGTGAGTACATACCATGGGTGTTCTTTTGTGATTGGGTTACCTCACTCAGGATTATAGTTTCTAGATCCATCCATTTGCCTAAGAATTTCATGAAGGCATTGTTTTAATAGCTGAGTAGTACTCCATTCTGTAAATGTACTGCATTTCCTATATCCATTCCTCTGTTGAAGGACATCTGGGTTTTTTCCAGCTTCTGGCTATTATAAATAAGGCAGCTATGAATATAGTGGACCATATGTTCCTATTATATGTTGGAGCATCTTTAGATTATATGCCCAGGAGTGGTCTAGCTGGGTCCTCAGGTAGTGCAATGGAACCACCAGACTGATTTCCATAGAAATTGTACCAGCTTGCAATCCCACAAACAATGGAAGGTTGTTTCTCTTTCTCCACATCCTCACCAGCATCTGTTGTCACCTGAGTTTTTATCTTATCCATTCTGACTGGTAAGGTGGAATATCAGGGCTGTTTGATTTGCATTTCTCTGAAGACTAAAGATGTTGAACATTTTTTTAGGTGCTTCTCAGTCATCTGCTATTCCTCACTTGAGAACTCTTTGTTTAACTCTGTAACCCATTTTCAATATGGTTATTTGATTCTTTGGAGTCTAACTTCTTGAGTTATTTGTATATATTAAATACTAACCATCTATCAGATATAGGATTGATAAAGTCCTTTTTTTCCAATGTGTTGGTGGCCATTTTGTCCTAAAGACATTGTCCTTTGCCTTACAGAAGTTTTGCAATTTTATGAGGACCCATTTGTCAATTCTTGATCTTAGAGCATAAGACATTGGTGTTCCGTTCAGGAAATTTTTTTCAGTGTCCATGTATTCAAAACTCTTCCCCACTTTCTCTTCTATTAGTTTCAGTTTATCTGTTTGTATGTGAGGGTCTTTGATTCACTTAGTCTTGAAGTTTGTCCAGGGTGATAAGAATGGATTGATTTGCATCCTTCTACATGCTGATCTCCAATTGAACCAGGACCATTTATTGAAATGCTGTCTTTTATTTCATTGGATTGTTTTAGCTCCTTTGTCAAAGATCAAGTGACCATAGGTGTGTGGGTTTATTTCTGGGTCTTCAGTTCTATTCCATTGATATACCTGCCTGTCTCTGAACTGATACAGTACAGTTTTTACCTCTATTGCTCTGTAATACAGCTTGAGATTAGGGATGGTGATTCCCCCAGAATTTCTTTTATTGTTGAGAATAGTTTTTCTATCTTGTTTTTGTTTTTCCAAATGAATTTGCAAATTGCTCTTTCTAATTCTGTGAAGAATTGGTTAGAATTTTGATGGGGATTGCATTGAATCTGTAGATTGCTTTAGGCAAGATGTCTATTTTTCCTTCCAATCCAGGCTCCATGGTTGATCTTTCCATCATCATACATCTTCAATTTCTTTTTTCAGTGACTTGAAGTTCTTGTCATAAAGATCTTTCATTTGCTTGGTTAGAGTCACACCAAGATATTATGAGTTTTGAAGTAGACACTTAGTGTTACCATTTGAACTTTCACCTGAAAGACTGATGTAACTGATGAAAAATAAACCAAACAAAAAAACAACACCAGATGCACAAATACCAATGAAAGAACATGAGAAACAGGAAAGACCATGATGTCATAATTTCTCCAAAATTACTAACCCTACAGTAATGGCATCTACAGAGTGTGAGACAGATGCAATGCTGTATAGAGCACTCAAAATGACAGTCATAAGTTAGTTCAATGACAGACACAAACAGCTGAAAGGTGTTATAAAGGTGATTTACTTTATGATATGAAACCAGACTTCAACACACTGAGAGAAATCATGAATAAAAAGAAATGTAAAACAATGGAAATAAAACCAAAGTCAAAGAGACACTCTGTAAAAACTCATCAACAAAATGAATCAAATAGGAGCCATAATATCTAAGCTTGAAAAAAGGTAGATTATATAGCAAAGAAAAAAGATCTAATGATGAAATGGCATGGGGGAATTCCAAGATGAAGGTGACACTCAAATCTAAGATGTATAGGCCTAGAAGAAGGAGAAGAATCTTGACCTAAAAGCACAAAGGCATTTTCAAAATAATCATGACAGAAAAATACCATGGAGGATAATGCAAATCAGACAGGCCAGGAAAGAAGCTCCAGAGGCAAATTCTAAGTAAACACTAAATAAACAGAGAAAGGAAATTGTATTGAACAAAACAAAACAAAAAACCCAGAAACACCAAAAGACAGGCTCATTAGAAAAAGAGCAGATCATTCCATAGAAACTTGGAAAGCAGAAAGGCTTAGAATATAGTATTTCAAGCTTTGGATAATAACAAATGTCAACCCATAATACATACCCAACAAAGCTATCTGTCATGACTAAAGGAGAAAAAATAATCCCTAATAAAAACAGATTAAAAGAATTTATGCCTATGGACACAGCTCTACAAGAAGATACCTGAAGAAGTTCATCAGACTTAATGAAGAATAAATCCATTCGGAAAGCAATAGGAAAGAATAAGCCTCATTGGAGTAATACTATGCAAGAAAGGAAAAGAAAAACAAATACCATAATATCGATAAAACATCAGGAATTGATACATAATTTCAATAATGATGATGATAATTAATCATTTTAATTCCCCATTAGAAAGACAGAAACTAGTATGGAGGGTCTATTAGCTGCTTCCAGGAAACATGCCTCAACAAAATGTCATCCTTAAGGTGAAAGTACAGAAGGGACAGAAGGGAGCAAATGAACACAGGAAACAAGCAGATGTCACTGTTCCAATACCTAACAAAATAGTTTAAAATGGAAAAAATAAAGATAGTCACTTCATATTGATTAAGAGAAAATTCCATCATGGAAAAATGTCTATTCTAAACATACAAGTTCCAAACACAGATACATTCAATTTCATAAACAAATATGACTTATTAGTAAAGTCACAAACTGATCTTAACATAGTAATGCCCAGTGATATCAAAATTCCATGGGCAACGACTGACATGGGATCATCCTGATAGAAAACCTTTCATGTTCATTGGATCAGTATTGTGAACATAACTGTAGTATAATCTATAGATTCAATGCATTCCCAGTCAAAATTCCAGTGACATTATTCACTGAGTACAAGAAGTAATCTTAACATTCATATAGACTCATAAGAAATCCTAGATAACTAATGCAATCGGGAGCAAAAAGAATATTATACCAGAAGATATGACTTGAAGACTGTATGTCATAACCCTAATGATAAAAGCAACATGATATTGATAGGAAAGTAAATTTATAGACCAGTGGAGTAAATTAGAAAACACCATACAACCAGACACCTATTTTCAACAGATACCAAAAATACACATTGAAGAGAACATGGCATCGTCAATAAGTCATTCTGGTTAAACAATCCAGCAGGCAGCAACACTTGGACATTGTGATTGCCAAAGAAAGAGAAAGCAAGAGAGAGAAGAGAGGACCTGGAGACAATGTTGAGAGTACCTAAAGAGGAGTGGAAGGGGCTAGAGTAGATACAAAAGAGATATACATTTATATGTATGAATTTATCTGGACAAAAATACAAAACTTTCTATTAAAAAGAAAAGAAAAAATACCCATCTGCTAAGACTTCTGCTTCTTATTTAGGGAAATCTTCATCACAAAAGGGCCCTGGTTAAAGTCAGCAGATCGTGAAATAAAACACATGAAGAAATCATGATGAGGGGACGGGTGGGAATATAAGGGAAGGTGTGAAACAAAAGTAGTCAAAATACAGTGCATGCGTCTTTGAACCTGCCAGAAACAAATTTAGTTAATAATATACATAAATGTAATAAAAAGTTGAAAGCAATCTAAATGTCTTTTTGTAGGGGATAACTGTTTATTCATACATTCAAAAGTTTAAAATAACATCTAAATGTTCATGTATTTTATCTACTTACATACATACACATATATATACTCTATTTTAATACAAATTTATCATCTGTGCTTTACTTTTACTTTTATAAACCAACAGATACATACATACATATGACTGCATAGACATAGTTTTACATTTACATACATATAAAAATATATGTGCAAGCATTATATGAGTGTTAGGGGAGGCAAAAATCATAAGTAAAACACAAATTAAAGAATGACCTCTGAATTACTCTATGACTTTCAGAACAGATAAAAGCATACTATTGCATTAAATATGTTTTCACATAAAGAAGTACAGAAGAACTAAAACTGCATAGGAAGGAAAGGCAAAATTGTGAGAATGGTCTTCGTTTGGGATAACAAGCAACATAATTAGAAATGAACAAAAGGGGCCTTCGATTTAAAAAGTTTCATTTATTAAAAATTTTCAAATGCAACAAATAACAAGATATTTATTTTGTGTTACACACAAATCAAGGTGGTCTATATTGATTCACCATAAAACTTTAAGCCGAGCCTTAATTCCCATTAAAATGGTCTTCAGAGTTTGGGCTTGTGATGGTTTGAGTAGGAATGTCTTCCATAGACTCATGGGTTTGGTCGCTTGGCCCATAGGGACTATTAGGAAGTGTGTCACTGTGGCAATGGGCTTTGAAGTCTCATATGTTCCAGTTATTCTAGTGGATCTGTTTGCCTGTGGATCAAGATGTATAATTCTCAGTTCCTTCGCCAGCACCATGTCTGCCTGAATGCTACCATTTTTTCGGCCATGATGATAATGGATTAAACCTTTGTCAGCAGAGCAATTAAACATACTTTATAAGAGCTGCCTTGGTCACAGTATCTCTTCACAACAATATAACCCTGAGACAGGACGTTTGGGAAATAATCATGTTTACAGGAAGTCATGAATTCTGAACCCTCAGGTTGGTTTTGATGTTCTTCAAAAACGAATTATCAGGAAGCTTGTTATTAATTTCTCTCTGCTATCAGAGAGCAGTGGAAAACTGACACTTGTAATGCAACAGAAAACTCTCATGAGATCCATCTTTTCTCACGCCCAGACCTTAAGTGTTCAGTCTCCAGGGCTCTGAGAATATGGATAGATTGTTGTTGAATTGTCCCAATTTCATTGTATGTTATCATGGCAGCATGAACTAAGAGAGTGTCATTACACTATTCTTAACATAATTCCTTAAATTAAAAAAAACAAATCATCTCTCTGTTTTTAAATCTTTGTAATGCTAAGATCCTGCTGCCCAGAGAATATGTAAATTAAATTGAAATTATAAAGCTAAGGTAGGATTAAGCTCTACAAACTAGCCTTCTTATGAAATCTCATAATGAAGAAACAATGCTACAATACCAATAAACTACTTCTTTAGAGAACTTTATTGTCTAGAAATGAGTATTACAACTTTCAAAACCAGTAAGAGTAGCACACCCTCTTAGTCTAATAAGGACTCTTATTATATTCTCTAGATATCGTTCTAAATCATTTCTGTTGCTTACTGTATAAGATCTTCATCCAATCACTCTCTCCTAGATTGAATGGATAAGATGTCCATATGAGCCTGAGACAGGATAGATTCCTACTTTACCTCTTTTGAGCTAATATGAGTAAGTAATTTCATGTCAGTTCCAGGAGATAAACTGCTACTTCATCTGGAAAATGGATCACATTTTGTACATAATCCTTGTACCTATGATTGTAGGGAACCATGTAGACATAACAGATCTAGATAAAATTGCCAGAGATGAAAGTGTCAGGAAACTCCAACAAACAACAGCAAAAGCCTAAACAGGAAACTGGCTGCTCTGAATAAAAATGATCTGTATATCCCTTCAACTTCTTAAAAAGATCACGTGTTTATACACTCGTTGACTTCCCAACATGTTAACTCAAATGATCTGAGTATTCCCTCCTGTTGGCAGTGTATGACTCCATACTAAAGTGAGCTCTGCCCCCTAGAATTTGCTAAAATCTTCTTCCTCCACATATTGGGACAAGTTTGAATTAGAGTTAAAACTCACCTAAGGCATGATGGCTTCTCTTTTGTTGTTGTTTAGTTTGTTTTGTTTTGAAGTTCTGATAATTCCTGAAAAAAAAATGTTGTTTTTATTTACAGACTATAGAACTACCACAACAAGGTCTGAATCTTATAATTAACTTATTTTTCAATAAATCTTCATTTATGGATCCAGACATGTGGCATCTATCATTATCATCTCTAAGAGTAGATGCTACTAACCTGTGAAAGGAAACCAAAATGTCAAAATATAATTTGGGGGGAAGGAAAAGAACATGGCAAATGGACCACCATGAGGCTTACTGAAGCTATTAAAACTGCAGGCTACTAAAGTATGAAGAAGAAGAAGAAATAAGAACACTTCAGACTTGTTAACTTGTAGAGAGATTTCTCCATCCCTCACACAGCATGGCATATGCAAATTTCACACTGCCATTAGGATTTCAGTTATGACACAATAAAACCTTCACTCAACATTTATTAAACGTGATGAATAATCAAAGGGGCATTTAGTGATTTATGAACTGGAACATTGATTTCATGAGGGCTTTTTAAGTTTAAGGAGACGTTGTATCTTAAAGGAAGGAAATCTACCACATTTAGAGCCTTTTTTTTATGACTGTTCAATATGGCACTTCTACTTCACTTATCTTTAAGAAGGATTTTAAGAGACCTAATCAGGGCATAACCCAGTGACTATTTTGCTTTGTTTTTTGTTTGTTTGTTTGTTTTGGTTTGGTTTTTTTTGTTTTTATTTTTGTTTGTTTTTTGTTTGTTTTCATCAGGAATCATTAGGCAAAGGAGTTGCAAGTCCTTCGGTGAGGATAAAAATTGTATTTCCCAAGTATTTCCTGCTAAAAATCAAACAAAATCTATTTGTCTATCATCATCAGATCCAGGATCAGACCATTCAGCTTTTCGCATACCATGCCATTCAGAACTTTAGGAAAAACTCTCTAAGAAAGTTTCATGTGATTCAAATACTTCATTGAAAAGGTGAAAAACTAATGGAGCCTGATACCAAATCAGTGCTGAACACTGACAAGGAAATCAGTGCAAACAGTTCTGCCCCTCGATCCTCAGTGCAGCAAGGCTGCCATGCTCTACCTTTGAATCGCTTAACTTAAAAAGAAGAGGAAGAAATGAATCAAAACCTCAAGTTCTCTTGTGCACATGTTTGCATTAATAAATCATCAATATAATAATTATTTCACAGGACTGGAAAAGATGATTAAGAGTCCTGGCTGCTCTTTTAGAAGACTCAGAAACCTAGCGCTACATTAAAACACACAACTTTTTCTAACTCCAGTTCTAGGGAATCTGATTCCATCTGGCTTCCAAGGGCACTGCAAGCATTTGGTACACATGGGTACATGCAGGCAAAAGACCCACACACATAAAATAAAAACAGATATGTCTCTTGTTGGAGAAGTACTGCAGGTCTTTTTTCTTTTTTGTGAATTAATTTATTTTTACATTAACTTCTTGTACCAAAAGCTTGTGGATGCTCACCTTCTGTGTGACTGGACATCTCTTGGAATTGATTTAAGATACTAATTGTTGAAAGGATGTCTGATGTTTCATTGGCTGCAGGAACCCTGGCACTCTTCTTGCTTAGGAAATTCAAAGGCCATGGAAAACCAGGGAAATATTTCAAAATTTATATCTGAAGCCTGATATAATATATATTTCTGCCTCAGTGTTTCTCTCTTCTCTCTCTCTCTTTCTCTCTCTCTCTCTCTCTCTCTCAGATATCTCTCTATGTTTTGTTACTGATTTTAGGAAGAAGCCACAAGGGGTTGGGGATTTAGCTCAGCGAAAGAGCACTTGCCTAGCGAGCGCAAGGCCCTGGGTTCGACCCCCAGCTCCGGAAAAAAAAAAAAAAAAAGGAAGAGGCCACATTGTATGCATAAGATGTAACAATGGTGAGTTCAAAGCCAATAAGCATGACCAGAGGGTAAAAGAATAGAAGGAGCATGTAAGGAGAGAGAGCAGGGTTACTCCCAAAACTGTGTTTTCCTTGAGCAGAGACAAGAGGCTGATAGATATCATAATGCATATTTACATAGCAAAGCACTTTGAGAAGGCAATAAAAAGGAGGCCACATATCTGACCATATTTATGTCAAAGTTATGATGCACAAGTTTAAAATGTAAAACTGGTACACACTATTGGGCCTGTTCTGCTTTTTTTTCAAAATTTTAAGAAGCTTTTCAACAGACTTTAATAAAGTTATCAACTAAAACGTATAAGATATTTGTCCTTTCAAAAGAAAGTATGTTAAGAAGTCATAAAATACCTAAAGCCTTTCTCCTCTAAGCCCCTTTGTTTCCTTTTAATTCAAACGAAACTTGACCCCTCCTGTCTCTATACCAACCTACTACCCTACCACCTGCCACTTCTTTCTCTTGCATTTTCTCCATTATTTATCACACTCATGAGGTATAGCTTGTATTTGCAGATACTAGAAATATCAGAAATAATTGTCTGTAAGAAATGGATTTTGCTTCCATCTGCAATGTTCAGGGTTCACATCTAATAGTCTACCAGCTTGAGATGATCCATCCAAACGGTTTGTATTCTTTCCCTGCTGTAAGCAAGACTAGCTAGGTTCCTGCTAGTCAGATTATCATTTTTCTGGTATGCTAATATCTGATCTCTGATTGCGTTCCTGATTCATACTGCTTTAAAACAAAAAAATGAAAAACACGCATACACACACACACACACACACACACACACACACACACAATCTATCTAGGCAACCGTATGTGGTGTTCTGCCATAACATCTGTGTTTCCATGGAAATTATTTTCAAGAAATATAGTAGCTCTCTCCTTGGTTGTGTATGAAGAAAGTCTTAATATTCTCTAAATCCAGGCCAAGAACAACTTCACTAAAACATGGTTTACAGCTATTGTTTAGTGACAGTGGTGGTTTTTATCCCCAAAGTCCCAACTTTGCTTTTGTGTATTTGTAGTCTTCTTGATCATATTATTGTTTCAAGCTTCTTAATGATTACAGTTGTAACTAATGAAGTTCCAACTCTGTGTGTCCCCACTGGGTCTGTACGCTTTGTGTCCAATGTGGTGCGGTGTGTCTCTGTACCTGACACAGAGCTCTATGAGCCTGTGAACCACTTCAGTTTCACTTCAGGTACTGGGTGCAAAGCAGCTCCTCAGAAAGACACCGGACAGCACAGATAAGGAAATGCTTCCAATGTTGGTTCACATAGGATAAAATCTCATCCTTCTATGAGATCAAAGCTATTTTCTTCTTTTAAATGATTCACATTTAATATTTTAAAATATGTTCCACTAATACATGTGTCCACAAGTATGTATGAACATTATACATTTATAGCATTATATAAATTAGCCCATATCAAAGTAAAATGACAAAGCTTTGATCAAGAGGGGTCCTCTATTCCCCTCAGACAGTAAAAGGGGTACTGAACCAATCCCTTCTGGATTACCTTAAAAGGGCCAGCTGAAATTCCATCACAAATAATTGAAAATAAACCTAATTTTAAAATAATATTGTATATGTGCTTAGAAATATCACTGAAGCACTAAAAAGCCAAGAGCCGGGTTCTTCCCTCCAGAATGGCAACACTACACAGTTCTGCTCCAGAATCATTCCGTGGCTGTGTCTGGCAGGCACACATGAAAGGGCGGGTTCTGTGCAGCTGGCAGCTGGTGCAGCCTTTAACCCTGCTGTTTTAGAACGTCATAAAAGAAGCAGAATTTAATCTTCTCCAATCATTTGGTCAGTGACTGTGATTTCCGCACAAAATAACATCAAAGAAGACAAACATTTCTGTTGATACCTCTTTGGGCACCTGGACCATCGGTATATTTGGAAATAGAAAGCAAGAATCTCAAAGCCTGTAACACATTCACAGGATTAGACACTTAGAGGGAACTGATACTGGCCTACGGCATTTCACTAGTGGTGGGATATACTCAAGGTGATACAGTTAGGAGACGAAGTCATCTGATTAAAAGTCATCACCGGGGCTGGAGAGATGGCTCAGCCGTTAACCAAAAATATAAAAGTCATCACCGACATGACTGTGCAAACATGTGGTAAACAAGGGCAAGAACAAAACTGATACTAAAATGGAGAAAGGACCATGAGGTTTCAATACTACATGAGCACTACAGTCAATTAAGGAATGCTGAGAGTACGAGAAATTGTCTTCCCCAGGAAAGAGCATACCAATCGATTGTCCGATACCAAATGACTCCCAAGCTTCCGGTGCGAGAGTGATGTTGTAGATGTATCAGTTCGGACTGGGCTCCACAACTCTACATTTTGACCAGTGATAGTTTTCTGTAATGGCTGAGTAGCTGTTTAATTTCTCCAAAAGAACTATTCTGCTATAATCTAAGATTGTTTTGTTTTTTTTTTTAACATGGTTGGGTGAACGCATAATAATGTCAACTTAATCTTTATGAGTGACAGTTGTTTACTGGCACTGATGAGTAAGCACCGTACTACAAAGACCATGCAAAGCACCCACAGAAGGACAAACACAGTTCATATGTCTGCCCAGGTTAGAGGTTGGGTGATGTCTGTTGACTGGGTCACTCTATCATTATAATTGATTGATTAGCACCTATTCAGCATACATCATACTGGCTCTCAGATAAACCTGGACATACGAATTAAATAAAATCACATATTACTTCTATAATCTTATAAAAATATTCTTACTTTCATAGAGCAAGTGCATATTGAATCTTCTGATGTCCTAGATCCCAAAGCTCATTCTTTTTTTTATGCTGCGATGTTGGATATTCATTAGTGTTTCGCGTTTTTTTGTTTCTTGTTCTTTTTTTTTTTTTTTTTGAGAATTGGTTTTCATAGACAGTGAATGCCACATATCCTGTTCTGAGATCTACTTATGGGAGGGTTTTCCTCGGTTGGAAAAGTAATGATCGAGTGTTAATCAGTCAATATCAACCCAACATTCCAGTCACTTAATGGCCTCTCCTCCGCATCCTGCTCGCATATCTGATAGTTGACTCAGCATATTCTACGTGTGCTGGTCGACAGTTCATTGTTAAACATCTCTCTAATACTTCACCTTTATCCATTTAGTTTTTCTTTAAATAATATTCCTTGCCTTTTAAATAAGATTAAAGTCTACTAAGGTTCACATAGCCACACATTCAGATTCCCTTCTTTAGGTAAGAACTTTTTCAGCTAGCACCTGAGATCCCTAGCCTCTCTATGTTAATAATGCATCTTGGTACCTTAAACCTTCAGTCAATGACCTGTGCTCATCCTGAATAATCCTACACACACACACACACACACACACACACACACACACACACACACACACAGAGACACATACGCACACACACAGACAGACACACACACACAGACACACACACAGACACACACACAGACACACACACACAGACACACACACAGACACATACACACACACACAGACAGACACACACACAGACACACACACAGACACACACACACACACACACACACACACATACACACACACACAGACACACACACACACACACACACACACACACACACCTCTAAAACAATATAACCCTTAAAACACCCCAAGTCTCTATTCGTTTGCCCTCATGGACCAGTATCAGCAGATGATCCCTGGGAGGACGGAGGGTGACAATACTTTTCTTTAATTTTGTTCACAACATTTTCTTCTCTAATACAATTTTTCTCTCTGAACTATTTCCCCTACTCCCATTAGAGTAAATAGCAACAAAGGGGTAGAATAACCAATGATGCACACAAACCTTTATCTGTCATCCAGGAGTTCACGTGTCCTCACTGCTGCAGACTCTACTAGCAGAACAGCATTTGAAGCGGCAAAAGAGCAGCTAATTTCACCGGAAATGACAACAAAACTGTGCACTGATTTTCTGAGAACCTTCGTGTATTTTACTACATTATTTATGGCAGAGGAATGCACAGCAGTACTCACGTGAAAGGGATTTTTAATGAAGTATAAGCAATATGCTAGTTTGGAAAATATATAAAATTATGAAAAATTCCAGAAAATAGGTGAGTTTTCTTCTGAGGTTATCAAAACTCAACACCATCACTCTGATGTTTCATCTAGCCGCCATATTCTGACATACCTAGAACATTGAGATCTTTAGCCATGTCAGATTAGAAGCTTATGTGGGTGGTATGGTCTGCTCCCTGGCTGCTAGAACAAGTCCTCACATGCTGTTTCTCTAATGCTGGTGCATCTTGGAACTTTATCTGGGCTTACGATGCACAGATAATGATATCACTTGAGGATACTTTTGGATACAGTAATAATTGTTGAAAACACTTCCAGACTGAATTAAAGAAATGCACATCTTAGTCTCCTAGTACTATATAACAAGTTCCATGAATGTAGGAAGCACACAAGAACCCAACATAAACATTTATTGAATATAGAGTCATGGAATATACTCGATAAATATTTATGAGATATATACTCTTCATCCTTTCTAAGATCATTCCAATGTGTCCTCTTGCATTCTTCCTTTCTGTTAATTTTATCAAGAGGTATTTTGTACCTCAAGCAGGAACCTTCTGCCTCTCCTCTCTCCTTTAATTTTCACATCGTTCATTCACACACCCCATACCATAGTATCCTGCCAGTATCTTCTCAATCCACCTTCTGCATGCCCTTCCTCTGTATCCTGCCTCCTGTCTTGATTATCCTGCACTCCTTTATAGTCCACTTTCTACATGCAAATGTATTAGTAAGACTCACTCCATTAAAAAGTTAATGGTGAGGATGAGAAATGCATCTCAACAGATGGACTTATTATAAAATCTAAACTCCATTACTAAAACTATAGTTAGGTAGCATGGATACAGCATCTTTTTCTATCAGAAGCCAAAAGTGGGTAGTTTAGGTAGACTGTAAAGTTTAAACAGCACAGCAGAAAAATTAATAGAACATGATTTATTTTCAGAAATAATGCAGCATTACATAAAAATACCAAGGGATAAAACAAAAGGTCAATTATTTATACATTCATAATTTCTTTAGGAAAGTAAATAATTATTATAAATTATAACAAACTTGAGTAAGGTAGTCATTTTAAAAACAAGGTATCTTCTATAGTAAAAGTAGCCATATAGAAAATATTTTTCAGTCAATTAAAAATATAGCGTAAGTACAAATACTGCAAAAATAGTTACTGCTTATAAGAAAATGGCTCTAATATTTTACCCACAAATAGAAAAAAATCTTAAGAAGATACACAGTAAATATTCAGAGAGTATTATTAATGAAATATTTTAAAACATTAGATTTTTCTAAATTAATAGAATACTCAATGCATTTCTAAGGAAAGAATCAAGAAAGATAAGCAATAAGAATGTGTGAATATACATCCGTACAATTTAAAGATGGCTGCTACCGCCTCCAAACTGTCTCACTATACAGTTGAGGTGATTAGAAATAACCAACACTGATACAGGGACAAATACGTCAGAGACACAAGCAGAGGACCTAACTACAGAAGCACACATGGGAAATGAATGCGCACGGCAGCTGCCATCTCTGTGGAGTCATCGAGTTCTGTTGAACCAATCAGCTAGCATTGCTAAAAATGTGGAATAAAGCAAACTTGGAAAATAACACTGTGTAGCTACTTTCCCTTCCCCAGAATAAATCCCAACCAAACTTCAAAGCATGGAAATGTGAAAAACAAAACACCCTTCTATAAATAGCTTCTGCCTTTGAAACAGGCAAAATAAGACAAAAATGAGATCAATGTTTGTAACACTAGGAAGAAAAGTCTTATTAATCATAATTTAATCAAAGGGGAATGTGAAAGAAGATGTGACGAATTCCCCCAGCTGGCATTTGCCAGAAATATAACAGCCAATGCCTCTTCCCAAGCACAACCTGAACACTATTGATAAACACAGCATAATTTCCTTGAACAAAATTTAGTTTCTCTGAAATGTTAGACTATTAAATTAGAGATTATTGAGGACGAAATTTTAAAAGGTACTTACCTGTGCATTTGGAATAGTTCATCTTACTTTGGATTTTATCCTTAACCAAAGTATTTAATTGTGCTTAATTTGTGAGTTAAAGGAAAATAGTAAGAGTTGAAAATACCTAGTTTGATAAGGGAAGTTACAGCTATAAATGTATACTCATTGCATTGTAAAAATAAGTAAACGGTAAATTTTACAATGATAATAAGACTAAGACATCACAAACTACTACATTTGAGGTTAACTAAACTATTATAAGTGTAATTTAGACTGACTTGTGAATGGGCTGTGAAGTTGTGTTTAAAGTGATGCCCTTAAATATGTTTACTAAAAAGCCTTAATAATAGTATTTACTTTTCATTTGTTAAATTACAAGTATTTAGGTATTTCTAATTTATTGTTATTTATTATTATTATTATTATTATTATTATTATTATTATTTCTTTATTTAGTTTTAAACACCAGATTTAATTCCTCTCCCAGACCACCCTCCGACAGTTCAACATCCCATACCTCCTCCCCAAACTCCTCCTCTCCCTCCCCTCCACAGGATGTCTCCTCCATACCACCCTACCAGACCTCTAAACTCACTGGGGCCTCCAGTCTCTTGAGGGTTAGGTGCATCTTCTCTGACTGATCCCAAACCGGGGAGTCCTCTGCTATGTATGTGTTGGAGGCCTCATCTCAGCTGTTGTATGCTGTCTGGTTAGTGATCCAGTGTCTAAGAGATCTCAGGGTTCCAGGTTAATTGAGCCTGCTGGTTCTCCTACAGGATTGCCCTCCTCCTCAGCTTCCTGCAGCTTTTCTCTAATTCAACCAGAGGGGTCAGCAGCTTCTGTTCATTGGTCAGGTGCACAGATCTGCATCTGACCCTTTCAGCTCCTTGTTGGGTCTTTTGGAGGATAGTCATGATAGGTCCATTTTTGTGAGCACTCCATAGCCTCAGTAATAGTGTCAGGCCTGGGGCCTCTCACTTGATGGCCTGTCATTCTAATGGAGGTAGGCTCTACAAGTTCCCTCTCCTCACTGTAGGGAATTTCATCTAGGGTCCCTCCTTTTGAGTCCTGAGAGTCTCTCACCTCCCAGGTCTCTGGTGCATTCTGGAGGGTCCTCCCAACCTTCTACCTCCCAAGGTTGCCTAGTTCCATAGTTTCTGCAGGCTCTCAGAGCTTCAGTCTTTTTCTCCACCCAATACCAGATTATGTTCCTCTCTACCCCCTGTGTCTTCTTTCCCTCCCAGGTTCCTCCATCTATCCCTGGTTGTGACTTTCTTCTTAGTCCAAAGTGGGACTGAGACATCCTCACTCGGGCCCTTCAGCTTGTTGACCTTTTTGAGTCCTGTAGACTGCATCTTGGGTATTCTGTACTCTTTTTTTTGGCTAATATCCACTTATTAGTAAGTACATACCGTGCATGTCCTTTTGAGTCTGAGTTATCTCACTCAGAATATTTTCTAGTTCTATCCATTTGGCTGCAAAACTCAGGATGTCCTCATTCTTAGGAGCTGTAAATGAACCACATTTTCTTCATCCATTCCTCTGTCGTGGGACATCTGGGTTGTTTCCAGCTTCTGACTATCACAAATAAGGCTGCTATGAACATAGTGCCCCTGTAGTATAGGGTTTTTTTTTGGGGGGGGGGTATATTTCCAAGAGTGGTATTGTTAGTCTTCAGGTAGATCTATTTACAATTTTCTGAGGAAACTCCAGATTATTTCCAGAGTGGTTGTACCACCTTGCAATCCCACCAGCAATGGAAGAGTGTTCCTCTTTCCATGCATGCTTGCCAACATGTGTTGTCACCAGAGGTTTTGGTCTTAGCCATTCTAATTGTTGGGAGGTGGAATCTCAGGGTCATTTTATTTGCATTGCTCTGATCACTTAGGACTTTGAACATTTCTTTAGGTGCTTCTCAGCCATTTGAGATTCCCCTGTTGTGAATTCTCGGTTTAGTTCTATATACCATTTTTTGATTGGGTTGTTCGAATTTTTGATGGTTAGCTTCTTGAGTCTTTTATATCATTTGGATATTAGCCCTCTATCAGATGTTGGGATAGTGTAGATTTTTTTCCCACTCTGTAATTGCCAATTTGTCTTATTGACTATATCCTTTGCCTTACAGAAGCTTTCCAGTTTCATGAGGTCCCATTTATCAATTCTTGATCTTAGAGCTTGAGACATTGGAGTTCTGTTTAGGAAATTTCCCCCTGTGCCAATGAGTTCAAGGCTCTTTCCCACTTTCTCTTCTATTAGATTGAGTGTATCTGGTTTATGTTGAGGTCCTTGACTTGAACTTTGTGGAAGGTGACAAATATGGGTCTACTTTCATTTTTCTACATACAAACAGCCAGTTAAACCAGCGCCATTTATTGAAGATGCTTTCTTTTTTCCATTATTCATATTAGTCTTGTTAAAGATCAAGTGTGTGTAAGAGTGAGGTTTTATTTCTGGGTCTTCAGTTCTATTCCGTTGATCAGCCTGTCTGTCTCTGTACCAATACCATTCAGTTTTTATCACTATTGCTCTGTAGTAGAGCTTGAGGTCAGGGATGGTATTCTCCCAGCCGTTCTTTTGTTGTTAAAAATTGTTGGAGTTAAATGACTGAAAGAGCTGAAGGAGTTTGCAACCCCTTAGGAAGAACAATATTAACCAACCAGACTTCTCCCTATAGCTCCCAGGGACTAAACCACCAAGCAAAGAGTACACATGGAGTTACCCATGGCTCCAGCCACATAGTTAACAGGAAATGGCCTTTTGGGGTATCAATGGGAGGAGAACCCCTTGTTTCTATGACTGCTTAATGCCCCTGTGTAGGGGATGAAGGCAGGGAGACAGGAGGCAGTGGGTAGGTGGGTAGGAGAGGACCCTCATAGAAGCAGGAGGAGGGATGATAGGATAGGTTTCCAGAGAAGAAACCAGGAAAAGGGATAAGATTTGAATTGTAATGAAAATATCCAAAAAAAAGAAAGGAAAAAAAGGAATTGTTTTCACTATTCTGGGTTTTTTGCCTTTCCAGATGGATTTGAGAATTGCTTTTTCCCTGTCTTTGAAGAATTGTGTTGGGGTTTTGACGGGGATTGTATTGAATCTATAGGTTGCCTTTGGTAGGATAGCCATTTTTACTGTGCTAATTCTGCCAATCCATGAGGATGGAAGATCTCTCCATTTTCTGAGTTCTTCTTTGATTTCTTTCTTGAGAGACTTGATGTTATTTTCATACAGATCTTTCACTTGTTTGGTTAGATTTACCCCAAGCTATTTTATATTATTTGTGACTATTGTGAAGGGAGTTGTTTCCCTAATTTCTTCCTCAGCCTGTTTATCATTTGTACAAAGGAAGGCTATTGATTTATTTGAGTTAATTTTATGTCCGGCTACTTTGCTGAAGTTGTTTATCAGTTGAAAAAGTTCTCTGGTAGAATTTTTGGAGTTGCTTCTGTATACTACCATATCATCTGCGAATAGTTATTTTTTGTTTGCCAATTTGTATTCCTTTGATCTCTTTTTGTTGTCTTATTGCTGAAGCTAGCACTCAAGTACTATATTCAAAAGATATGGGGAGTGGGGATTCTGTCTTGTCCCCGATTCTAGTGGGATTGCTTCAAGTATCTCTCCATTTAATTTGATATTGGCTGTTGGTTTGCAGTAAAATGCCTTTATTATGTTTATCTATAGGCCTTGAATTTCTGATCACTCCAATACTTTTAACATGAAGGGGTATTGTATTTTGTCAAATGCTTTTTTTCCGCATCTAAGGAAATGATAATGTGATTTTTTTTCCTTTGAGTTTGTTTATATAGTGGATTAGGTTAATTAGTTTTTATGTATTGAATCAACCTTTCATCCTTGGGATGAAGCCTACTTGATCGTGGTGAATGATGGTTTTGATGTGTTCTCGGATTGAGTTTGCAAGAATTTTATTGAGTATTTTTGCATCCATATTCATAAGCGAGATTGGTCTGAAGTTCTCTCATTTGGTTGGGTCCTCGTGTGGTTTAGGAGTCAGAGTAATTGTGGCTTCATAGAATGAATTGGGTAGTGTTCCTTCTGCTTCTATTTTTCATATAAAGTCACAAGAGGGTACAGATTCTATATATCAAAAACCCTTTCAAACTCAAGTTGATAATGGGCACAATTCAGTTGCATCCAAAGACATGCATTTGGAGTTTTGCATTATGAAGTCAGAGATTTCAAAATAAATAAGCAAAATTAATGTTGCTTTCTCACTTACATAATTATATATATATATATATAGCTTCACCTGTGTATAACTCATACACATACAGCATCATACAAGTATGTGTATATACATAATGCTGTGATACTGATACATGTACGTAGCATGTGCATATGCTCCTATCACTACATTTTCAGGACTCTCAAATCAAATTGCCACCTCTCAACCACCACCACTTTCCCTTAGCAATTTAAAGGTAAGGGTACTCTATTCTTTAATAAATCTGCTCTTTAATTTTGAATCATTTCCTCTAGGTTTCCATAGAAAAATATATTTTTAATATTTATATTAAAAATAGTGAATGGCCTTATTAGCTTTAAGCTATAAATACCACAAAACAGATTTGGAAGTTGGAACAGACCCAGCGTAAGTGGTTGCTAATGGTGATAGAGAAGCATAGGCACCCGTGCAGCAAAGCCACCACACAATATGAGGAAAACCATTAAATGACCTGGAAAGGCCTCAAGATGGCTGGCCCCTTTGTAGTTCCAACACAAAGACCGAGCCTTATTTCTAAATATTCTCCCTGGTGGGGAATTGCAGCTGGAAAACAATCCCAGATGTATTCATTTGTGTAACCATTTGCTTCTTGTAGCATATAGGAATGGAAAAATTATTGAAGCCTTCAATTCTGGACTTGTATTTTTTTAAATGTCAGGCTTTGAAAAATAGCACCATTTTTCTTTAAAACCGTTCATTTACCTGGAATGTTGGCCAACAGGCCTATAATATGGACTTGGTTTTTGTTAAGATTGAAAAAATGCCCAATGGCAAGAAAGGAATGGGCAATTTTAGTGGATAAAACTAAATATGAACCCAAACTCAGCTGAGGAAACTAAGGAGAGGGAAACACAATGTTTTTACAATGCTAAGTTTGTCAAGAAATTCTAGATCCTCTTAAAGATGCATAAATTTAGAGTAAAATGCAGTCTAGAAAGACTACATTAAAAACACCAAAAATGAAGATACTTAAAATGATACAGAAAACATATGATTCTGAATACTGAGACAAGACCTCTCCAACTAAAATCTATTTTTGCATAAGTTAGATTGAAGACATACAAAAATGGAGTTGTGCTTCCCTATCAATTGGCAAATGAATTTAAATTCAAATTTTGGGAGCTTGGTTGTTTAAATAATTTTTAAATCCATAAAACTTAGATCATAGATAAATATATATTCACATCTGCAAATATCAGCTCTAAATATTAATTCTATTTACTACCTTTGGTTATATACTAATATTTAAATGCAGAATTCCTGATAAATATTAATAAAAGGAGGGAGAAAGAGAAAGATTATAATTATGTACCATTTTCATGACTTGATTATATATAATATATTAAAGTATATATATGTATACTATACATATAAATATACAAGTAGTTGTGTATTTATATGTATAATATATATATATATATATATGTTTTACAAGATCAGAAACTTAAATGCTAAAATAGTAAAATGTTATAGACATTTTACTGCAAGGTAAATGTTGATTTCTGTTGTAGTTTTAGAGATAGACTCTTGTTAAGAATGTGGGAAATGCATTTGAATCATCATCTATTTTGTAAATGTTAATCACAGATTTCAGGGAAGAGTTGGTGTCCAGGACTTCAGCCTGGACAAAGAAATCTCAGCACAAGTTTATTCCAAGGTGCTACTTCAGGACACAACTAGAGTCTTACTCTTGATTGATGATTTTAGGAAGACAGTCAGAGGTTAAGGGGCCAGCTAGAGTCCTTCCGCATTTCCAGACTTCTGAATGCTTCCCATGTATACATCAACCCCTACTCCACTCATGGAGAGATTCTGTGCCCTGAGTATATGGAATGGATACCCTAGACCATGGAGGAAGAAAGCCGATTTGACTAAAGAGATCTCCTGCTTGGAGACAGATGATTAGTCTCATGATTATGACACCAGAAAAAAATGGACTGCACTAATTTCAAATGAAAATAAGGACTCTCTCTAAACTATGTAAAATTCTCTTTACTATGACTTATTGCTTTCTTCAGACCATTGAAGCTGCAAATAAAATTTATGAGGAAGAACAATAAATTAGTATTGGATAAAGGCACAATTTTCGGCCTCAAGTTGCTTGTACAGTTCCGTTTTAACACATAAAATTCAGAGCATAATACCAACAAGTTAATAAAGTCAGCCCAGTGCTGACATGAAAAAACATTTTTAATAGTTGGTTAGTTCAATCAGTTAACCTTGTTGACAACTTAAAATTTCAAAAACCTACATTACTTATATTCGATGAACATTAAAAATATAGAAAAGTTCATAAATACATGTAACGCAAGTTCATTGGCCTTGGAATACATTAGAGGAAGGAATAGAGCAGTTGCTTTTAAAGTCAGAACTATAAAATTACCACATAATAAAAGCCTGTGCTTTGAACACTAATTGCCCATTTATTAAGGGGGAAACTCTCTTTTTGAATGGTGGGGAAAGTGCATATATGAACTTCCTTTGTTTATGCAGGGGTGTGTTTGAAGTGTTTTTATTTCTCCCATCCCTTTCCCTTTCTGCATGATCTTCCTTCTACTAATATGCATCCATATCAACACAGCATCACATCTCTAAAGATTCCTACAGAGTTTTAATTGAGAGTAAATTGCCTTCAATAAATAGGGCCTCCTACAGACTTAGAAGGCTGGCCACCCTAGTGGCTGGGCACAATTGCTTGTTTGAAGAGTTTAAAGCAAAGCATGATAGCCCACTTTGTCAGCTGCCTAGAGGGAAGTTGTCAAAGCTGGGACCCCGCTGCTTTATTCCTCTAGCTGTGTTTTAGAAACACCTCACAAGTGGAATTGTGGTTGCCTCATCCAGAAAATGTGGAAAGGATTAATGTGGCATGTAAAACAAATCACTCCTGAGCTCAGCTGAGAAAGTGGGTATTAAAAGCACTCCAGTCAAAAGAGCTTTAGTGAGAGAGTCTCGGTGATATACAGTCAGCATATGTCGGGCTGGTAATGCTGCAGGGTGTTTGGAAATGGTAATGGTGCATGGGTGTAAAGTCTTTCAAGACCTCTTAAAGGCACATGTGTTTCTTGAGCATGTTCCCCAAACAAGGACCTGTTATGGGTTAGATTCACTGAAGCTTTTAAACTTTATTGATTGGCTTGTGGGATTCCAGGTTCACTCACTGCTTTAAAAAAAAAAAGCTGTGTTGATAAACATGCTCAAGAATCCAACTTTAATCTTTACCTTATGAATCAATAAACAATATGGCTTGTTGCCTCCTCATCGATTACAGTGCACACTATTTATTTCTATTATGGAAGTGTTTGCTGGTTTTCCCGAGTTAATAGCCAATATATCCCTGTTGTCCTTCTAAATCCAGGTGCTTTGTAGATTTATTTTGAAGGGGAAGAAAGGGGAGAGACCTGAGGAGTTCTTACTATTTGAAATATGAGCCGCAGCCTTAATAAAAACTTGTGGGTTTCAAGAGGAGAGAGAGAAAAAATAAACCTGCTAAGTGTAATTTCATAAACTGAAACGAATATCCCTGGCATTTCTACTTTATAAAGGAGTTCATTCGGATCTTCCATCATAATGCAAGTATGTCACTGTAGCCAGTGTCAAATGGACTTTCAAAGAAGGGACAGACTAGGTTTGTTCATAGGAACACAGAGTTTGTATGTACTAGCCTTTGGTTCCTGTGTGGTCTCTGTTTAAGAGATGATCGTATTTTCTTAAATACTAGCATCTTACTAATTTATTTATTCTTCTAAATAAGCCACACTAAAGGGTCATGTTACACCCTTGAAATCTGAAGGCAAAAGCAATAGTAATATATATGGGGTGAAGCCTGTAATAAGTTGTCAACATGTGTACACACATACAAACACAGGCATGTGGGATGTTGGTGGTGTTGGTATTGTTGTTGGTGTTGTTAAACCTGATAAAAGTGAACAGAAAGTACTAGTTTTCTAACTTTAAAGTTGCATCAGTAGATGTAAAAAATAAAAATATTAGGTGAGACTGAAAGAACTCAGGATGTCAGTGGGTTTGATTTCTGTGCTTCCTAGTTTGGTCCCCCAACCATGACTGCAAATATTTTTTCACCAACTTCAAGCACGACATCATTTGTTACCTTTGCTTTACTGCAGGCTTGGTAAAAGTCAGGATCAATAATTTCTCAGACACAGTTCCACTCGACACTGAAATTACAACCAGCCTCGGGGACAAAGCAGATATAAAATTTCTTGCCATCTCTGTAAAACTCATAAAGCATCATCATTGCCTTGTTTTTAGTGGAACTTCCTGTCTCGGGCATTTGTCGTGTCACCGATCTCTTCCTCGCACATTTGGCAGAAAGGAAAGGGTATGGTAAACTCCTGGAGCAGTCCACTGACGGTGAAGTGGATATTCTGCAAAGGCTGAGAAGGTGACAAGTAAGTCTGTAAAGGCCAGTGTAAGTGCTGTTGTCACTGTGTTGCAGTAAAGAAGTAAACAACCACGGGGGCTACGCACACTCTGCGTCCTGAGAAGCAACCAAATGCTCCTGCCTTCCATTAATCTATGTAGAGCTCAAAAAGACATAGACCGTGTTCTACGCAAGAAGCTCCACGATATAAGTCAATATTTGTGGATGGAATGTTTGGAGAGTCTTTGATCTTTAAATGCGTTTTTTATTGTATGAATAGTCTCACTCACAAATAAATAAAGCCTGTTCCCCATCTTTCCACATTGTTTATAGTAATTCCGCCAGGGGCCCGTGAAAATAAATTATTACTATGGTATATATACATTGTTAAAATATCCATGCTAGCTTTTAGAAGCTATGAATTTCAAATATAAACAGTTCAAAAGTGCCTAGCTAATATTTAGAAAATCTAAAGTATTTTTCTGGTTACATTAAATATCTTGACCAAAATTTATTTTTCAATACTATTTTTAGAACTGTAGGTTATTTAGATACTAAAATGAAGATAGGAAATAGATGACTTTGACAATATTCTTGATTTAGCATAAAGACGTGTGACTTTTTTTTGCCCCTCGGATTCTAAATCTGAATGATGTAGTCTGTTGTGTCTAACAGTAACCAGATTTAGACTCTGGTGCTGAGAAATCACTGACTGCCTGTACCCTGTGCTTAGTAGTACCGACTTTGAATGCTTCCCCAAACACACTAATTGGGGACCTGGACTATGTTGAGTTGCACAGGTTTCCCCATCTCCCAGACAAGCTGCACATGAGGGCAGACTGACTCACATCAAGATGTGCTGCACACCTGTACAACAGATGACCAATTTTAACACACAAAAAAACCCTCCACAATATAATACGATGTGTGTTTTTTTTTTCACATGGCGTTCATACAATTCAGACAGCTAAGGGGCTGAATCATGCCATTTAGCTGCAAGTTTTCATTGCTAAAGGACTTTATAGGGCTTAAATTTTATATAGTTCAGTATCAAGTACTACTCCTAATTGCAGGACTTCAAAGTAGGCCTGTGAGCGCTGGTTTCGTGTTATTTTAGTACTGAGCGTTCTCTGCCCTTCCAATTGTTCCTACGGGTTCCTGTATTAACAATATTATTGGAAGTTTTTATTTAACTTCAATTTAGCAAAAGCCATGCCTCCTTCCTAGAATGCAAATTTGAACACTGAGATTAAAATGATAGAGAAAATCGAGCATGAGTCAGTTTATAGCCCAGAGGTCCACTGTGCATCCCATAAAGCATTGTTTCAGGAACCTGGTTAGTGTTCTGTACACCTGCTTAATGTTTTTTTTCATCATCACAAATGTCAAAGTGCTCAGTAAGTCACTGGGGTTTGAATGACAGCCATGCGCTAAGCAAGCAGTTATGTTTTTTCACTACCAAATTGGACCATAAATGATGAAAAAGAGGTCAAAAAGGAAGTATGGAACCATACAAATTTGAAAGGGGAAACTGCTAATAGCCATAAACCCGGTGCAATCAAAGGCTGGGCAAGTCACTGCAAATTACCTGCCCTGTGAATTACTGATCACACTGCATTATGATATAGACCCCTCTAACTCCTTTCATCTGTAGCCATGGGGGCTTCTAATAGCTCACAGATCAAACGCAAAACTCTGCCAGTGGAATTTTGATACAAATACACCAAGGTTGCACAGGCTTAATGTATATGGGCCTTAATGTATATGAGCAAAACACATCCAGCATTACTGTGGGGCACCTGATTATTTAATATAAGTATTTTGCACATTGAATACTGCAATACACCAATACAAATTGAAGGATGTTAAAACATGCATGAGGAATTTACAAGGAATAGTAAAATCATGTATGTTCATGTGAGATTAATGGGGATTAGTATGATTTAGCAAAACCTTGGCTACCTTTTGTACATAGATGCTCCTAGATCCTTTACTTCTGACTGTGACAGGGAAATTTGGGAGATGGGTACTCAAAGGGATCCCACCAATAATTTTTTCTTATAGGTCTGGCATCTGTATTAATCCACTCTTCTCAATATTTGATGTGTTCATTTGGAATGAATCTTTAGCAGAGTTTTGTCTTACTTCTTTCAGAAGACCACAGATATCGATTAATGCTTTTGGTATGTTTTTGTTTTGTTTTCAGGTAAATCAAAACCCTCCTTGGACTTGGAGCTATTTATAGAAGCTATTACACTTAAAATATTTATCAAGCTATATTTTGCCCCTGCCACATGAGAGGGGGAAGAAACAGTTGAGATAGCTGCCAAAGAAAATGTTCAGTTATAATTAAACCATTCACATATGTTAACAACTAATGTTTGAAACTAAGAGGATTTTTCTCTTTAGATACTGACTTGGGGTTTTAATGTGACCCTCTAGCATTCATTTCCAAGAACAGCTTTTGCTTTTGCAAAAAAACAATGGTCCATTAGTGTGACTCATGAGTTTAGAGTTGAAATGCATAGCCCTATATCAGATATGTCATTCCTAATCTCACAGGGACAGAATTTAGTAATTGAACATGGGAAGATTATAAGACTTTTTGTAAAGACTACAAGGTGAGAAAACTTTTGAGCAAAGCCACTCTTGGGAACTAGATGGTCAGAAAATGAAGCATCTCCGATAAAGTTACCCTTGGATTGGGATGTGGTCAATTTTTAAAAAAGATAATTTTCATAGATATGAGATGGAAAATCTAATAGATCATGAAAATGCCAAGCAAAGAAACCCAAAAAGCTATAATGATCCGAGAGTGGTAGGCAATGTGGGCTAGACCATCATGAACAAGGGAGAGAATGACAATATGATCCCACACCGGATCATGGTGAGAAACGATAGGTTATTTTAACTGGCCACTTTGTAGAGAGCAGATGACCCTTAAAATGAATAGAAACAACAAACCTGGTTATATTGACATTGTCACTATCTCCATGATAGTAACTTAAGTTGGAACTGGGCAGTGGAGGTACAGAAAATGGGCATAATCCTGGTACCATCCATCACATCCCCAGAGGAATTCTGAAGGCCCCTCAGTGCCTCGATCCCTATGAATCAGGAACTCAAACTTCTGCTTAAATTGTTTCAGAAAATAAAAATTAAAGGAGCTCTTCAATTAGAACATCCCTCTTTGAAGTACTTCCTTTAAATCATTGAAGAGCAAGTTTCAAACAACAAAAATCTATTCAAATGGGCTCAGTGCAGAACTCGGGAACAAAAGAGAATTCTTCCGGTCATATTTATTACAAAGGGTATGTCAAGCCTTTCTGGCACAGGTAGAGTTATAACCCTGTTGGTCAATAAATGGCTGGTGGTGAAATCTGAGCAGCGGTTGTCACAAGGAGAAGGAGAGGTGGCCTGGGGCAAAGGATGTGAGACTAGGGAGAATTGTAGGAGGGTCTTCTCTTCTTTAGCTCACCCTGATTCATCATTATTTTTGCAAATAGAATGTGTTTGTGAACATTATATTTTGAATAAATTAAGAGCTTGTTTCAAAGGGTTTTGTTCTGTTTTTGTTTTTAGGTTCTTGGAAACTGTCTATGGTCTATAGGTTAAAAGGGGAAGACATAAGCTTCCAGCAGAATAGCAAACAGATTAGAGACTGCTGAAGTGAGGAAACACTAAGACAGACGTGCAAAGTTGAATCTCCAAGACTGTGCGGTCCAGACTCTAAGAAGAATCACCCCATTTTTATTGATACTGATAGGAAATTTCTTTGTGAACATGTATATTTCATTTTATGGCGAGGATCAACTACCGCTGCATTTTATCCGTTGTGTTATAATTTCTCTTATAAGAAAGGCTCTCTAATTCATTAGTAAATGAATTGATATAAATAGCTTTGGTTTATGTACTCTCAATGGCTAATAATACCAGGAAGGAAATACATGTGCCATGCATGCCTTCCTTACTGAAGGGACTCCTGGTGGGCTTTTTTGCCACAGAATTTAGAGAAGTTTTGTTCTGTTTCTCTGAAGAAAAGCAAAAGGACTTAAGAATGCATATGAAAACTTTGGGAGGAATATTTATTTTCTTAACATTATACAATTGTAAGACACGAAGCATTAGCAAAACCTTTTCATGTTGAATTTGTATTATACGTCCAAATAAAACTTTTTCAAATTACTAATATAAAATTTAGATCACTTTCATATAAAAACTTCTTAACTAGGTTTTATGCTTAAAAGACTTATCCTTGTCTTTCACTGACAAATGCAGTATCTGTATGTCAAAGGGAAATTATTTTTATCTTTACATTTTTTCTTTTTTTCTTCCAATCATTTTTTTTTCATTTTAAATGTAGATCACAGCAACCACTTCCTCCTCTCTTCCCAGTCTCACTCTTACAAATCCCTCCCCTGATTGCCCCTTTTTTGTCTCTGAGGAGAAGGGGAGTCCGCAGCACATCCTTTCCCACTAAGGCCCCACCAGGCAGTCCAGGTAGGGGGAAAGGAATCCAATGGCAGGGAACATAGACCAAGACAACCCCTACTCCAATTTTAGGGGCCCCACAGGAAGACAAAGTTGCATTTTTGCCACAAATATAGAAGTTGTCTAGGTGTACCTTCTGCAAACTCACTGCTTGGTGGCAAAAAAAGAACCAAGCATACCTGTCTCCTGAGAGTCTTCATCCTTCAGAGTATGGAGGCAGACGCAGAGACCCGAAGCCAAACACCAGGTGGAGCTTGGGAGTCTTGTGGAAGAATGGGGGATAAAAGTCAGCAAGTTGGAGGAGTCAAGGACCGCACAAGAAGACCTACAGAGTCTACTAACCTGGGACCACTGGGGCTCACAGAGCCTGGAAAATTATCTTTAAATCAATTGGACTTTCGATATAATTCAAACTCCTCCCAGATGACATATGTATTATGATCATCATATGATTCATTTAAATGTTACTGAGGGGATATCTTGTGACAAATATAGGACATATATGTGAAAACAGAGGTGGAGGTAGTCATTGTCAGGGTCATACACATGGCACACTGAGTTCCTCTACAGTCTGCTGATCATCCACAGTTAAAGCATGCTGAAGCTAGGCTCGAACAGATGCCTATAGGCAGGACACGTCATTAAGTATGGAGATGATAATTCAAATGGCTGGAAGGCTGCACACAATACTCTATCTTCCATCCTACTCAAGTGTTCGGGGCCATGCATCTGTGGACAATATAAAAGATTCTCCTTCCTACAAGGCACAGAACCAAGTTGCCATTTATTACTGGACCCATTTGTACACTTCCGGACAACTCATTATTAGATCATTTGAAAAGTTTTTCTTTTCAGAACAGTTACAACATCAGGACCTGTATCTTCTTTCAGAATGTATTATTTGTATCCTTAAAGCATGTGTTTTCAAGGCTTTCAATCTAACCTAACTGTGACAGAAGAGCAGGAAACTTTATTTTTGCATGTTCTAATTTCCTAAATGAAGTTTTGGGAATGGGGTAGTCTATCTGTCGTTTAGTATATCATTGATGTATACCCACCAAGCCTGGAACGCTGAGTGCCATTCTTAACCATTGTGTTTACTGAAAGGATGAAAGTAATAGTTAAAAGTGGAGGCCTCAATTTTAATAACCAGGAGTAAAGAGAAATTGCCTTACTAAAATAGCTCTATCAAATGGCAACATAATGTACTGTACATATATAATTCACAATTTAGACCTTTCTGATAGCTTTATTTTAAAAAGTGAATGGGAAAACATGAAATTTAATTTTAACTATATGCCTTGTTTATCACAAACATTTAAATATTTTAACAATAGTATGAATGGAAATTATAGTCTAGAGATCTGAATAATCCTATTAAAAATGAGGTACGAGCTAAACAAAGAATTCTCAGCTGAGGAATATCGAATGACTGAGAAGCACCTAAAGAAATGCTCAACATCCTTAGTCATCAGGGAAATGCAAATCAAAACAACCCTGAGAGTCCACCTCACACCAGTCAGAATGGCTAAGATCAAAAACTGCAGATGCTGGTGAGGATGTGGAGAAAGAAGAACACTCCTCCATTGTTGGTGGGAGTGCAAACTGGTGCAACTACTCTGGAAAACTGTCTGGTGGTTCCTTAAAAAATTCAACGTAGTACTACCTGAGGACCCAGCTATACCACTCCTGGGCATATACCCAAAAGATACTCCAACATATAACAAGGACACATGCTCCACTATGTTCATATTTAGGCTCATCATGTTCTTATTTATAATACTCAGAAGCTGGAAAGAACATAGATGTCCTTCAACGGAGGAATGGATACAGAAAATCAGGTACATCTACACAACGGAATACTATTCTGCTATTAAAAACAATGACTTTATGAAATTGATAGGCAAATGGATGGAACTAGAAAATATCATCCTGCGTGAGGTAACCCAGTCACATAAGAATGCACATGGTATGCAATCACTGATAAGTGGATATTAGCCCAAAAGCTCAGAATACGCAAGATAAAAATCACAGATGATATGAATCTCAAGAAGAAGGAAGGCCAAAGTGTGGATGTTTCAGTGCTTCTTAGGAGGGGGAACAAAATACTTACTGGAGGGTACAAGAGACTTGGGAGGAAGAAAAGAGGGGGAGGAAGAAAAGGAGGCAGGATCAGGTATGGGAGAAGACAAGGATGATATACAGACAGTCAGGAACATGACCAGAAGTGTGTAGCAACGGAAGATGGGGAACTCAGGGTATCAACCAGCAAGTCCCAGGTGCTAGGAAAGCAAGAGGCTCCCAGGACCCAACAGGGATGAGATCAGCTGAAAGGCCAAACAAAAGGGAGGAAGAACCTGTAGAGACCATATCCAGAGGTTAGGCAAGACACACACTTGGGAGATGGGGCCACCCACTCATCTCCGAATTTTTAGCCCAGAATAGCTCCTGTCCAAAGGAAACACATAGACAAAGTATGGAGCAGAGACTGAAGGAAAGGCCATCCAGCAACTGCCCCAACAATCCCATATACAGTCACCAAACCCAGACAATATTGCAGGATGCCAAGAAGTGCATGCTGACAGGAGTCTGATATAGCTACCTCCTGAGAGGCTCTGCCAGAGCCTGACAAATACAGATACAGATGCTCACAGCCATCCATTGGACTGAGCATGAGGACTCCAATTGAAGAGTTAGAGAAAGGACTGCAAGAGCTAAAGGGGTTTGCAACCCCTTTATCAACCAATCAGACACCCCAGAGCTCCCAGGGATTAAACCAACAACCAAAGAGTACACATGCAGGAACCCATGACTCCAGATGCATATGTAGCAGAGGATGGCTTTATCTGACATCAATGGGAGAAGAAGCCCTTGGTCCCGTGAAGGCTTGATGCCTCAGTGTAGGGGAATGCCAGGGTGGGGAGGCAGGAGTGGGTAGATGGAGTATCCTTATAGAAACAGGGGGAGAAGGGATGGGTTAGGGGATTTATGGAGGAGAAACCAGGAAAGGGGATAACATTTGAAATATAAATAAATAAAATATCCAATAAAAAGTATTTTAACTATTAAAGTCTTAATCTACAGCATATCTCAAATCAGCCTAGCCACCAGTATATCTCAGTAACCCTATAAAACAATAGCTACCCTATGGCCATACAATGGCTCCTATTTCAAGAATATGTGCTGATACTGATTCTTCAGTTGCAGCAAATGATCCACACTGGATGTTGATGGAAAGGAAGCTGTATGATGGAGAAGGAATCATCCGGGAACTCGTTGCTCCTCTGTGTGATAAACGTAAAACTGCTATAGAAAGTATAGTGATCATGAATGAGGGAGGGGTGATAAGGAAAACAGCAGTCCACCCCAGCTCTTGGCTTCCTGCTGCTGTTGGTCATCTTGCCCAAGTTGCTGTAGTAATTCCAAGACTTGCATGCATGGCAGTGCTAATGACCAGAATATTATCAGTCAACATCTTCTTTACTGCACACACATCAGCTGCTTGGCTACAGTAGCCAATTCATACGGCAGCAATAGTATAAAGTGGGCATTTCTTTCACATGCACATCTGAACCTATCCAGGGGAAGAGACAGTGATATGGAAATAGATCAAGGCTTAGTAACACATTTCCTCCAAATGTGGGCTCTAAATTTCTCTTAATATATTTTTCATAATTTTGCATATCTTATTTTTCCCTCCTCCTAAAGAATGAGAAAATACACCAAATCCCTTATTTTCTTTGTACCCTACACATGTAACAAAGTATAATTATCAATTCACACAGCACAAGTTTATTGTCTGACTCTCATGGTAGCAAGGCTGTACGGTATGGATATTGGGCATATTAACTAAAGTGAGGAGGGAAGAAAAATATTTCTCAATTTTCACCAAAATATATAAATATGTTTTTCCTTGAGATACAAATAACTGATCTTGATCTTCTTCGGATCATTACTTTACATATTCAGAAGTATTATTTCAATCAGTCTATCAAGGTGTAATTTCACTAATATTGAGTTTCAACTTGAACATTTCCGAACCTCAGTCCTTTGCCATGTATTTACATGTATTTTCACTGCTAAACATCCTGCTTCATTTTCCTTCAACTTACTCCCTTAAATATTTCCTGTCAAGAATGACTCAGTCTCTCCCTCTCTCGCTCTCCCTCTCTCTCTCCCTGTCCCTCTTCTCCCTGTCACTCTCCCTGTCCCTGTCCCTGTCCCTCACCCCCCCGCCGTGTGTGTGTGTGTGTGTGTGTGTGTGTGCGTGCATGCGTGCGTGTGTTTGTGTGTGTGTGTGTGTGAGTGTGTGTGTGTGTGTGTGTGCGCGAGTGACACGCACGCGAGCGTGTAGGACACTATAATCTGTATCACTCTATTGTTTTTCCTCAGTGTGTATTGAGAGAGGCAAGGAGAGGACAAGAATCACCAAATATGTCTTGGAACTTCCACTTTAAATTCAAAACAGGCCGGAATGTCTCCTGGGATCTGTCTCTACTGTGACAAGGAATGTGCACCTGTGAGCACCTAAGCCAGCCAATGAACGGCACCATTGCCTCACATAAATGTGGTCACAGATATTTTTTATTTGGTTATAGAATTTTATCATAAATCCCATGTCTCCACCTAGAATTCTATCTGTCCTGCAGGGCTACTTTTTGCCTTTAGATAACATTTTACAGCACGGGCCTGATGTATTGCTTCTGTCACCCTTTGACCACGACAGGATCTTAGAGGAGCACAGTGGGTGAATAACAAGGAGACGAAGGAAATTCTCTGCCCTCTGGCACCTCCTATGCATATGGTCACAATTTTCCTAGTTTATGGTAATAAGAGGAATGCATTTATTGTCCCTCTGCTCCTTCTTAAACTTATCCTCCATTGTTAAATGGCCATAGGTATAATAAAATTATTAAATAATGTAGAGAGTAATGTGTGAGGTGTCCAGTTGAATTTTACAGGGAAATATTGGATAGTGGGAAAGGAGTGGCAGGTGTTAATGGCGTACTCAGAACATCGCTAACCGAATTAGATAAATACCTTAAGATTTCTGAGACTTCTACTGGGCATTAAAGATAGCCTGATTAATCTCTACTAATTTAGCATATCGTGCTCCACTCCAAAGAGGACAAACCTGACGTGGCTATGGAGAAATTGCTCTGAAAAAAAACAAGATTTTATTATTATACTGTAGGCCATACCTGAGATCATTTTGTGCTTTATTTATAATCATTAGTGTAATTTGGATGGTTTCAATTAAATTTTTATACAGCTGGAATTAAAATTTTATAATTAAAATTTTAGACACACAAATAACAGTTATTTTTTCTTATTCTCAGCATTTCTCAATTTTCAAAAATCAGCCAGGGAAAAAACGGAAAAGCTAGGCAATTTTGAAAACTTGGCAACATTATTGACCAGGTCATAGCTACCTGTTTTAAAAATCTTCAATTGGATGAAAATATTTGATGTTATTAAGCATAAATAAAGATTCAAAACAATGAGTATATACAACAAGTATATACCCTAAAATTATCTAAGCTTAAAAAACAGAAAACACTAAGTGTTTGCAAGCCCACAGAGAGTCCAACATTTCCATTCATTATTGATGAGAATGTGAAATGGCCTGAGAACTGTTCTGAATGTCCTTAATGAAACTAAAATATACCTAGCCAAAGATGCAGAAATTCTACTCTTTAATGTTTTCCTAGCAGAAATAAGAATATGAAGAATATATGTGCAGGAACAACCAAGAAACCTTTGCTAAAACTTTTTATTTGTTCGAGGTGGGGCGCTTATACACGGGTATCAACAAATGCCAGAAAAATGAGTTGAATCACTGGGTTAAAAGTGACAGGCAATTGTGAGCCTCCTGATATGGGTGTTGAGAACCGAATTCTGATCCTTTGCAATGAAAGCAACCACTCAAAGACCGGGCCATCTCTCCACCATCCCAAAAGACATTTCTGTCAATTTCATTGTTCAAGGAGTAAATTAATTCAGCCCAAATTTTCATCTACAGTAAAATGAACAGACTATGATAAGTTCCCACATTAGGACCTTACTCAAAACTACAAAGAAGCAAGTGATGGGCCTACAGAGATGTGCTTCTAAAACATTATGCTGGGAGAAAGAAGGCTACCATCAGCCAGGAAAGGACTATCATGGTGGATAATCTTTGAGCCTAAAATGCACAAAACTAATCTATGATGTAAAAATTGAGACAGGGTTTGTCTCTTTGGCAGACAAAGCATAGGAACTGAGAATTATGTTAAATTTGACATTGATTTTTCAATACTGTGAGGAAACTTTTAGTTTTTTAATGCATGTGTTTATGTAAAAAATCATGATGACACACAAGATTTGTACATTTCACCTTTATAAAATCTACCCAGCCAAAATGTCAATACATTTTTAACTGCACTTGATGATTTTTTGATATAAAGAACATTAACATCTGTGATTAACTTCATAAAAATAAAACCACTTGCTTGGCAGAGTGCTATATATTAGTAGATTTTAAAAGAAAATAAGAGAAGTAGAGTGGTGTGTATGTGGGTATTCCCTGTAGGGATCTTTAAAGTTTCCAGAAAATACGCTAAATGTCATAATACAATGTCAGCACGAAATTCTGATGAACTTTCACAGTATTGCTCCCGAGAACTAAAACTTTAAAATATTAAAACTAACGAGGCTTTGAATGTCACTGTCACTTTTAATAGAGTATTAAATAATTAATGGAACATTTTAATAATTTGAAATTCTATTTGATGCGATGTTGAAATCATGTTCATAGCTACTTAATACAAACAAGAATGGTTTTCTACCTAGATGACTCTTACTTCAAATGATGGAAATAGAAGTGATTTTGTTTGTTCCCAGGAAAAACTATGGAGAGGAAGTCTTCATTCCATCACTTATCAACTGGGCAAATATCCAACATATACTCCTGAAGGCCTTCTAAGGAATAACAGCGTCTACATGTATTAACAATTACACACAAGCACAAACAGAAAACAGAATAGAATATACATAAAACTTAATGAAAATGTCCTTAAGCAAAGGGTAATAATAAAATAAGTTTTTAAACAGAACCCATGAGACTACAGACATTTGATATTCACTGTATTTCTTTTCTTTTGTTTTTGCTGTATGGGAAACAGCAATCCTCACGACTTCACCACCAACACTGAAGCAGCGGCGGCATGGTTATTCCTAAACACAATTCTGAATGAAAAGCCACATTATGAGCGTTTTTTTTCCTCTTTCCCTGCAAATCTTCTCACAAGCTTCTCATAAATAAATGGGGCTACAGTCAAGAAAACCAGACTAAATCCCTTTCTTACTACTTGGCTCATTCCCAAATCATTCATCACCGAGGCTAGCAGATCAGAGCTTCTCTTTTTTCATACACATCTCAGGGAGGCTGGCTAGGTTACGCTATGGAGACAAAAGAGACTTACTCAAACATCCAGGGTATCTTTGCCAATCTCTTGCTTTAAAAAAAAAAGCAGTGTACTTTTTTAAATAAATCATCGTTCTCCTTGTACGAGAGGTGCTGAAAATGGCTTAGGTAGTTCAAAACTGTATCTACGGCTCTTGGCAGAAGGACCTTATGCCAGATGAAGATGAGAGTTTCCCTCTCTCTCTAAATTCTAAAGTCAACAGCCTCTGAGAACTGACAATGGGTTCCACTGACTACAATTCACCAACTCTTTCTATATGAAAGCTGTCTATTTATTCTACCCATGTTCCTGAGGAAAATGATGGCATACGGGAGGAGTAACAGACCAGGGTAAGAGAAAACAATGCTGGTCCCAAGGAAATTATTGGGATGTATGTGCATGGTGCCAGAAAACACATGTGCAATAAGAATTGCAAAAATCCAAGGAAGTGTGTTTGGTATGGTTGCCCTTCAGTTGTCTTAGGCTTTCTTGTTCTAGTTAAATCTCTAAAATGCTTTAGAGAGTGAGTGATAGTGAAAAGAAGAGGAAAATGGCGAATACAGCCGAAACATCACAGAACAATTTCCACAGAACGAAAGGTTCTTAAATGTCTTTGTAGTTGAAAAAGTCAATTATAGTTTACGTTGTTTTGTTTAAGGAATCTAAAGTTCTTCATGGGGTCTAGGGTATGAGGCCAGTACACCTTATCTTTTTCTGGCTCTTGTACTTGAAAAAAAGAAGTGCCCAATTGTGGTTGGGACAGAGGACATTAAGTAAGTGTGTACTTTACATTTCAGTTAATTAGACGTGATCAAAGGTGCCCTAACAGCATTTCAATGAGCATTTTCCTATCATGTAGCACAGAATATAGAATAATGTGGCCATGTCTCTGTTATTCATTCAATAGTTCCTTTTGCTATGGCCAACCAAAATTTTCCATTCTTTGAAACCCAGGGTTTTACTACACAGATGAAACACACCTGTTTCTGATATACAACCACTTTCAATTCTTGTTAACTTTGAAAAATTCATGAAATGGAAAAAAAATCTGTGTTCCCTATTTTGGTGTTAAATATAATTTGGAGCTTTGCATTGACGATTAAGAGGGAAAAGTAAACAACCTCTTTCTGCAAGCAAAACATTGTACGGTTTAATAATTTTTAAATGTTTATGAAGTATTCACTGTGGATACAACCCTTCCCCCGCCTCTGGAAGTTGGACTATGGAAGCAAACCAACAAACCAAAAGCAGTAACAAAGAAAGAAGGGAAACCCGAGTGATGGGAGTGTTTTTACTTTTAAATGACTTAATTAGGGAATATCTTATTTGGAAAAGAAAATAAAAGGAAAATTAGAAGAGAAATTAAGAAAGTAAGTGCAGGCGATGTAGACCTTGGGAGGAAACCTCTCCTCCTTAGAGGGAGTAGTAAAGTCTCTGAAGTGGGAGACTTAGACAGGCCTTTTATTTTATTTCTTTATTTTTGGAAAGTGAATAGCTTGGGAGAAAAAGAGGTCATTTCATAGACATAACCAGAATTCAAATTATATAAAACCTTCTAGGTCATAGTAACGACTTTGCATTTCTGCACATGAATGGCATAGAGACACGTTCCGGAAATAAACAAGGGAGGTGATATACCATTTTTGTATTAGAATGGTGACATACAAGTATGGTTGGCCTGTTGAATATGCACTATAGAATATGAATGTAGAAAGAGAAAACAGTGTAAGCAAATCATTAAATTTCTCAATAAAGAAAAGTGTTCTGGTTTGGAATAGAAAAAAAACTGGAGTTATTTTTATTTTGGTTTCATTTTATTTGATTAATTGTGAAAGTAGAGAAAGAAGAATTAGTTGAAATACTGGTATGAAGAATGAGGGAAAAAAATAAGCCAATGATTATTCTAAGGCATTGGTCACCATTGACAAAGTAAACATCAAAACAACTCCATTAATAAGGAGATAAAGTATATTTTGTGGGATGGTACTTAGCTTTCTCTTGTGGGCAGTTTATTTGTAATACCAAATAAAGGTTCAAGTGGAGATGACTTGGCAGGTAGATACATTTATCCACCTAGCGGTGAGACATGAATCTGGCTTTCAGAAGTTCCTTCTACCTAAGGTTATGTAATTCAGTGATCCTTCAGAAGGAATGACTGGCTACTGATCAAGCTGAGTTTTTACTAGGTACTTAAGATTCTGAGCTGATGGATCAAAAGCAAGACAGTGAGGGAAAGATGGAGGGAGATTAGAAATGCATGTCCCGGAGGTCAATTTAAATAAAATGAGGGTTATATTTAGTGCTTTTATAGTAATGAGAAAATGTAGTCCAGTATAAAATATTACAAATCTACTCCCTGAAGTAATATTTGCATCAGAAATTCCTTGGTCACACAGAAGAGAACTTCTTACCTTTCAACTATGGAGCATTATATAAATAAGCAGGGTTGACAGGTGGGTGGAAGGCCATTGGAGGAGGGGGGACAAAGTGTTCACTAGAAGGTAAGAACTTACAAAGTGGTGACAAAAAAGGACAAGATTATATTTGAGGAGTGGTAGTTAGTCCCAGCTGATTTAAGTACATAGCGACTGTAGCCTACATTCTACACACCTCTATGGAGAATTCTAAACTCTAAAAGATGTTAAAACTTTGCTGCTGTTCTTGTATGATTTTCAGAAACCCAAGTCTTCAGAAGCAATGTGTTTAAAAAGTTTCAAAACAGTAGCAAAACTTACTTTTAAATCCTTTCACCCCAGATAGATGTTATTTATAAAACCTTATATTTCCACCTATAAGTCTAGTGGTAAGAGCAGAATACCCATCCTTATCCAGGTAGCATCAACTGAGTCCATGTTCTATTTACAGTCGAATAAGAATAAAAAATAGAACTAATATTAATATTCAAAAATAGTAATCCACGGCAGTATCTAAAGAGACGACTCAAGGCTGCTCTTCCTAAAGTCTAGGGTTCAGGTCCCAGCATCTACATGGCAGAAGGCTTTCTATGGGCATTGTTCAGTCACACATGCAGAAAAAAAATCCATACATATAAAATAAATGAACCTTTTAAAACTCCATTGTAATGCAAATCTCTACAGTGTGCCAGTTTTGGAACTGGGAGGGAAATAGAGAGACAGGGAACATGAATAAGATAAAAATACATTCTTTTGACAGTCATTCACATTTATTAGTTAAGACAGTAGACTGCACTCTTAGTTGCAAGACAGAAATTCCATGTTTCTGGTTTGAGGTTTGGCACAATATATTCTGGCTAATGTTCCAGTCCTGTTGAGATAAGGAAATCGGTCATGCCATATACAGAATTCCTCAGGAATAACAGTGACTTTCTGTAGAATCTGATCCACCCTTGGCATTGAGGAGAAAGAGACACTAGATATCACAAAACATTGGCTCATTTTGTGGTAGTGGTTTTATTTAATAATAGGAAATATTTAATATATTCTATGATGCAAACGACAGGATAATATTTTTTATGTTACTTTCAGCTTTAAACCGACTTAATGGGCACATTTACCCTGTCTGTATTTTGAGTGATGCAGTAAGATCAACTGAGTCAGAAGGTCGCTTCCCAGCTACAGGCAAGCACTGATTTGGTCTGTGACAGCTCTTGTTTTTGAAAATTAAAACGAGAGAATAAAATAGATTTGGGAAAGTTTGTTCGGTATTTTAGAATCCTGCATTTTAAAAATGTTGCATGTTTTCACATATCTGGTGAGCATGTGTGTTTTCATGGCTTCAACTAAGTATAACGCCGAGGAATAAAGAACTGACAGGGATTATCACACGAGGCCTCAACAGAGAAGGTGAGACTGGCGTTTGACCTGAGAAAGTGTTTAAGGGCATTCGGAGAATAAAACAAAAGGCAGCAAAGGAGAGGGTGAGAGAACTGAGGTCATCAGGCCTGTTAACTCAAGGGCAGTAAGCAGGGGAGAGCATTGCTGGGTTGTCATTTACCTGACAGTGACATAATTAATCCTCTTTTCCTCAAAATGCAAAATAAACAAACAAACAAAAAAAACAAACAAAACAAAACCACATGCTGTAAAGTAGGTGGCTTTGTGGCAGGACTGTCATGCATTTAGTGCCTCTGTCTACAGAGCCAGAGGAAGTGAGAAGAAATGTGGACTTTACCAGTTTGCCCTCATGTCTTCTCTCTTTCATAGTTTTTCCAGCTTCAGTTTTTTAGCCATTCCTTTCATTAGTAATTAACATCTAATTTACAGCTGAATTTATAAAACCAAAGCTTCAGTCTCACAAAGCAAAGTTTTAAAATCCACCAGCTTGACCACAGATAATACATATAGCATGCAATTCGACAATTTAGACATTTCAAATGCCCCAAATGTGAAGAAAATACAGTAAATAGTGAAGTCCCATCAGCACATCTGTTCCTCAACGTTTCAGTTGGTCACACGGCATGAAATATGAACGAGGAGAGGAGATGTAGCACTAATTTACACCTGTCTAGAAAGTTTGGCACTGCAACCTGAAGAATCGGGAACCATTTTCCAGAGGGTAAATTGTAACCAGAGACTAGGTGAGTATGGAGGATGAGGTCATCCACCAGCAGCAATCTTTCAAGCTCATAGACACCTTTAGATTCATGAGGTGAGAATGAGCAGTCCAGAGCTCCGTAAAATTCAATTTAATGTTTGTATTTCTTAACAGACATTCTCAAGCTGTCTTTATTATGAGATAGCCTTCAAATGCATAGGTAAGAGAAACGCAGTATGTAAAGATAGCTCTATTCATTCCAATCGAGATAGTCTTAATTACCCCCAAAATAAAGAGCAATATAATATAAAACCCTGAATTCTTACTTGAAGCATAAAATGTATGTAAATTCCAGAAAACTTACCAGCACCACTCCACATAACTACCCACTGTCTCCTAAAAGATAAATTCTAATTCATTTGAGTCGATTTGTCTTCCGGTGAGTATTTTCATATTATGTCAGGTTTTAACTTTTTTTCCTTATAATAAATACATTTGCCAAGACTTTAACAGTCAAAACCTAATTACAGATTTATGGAATGATCTTTGTTCTTGGTTTCGTCCAACAAAATCCATACAGTTGTTATTTCAGCTTCACAATCAAGTCTGAGAAACGGAAAACTTGACTTAGTGGTTTGTCTAGAACAAGATAAATCAAAATAAGGACTCAGATGATGAGAATAGCAAGGCGTTGGGAAGGAAGAAGGAAGAGAATGTGTTAACCACCCATGAGACCTACGTAACATTTCTAGCAACTTCCCAGGTTATGCTAATGCTCCTGACCCAGTGATCATACATAAAGACCAGAACTGCAGACAAGGAAGGTCATTACCCTAGAGCTGTCATCAAGGGACATTGAGTTTCAAATTATATTTCTCCCCAACTGCCTCTGCCGAGCTTTCCTTTTCAATGGAACCCACCTGGAAGTCATGAACGAAGTAATCAGTGTACCATTTTACTATGGTAACGAAATTATTCAATGTAACCCTTAGAACAACCTGCTTAAGTACATACTTGATTAGGCCCATTTTTAAACAGAGAGGGAGTTCAGGGTTTGTAAGGTTAATGGAGGTGTGGCAATACATGCAGAATTGAGAAGCCAATGTCTGAATCCAACATATCTGAAGGGAGTGTTCATATCTCAGTCAAAGTCCCTGCAATCACCAGAGCTTAAGCATTTTTAGCTGAATTTCAAGCAAAGGACTCACTTCTGAGGGCATGGTAAGGATGCCACTATATACGACCTAGAGATATATCGGGTCACTATTGGCTTCTTTGGACTAATCACACAGGGTATTTGTTGCTCTTAACATTAATATTTATACCACTACTATTTATATAATCAACTGTAAAAAAACAGAAAGAATTAAAAAAAAAAAAACAGGACTAGACTATTCCTGGATTCAGAATTTAGAGTAGAGAAATGTTATATAAACTCCAGATAAGAACCCATTGGAGACTATACAGTGCTAAGCATATGGAATAACCTTTAAGATGTCATATCTTTTTTAAAAATGGCCCTTAACTCTAGAATTCCCTTAAGGATTATTACCATTGGAGGGTACAGTCTGAAATACTGTCTACATTCTGCTATTTTTAAGGTAAAAGCTTTACAAAGGAGTGTGGACTCTAGAGTCTTTGAATCAGTCTAAACCACAGCTAACTCAGTCATCGTTTTAATTATGAGCAGCCTAGATTTGCATGTTTTCACTGTTTGACATAGGAACTCCAGTCACACAGCACCAGAATGCCTTCAGCACCTGCTGCTTTTCAGACCGGAACGCCCTTTTCTCTTCCTTATTCATGCACAAAGAAATGCACTTGCCAAGAGCTGTCATTCTTGAATGCACCTGCCAAGTGTCAGGTACTTTAAAAGTTGAAATGCTTATAGCTTATGCAGCCATTGCAGACAGAAACTTCTAGTGTTCAATAACTCACAAATGGTTGAATACATTACGGTGAAATATTCATCCCTTGATATATTCACATGTGATGATATGCCTATGCATATACGTCATGCTTACATAACACATATACCTTGCCTGAGAAATATATGTAGCGGTAATTTAATACCTGACCTCTTCAACTTTGAAAAATTAGTTATAAAATCCTGGGGATTATACTTGCTGATTTGTTGTCAGTTAGACACATAACTCAGAATTATATACCAAAGGAAGCTTGGATTACGTTTCTGGCTACAACATAAAGCATGTATTAATGAGTTCTGAATTTTACTAAAGATTTGAATATTTTCCATTTTCTGTTAGATTTTACTTCCAGATCAAAATTATTTCTCCTAAAATTGGTTCTCACACATGAATTAATCTGAAAGAAGGAACATGAGCAGAACTCCTCAGCTACCAGAGCCTGCTCGTTAATGGGAGAAACACTTGCCCTTCTTCATGAAAAGGTAGACAGCCAGTAGCCTGAAGAGACTCCTTCTCTTGAATAAAGAATCTGGTCTGCTATCAACTTTGGGGTCCTGAGTAGGTGCTGTGCAGGATAAAGATGGGACAAGAATAAGTCACTTTTCAGTCATCTTTTCAACTCTATCCTACCAATTTTGGGTTTTGACAGAAGAGTAGAATGTAATGGAGGACGAATAGAGAAAGTTTTCTGAAATCCTGCCCGGTGGCTACTGCCAGAGCAACATAATTGTGTCTCTACTTTGCCAGCCTTCCCACACTCCCAACACCAAACGGAGCCTTTGCAGTTTGTCCCCATCCTGAGAGGCTTAGATACCACTGCACTTTCCTTCTACACAGAATGAGTACATAGAACTGGAAGAAAATTAATCAAAAGATTCCCAAGACCCATGGAAAACTCTCCTGCAGTTCGTGGTGAATCTGAACTCTGAAGCAATCGGACTTCAACTTTCTTTCACGAGCTCTCTACTTCAGGCCGCTTCAGAACAAAAGGCAGTTTTCTCTTGGAAGAGTTTAGCAAATTTTTTTAGATTTCTCTTTGTTTCTTACTCTGACCGGTCTTTTTGTTTCCTTTCTACTTCTCTCTTTTATTTGTGTGCATAACCCAGAATCCACGCTGCTTTATAAGGAAGGAATCAGCTATAGATCTTAACATCTTTACTATTAGAAAACACATATCTTTAGTTCATTAAGATTTTCTGAACCCTGCCAGTGGGGTCACCCAACTCACTGAACACTAAGAATTGAAACTGCTAGAGTCTACCAGACCTAGCCTTCGTGATTATTGCCTAGTGCTCTTGATACCAGAAGACATTCTGCAGGCTACCAGAGGAGAAACAGATAGTCCAGCTACAAAACCATTGAACTAAGGTGTTTGTCAACACATGCAAGATGTACCAATGCAATGACAGGACAAAGTTTGCGGGCATCACAAACCAATATCTAACTTGACTTAAGGCCCACTCCATGAGATGGAACTCATACACAGCACAGCTTGGAGGACCAAGAACCTAGGGGTAGATCAGCCAGAAACTAAAGAGAACGTTAATGCTACTATTCTTAAGAGGGAAAGTAACAAGAAAGTGGCTCCTAATGGCATTCTGCTTTATGCATAGGTCAGTGCCTACTCAGCCACCATCAGAGAAGCTTTCTCCTACACTAGATGAAAGTAAAATGCAAAGACCCTTAGCCAAGGATAGGCAAACAGTAAGACACTTTGGAACACTAAGTCCTAAATGGGATATCTCCGTTAAATCCCTCTTCTCTGGGCTCAGGGACCCCTTCAAAACAGGAAGTAGAAAGAGTGTACGAGCCAGGTGAGATGAAGGTCATGGAGGAAGCAAGGCCTTCTAAACACAGCAGGACTGAGGCACACATGAACTCACGAAGTCTATGGCAGCATTCACAAGGCCTTCATGGGTCTGTACATGGAACCCTGTACCCCATTCCTAACCCAGAAGCTTTCTCCAACTGATAACCACGTATAAATGAAAATTTAGTTTTGGCATAAAAGTCACACTGAGAAACCAAACTATTTTAAAGGGTAGACTATTTGCCCAGGTGTAGGTGGCCAACACAAAATTAAGTGAATGGCAAGTTGGGAAGTTCCTTGTATCTTAATGTCATATCAGAGTTTTTTTTTTTAACTTTCGCTTTATTCATTTAAATTTTTACCCTACAGGATGTGTGTGTGTGTGTGTGTGTGTGTGTGTGTGTGTGTGTGTGTGTGTGTGTGTGTGTGTGTAGTAGTAGTAGTAGTAGTAGTAGCTTCTGTTGTTGTGCTTTCATGGGATTCTCGAGTGTGTGAACAATAAAGCCTCTGTCTGTATATCTGTTTCTTATGCTTTTTCCTGGGTTCCTTTTCTTCTGCTTGTTTTGATCTACTTTTATTTCCTTTATTTTTGTCTTATCTTATATTTTATTTTATTGCTATCTCTGAGATGCCCGTTTTATAAGGTAAGGCAGAAAGAAGGTAGACCCTGAAAGGATACAAGGTAGAGAGGAACTGGGAGGAGTAGGGGACAAGCAAACCATGATCAGAATATAGAGATTGAAAAAAATCTACATTCAATAAAACAAAACCACCAAACACTTCACAGACCAAATGCACAAGAACTTCATTGATGGTATCTAAAATAAAAATAGCACTTTTTCACAGAGGAAGAATTTGCATAACAGTGTTATTCATACTAAGGTTTCTGAACTCTCCACAAACAGATTTTCACAGTTCCTGGAAAATGAGTTCTAAGTGTTGACCCACAGTTAATTGCATTTTTCTTATCTTGAGTAACTCATGGTACCTTGAAGATACTTAGAAATGAATATATCAATAAGAAGCAGGATTTTCTCAAAGTTTTGTGGAAGATGTAATTTCTAGCCAGTGCCACTGGTGACCTAAAACAAAGTCTGGCATACATCAAATTAAATCAACGTCAAATTAAATGGAGAAAAACTCAAAGCAATTCTGGTAAAGTCAGGATCAAGACAAGGCTGTCCTATTTCTTCATATCTGTTCAGTATAATACTTATATTTTAGCTAGAATGATAAGACAACTGAATGAGACCAAAGGTATACAAATTCAAAAGAAAGAATTCAAAATATCTTTATTTGCAGATGATATGATAGTATGCACAAATGAGTCTAAAATTTCCACCAGAAAACTCCTACACTGATTAATACCTTCAGCAAGTAGTTGGATTAAAAATTGACTCAAAAATATCAGTAGCCCTCCTATATACAAATGACAAATGAACTCAGGAAGAAACTGTGGCAATAACACCCTTCACAATAGTCACAGATAATATAAAATATCTCGTGGTAACTCACATCACACAACTAAATGATTTGTAAGATAAAAACTGCAAGTCTTTGAAGAAAATGAGGATGATATCAGAATGGAAACATCTCTCCTGCTTAAAGATCAGTAGCATTAACATAGTAAAAGTGGTCATTCTTTGAAAAACTACAGATTCAACACAATCCTTATCAAAATTAAAAAAAAATTCTTTAGAAAACTTGAATGGATAATAATACTCCATTCCATATTGACAAACAAAAAACCTAGGATAGCTAAAACAATATTGAACTATAAAAGAACTGCTAGAGGTGTTAGCATCCCTGATTTCAAGCTGTACTATAAAGCAATGGTAATAAAAATTGCTTGGTATTAGCATGGAAACAGACAGGTTGGTCAATGGAATCAAAATGAACGCTGAGAAATCAATTAACATTCCATGTATACCTTCATTTTTGATAATGAACTGGAAATACACATTGGAAGGAAGAAAGTATCTTCAATAAATGTTGGTGGTGAAACTAGATTTCTGCATTTAGAAGAATATAAATAGAGTTATACTATCACCCTGCACAAAACTCAAGTCCAAGTAGGTCAAGACTTTAACAGAAAAGCTGATAGAAAAGAAAGTGGGAAACAGTCTTGAACACATTGACACAGAAAACAACTTCCTGAACAGAACACCAATAATGCAGGCTCTAAGATCAAAATTAATAAATGTGACCTCATAAGACTGAAAAGCTTCTGGAAGACAAAGGGGACCATGAATCAGACAAAATGGCGGTCTACAAATTGGGAAAAGACTTTTACAAACTCCACATCTGATAGAGGACTAATATCCAAAATATATAAAGATCTCAAGAAACTCGATATCAAAATCCTCAATAGCCCAATTTAGATATGGGGTACAGATATAAACAAAATTTTCAATAAAGTAATTTTAGATTACTGAGAAATGTAGAAACATGAAACACTCTTAGCCATCAGAAAGATACAAATCAACTACTTTGAGAGTCCATCTTATCTGAATGACTAAAATCAGTAACAGAAATGGCAGGTCATTCTGGTAAGGATGTGGAACAAGGGGAATGTTCATCCATACCTGTAGGAGATGTAATCTTTTACAGCAACTGTGGAAATCAATATGGTGGTCTCTTAGAAAATTGGCAGTTGATCTACCTCAAGACTCATCTATACCACTCTTAGACATATACCCAAAGAATGATTCCTCATTCGAGGACATTTCTACAACTGTTTTTATTAAGGCTTTATTCATAATTACCAGAAACTGGAGACAACCTAGATATCCTTTTACCAAAGAATGAATCAAGTGTAGCACATTTACACAATGAAATATTACTCAATTGTTAAAAATAGACATCATGAAATTCACAGGCAAATGGATGCAACTAGAAAAAGAAAATCATTCTGAGTGAGGTAACCCAGACTGAGAAAGCCAAATATAATATATATTCACTTATAAGCAGATATTATCTCTTAAGTAAATTATAATCAAGCCACAATCCACAAACATAGAAAGGTTAGTTTAAAAGGACAGCTATAGAGGGACACATGGATCCCCCTGGGAAGGGGAAATAGCAGAGATTTTGCAGGTGGAATAAGGGTGTGTGGGGAAAAAGCTGGAGGGATCAGGTAAGAGAGAGAGAAATATGGAAGAAGAGAGTACTAGGAGAGAAGGCTGGAATTGGGACACAATTGTGGGAGTCAAGAAAACCTCATGCAATGGAAGCTTCTTGCAATCTATGAGGGTGACCTAGTCAGGACTTCTGGTCATGGAGGCTGTAGGGTGTGAACTAGCCATCCTTTGTAGCCAGGAAAGGTTTCCAGTGGTAGGATTGAGTTGCCTGCATTCAAATTGTTGCTGGAGGGGTTTCCATAGAGATCCCTGAAGAACCTAGCTTGATGTCAGATCAAAAGGATTGATCTTCAGAACTAATGGGTGGACCGCATTGGCAAAGACAACATGCACACAACTCATTGGAGGTAGAGAGGTCAAGCTGTTGCCTGCACAGAGCCTTCACCCTTACAGTCTAGCCTCTTTGGGGTGAGAAGGTACTCCACAGGGTGTGGAAAGAGAAACCTGGACACCAACCCAGCTACAAAACCCTCTGCCTGCAATCTGTCCTGTCCACAAGATGTGCTGGGGCAATGGTGGTTCAGAACCCGTAGGAGTAGCCAAATAATGTTTGGGTTAGCTCGAGGCCCAACCACTAAGAGGGAGCTCATTCCCTCTACTGCCAAATAGCCAGGAACTGAAGGCTTGATAGCCCAGAAACCTGAAGTAAAACCAAACATGACTGGCAAAAAAGAAAAAAATATCAGTAAAATGATTCCTAGTGATATTCTGCTCAAATTATAGATTAAAGGCTTCCTCCAGCAAAAGATGGGCAAGGGTTCAGAGACCCACACTTAGACATTATGTAGAGAGAGTCTGAATTAGAGTCCCTCCCCTCAGAGATTGCAAAGCCCATGCAAAATAAGGGGAGGAAAGATTGTAGGATTCAGAGGGGATAGAACACCAGGTGAACATAGCTTTCTGAGTCAACTTAAGAGGAGCTCACATAGGCTCACAGAGACTGAAGCAGCAATCATGGGAACCTTCGTGGGTCTTACCAGGTCTATTTTATGCTATGGCTGTTAGCTTGATGTTTCTGTGAGACTCCTACCAGTGGGAATGGGTGTGTCTCTGAATCTTTTGTCTGCTCTTGGGTCTCTTCTTCCCATTTACTTGCCCAGCATCCACATGAGAGCTTTGTTCTTGTTTTATTGGATCTTGTTCTGTCATGCTTGGTTGTTATCTCTTTGAGGCCTGCTCTTTTCAGAAAGGAAATGGAGGGGGAAGCAGATATGAGGCAGAGGGGAGGCAGAGGAGCTGGGCAGAGTAGAGAGGGGCAAACTGTGGTCAGGATGGATGGATTAGATGATAGAAGAATCTATTTTCAATTTTTAAAAAAAGAGGTCATCCGTGTAGAAAGGTTATGATTTGTAAAAGGGACCCAAAGGGAGTAGAGTGTGATAAGAAATAGTAATGGGGCATAAATGTAACAACACATTGTTTTTTGAAAGACACAAAACATTTTGAAGTGTACTTAGGATGATCTTGTTTTTTTACACGAAGTAGCAAAGCTTCTGGCTATCACCCCACTCATCCCAGTGGCTGCATGTTTATCATCTAACTGGTACCAGTATTGAGTGTGTGGCCCAGAGAACACAAAGAAAAACATAATACCTTCATCACACATTTAAAAGGACGTACAGGGAACAGTTAGACCTTCCTCTGTTACAGACTAGAGAGAATCAGAGAATTCCGAAGAGAATTCTACTCATGGTTACCACTAAAATTTAAAAGGAGTTGAGAGACCTATTTCTATCCAGAATATTTTGGACAGTCTTGACATATACTATTGTATTTTTTTGATGAACATTTCCAGAAGAGCGAGGTCTGTTTTGGCTTCTGCAGTGTGAGGAACACATGTCAAAACGCAGGACAGGAGGCTTATTTTTCTACAGATAGCCAAAACCTGACTCCCTCGTTAAGAAAATATGGCAGTCTACTGTGTCTTTCTTTTTCCTCTGTAATTGCAAAGCCTTTCCAGATAAACCTTTGTGGTATACAACTTGGTTTAGACATCCCGGCTTTATGCTTCTAACTGTTTATAAGTCATGCAGGGAAGTCATCTATCTTGACCAACATGGCTCAGACATATTTTCCATGTTAATTACACATGTTTGGACTGACATCGCAGTAATGCTATTCCGTTTGTTTAAAACAACAGAAGTCTTTAACTCAACAAATGTAGGTAAAAATTCTTCCCCAGCTCAGAGTAACAAGTCTGGAAATTATAAAGTTGCAGGCACTGATGGCTGAAACCCCAGAGACCAGGAAGTTGATAGTCTACAGGGATTTCTTATTTAGATTGAACGCATGCTGGAATGGTATAACATAATTATCACCAGAATTATTCTACTAATATTATAGGTCATAGACACTCAAACAAGATTGGCATCCTAAAAATAATTACCGGTTTAAAAAGAAACAGACAGTTTTTACATTGATCCAATGGTAATGTTCAGATTGTGGCTGTGTATTTGGGCAGAACCTCAACGTTTCTTTTACACTTACCAGAACACCAGCAGTTAACCCCATAATGGCCAACTGGTCGTTATTATCTGACATTTGGCTCACAGCTGTGTGGTTATGATCCCTTTACTGTCAGTTCAGCTCTAACCCATTGGCTGCCTGGTGACTGCTTGCATGCAGAGGGGTTTTTGGTTAACTCAGTCCCCATCAGGATCACAGCTGTTGTAACATGAATGGTGGCAAAAATATCCATGTGCCATGCACTGTAATAATTGTGAGCCAATTTAAGCAAAACTTGAAACGCGCACGAGAGGAATGTTTCCCCTAGCTTCTGAAAATTGCAAATTGCATTTCCTTTAATGCCAGGAATACCCTCTGTAAATGTCAGTGTTCCCGGGTTATGTGGTGGCTAAGGAGGGGTGAAACTCAGCCGTGCCATGCCCACAGAAGCAAGTGCTTTACTTTGCCAAAACTCTAAAGTCATCATTGGCTATCTTTTCAACTACTCGTGTCAGCCTAGACAGCAATACCTTATCTTACCCTTAGTTTCTCTCTGCCAGGAAGCTTACCACAGTAGTTAGAAATGCATAGCAATCATCCTAGTTATCCACCGCAACGAAAGCTGCCAGTCTGAGGATCATCTGACAGACTTCCCTCAAAGCGCGCCAGTACCGGAATTACAGTGCAAGTTATAATGGCCACACTTGTATTAAGTTGTGGCATTGGGAGTTGGTGATTCTTGCTATGTGAAAACAGGAGAAAAAAATCAAATGACCTACACCAAAGGCAGGAAATTGAGTGGTCTCTGCCTCTGTTGTACAATTAAATTCCATTTTTCTCAAGACAACCAATTCGGTGGTAGACGCCGTCTGAATCTCTTAGATTTGACAGAATGTCAACCACTCAGGCAAGAGCCCTTAGTCTCGGTTCTAATGTTCTCTGTCCCTGCCTGTGCTGATTGGAATTGCTGCGCTGGAAAACCTGTATGCTCTTTCCCATTAAATTGTTGGGTTTGCTGTTTAACAGCCAGTGACTATGGATTTTGCTTCAGTAATTAATTCAAATATGCATTGTGCTCCATTGTGTCAGGAACTAACAACAAACATGGAGTGTGCATGCAAAGAATCGAGAGTTCATAGGCATATAAACCCCAAATTGAAGAGACAAAATATATTTCCCCCTTGCATTCAACCTCTATAAAATAAAATTCTTTATATCAATGAAACAAAAGGCTGCCCAAAGTGTCAATATTAATTATGTATTATTAGCTAAGTAATTTCACTGAGAAATATAATTTTAAAGTTTCAGAAAGATACACAGAGCATAACCAATGCAACGTATGTTACTACAAAATATAAATTATGCATTCCTCTTACAAAAAATTGTAAATTTTTATAAATAATAACTTAAATATTTTAAAGGTAGAATAGAATACAGTCAATCCCTCCCTCCCTCTCTCTCTCTCTCTCTCTCTCTCTCTCTCTCTCTCTCTCTCTCTCTCTCTCCTGTGTGTGTGTGATACCTGATGAAAAATAAGAATTAAGCTTTATATTTTGTTTTATATAGAACAATTCCTTGGATTAGAACTTCCTATTTAAGGTTGCTACTTCAGATCTTCATCATCCTGTATAAAACTCTATGACAAAAATTGCTCAAAAATGACAGAACTCAGGTATCCATAATAATTAGAAAAGAAAATGCAGAGATTGGGAAAGAAGAGGTAAAAGCTGTGAGGATACAGCCTATATATTGTGGATAAAGTGCCAGCAGATTTCTGAGTCAGTTATCCACTAATTAATAAAAAATCAGTATATTCAGAAAAACGTGAGTCTTGACTCTTCTCAAACCCCATACACAGAATCCAGATAGAGTCTATAATTGGCTACATGCTAAAGAATTTACAAAGGCTAACTCCCACATGTATGCAACTTCATGTACTCATAGTACTCCCACAAATAAGTGTGTGTATATTCTAACTAAAGAAGAATAAACCAAAGGGAAAAAAGACATATAGTCAAACAGACAAAAGGAAAGGAAGGGAGAAAGAAAGAAAGAAAGAAAGAAAGAAAGAAAGAAAGAAAGAAAGAAAGAGAAGTTAAGAAAGAAAACAAATTGTGAACTGTATAACCCCCTACTGTATAGGAAAATAAATCAACACAGGGGGACCTCAAGACGATTTAATTCACAAAAATTTCACAGAAAATGATGTTTAAAGATTCCATATAGCAATGTTAAACTGTAAATGAAATATTTTCATAATGAATGAAAATGAAAAACATTTTAAGAATATAAGACAGAACCAATAGAAATCCAAAAACTAAAAAATACTGCTGTCTGAGCAGTTTGTAAAACAAAACAAAATCCTTGGATCCATTGCTCCTGCTAGAAGAGTTGACCTCAAAAGTACCTGACAGATCATAGTTAGAGAGATCGTGCTAGAAAACTGTCCTCTGACAACACAGCATCTGGGAAAGAAGTGGATACTCTTATAGGAGCACCATAACGGGGCCACAGGGAAAGCTCCCATAAGATGTGAGGCAGAAGAGGATACCAATGTCCTGTTTTTAGAAATATTCATTACTGCTCTAAACTTCATTCAGAACAATGTAGCTAATTTAATACACATCAGCTCTGACTCGAAAGCAGCAAAACAATTACAGCTCGCTAAAGTCTCAAATGACCACTTGGATATTTTTCACAACAAAGAAACAAATTGGTAAAAAGAATAGAAATTAGTTTAAAATATCAAGTCAGGATATTAATTATCAGAAGGTTGAACAGAATGTGTGATTGGAAGTGGATGAATTAGGAGTGGCATGTGTTAAATTTCTGAAGGAATAGTGACCTCTGATTTCCAAAATCTATAGGAAAGTAGAAATTACAGTATCAGACATTTCTATGAATCTCAAGCAGAATAAGCAATAAATTGCCTATACCTAACTGGGCATGCATATATGATTAAATGAGATGTGTCATGAGAAGACACATATTGAGCAGGGAAATGGTTTTATAATTTAATCTGTCAGTCAAAATAAAGAACCACCAAAAATATGACCCTTAGCAACGTAGTTTTTCTCTTAAGCCCATAAAAGGAAGCCACAAATAGGCCTATATTGCCTTTGTCTTCATTGTCAGTTTCAATAGTTGTATTTCACTCTTTTAAAATATGTATTCATTTATTTGATGGGTGGGCACCATACTTGGAAAGTTCAGGAGAGAACGTTCAAGAGTTCCCTCTCGCCATGACATCAGTTCAGGGTTCAAACTCAGGTTGTCAGAGTTGGCAGCAAGAGTATTTTCCATGGGTCATATCGCCCTCGGCCGTGTGTTTACAATCTGTCCTAACACTTGGTTGTAAATCAAGCTATCCTCAGACTTTCACAAATCCATAAGCCTTTATTTCAATCCGTTGAAGAAGACACTGGAACCTAAACGTGCCAGGTTCAGACCTTAATACACTGGTGGTAGATGGATAGACTGAAATGTAGTTCAGTTGGTAGGAGTGCCTAGCGTTAATGGAAACCCAGGCTCCATCGGCAGCACAGTATACATGAGACAAGTTTCAGGCCTGCCTGGGCTACAGGAAACTCTGTCCAAAAGCAAAGACACAAATAAACAAATGTGAAAATGAAAAAGTGTGAAAGAAACAGTCCAAGGCCCTTCAGTCAAATAAACCTCATACATATTAGAAAGGACTCATATTTATATGCTAAAAGATGGACGTAGTGAGTAGGAAAAACAAATCTACAGGAGATGGCCAAGAAAACAGGGATGACAGTCTGAATTGTAGGTAAGGGATTTGATCCTCTGAACCGTCATAAGAAATAAGGGGAAAAAAACACTGAAATTTCAAATGAGTTAGACTAATGCTCTGTTTTTTGAAAATCAGTGAGTTTTAGAAACTGCTGGGCATTTTCAACCTGAAAGAAACCATATGTATCAATTCTGAGCCTTAAAATAATTATGTTTAAAAAAGAGAAAATATCCAATCTAAACATAGTAAGAAGGGTGGTGGTTGGTGCTGACTGTCAGCATGACCTAGACTTACCTGAGAGACAAGCCTCACACACGGGGTATTGTAATAGATTTGCACAGATGAGATTAACCCATGGGAACACCTGTGAGGAATTTTCTTTATCATCTTAACTGAAGTGAAAACCCCACTCAGAGTGTGGGTGACACATTCCGTCAGTGGCTGAAATATGAAGAGGGTCACAGAGAAAACCACTTTGCCTGCTTACACATTATTCTTGAGTTCTAGTCCATCAGCCCTCATCTACCCTGCAGCCACCGCTTCTGCTGCCACTCTGTGTTGACATCAGACCCCAGGATCTTTGGCCCTCCAGTGTGGACTGAAGATCAGCAGCTCTCCGGGAATCCCTAGGGCATTCAGCACCAGATTAGACCCGCCAAGAAATCCAGCCTCACAGACCGAGCAGTTGGCGGGTTCTCAGATCCTCGCACTGTGCGGACCACCGTGGGTGGGTTACCCAGATCATTCCACGGAAGGCAATCTAATAAACCCTCCTTTACTATTCATTCTCTCTATTCTGTTATCCAAATCCACAAACGCAATAGCAAGAAAAAAACCCAATATTCCCCGACATGTTAACTACAAAGTTTTTATAGTTTTAGAAAAGTCCTGTCTGTATCATTAACTGAAATTGAACTTTTTTCCTGTAATATCTGAGCGTATTTCACTTAAAAGTGAAAATGCAGGTTATGAACACTCTGAAGTCAATACTTTTTTCAAAAAAAATGTGCATCAGATGAAGTAATAGTCAATGCTTAATACAAAGAAACTTTATAGGCCACGGAAGACATTGCTGCTGTTTGAGCTTGGTTTGGGGCACTGAAAATGAACCGGAGGCAGTAGCATGGTGGGTGTGCGCGCTCCACTGAGCTCTATTTCAGCCCCGTAAGTGTTTAACAATGCTGAGTAATGGGAAGAAGCTAAACTGTTTCGCTTTACTCTGAATTTAGCTCTGTCAACCTAAGTTACAATCACACAATTATGACAAATGTATATTCATCGCCCAGCATAAGGAAGGAAATAGATTTGAAAGAAATGAGAGGCCCCTTTCGCTGTCGTTTGTTTTCTGCTTTGGGCTACATCTGACAAAGAACTTACATTTTAATTAATATATACAGATAGAAAAATTAGACAGTTCAACTTCAATAAGTACATACATTATACAAGCTAATAAATCATGTGAGCAACCATACATTTGAATAACATTGGTAAATAATTATTTGACTGTAATTGTATTTTTTCTACATATCCTCATGGACGCTTACCTGTGAAATTTTTTCTATATACAGGAATTAAAGTGAGATTTTTTTTCATGAAAAAATATTGCTCACTAAACACACCAAGTGATACCCACTACACTTGTTAAGTTCATATGTATAAATACTCATCTTTATTATGACATAAATTTTCTTCATTTCTCCATGCAATCATTTCATATTTATTCAATGTATGTCTTAAACTTGCCAATTACCTCAGATTAAACACGCCTTAAATTGTTGGTTTATGGGGTTAACTATGGAAAAGGAAAATGTATGAGGAATGGGGAGACTACACCTCATCCCTAAAATTAGGTTGAGTACTGTGGACCAAGTTTACTAATAATGGACAAATACCACAAGAAACCATACAGAGTTAATTAACCGGAGCCAATAGGGACACGCAGAGACGGAACTGCTGAACAGAAAGCAAGCAGGGCCCTCAGCATACATGTAACAGTTGTGCAACTCCATCTTCATGTGGGACTCCTAACAGCAAGAACAGGGCTGTATCTGATTCTGTGGTCTGCCTTTCCATACCTTTCTCCTGACTGGGCTGCCTTGCCTAGCCACAGTAGATGCACCTAGTCCTATGATATCCAAGAGAGGCCTCCCCTTTTCTGAGGACAATGTAGGACTGGAGGATGGGAGGTGAAGAGAAAATGATGGGGGAGGATTGGGAGGAGAAGAGAGGGGGGAAATGTGATTGTATGTAGAGAAATTTAAAAAATAAAGTAAAACAAATATTCCAACAAATATGATGGGAATATAGAAATATAGTTAGGTAGATAGAAAGCTGAGAATGGATAAATTCATAAATACATCAATGATATAGATAGATAGATAGATAGATAGATAGATAGATAGATAGATAGATAGATAGATATAGAGGGACCTTTATTTGTCTTCTTTTCCAAAGCCCAAGGTCTTAGTTTTTCTATAGCTATGATAAAATATTCAACAAAAGCAATTTAACAAGAAAGGAATTTAAACTCATTTCTCAAGATATAGTTGACCATTGAGAAGAATACAAGGAGAAAATGGTAAGCAGCTGGTCTTATCACACCTATAATTAGAGAGAGAATGGTGGATGGATGCATACCAGTGTGCTTTCTTCATTTTACACAGCTCAGGACTTAAGCCTAGTATATGGTGCTGATCACTTACAGGCTAACTCTTATCAACTCAATTAACCTAATTAATAATATTCCACATACATGAACAGAAACCCATGTCCCAGAGAAAGGGGATTTGAGGAACCATGTCTGTGAAGCTGTGAAGTTGAAACTGAAGTTGTAGCAGATAACATATTAGTTAATCAAAAAATCACCGAGGCATCTAAGCCATGAGCTTCACTCCTCTCACTTAACCTGCCATTTAATTTGTTTCCTAATTCGAATAATACTTTTTAAACTATTTTAACTTATTTGCCTCTATTTCTTTCTTGCATATTCCCTTGGGAAACTGAAACACTGGGGTGACATTAAAACTCACTCATTCCAGCATTTGAAGAGCTGAATATTAGGTATCACCAACTAGATAGAAAAAAATTACATGAAATTTATAAGAAAGTTTTCACTCAGAATTACTCCAACTGAAATACCATTGTTTGGTGTACCTGCTGTGGTCCTTACCTAAGTAGAAGCACCAAAAGTATTTTAAGTCCTGTTTAATCGACCCATACTCCCACTCTGTTTCCCAGCTGTCCTTCAATGTTGGCTTGGTTGACTGGAATACCCTGATGCTCTTTCTTGTCATTAACTCTTCCTCTTGTTTTTAATGGAGTTCCATCTGCATTCTTTACTCTAAGGAAACTCCTTGTTCGGATCCTTTGTGACCACCACCTCGTCAAGCCAGCTTTTTAGTCTTTTTTCTTGAAAGTTACTGAATTTTTAGGATTAATTTTCTATTTCTGGAAACACCAACCTCCTTTGGGTTCTAGGAATTTGAAACATTTTTACAGTGTTGTCTGTTGTCTCCAAGCCTCCATTCCCTTTCAGTATTTGCTTGCCTCAACCCTGTGGTGTGATCTCTTTGATTGACCTTATCTGTGAGGAGTTACAGGAGTAGAACTTTCAGTGCTAAGACAGCGATGGAGTTGGACAAAACAATACAGTTGATAAACTTCCAGCATATGCTGGTAATTAGCAAATTATGTCCACAGTCTAGGCCTTCTTTTCTCTGATGAACTTTTCTAAGACAAAATTTAATTTTGATTCATACATTTTTTTTCTCTCATCCTGTCCCAGCTCCTTAAACACCTTCACAATGCAGTAGTCATTGTTTTAAAAAGGAGGAAGAGGAATAGGGATAGGAGAAGGAAGAGGAAAATGAAGAGGCAGATGGACGGGAGGAGGGAGAGAAGAGGAAGAGGAAGGAACCACTTAGGACACCATGATATTCCTTCCCTTCCACCAACCCACCCCTCTTCACTCTCCATCATTTAACTCAGGACCCCTTCCTAGCCCATCTGCATAGTGACAGCTAGGCTAACTGTGGTCCAAACTTCTTTTGTTTCTACTTTTAAACAGGTATCTTTCACTATGTGAATACAGCCTCAGCTCTCATTTCAACAGCCTAGTGGCTTTCATTTGCCCTAAAAATATTGCAAGGCTTCTCTCCAGGGCGTGACATGGGGCTTATCTAAATATCCTTAGGGAAACCAATCGGAGCTTTGTTAGGTTTTTCTTCTACAAATTATTTATATTAGTGCATGTGGGTATAATATGTGTATATAAACGGGCCCACAGGCACCACAGCAAGATGGAGAGGTCAGAGCAGAACTTTCAGGAGTCAGCTCTGTCCTCCCGTGATGAGTTCCAGGGATCAAGCTGAAATAATCAGGCTTTCTTGTCAGGCACTCTTATTCTCACCAAGTCATTCCACGGGGCTTAGTTTTCTTATATGTGAGCATGGTGTGTACGTTGTTTGTATGTGTGCACATGTATGTGTATATACATGTAAGCAAGTAAGAGAAACATGTCAGAGTGTAGAGTCTTCTTCAATCACTTTGTTCCTCAAATATGAAGCTCTTTAATTCAACTGTAGATCTCCCAAACACTGGGATCACAGACATTCCTCCAAATCCAGTACACAGCTTTTTTTGGTGCTGGGGACCAAAACTCGTTTCTATAGGAAGCACTTTACTGACTAAAACACCTGCGTAGATCTGCTGTGTTTGATTCTGACACCTGCATGGAATGACAAAAAGCCACTGGACTAGAACCACTTTAAAATGTTAGATAAAGCATTCACCTTTAAATCACCAGGGAGTTCTAGAACTTGAAATAAGCCCAGTGATCAAATGCTCGGGTGTTAGCAATGCACAGTTGCTATAAAGGCTTTTACGCCTGTGTGCTCTCTCACTGGCTGACTACAGTACGTCACAACCCAAGCTTTGACTTGGGTTAAAATAAGGATAAGTTAAACTGCCACTGCAGTCTCTCTGATCTTATTTCAAACAACCCTTCTTTTTGTTGCTATAACAGCAAGCATTTTTGGCTATTCTCTATTGTTTAATGAGCCAACAGGTTTGCAGTCTCACCTCAACATGCTCTTTGCCCATCTAGCCATATCAAGCCCTCTGCTAGGTCTCAACTCACTTATTCTCAGAACTATAACCCGAGCCAGTCCTCCCCCAAACTGGCTGTCTGTAGTTACTCTCTAGCCCATCATACAGTTCCTTGCTTTCACAATGTATCCTAGGATGCTAATATGTGTGTGTATGTAAAGATATATATTTTCCAGCTTTAGTCAGCTATAACAAACAAAACGTTTTAATTTGGGGCTTGGGAGGTTGCTCAGTGGTTAAGAGCGTGTACAGATCTTTCAGAAGTTATGAGTTTGATTCCCAGTACCCAGGTCTGGTCACAATATATAAACCCAGCTCCAGGAGATCTAATTCAAACCTCTGGCCTCTATGAATAGCAAACTCATAATTACACAAACACACACACACACACACACACACACACACACGCACGCACACAAAGAGAGAGAAAGAGATAAATAAAATTAAAACAAAAACAAAATTATATTTTTAATTTTAATTTATGGTATATGAAATACTGTATTGATATACAAACTTCTTAGTAGGTCACTTTTAATATAGAATTTAAATGTAAAAAAATTTTCTTTTTAATTTTGTGTTCTGGAGTCCTATAAAAGCTAAGCTTTATTTCTCAACTATTTATGGTTAATGTAATATTGATGATTCTCTGAGTAATATACTTATTTATAATATATTTATAATATAATAAAAATAAAAATACATTATATATTTATATGTATTGATATACATGTTTTATTTTTCTATTCCTCTATAAATACATAAATATCAAGAATGACATATAGGAAGAGAAAACATCTTGCATTGATAAAAACATTTTGTAATTTTTGCAATGAATTACATGGATAAACACTGTCCACGTAGAGCTGCTGAGAATTTTAAAGCACGACCAATACCAACAAAACAGATAATTTTAAAATCATACTTAATTTTTACTAATTTTAAGTTAAATATAATAGAGTTCTGGATAATAGCCACAATATTGAACAGAACAGATGTAGAGAAGGTAGGACAAGTTTGTTTCTTCTGGATCAAAGCTAATTTGTTAGGCTTGTTTAATAAGTAGCTCATTCCTTTCTTTATTAGAAGAAATAATAATGTTTCTGTGTATGAAAGTTTAATGTAAAGAATTGCTGTGCTTTCCATGAAGCCATGCATACCAAACCATATTTATTTGATTATATGACCTTATACTCAGATGGAGAATATGTAAAATATGTTTCCCAGCTTCCCCCTCTCCTATACCAAACATTTTTTTCTGTTCTCAAAAAATATTCTACCCGTGAATTTTAATATCATTGGATCTAACTCTAAAATCAATATTGATGGAGTCCTACTTAGAAATACCTAAAAATTACTTAAAAATATTAAGAACAATTTTTCTATATTAATTCCTTTCATGCAAATCAAAGTATCATTGTGAATTGGATCTGTTTTGGATTTTAGTAATATTTCATTAGTATTCTAAAAATCCTGTATTTATTAGCTCTAATTATACCATATTGTTTATAGTACATAGAATATACTTTTTCCTTATCATTTTCAATTGCTTTCAGATAATACACACCATAATACTGATCTCCATTGTTTATTTATTTTCTTTCCTATAAACCTCTCGTTAAAGAATTTTTCATTACCTCTTTTTAAAAAAGAATTTTGAGATTTATAGGCATATTACTTTAAGGGAAGAATGTTATCTTCCAACGCTTAAACTAACATTAATTTGCCTTAACTCCACATACCAATGCAATTAATTAAGAAGAACAAATCCCATTTCATGTTTTATACTATTTAAAAGGAGAGTTTACAATTACAATGATAATTAGCAATGATAAATCTTGTTTTGGGGTAAACTGTAGCTTGTTCTCACTGTTTTGTTTTGTTTAATCATGAAGTTTTCATTATAAATGATTATCATTTTTATTACATTTGTTAATATTATCTTGTGGTTCTTATATTTTCAGACTAATGTAGATAATATGCTGATAGATTTTTTATTAATCATTTTATTTGTTTACATTTCAAATGATATCCCCCTTCCGGGTTACTCTTCCACCAATCCCCCCAACACATCCCCCTTTTCTCCCCTTTGCTTCTTGAAGCATGCTCCTCCACCCATTCACCCACTCCTGCCTCACCCCTCTAACATCCTCCTATACTGCGACATCAAGCCTCCCCTCCCCTTCCATTGATGTCAGATAAGGCCATCCTCTGCTATCTGGAGTCTTGGCTTCTTCCATGTATACTCCTCGGTTGATGGTTTAGTCCCTGTGAACTCCAGGTGGTAGGTTAGCTGATATTGTTCTTCCTATGGGATTGCAATCCCTTTCAGTCTTTCCCCTGGCTCTTCCACTGGGGTCCCAGGGCTCAGTCCGATAGTTGGCTGTAGTAACTACATCTGTATTGGTCAAGTGCCAGTAGAACCTCACAGGGAACAGCCATACCAGGCTCCTGTCAGCAAGCGCTTCTTGGCATCAGCAAGAACAGGCCCTACCTAGATTTGTACCATGCCCTTTGCATACATAGTATAGCTATCACCATAGTGCGTGTGAGAGACTCCTGACTGTGAGAACAACTGGGACTCTGACTCCTGTGCCTGCTCTGGGGACTCTTTTCTTCCTGTTGGGTTGCCATGCCCAGCTTTGGTATGATAGCTTTTGCTTCATCTTATATTTATTTTGTCATCTTTATTTGTGTTCTTTTCTAATGAGAGTCAGGGAATGAATGGCGAGAGGAAGGAAGGTAGGGAGAAACTGGGAAAAGTAGAAGAAGGGGAAACTGCAATTGGATCTATTGCATGAGAATACAATCTATTTCAATAAAAGGTGAAAAGGGGGGGAGGGACAAAGAAATAAAGAAAACCTTTGGTGACAAGATCTAGTCTCAGTTCTCTGTCCTTGGTTGACAGATCTACTGCTGGTTGGGCAGCCACTAGCGACCTTTAGATTTAGTAAGCTCATATCAAGATGCTGGTCTCTCACTCTCAACCTGCTATGCATTTGATAAATGCTCAGTGTTCTCTCGGAAATAATCATGAAACAAAACTCCTCCTCCTCCCTACATGTATGCCTGGCACAGCCATTTCCAAATAAAACCTTTCTTTGTATTATAGCAGCTCTAAGTCTCAGAAAATTGAATGAACTCTAGGGGGGATAAGCATAAAAGTTAAGATTAACTTAACTACTGCTTGCCAGGTTTGTGGAAATATTGGAAGAGGATTCACAAGGGCAGCAGGACTGATTTCCACAAAGCTGTAGAAAACCCAATAGGCTCCTGCCCACTTTTTCCACAGTCAAGAATCCTCAGTCAGTGTCTTAGAAAGGTTCTTGCATAGCTCTTGATGATAGAACAATGAACCAAACAGCCCACCTGCAATTCTGACTGTCATGATTATTTACTCCTAGGCCCAATATCAGCTAAGAAGTAATTGGGCAACTGTATGAAATATGCATTATGTTCAGTGCAAACAATTGCCACAGTAACATATAAAAATGTTTTGCATTCAGTTTTAAAACTGGACGAGGAGAAGGTATGCTCATGTTTGGGAGAGGAACACTGTAAAAGGATGGAGGAGAATATCTTATCTGTGTAAGAAATAAGGGGACCAGAAATTAAAGCAGTTAAATCACAATAATTTGTTCATATACAATGGGCACTGTAAAAGTAGGGAGCAAGAGCAGTTCATGACGTACCCTATGGGTTGTATTTACCTTCTGAGAGGTTTACTTGGTGCAGCAGCATGATCTAACTTTTTTTAATTTAAAGGTTTGGTTGTAAGTGTGTGTCGCAGTGCACCTGTGGAGGTCAGGCAAACTCTTGCTGTAATTGGTTCTCTCCTTCCATCATCTGGATTCAAGGGCTGCTCAGCTTGTCTGGTTGGCATCTTTAGCTTCTAATCAGTCTTACAGATCTGACCCGTGTTCAGAGGTGGGGAAAGAATGAAAGCAGTTTTATATGCACGTAGGGTACATAAATGATGCACAGGAAGAGGATGTGATTTACGCCAGATGTCAGCACTGTTACGTCTGTTTCAACAACTTCAGCACAGAGACTACGCATTAAATTTGTTGATAAATCAGATATGGAATTTGAATGAAAAATTAAGATAAAATGGATTCTCATCGAGTATATAAACCACACCCAAGGCAGGCCTCATGTCCAAGAATAGTTGACCCAGAAAACAATGGTATCAATATTATTTTTGTAGACTTTTATTTCATTTTGAACTGGTTTTGCATTTTTTCTTTTTAGTCTTCTGCTTACTTGTTTTTATTTTTAATTATGTGTTTTTGTGGACATTTTGGGTTTCTTTGTGATTTTTGTTGTTATAGGGAATATTTTTTGAGAGCACAGAGCTGGGTCCGTAGGAAAAGAAGGGCATGTGAGAATTTGGGTGAGATGAAATACATGATAGAATGTATTATAATTTTGATAAAAATAATACGAGAAAAAAGAATAAGTAAAATATCAACTAATGTTTGTGATTTGAGCAACTCAAATGATTAAATTTTCATTTGCTGAGCTATAAAAAGCAATGAAATAAAATTTGAGAGTGTAAAGAGCAGAAGTTCAATTCTGTACCTATTATACTTGAAATGATGATTATACACTCAAGTTGAGACAGCCATTAAAAGCTATGTTAGTCTTCAATCCTTTTTATTATTTTATTTATTTACATTTCAAATGTTTTCCCTCTTCCATGCCTCACCTCCACAATCCCCCACACTCCAGCTCCCTCCTCTTTACCTCTAAGAGGATACACCCCCACCTACCCACTCACTCCCACCTCACCCCTCTAGCATGCCCTTTCATTGGGACAAGTCCCCCATAGGACCAAGCACCTTCTCTCCCATTGATGCCAGATAAGGCAATCCTCTGCTACATATAGACTAGAAGCCATGAACTCACTTATGTATACTCCTTGGTTGGTGGTTTAATCCCTGGGTGTTCTGAGGGGTCCGGTTAGTTGATATTGTTCTTCCATTGTGGTTCCCAGTCTTTAGGCTGGCTAAGCACATATTTCCCTCATGATGCAAAGCAAGGTGTCATTTGCACATGAAACTCCTGACATATTCGTCATCTTCTCTTCAGAATATTCAACTGAAAGACCTTGTTATCCCAGAAGCTCTGCCTTGAGAGAAGATTGTTCTGAAGTCTAACTTGTGTCTTCTTTGACTGCTGGCTCCTGGGCAGTGGCACCATCCACTTTGCAGCACCAGGATCTCACAACTAATCTTAGGATCACTTTGTATGGTGTCAGGCTCTTGAATGACGAAAGGTTGATTTTTTTTTCTGTCTCCTTGACCGTGAGTGGAATCTGCAAAATGATCAAATGCTTACTAAGGAACCCATAGGACCACAGGTCTGACTTGGGTCTCTATTCTGAATGTTCATTCCCTTTTTCCTGCTTTCTTTTGACATCTTGAAGCTCATGGAAACCAATCAGTATCCTTCTGTATGTAGAGCAGGTTACTGATTAAATACCAAGGAAGGCTTTCCCTCACATGGAGGTAGCACAGATGATCACAATGGTAAGTATGGTAGACACCACAGAAATATAATCACCTGTCTCAATTGATGGAACCACACAAATATATTTGAGCACTTTTTAAATATGGTGCTGGTTTGTATGTTTGGCCCAGAGAGTGGCACTATTACTCGGTGTAGCCTTTGAAAGCCTCACCCTAGCTGCCTGGAAGTCATTATTTTGCTGTCAGCCTGATGAAGATGTGGAACTCTCACCTCCTCCTGCGCCATGCCTGCTTGGATGTTGCCTTGTTCCCTCCTTGATGATAATGAGCTGAATGTCTGGACTGTAAGACAGCTCTAATTAAATGCTGTATTTATAAGAGTTGCCTAGGTCATAATGTCTGTTCACAGCAGTTAAGCCCTAAGATAAATATTGTGCATTTTTGACAGGAAATGTAACTTGGCTTAATGATGTTTGTCTGTCTGTCCGTCATTGTCAACAAGTGATAAGCTTTAGAATCCACAATGGACATCTCTAATTGGCTGAAAAAAAAAAAAAAGAATCCACAATGGACATCTCTAATTGGCTTTTTCTTTCTTCTGTCCTAAGTTATTTTCAGTAGTAAAGCTAGATGGTCTTTTACTGATTATATCTTACTTCCCTTTATTAATTTGTACACAATTAATTATTTTGAAGAATTTATTAGTCACAAATTTATGACATCAAACTTCCCTATCTTCTTAACCATAAGACAGTTCTTTGAAAATTCTTTCTGCTGGGTCACATTGGTTCAGTAAGGTCTCAATTTGACAGCATGGTAGTTTGAGTCAAGTCTTGGGAGGAAGTTTCTACCCAAAGCTGGCGGCATAGTTGATAACTTTGGTATAAACTACCTGGGTCTCCAAGAACTACCATAGTCTTTCCAGTTTGGCATATTAAGATACTTAGAAGTAATCTACACTCTCAACAGACTGGAGTTTATCCAGACCTAGATTCCTTCATTTCTCTGAATCTCTTACAATGACTTTTGAAGCAAACTCTATTAACTGCTATAGACCACCCAAGAGTAACCTTTAAACTGAATGTTAGCCCATATCAAATTTCCCAGGGCTTCTTGGGGGAAACTGGCTCACCCAGGACCACCCAGAGGCTGGATAGGAGATCCAGTGGAGTTTTGGTTTGGATTCAACTTCCCAAGAATGTGAGATGTCTTCCCCAGTATTGAGAAGCCAGACTAAAGCCTGTTCACACAAAGAATGGGCTGAGATGCAGCCTCTTATCCTACCAGTTGGCTGAAGTGATTGTGTGAAGATCAGCTGCCCACATCTGAGGCTCACGGCCTGTGAACTCTCCAGGGCATCATTCCAGCCTCTGCAATAGAGGAGGTTACATTCATCTTTCTTTTCTACTGACTTTATTTAATGATCAGTAAGTTCTGAGATTTTTACTCAATGTCTTATATTTCAAAAATATGAAATGGCTTATATACAGTACATTTTAGATGAAATACACTATAAACATTAAAGATAGTAGTTATAAGCATTGCCTTTCAGGTTATGTCATCTTATAAAAATTTGGGGAATACAATCAGAAACTTTTGAAACATAAAAGATTGCATCAATAAAACCCAGGAGCCAGAACTTCATTGCTTTTAAAGCCCTGAGGTGCTGGGATGGCAACCGCATCTGTATTTAGTTGCATTTTTTTTTTTAATTTATATAACCCTGAACAGAATGTGATGAATGAATGTATTGAACTTTTCCCTCATTGAATTATGTTCCCCATTTAAATACACGTTATTCCTGCCATACCTCACCCTTTCTATACAATCCCCATGCAACTCCAAATTGATTTTGTTATTTAAAATAAATTTTTCCTATGTACAGATGTAAAGAGATAGCAGAACAGAGACATGACAAGTCACAATATACGATGACCTACAACACCATATGACTCTTAACAACGCAAGATGCTCTCTGTCCATTCAGCATCCATTACTCACTGACAAAGCATTTAAGGGAATTCTATTCATGATGCCCCACCTAAGAACAGTAGAATGGATGAGTTGAAAGCCATTTAAAATCCCATCAAAGATACACACACTAAGGCACAGGTGATATTTTTTTTTTGTGAGAAACAAGGAAATCCTGACAGATCTATTTCTTGAATTGGAAGAAAGTTTAGCCCAAAAGTCATTTGTCAACCACCATGTGGAACTACTTATGCCAGACTGAGCCATCCATTAAACAATGTCTTTGTGCTGTATATATTGCAGTAAAGAGATTCTTGCAAGAGCTAGAAAGAGGAACCAGCAAGGCTGTACCTGGTTGATCCATTCCCAGGAGGCCCTCCAGTTCTAGTCCTGTGCATCAGGATATCGTCTTTCATCACCTCCCACACCTAGTACCACACTGCAGCACTTCCACACTGGTGGCTAGCAGGCGACAAATAAAGTTCTCCAACTCTGTCAGTGTGTCAGCAAGCAAGAGCTCCTCATCCCTCACGGCCAGAAGGCTTCCTTTGCGCATCACTGGAGTGATGGCTAGACATTTACAAGCCATTATTTTTGGCTAACAACTTTGTTTTCAAACCCCTAATGGAGCATCTGCAACTACTGTTTTACTGAACTAATTTCAAACACAGTTGCGTTTCTAGTAATCTATGACAGTTTTAAAAGCTTGAAGAGACCAGGAGTTGGAGACAACAGTGCGCCAGATGGGTTTCATTGGGATTTGTTAGCATCTTGCTAAACTACGTTATAGAGAAATTTCAGGAGGCAAAGCCAGGTCAAGCAGTAATAAATCCTCATTAAGCATATGTAATTTCATGTCAAGGAATAAAGTAAGGCTATCCAAGCCCCAACTCCTAATTCAATACACAATGACCAAAAATGTCTTTAAAATACAAGATGAATAATTTTTTGTCTTGAACAGACTACAATACATAGTCTAAAAAGCAATGTAAGGCGCCTAGAGTATAGCAGACATTGCCTTAGACACGTAGGCTTCTTTACTTAGGAAGGTTTATCAATCAAGATGCTTCCATTATATGGGAAGACAGGAGAACAGACAAAAGCACCTTTCAAGTAGTTCTAGTAAACAGTCATGGTAGACACATGGAATCAGGCAGAGGTGCTTTAAGCAGTGGGGCTGGCAAAGGCTGACAGGTTCAGCTCACAGGTATTGGTGGTCTGAGCACTCTTCGATCCGATGCCAGTCAGACCACAGGGAAACTAATCACATCTCTTTCAGTAATAAATATTCAATTAAATATAGAGGTCTCAAAGAACCAACCGTGCAGTGGTCACCTACCGGTCGGGCAATCAGAGATGAAAGTCAGACATTAAAATGTCATACACCAAGAGTGGTGGTAAAAACAAAACAAAACAAACAAGCCAACAATAATCACTTTCTCATATTCCTCTTCTTTTTGTGTCCTTTTAACAAATTGTTCTCCTCCTCATTTCATGCTTTGGTTTTCTTTTTCCTGAAAAATTCATACTTTTCCACTCTATATTTTCTGTAATTATGAGCAACTAAAAGTGTAATATTATTTTCCTAGAAATCAATATGCTTATTTATTTTCGTGTTACAGTTAACATGGTTGCCCTTTCTTGTGCTAACCATCGGACCTAGAACAAAGTCCGTTTCATTTAGTGATATGAATACTCTTCATGAAACCATTGACTTGAATTTTTAAAAATCATAAATCAAAATGATAATGTGAACTTGTTAATTTCAAAGGGAATCTATTGTCCATATTTTTCCAAATCCAAAAGTTCCTGTTTTCACAGATGAAGAAATACATAGTGAGAAGGAAAGCAAGCTATAAGTAATAGTTGGAGTAAAAATAAAAGCATTTCATATAAATATGATGTAGTAGAGATGTTTGTCCTCATCAAGTAAGAGAATGGGAGTTGGTGCCTCATCTTTTGAAGTATTTCATGTAGAATTTACATATTTCGTGTACATTGATTTTCTAATGTTGACCTAAGAAATTAGCAGAATCTGTGAAACTTAAAGACAGACCTTTTCTTCTTTAGCAGTAAAACAAGATGTTGGAAAACATTTTAGAGACTGTGACAAAGAGTATCTATTTGCTTGATGGCAACCCTTATCATTCCTGGAGATGTGTCACTCCAATTCCTATGACAGTGTCCCCACAGTGTCCTCCTCTGTTTTTTTGTTGATCCAAGTATTCCTCTTTTTTTCTAAAAATATAAGCAGCCATTTCACATCGTTATGACCATCTCATAACTCCACTACATCTGCAGACTCAGATTGCAGTGCTGGTCAGACTTACAGGGAGCAGTGGTTAGTACTTGGATTTATGTTTCTGGCGAATACATCTAAACTATGAATTCTGAATGTATGGCCATTTCCACCTGTGCATATGTGAACATATGTATGTGCATATTATTCTGTACCCCTCCATGCATGTTTCCCATCTATTTCTTATTTCCCTTGGCCTAGAATTACAGTGTATTTCTTAAATAAAACTATCATTGCTCCAGGCTGCCAGCGTACAGTTGGATAATAAATTTCCTTGGTGCTACAACAAAATAAGGACTGAACTGAACCTGAGAAAAAAAAACAGGTACAAAATACACACACACACACACACACACACACACACACACACACACACACACACACACACACACACACAAAGATCAAATCAGAAGATCCACTTCCACATTCTCACCCATGGCATTCAAATGAACAAAACTGGGTTTGTTGTTCAAGCATAGGGTTTAATTTCAATTCGTTCTACACAATACTCTGATTACAAATTATTGTGTTAAATTGATGTCTTGTGGAAGCCTGTCTTTCTATATTCTAGAATGTGGTTGTAATCAGTGTGATTGGAGATAAGAAAAAAAAAAGTTTTCCACAAAATTTTGGTATTCAGAGAAAAGTAGACTCTAATGGTGAAAAGGTGGATAACAAATGTAACCCAATCCAGATCTAGATTTTGAGATTTAATAACTGTGGTCCAGATAACTGTATCTCCATGCACAGGAAGCAGAAAGACAAGCGTTAAGTCCTAGAACCAAAAACCGTTGTAAAAATTTTGGTGCAAAACTGCTCTCACTTGCAATCCCAGCCGTGTGGAGGAAGAGCCAGATGGGTTTGCTGCCCACCGAGGCTGGTACTTAGGGACTATGCAGCCAGTGAGGGACCGTGTCTAAAGACTAAAACTAAAAACTTAAAACAGAGGATACCATGTGAGGAACTACACCTGAGTCTATCATCTGATATCAACATGCACCTGCAAACATTCATGCAAGGTGTACAAACCAACACATTTGCACATACATACATATGCTCACACATGCACAGGCAAAGATGGTCACACATTCAGAATTCAGAGTCTCACACATAAGACAATAAATAAATAAAAACTACTCTACACTTTTGATGTTTTCTATTTCCATTAAATAAGAAAAAGAGGCTCTTGTCTGAATCATTCTAAATTAAGAAAATATTACTTGAAATTAAGTTATATAATATTTAGCACCATATATTGAATTCATATTGTAGAACTACCTCATTCAGAGTGTTTACTAAAAGGAGACCAAGTTCAGCTATATTTCAAGATAATGTGTCCAAATAGGAAAAACATATAAACACACGCATACATGTATTGTGTGAGTATGTGTGCGCATGTGAGTATGTGTGTGTGTGTGAGAGAGAGTGTGTGTGTGTGTATGTATGAGTGTGTGTCTGTGCATGTATGTGCGCGTGTGTGTATGTGTGTGAGTGTGCATATTTGTGTGTGTATGTGTGTGTGTGCATGTGTGTATGTGTGTGTGAGTGCATGTGAGTGTGTTTGGTGTGTTTGGGTGTCCGTGTGTGTGTGTGTGTGTGTGTGTGTGTGTGTGTGTGTGTGTGTGTGTTTGTAGACATGTTTATATAGAGGGCAGAACATTGTGTGAATATATGTATATATGCCTTCATCTTCTTTTCAGAAACATCAATCTACCTGGGGGGAGGGGCTGATTTCAAACTTTTGTAATACCTGGAATTTTTTCTTGGTGATCATCTTCCATATGGGAAAAAGTTCCTTTACTGATAATGGGCAAGTAGCAGAGAATTTTGTTTTCCTTGTAATCCTACTCTGGCTCAGAAAAGTTGCCAATCAAAAAAGCACAAGAAAAATATTTTAATTGATTATCATGCCAAGAAATTCAGCCAACAAAACATTTCGGAATAGGCCTTAGGCCTGCACGTCGTTCTCTGGCAGCCTGAAGCAACAATAGGTTTACTTAAGAAATACACTGCAATTCTAGGCCAAAGGAAATAAATGGCGTAAGTGATTCTAGTGCACTCAGCTTTCCTCCTTAAACTGCAGATTTCAGGCTAGGACTTCTGATTCTGCTGCTCCGGCTGCATATGTAGCAGAGGATGCTTTATCTAGCATCACAGGGAGGGGAGCCCCTTGGTCCTCTGGTGGCTCGATGACCCATGACAGGGGAAGGCTAGGCCACTGAGGCAGGAGTAGGTAGGCAGTAGGGGAGAGCACCCTCATAGAGGCAGGGGGAGGGAGGAGGGAAGACTGGGCTTGTGGAGGGGAAACTTGGAAGGGGGATAACATTTGAAATGTAAATAAATAAAAGAACCAATAAAAAATAAATACTTAAACTGAGAAAAAAACGAGAAAATGTTTCCTTTTTCCTTCAGCCACCCTTCCATGTTTCCATCTGCCACACTTATTAAATGCCTTTCCAGTTCCAGTTCTTTATAACAGCGTTCTTGCGTCTTTGGCACGGTACACATGACTATCTCAGATGTGGGTGATGTCCTGGGATGTAAGGAGATATCCTGTTTCTTACCTTGCTTTCCATTAGATAGGATGAATCAGAAATACCCTTGACATAGAGGAGGACATTGAGGTTCTGGTCAGCTATGCATGATTCAGCCACAAGTAAACGTATAAACGTGTAAGACATAAGGCTAGAGTTCAGTCTTCAGTAGCCTAGACCAGTCTCTCACCATCCTTTCTTTTTGGTGTAACTTCTATTATGAAGTAGGTACTTTTACCCCATCAGCTAGGAATATGATTGAAATGATGCAAGGGAGAGAATCAGGCATGCTTCCAAATTTAATTATTATTTCTGAGAAAATTTGAGAAGGCAGTAGAGTATAGAAAAAGTATCCACTTGAAATAAGAAAATTACATTATGCTACTCTTGACGATCATATCATTTTCCAAGACTATAATATCTAATCCATTCTTTGCAAAGCGAACAACCGTCTGTCCATAAAAGCATTCCTACTGACAAATGTTTCTGGGGTGTCCTTCACCTGAATTATGTGATCACATTGGGGGATTTTCTGAAGCCATGTGCAGAACCTCCTAACAATGTCTGCTTCAATCCGAAGGCTTTACTTTCAAATTTATATGACACTTGGCTTCCAGGCAACATTCCCTATCTCATCAGCTCTTTCTAAGGAAATCTATCTTGCCATAGTCTTGGAAAATGATCTATATAGTTAGCAAAGGGGGGAAATTGGTGGCAAAAATCCACTTCTGTTCCTTCATTTGGTTCTGTTTTGTTCTCACATGTGTTCTGTTCTGTTATTTAATTTGAGTTCCTTGAGGAGCCATGAGAACCAGATTAATCAAGCATGCTCATCTTTCTCCTGTGGCTTTCTGTATTACAGGTTCACACAGCAGAGCAAACATGTTAAGCTTTCACATCAGAATCACTTCACTCATTTAATTATCATTTTACAAATTACTTATTGAGAGACCTCATTCCAAGATACAAAAGCATATTGTGGTAAATATCACAGATACAAGATAAGCCAAGTAAGCCTAGTTCATTACTTCATAAGGCCATGGTATGCTGAAAGATGGGCAAAGGAATAATTACAATTTAGTTAAACAAGACAAATGCTACAATGTTGAGAATATGAAGAAAGAGAATATTTAAAGCTAAATACTCCCACTGCCGTGACCAAAGTATTGGGTATAATTCAATTGAAGTTATCTTCTCAAGAAAATACTTAATACTAAAAGCTAATCTGATATCATCATAAGAATTGTTACCAAAGAATGGACTCTGTCCTCTGGAAATGATGTAAGTGTGAAACTTTCCATAAATTTGTGTTGGTTGCAGTATTGGTGGCCAGCTTACAACACTTTATTTAAGATATTATATTTCTAAGTATGAAGAAAAGACTTTCTAAGTGTTCTTTTGAATGAGTCTGGAGTAAAATTGAAGTTGACATAAACTGTATCTAGCATAAAACAGTGTCAATGGGATTCTACCTTTCTGGGTCTACACATCAAAGTGTTTGTGCTACTAGTAAGGACACAAAACCTACCATAATCCACTGTCATAGTGGGAATTAAGCAGCTAATATAAGTCTAAAAGTAGAGAGGTAATTATATTAGACTATAAGTTTCTCTGTGGTTTTCTGTGATAATACAAAAGGTACCACATTTTTTTTAAATAACTCACTAACATTAATTAAAAACCACAAGTGTGATGGCTTATTGGGAATAGTTAAAAGATAATCAGGAAGCAAAGCAAATTATTAATTAATTTCCATCACTTACCAAAGCAGGATGTAATGTTTGTCTGTCTGGTTGGTTGGTTAGTAAAACAGAGTCTTACACTGTAGACAGACCAGTCTGAAAACGTTTGAGCATCTGTCTTGGTACCAGAGGTGTCAGTTCTATGCCTAGACACACATATATTTAAATGAGGCGTAAGGAATGGACCCTTGCCAAGACTCCATGTTGATCAAACAACACCAAGCAGTGGTCTTCTGTTGTAATAAAGTCATTAAACTCAGCCACAAAGCATCTCGGCTTTGACTTGGCAATCTGAAGAACAGCAACAATCCTGTAGAAATAACAGGGCATTAATTTCTGTTCTCAGGTCTAAGCTGTTATCTGCTGGCTTAGGAAAACTTTCCAGTGGAATTTTATTCTAATTATGAAAATAAACAGTAACTGGGCCAGGTGATAACATATACCCAAAGATTAGCCAGACGAATTTTCATGGTTTTTCATGATTTGAAATATCCTCCAATTTCCTCAGTAAGAGAAAAGTCTATGGAAATTTAAGCTGGAGTCTTTCCAGAGCTATTGTGGTACTAGCCAAACAAAGAGGACTGTGCTGAGGACATATTTCTTCTCTGTGGAACTTCTTCACTGGTATAAATTTAACTAAGTGGGATGCAGGGGACTGACATCAATCACTTTCCTGTGGAACTGTTGATCACAGTCCTATAATCCACAGAATGAGGAGAGAAACACTTGCCATGCTCAGACTGATATCAGTCCATACAAAATACTATCTACTTTCTTGTCTTCTCCCTAATAGGACTAGCAATCCTGCCAAACATTCTAGAACAGATGGAGAAAAAAAAGTTCACAGTTACCAAGAGAGTAATTGTCGACTGGCCAGAGAATGTTTCTCTGTGGGCCAAACCACAAAGAAACATTCTTATCTAGTGTATATTTATTTTACTATTTGGTATATCGTAACTGTGATCCAAGTTTTCCATTCTTCCTGAAATGTTAATATATGAATTCTGGTTGGAGACCGGAAATCTCTGTCAGAGCAGCAATTTTTAAAAAACCAGTAAAATTATAAGTCCAAATTTTATTCTGATATTTTTGACATAATGCATTTTTAAAAGTTGTGTTTAAGTAGATAATATCAAATAATATTTAGAATATAATATTCAAAACGATAAAGACATTCTTCTTCCTTACGTTCATTCCAAATGAAAATATTGTAATTCTTGATTTGTGTAGTCTATTGTATCCAAGTATTTCTGCATGTTACATGACATACAATATATGCTCAAATATTTTTGAATTTATGAAAAGATATTAGCAATGCAATCACAACATTGAGTGAGATAACCCAGTCCTCAAAAGACAAATATGGCACACATTCTTTCATATGCAGATGTTAATTTTAAGCCTTCGATAGGCATGCTACAATCCAGGAAAACACCGAGGTTAGGTATAGAGTAAAGGACCAGGGGGAGCAAAGGAAGAGAAAGTAGGACTTGTAGTTATAGAGAGACAGGGACAGGCTAGAGCTGGAGAATTATATGGGGATGGAGAGGAAAGTAAGGCAGAGTGAAGGAGAGAATACAGAGAAAGACAGATAACACTGAAGGCCTTTTGAAGAGCCATATAAAAATGTACTACTGTAGAAGTTTATATATATATATATATATATATGTATATATATATGCATAAATAGTACATACATGGAACACATCTAAATGGGTTCCTCAAATAATGGGGGAGACAATGCCCCCAACTAGACATTTTGTCACCAAATTAAGCTTCCAAGTGTCAGAAATGGGTTACATTTAATTGAGTTCTTGGCCAAATGGGACCCCGTGGAAACCCCCAAACAACTCAAACTGTTGCCAAGGTTATTATATGATCTCCCTAAACTGGTGGTAAGATACTATTGCTGAAAATAAGGTTTACATATTTCTTTGAACATGGAGAACTCAAGGTGGTGCCTAACTAGAATCCTACTGACTAGTGTTCATGGTACCGGAAAGTACTCTACATACTACCATAGGAGAAAGGCAACTACCAACACAGCTACAAAGCAGTCAGTCTAAAATGATGACCTTCCTACCTGTTATGCTTCTGTAATAGTGGCACAAACACTATATCAGTAACCAAACTCTATCTGATTAAATTCAAAAACCATTCCACAAAATGGATTCCATGCCTAGCACTACTATAGTGGCCAAAAACCTGCGCCCAGATAGCTTATAGACATAGGAGGAAAAACAAATGATTCTGTTCTGCTAAAGGAAACTAATAATAGAATTACTCCTAGTCACATTCTTTTATAACCATAGATCAGTGTCTCGCTCTTGGAGTAGATGGGAACAAAGACCCAGAATTGGGTGATGTATGGAGAGTAAGAGACCTTGGAACACTCAGAATTAAATAGAATGTCTTCATCAAACCCCTTTCTTTAGGATTCACAGAACCATTATGAAGAAAGATTGTAAGAGACAGAGGGGATTGATGGCGCCAAAGAAATGGTGTTTTGCAGACACAACAGGACTGACACACATATGAACTCACAGAAACCATGGCTCCAAGCACAGGACCTGCACAGGTTTGAGCCAGACAGGGTCCCAGCACTGACATGAGGCAATGGGCATGATCTTCTATCCCTAACCAAGAGTCTATCTCCAATTGCCAACCCTTGCATAGGAGCAACCACTTTTCTCCAATGGAGGTTCACTGGATATATAAATCACACCTAAGGGCTGGCCACATGCCCAGAAGTAGCTGACCAACACAGAGTGAACACACTGGTGATATTAAAGATGTTACATTGCTTTGTCTGGGCATTTTTCTTTATCATTTTTGTTTGTTTTAATCTCACTGGTATTTTGCTTGTATGTTATGTTTTCCTATTTTGTGTTTTCATATGTGTGTATATGTGTGTTTCTTATGCTTTTTCACTGTTTTTTTCAATTCTGGTTTGTTTATTTTGCTTTCCTATTTGGATTCTATCAAGGTAGAGAGAAAAAAGGCATAGGATTGGAAGAGTGGAGAGGTGGGGAGGATGAGGAGATGAAAGAGGAGAAACTATAATCAGAATAGAATGTATAAATTTTAATTTTAAAATGTTATTGAATAAAAATCTAATTATACTAACATAATTTCAAGGACAGTTTGCATGCAGTCCAGTTCAATATACAGTTTTGCCACTAATCTCCATTTTTCAGAATACTGAATCAAACATATTACATGTTACATGTTTATATGTAATTCCTTATTATTTTTTATTTTGAAAACAAAAGAATATTTTTTTTCCTAAAAGTAAATTAAAATAACTAGAATATAAACGTTGTACAATATTTGTATGTTAAAATAATTGTATTTTTTTCTTTTGCTATTAATTATTAACTTTGCTTCTCAACTGCAGTTTCCTCTTCCTCCTCTCCTCCCAGTCTTCCCCCACTACCTCTGCTCCCCCACCATCCATTTGTCCTCCATTTCTCTTCAGAAAAGGGAGCCCTCCCATGGATATCAACCAGCCTTATTATATCAAGTTGAAGTAAGACCAGGAGCATCCTCTCTTTGAGGGTAGATGAGGCATTTAAGTAGGAGGAAAGGGTCCCAACTGCAGGCAATAGAATCAGCAGTGGCTCCTGCGGCTAGGAGTCCCCCTTGAAGACCAACCAACATGACATATGTTCAGAGGAACTACAGTTTTAAAAACTTGAGTACAAAAAGAAATCTTTGGATGAAAACTGGATACCATAAAGGATGTTTTGTTTATTTTTGCTTTTTTCTTAAGGAGTGAGAGAGAAGTTAGGTGGGTAAAAACCTGGGATGAGTCTTAGAGGAGTTGGGTGAAAAAAAAAACAAATATGATAAAAAAATACACCATAAGAAATAGTAAAAGAATAAATAAAAACATAATTAAAATTAAATTTGAGCACATTCATTTTCTTTACTTTCTGGTGGAAAATATTCGAAATAACAGTGAAAATAAATAATACAATAAATAAAGCATAGTAAGTATTGTAGTGGGGAATGTGATAAAACAATAAAATTATTTTCTGCTAGTTCAATCAACCTATATACATCCCAATATAAAGTATCTTATAAGTAAGTAAAGAATATTGTTCTCTTGCTCTTTGTTCTTCCCTGCTCTTCCCCTCTTCCCTGTCCCTTCTCTCCCCAGCCACACTGCCTCCCCCCCTTTCCCTCCAAGTGCTCATGGGCTGGCCTTTCCTCTCCTCTCCTCATCTAACCTCATTAAATCTCTCCACGTGGGAAAAGAAAAAAAAAGAATATTGCATGCAACACATCACATTGATTGCATTTGTCAAGGTAGTATATCTAGCAGTAACAGTTATTTAGGGAAAAAACAAAGTAAATAGATGAACCAATAATGTTGATTTCACCTAGAAGGTTTTTACTAATCTCAGTAAACCTGATAAATCACTTACTTTCTGCTGTTGTAATAAAATACCATGACCTAAAACAATTTACAGCATGAGGAGTTAAGTTTGGCTGTGGCACAGTCCATCATGGTGAGGGAAACATGGCAGCAAGCAGCCAGAGCAGGAAGCTGGAGATCACATCCTCAAGGACAAACAGAAAGCACAGAGAACATACTAGAAGTGAGTGGGGGTTATAAATTCTCAGAGCTGTCCATAGTGACATAATATTTCCAGCAAGTCTCTACTTTCTAAAAGTTCCAAAACCTCCCCAAGCAAAAACCCCAACTAGGGACTGAATATTCAAATAGGGGAGCCCACTTGGGGATATTAGGCATCCAAACTACCATACATAAATGCCAGTTTATTTATATTTCACATTTCTTTGTTTTATTTATTCTGCTCTAGTATGCACATCTATGGAGCACCTGTGGCAATCAGGAGGCAACTTATAAGATTTGGTCCCCCTAATGCAAATCAAAACAACCCTGAGATTTCACCTCACACCAGTGAGAATGGCTAAGATTAAAAACTCAGGTGACAGCAAATGCTGGCGAGGATGTTGAGAAAGAGGAACACTCCTCCATTGTTGGTGGGATTGCAGACTGGTACAACCATTCTGGAAATCAGTCTGGAGGTTCCTCAGAAAATTGGACATTGAACTGCCTGAGGATCCAGCTATACCTCTCTGGGCATATACCCAAAAGATGCCCCAACATATAAAAAAAACTATGTTCAACGTAGCCTTATTTATAATAGCCAGAAGCTGGAAAGAACAGATGCCCTTCAACAGAGGAATGGATACAGAAAATGTGGTACATCTACACAATGGAATATTACTCAGCTATCAAAAACAATGACTGTATGAAATTCGTAGGCAAATGGTTGGAACTGGAAAATATCATCCTGAGTGAGCTAACCCAATCACAGAAAGACATACATGGTATGTACTCATTGATAAGTGGCTATTAGCCCAAATGCTTGAGTTACCCTAGATGCCTAGAACAAATGAAACTCAAGACGGATGATCAAAATGTGAATGCATATCGCTCCTGAGAGACACAGCCAGAATACAGCAAATACAGAGGCGTATGCCAGCAGGAAACCACTGAACTGAGAACAGGAACCCCGTTGAAGGAATCAGAGAAAGAACTGGAAGAGCTTGAAGGAGCTCGAGACCCCATATGTACAGCAATGCCAACCAACCAGAGCTTCCAGGGACTAAGCCACTACCCAAAGACTATACATGGACTGACCCTGGACTCTGACGTCATAGGAAGCAATGAATATCCTAGTAAAGCACCAGTGGATGGGGGAAGCCCTGGGTCCTGCTAAGACTGAACCCCAGTGAACTAGACTGTTGGGGAGAGGGCAGCAATGGGGGAGGTTGGGAGGGGAACACCCCATAAGGAAGGGAGGGGAGGGGATGTTTGCCGGAAACAGGGAAAGGAATAACTTTTCGAAATGTATATAAGAAATACTCAAGTTAATAATAATTAAAAAAAAAATACACAAAAAAAAAGATTTGGTTCCCCTGCTTCCTCCCCTGGGTTCTGGACATCGAGCTCAGGTCATCAGGCTTGGCAGCAAGCAAGCAATTTTTCCTATTAAGCCATCTTATCAGCCCATGAATGCCAATTTTCAATGCTTCACAGGTCACAGGGACTGTGAAATAAATACTAGACTCAAACCATCATGGAAAGTCCCACAGATATTTTTCCTGTAGGATCTAGGGAGACCATGGGAACAATATATACTTAATTAATATAGCTGGTCACTCTGGTTCCTGCCATCTCCTGCCTCCCATCCTCATTATATCCCACCCTAACCCAAACTCTCACACAAATTGCTACTACTGAAAAAAAGTTATGTATGTGGCATGTGCTTACTTATAAGTGGATATTAGCTATTTTTTCAAAACGCCAAACATCTTTTTATTATAAATACAGGTATCAAAACCATCCTGCACCTATGTTTGACACTAACGGTAGTCAGCACCCACACCGTTTCAAGGATTAACACAATTGGTGACTAGTCATTATGCCTGCTCCTTTAAACAATTCCATCTGCAGCTCTAAATATGGTGGATAAAGCCTGCCAGTTCTGCTCTTCCTTCTTGAGACTTTACTTTCAAAAAAAAAAAACAAAGGTTCCCGTGGCCATCTGACACTCTTTTGCCATGCTTCTGTCTTGACAATCTGAATTCCGTTTTGAATGCTTCAGATTCATGTTTAAATGACAGTGCTTTTAAGAAGAGAAAGGAAAATTGTGCTGCACCTCTCTTGTTACCTGAAAACATAATAGGTGTACATATCTTAAATATATTCTTACAACTGTCCAGGTCATGTTTACTAGCTGCAATTCTTTTACTTAATGTGTGGGTGATACTTAATCAAGACATTAACATGAGTAGAAGGTTGTTGATTTAAGACAAGTTTGAGATCCACTAAAATTAGTTGTATGTCTGTCCTTCTGGTGGCTGTGGAAGCTTCATATTTTCTTTGGATATCATAAGACATCTTAGCTTTTGAAGTACAACTTTAATGCTATAGGAATTTTGCCATTTTGCTAATACTGGTATGCTCCGTGCATCCACCATTCCACTGGAATTATTGATCCCATTCACATTAATCTTTGTTACAAATCTAACGGATGGAGGGGCTTCTGGCTATTTAGATCTGCATTCTACTTTCAGGCTGTATATTCTGTTTTCATAGTTTGTCCTTGGTGGCCCAATAATCATGCCTGTCCACCTTGTAAGTGTCATGTCTTCATCATCTTCAAGGCCCCAGCTAACCATACCATCACCTACTCCTTTTTGTCCTTCTTCAAGTTCTTCCAACAAGCGAAAATTACGAGGAACTTTAACTCCTGTGGACACCGCCATCTTCTCCTTCTACCAGACGCACCGTCGCATGCAGGCGGATATTAGCTATTAAGTAAAGGATAATCGTGCTGTGGTCCATAGACAAAGAAACAAGGAGGGCTAGTCAGAGGACTCATAAATCATCTCCCTGGGAATGGAAAATAGAATAAATGATTGCAGGTGACTGGGGAATGGGTGAGGATGAGAACAACAGGGATTAGGCAGGGTTGGGTAGCTGGAGGGTGAGCATACTGGGAAAGATGACTAGAACTAGCAGGCATCTTAGGACAATGTGGAAACCTAAAGCAGTGAAAACTCCCTGGATTCTACAAGAATGACCCTAGCAAAGACACCTAGTAATGGGGGATATGGAGCCTGAACTGGCCATCTTCTATAATGAGTCAAGGGTTCCAGGGTTGGAACTGAGACATTAACTGAGTCACAGATCTGCACTCTGTCCTGCCTTCAAGAAGTGCAGGGGTAATGGTGACTCAGAACTTATCGGGTCATAAAGTTGGCCAACCAATGATTGGTCCATCTTGAGGCCCATACCATGAGAAGGAGTCCACTCCTGACACTGCTTGGAAGGCCAGGAACCAGAGACCAGACAGTTCAGAGACCTAGGATAGAACCAATCATGACTGGATAAAAAAGCAAAACAAACGAACAAACAAACAAGCCAAAACCAATGAAATAATTCTCAATGCTCTTCTGCTATACTCATAGGTTGGTGGCTAGCCCAATCATTAGAGAGGCTTCATCTAGAAACTGATGGTAATACATGTAGAAACCCCAAAGGCAAACATTAAGCAGAGTTCAGAGAACCTAGCAGAAGAGAAGGAGTTGTCTCAGACATTTTTGCCTGCTCTTAGGATCCTTTTCCTCTTACTGAGTTGTCTGCCTAGCCTTAATATGAGGGCTTGTACCTAGCCTTATTATGCTACTTATTATGCTGTATTGGCTTGACGTTCCTGAGAAGCATGCTCTTTTTCTGAACAAAAATGGAGGAGAAGTGAATCTGAGGTAGAGGAGGGAGTAGGAGGTGAGGTAGGGGAAACTGCAGTCAGAATATAAAGTATGAGAGATAAATTTTTTTGTTTTAAAACAAAAAATAAGTGTTTGATTGTCTTGAAACTCAATGCTATTAAAATAAAAATAAACAAATGAGTAATAAAATACATAGTACTTTTAAGAACTTGAAAAGATGTTCTGGAAGATTTTAAAGCATGAATGATTTTCAGAGATCATAAATTAGTGGTATACATTCTGCAGACAAAACAACTTGACCCACTTCTGAGTGCTGTGATAGTGTACAAAGGTCTTAAGTCAGGTCTAAGTAAGCTTGCAGAAAATATGAACTCATACTCATTTTTTTCAAAAAAAGTAGGAAGTCAGATATTGAAAGATAAACCAGAATTAACAAATAGTAGGTTCAAGCCTTCAATGACTCTGATAAATCATCAAATGTTTTCTAGGTATATTTCAAAGAAAGAATTAAATGTATAATCAAAGAATACAGAATTCTAAAATCACCATGAAAAATTGGAAAATGATCTAATTTATTATTAATGTATAAGATCTAGCTCTAATATTCTACATGAACTAAATTGAAAGCTGACAGAATTTGTAGCTGGATCTTTCAGATTATACAGGGTAGAGCTGTGAAGAAAATCTAAGAAAGGCAGATAGGACTGCTTGCTATAATTTGCATATTAAATGCCTTCCACGGGCTATGTATTCAAGGCTTAATCTCCAGTTTGAAGCTCTTACAAGATAGTGGCAGTTTTAAGGGGTGGGCCCCATTTGGAGGTTTTAGGTCCTAGGGGGGAGGCCCCAAAAGACTGTGAACTCTGAACTGTCTCTTTCACTTGCTTCCCTGACTATAAAGTGGATCATTTCGTCCCTCCATCACTCTCTTCATAATTTACCATCACAGACCTGAAACAACAGAGCTCACCAGGCACCAGACTTTCAGAATCATGAGACAAACTAAACTTTTCCTCATAAGTTGATTACTTCAGGTGTTTTGTTACCTCGAGGAGAGCTGAGCCCATACACTGTCAATGTGAGGGAGCATACAGAGTGGTTTCTGAGAGAGATGGGAATTTGGAGAAGCCATAGCCAGAAGCGTGTGAGATGGGGCTACTGAGGAGATGCTGCATAAGGGAATGGTTCTAGGAAGAACTCATACCACTGTATTAAAGTGCGTGGAAATGAACACATGGTGACCCAGCATAAGGGAGGCAGAAGCAGGTGGATCTCTGGGTTTACAGTCAGCCTAGTTTAAGAATAACTCCAAGATAGCTAGCACTACACAGAGAAACCCAGTAACCCTGTCTTGGAAAAAAAAAAACCAGAAGAATAAAAAACTAAACAAAAAATTAGCGGTACAAAGCTATCTAAAATAGAATTAATGTAACTTAAAATCCTTAAAGCCAAACAGTTTCAAAAGCTCATACAAAGCTGAAAACACTAGTTCACCCACCCGAAGAAAAAGGACATCGAAGGATGGGAGTCACTGAAAAAAATCTGCAGCAGAGATCATATGCAAATCTACATATTTTTTAATTTGCATGAACATTTTAAGAAACTTGCAAATAAAGCATGTGATGTATTTTGTTTGTGAATTTATGTTTTATAAAAGTGAGGGAGAAAATCACCCAAGGGAATGTCAAACGCTGTTTGAAATTCGAGAAGTATAACACTAATCACCTTAAAACTCCAAGGTTGCTTTGCACTCTTCTAAATGTTGCCCACCATTCCACTGGATGGTTTTAGCTCCTTTGTCAAAGATTGCTTTTGGCTAGATAACCATTTTTACTATATTAATTATGCTAATCCATGAGCATGGGAGATCTTTCCATCTTCTGAGATCTTCAATTTCTTTCTTCGGAGACTTGTAGTTTTTGTCATACAGATCTTTCACTTGCTTGGTTAGAGTCACACCAAAGTATTTTATGTTATTTGTGACTATTGTGAAGAGTTTCATTTCCCTAATTCCTTTCTCAGCCTGTTTATCCTTTGAGTAGATGAAGGCTACTGATTTGTTTCAGTTAATTTTATACCCAGCCACTTTGCTGAAGTTGTTTATCAGGCTTCGTAGTTCTCTGGTCGAATTTTGGGGGTCACTTAAGTATATTATCATATCATCTGCAAATAGTGATATTTTGACTTCTTCCTTTCTAATTTGTATCCCTTTGACGTCCTGTTGTTGTCTAATTGCTCTGGCTAGGACTTCGAGTACTATATTGAATAAGTAGGGAGAGAGTGGGCAGTCTTGTCTAGTCCCTGATTTTAGTGGAATTGCTTCAAGTTTCTCTCCATTTAGTTTGATTTGGCTACTGGTTTACTGTACTGTTTTACTATGTTTAGGTATGGGCCTAATTGAATTCCTGAACTTTCCAAAACTTTTCTGATGAAGTGAGGTTGAATTTTGTCAAATGATTTCTCAGAATCTTATGAGATGGTCATGTGGTTATTTTCTTTGAATTTCTTTATATAATGGATTATGTTGATGGATTTATGTATATTGAACCATCCCTGAATCCCTTGGATGAAGCCTACTCAATTATGATGAATGATGACTTTGATGTGTTCTTGTATTCACTTTGAAATAATTTTATTGAGTATTTTTGCATTGATATTCATAAGGGAAATTGATCTGAAGTTCTTTCTTTGTTGGGTCTTTGTGTCATTCAGGTATAAGCATTATTATACAAAGTTTAAGTCCACGTGGATCAAGGACCTCCACATCAAACCAGATACACTCAAACTAATAGAAGAAAAAATGGGGAAATTTCCTGAACAAAACACCAATGGATTATGCTGTAAGATCAAAAATTGACAAATGGGAACTCATAAAACTGCAAAGCTTCTGTAAGGCAATGGACACTGTCATTAGGACAAAACAGCAACCAAAAGATCGAAAAATGACCTTTCTTAATCCTACAACTGATAGAGAGCTAGTATCTAATATATGCAAAAAATGGGGTAGAGAGCAAAACAAAGAATTCTCAGCTGAGGAATATCAAATAGCTGAGAAGCACCTAAAGAAATGTTCAACATCTTTAGTCTTCAGGGAAATGCAAATCAAAACAACACTGAGATTCCACCTCACACCAGTCAGAATGGCTAAGATCAAAAACTCAGGAGACAACAGATGCTAGCGTAGATGTGGAGAAAGAGGAACACTCCTCCACTGTTGGTGGGATTGCAAACCACTCTGGAAATCAATCTGGAGGATCATCAGAAAGTTATACATTGCACTACATGAGGACCCAGTTATACCTCTCCTGGGCATATACTCCAACATACAACAAAGACATATGCTCCACTATGTTCATAGCAGTCTTATTTATAATAGCCAGAAGTTGGAAAGAACCCAGATACCCCTCAACAGAGGAATGGATACAAAAAAACGTAGTGCATCTACACAATGGAGTACTATTCAGCTATCAAAAACAATGACTTCATGAAATTCATAGGCAAATGGATGGAACTAGAATATATTGTCCTGAGTGAGGTAACCCAATCACAACAGAACACACATGGTAAGCACTCACTAATAAGTGGATATTAGTCCAAAAGCTCGAATTACCCAATATACAATCCACAGACCACATGAAGCTCAAGGATAATGAAAATGCATATGCTTCAGTCCTTCTTAAAAGGGAAAGCAAAAATATTCATAGGAGTAGATATGGAGACAAGTTTGGAGCAGAGACTGAAGGAATGGCGGTCCAGAGCCTGCCCTACCTGAAGATCCAGCATATATATATATATATATATATATATATATATATATATATATCCACCAAACTAGACAATATTAATAAAGCTAAGAAGTGCATGCCGACAGGAGCCTAATATAGCTGTCTCCTGAGAGGTTCAGCCAGAGCATGACAAATACAGAGGTGAATGCTAGCAGCAAACCATTGAACTGGGAACGGGGTCCCCATTGGAGGAGTTAGAGAAAGGATTGAAGGAGCTGAAGAGACTTGCAATCCCATAAGAACAACAATACCAAACAAGCAGACACTCCAGAGTTCCCAGGTACTAAACCACCAAGTAGTACATGTGGCTCCAGCCGCTTATGTAGCAGAGAATGGGCCTTGTTGGGCATCAGTGAGAGGAGAGGCCCTTGGTCCTGTGAAGGCAAGATGCCCCATTTTAGGGGAATGCCAGGGCAGGGAAGCAGGCGGGAGTGGGCAGGTGGGGGTGGGAGCACACTCACGGAGGCAAGGAGGGGATATGATGGGGGAGGGCTTCTGGAGGGAAACCTTTAAAGGGGAATAACGTTTGAAATGTAAATAAAGAAAATATCCAATAAAAAATGAGAAAGGAATAAATTCAAGGTTAAGAATAGAGGGAGACATCATTGCCCTGGTGAAAAGATGATTTTCTAAAGAAGAAAAGGCGAAGAGGGACAAGAATGGGGAGGAGGAGGAAAAAATGAAGAAAAATAGCCAAATAACAACATAGGCATATTAAACGGAAGCCAAGATGTCTCTTTTATAGGCTATATGCTTATCTATGTAGAAATTATTAAGGAATTCTATTTAACCACCCAATGAAAATAAAAGACAAACTATAGACTTGAAGAAAATATTTTAAAATGTTGTCCTTAGCTGGGGATAGAGCTCAGTGATAGAGCAATTCCCCTGCATGCTTGAAGCTCATGGTAAAAGTCATCCATTTCAGGGCAGGCCTAATGCTCAGGCGTAGCTCATCCAGACGAAGTGGATTTATTTGGTTACAATTTGGTGTTTATTTCTTTCTTTGGGGTGTTGCTTTATTTTGTTATATTGGTTTGTGGTTTTTTTCTTTGGTTTTGGTGGGGTGGCTAGTTTTATTTGGGTGTTGTTGTTGTTGTTGTAAAAAAAACTTAATATTGGCTTATAGTTGCGTGGGAATGGAGGGGAAAAAACAGAAGGGATTTGAGGGAAGGGACGATATGATCAAAGTATATTTAAATTTTAAATTGTCTGCCAACCAACCAGAGCTTCCAGGGACTAAGCCACTACCCAAAGACTATACATGGACTGACCCTGGACTCCAACCTCATAGGTAGCAATGAATATCCTAGTAAGAGCACCAGTGGAAGGGGAAGCCCTGGGTCCTGCTAAGACTGAACCCCCCCAGTGAACGTGATTGTTGGGGGGAGGGCGGTAATGGGGGGAGGATAGGGAGGGGAACACCATATAGAAGGGGAGGGGGAGGAGTTAGGGGATGTTGGCCCGGAAAACCGGGAAAGGGAATAACATTCGAAATGTAAATAAGAAATACTCAAGTTAATAAAGAAAAAAAGGAAAAAAATTGCCAGTTGTACATGTGTTAACACATACACTTGAGAGGCTGAAACAGGAAGGTTTCCTTAAAATACAGACCTTCCCTATAGCTCATAAAGAGATTTATGAACAACTCTGAACTACATACAGAGATCTTATCTTATCCTGTCAAATCTGTTACCATTTCTCCAAGATGATCTGTGTTATATATTCCAAGTACTTAGAAGCAAATAAAGTGGTTATCAAAATTTAAAAAAAATTTAAATTGTCATAAATAATAAAAAGCTGGGCAGTGGTGGCACACCTTTAATCCCAGCAATTGGAGGTAGAGAGGGCAGATATCTGAGGCAGATCTTTGAGACCAGCCTGATCTACAGGGTGGGGGGTAGGAGGGAGAGAAAGAGAAAATCAAACAAAGAAAGAAATTTAGCAACATGGTAATATTTCAACAGGGTGCACACACAGAGAGGTGGGGAGAGAGACAGGGACAGAGGCAGAGCAAACATTAAGCTTATAAAGATGAGTAAGGAAGTGACAATGTGACATGATACAACCACTTTGGGAGATAAAAGTTTTGGTTTTTGGAAATGAAAACTCTTAAAGTTAAACATAAACAAATTATCCAGCAATTCCATTCCTCGAAATTTACTCAAGAGAAATGGAAGCACATAGCCTTCAAGGAATTTGTAAATGAGTATTTCTTTGCAGGTTTTATTTATAGCAGACAAAACCTGGCCACAGCCAGGATGTTCACTAACTACATAATATATAGCACCGTATGTTTTATCTACACAATGGAATGTAAGACAAGGGGGTGATGACACGCTGAGAACCACTTCTACATGCAAGAACTGCGAGGCCAGTGCTAAAGGAAAAATGCTTGAGAAACATGGCACACTTGCAAGTTCACATGTAAGACTGTTGGAAGGTAAGCTGAAGATTCAGGTTTCCAGGGGAATAAACTGACAAGAATCAGTCACAAAGGGCTCCAGGAAATAGCATTTGAGGAATGAGGGAAGTGTTGATACTTTGATTTAGTGTTGATTATCCCACTTCACACATCTTTCCAAATTTGTCACTTGGTCCTCTTCGTAATAAGCATTCTGTTCTATATTCAAAGACAAGACTTATATTCATCTCCTAATGCTTTGTGATTGTCTTGAGGGTTATAGTAAAAACAAATATAGTAATTCGATTTTGTGCTCCTAGATGTAAACATGTAACTATAAAGAAAAAATAACTATACAGATGAAAGCGATTGGTAACATGGTACATACGTATCTTTCTCCTTCCTGGTGGAGAAAAATATCCACAGAGCCATGGGGAAATGGAAAGCAATACAGAAAAATAATGGACACACAAAGGTGAAAAACCAAACTATTGCCAGACTGAGGGAAAGAAAGTCTTTGGATGTGATCGCAGAATCTTTTTCAGTGCCACGAAGTTTTAGCTAAGTCTTCTAGAATTAAGTGATTCGGTTTCATTCCGGCTGTGTTTCCGGTGCATACGTATGCGCAGGAGGGTTCTTGGCTTTGTATAACCGTTATTGACAAGAACCATACTGTATAATTATTTAATTGTTTTAAATTATACTAATGATCAATTTGGGGACAAATTATGGCTCCAACAACGAACTCAAATCTTACTGGCCTCGAGAACACACAGTAAAGATCCAAATGACAATAGAGGACAGGAATGGGAGGAGGAGAGGTGATAGAGGGAGGATTTAGCATTGTGAATAGTATCATTAATTATTTCTGGGAATGTTAGCATATCATCCTTGATGATATTAAAACAAAAATTGGGGAAAGAACTGTCTAGTTGGTTTTGAAAATTATAATGTAACTGAATGATGGAAAAATAAAACTGTCTGATTTTAAAAAGGATAATTGGTACAAATTACCCATGGCAGGAAGCATAAGCTATAGCACAGCCACGCAGATGTGAAACCTCACAGTTAATATTGTTTATGGGAAAAAAAACAACACATTGTTATCGTGATACCGTTTGGAGGTTTGTTTGGGGTTTTTTTGTTTTGTTTTGTTTTGTTTTTGTTTTTTTTTTTTAAGTAGCAAGACAAAACTTAAAATGACAAGTGAAAGCCTCTTTGCAATGTGACTCTGTGTAGAAGGACTTCAAACCCCCTCTGTAGTAGCTAATATATTTTCCATTTGAAAGGGCTGTTTCATCCAAGTAAATGAAGACATGGGCAGGGAGCATGACAGCAGAAATGATCTCCTTGGGCAGAGTTCTCTTTTCTGAAACACTGGGTGCCCCAGCCGTGGTTTGATACTTTATTTTCTGTCCTCTGCCAAGGTATGCCATCTCCCATCAGGAAGCAGAAGGAACCTGTCTTCCTTGGCAATGGGAAGAACCTAAATAAACCTCTGTGTGGGAAGAAGGCTTCCCAATGCCTTGTAAAATATTTTACAGGCCTCAGTCTAAGTGAGCTGAGTTGTCTGTGTCAGTCAGGGGAGAGAAACAGAAGAGCAACTTGGGTCCTGGAATCATTCAAACTGATTTATAGCCAGAGCTCAACCAAAATTTAGAGATCCCTTTGGGCTGCACAGATGTCTGCTCCGCTCTGTGAGCGGGTTTGCCCCTAGGTCTGAACACATCCGAAGAGAAGCATCAAGGCCGCAGTCTGAGACTTGGTCAGTGAACCTTGAAGTAACAGACAGCTAGCAGAGATCTGACACCTCTGGAGAAGGAACCCCATCCTGTCCCTATTTAACCTTGCATGAGGCATACTTAGGCTCTCTCTTTAGATTTCTTTAAACTTCAAAACAGAAAAATAAAAAAAAATTCTTGGAAAATCAAACCCTTTGTGTGTCCTGTCTAGGGGCCTCTTTCCACACATCTAGGTTCTAGATATCAAATACAATGCATCGTTGTATCGAGAGGCAAAGATGCATTCCTTTCAAACCGGAGTTAAAGGGGGGACAACAGAGAGTTCTAATTTCCTCTTCCTAAAACTAATTGCAATTGACTCTTCTTTTGCTTGTTAAAAGATCAGTCAAATAGGTGGAAACCCAAGACCCTGGAAACCCCAAATCACATTTTCTAAACCTGTTTAGTAAACATCCTTTAGTGTAGGACTAAAGGATGCTGTACTAAAAGGATGGTTGACGTTTGTGTTAGTTTTTGTTCTCATCTCTCTGATAAAATCCTTGAAAACAGCAACTTCAGCACAAACAAAATATTGTGGAGCTCAGCTTAACAGGGACCAGTCATTGTGGTAGAGGACACATTCAAAGAAGGGTAGCCGGGTGTATGTGAGCAGGCCTGGGGAACGGGGTGCAGCTGCACAGTGCTTACATGATATTGTCAGGAAGCAGAGAATATTGAGGAAAGTGGACTGAAAATATAACTAATAAGTCCTCTCCCATGTGAATCACTTCTTCCAACTAGGCTCCACTACTCCCAAAGGTTCTACAACCTCCCGAAACAGCCACCAGCTGGGCAGCAAATGTTCAAATACATAGGCCTGTGGGGAACGATTTACATTGAAACCAATATTTCAGTTTTGATCTTCCTGTATCTGTTTTTTTTTCCGTGTGTGTGTGTGTGTGTGTGTGTGTGTGTGTGTGTGTGTGTGTGTGTGTTGCATTTGTATAAGCTCACTGTCCTAACTTATAGAGCTACTGGAATTCCTTTGTGTTACATTTGTGTGGGTGCATGAGTTTTTGTAATCGTGTGGATGAGTGCACATGAACACGTGTGCTAGGCTAATGTGGGATTCTGCTCTTTTCCATCCTATTCATTAAGCCAGGGTCTCTTAACCAATCCCAGATATCACAAATCTTACTTGCTAGTTGACCCTAGCAATCCTCTGTCTCTGTCTTCTGAGACTGGCATTTCAGGAAGTTGGCCACATCTGCCAGGCATTTTCCTTAATTTCTGTGGATCCAAACTCTGACCCTCCCAAGCAGTTTAGCCACATAGCCATGTCCTCAGCTCCCTAGTTTCTGTCAGTCCTGCTTTCTATCCCGCCACATATTCTTATAACTCATCTCCATTGTATGATCTCTACAGCTGTGTTTATCACAACTGTGGAATCCCACGCTTTGTATCACGTTCAAAGCTACACAGATCAATGAGGGAACAATCTCAGGGGCCAGGCTTCTCAAAAAGGAAACATTAGTAAGGAACCACTGGAAAGCTCAGAGTAGAATTCATTTATAGGCTAAGTGTATTTAAACCAGAAGATAGCACGGGAGACTCTCCACTGTGTAACCACAAGTGTATTAGCATGAACTGTAACCCAACAGTTGCTGGCTTGAGTTGGTGACCTCAGAATTCTCCTGAATGTTCTGGATCTCCTGAGACTCTCCATTCTCATGCAAAGAGATTTTGAAAAGTCTACGGAATCCTGAACAGAAGCTCTTTGTGTTCACTGAATACTGAAGTATTTGCTTCAGATTCCTCAGGCATTGTTTGCTTCTGCACTTGTGCAGTGCAGAGGTGGTGTCTGTGTGCATGAGTGTACGATGCTAATTTGTCCACAAGCCTGCTACTCCCACTGCCTTCATGGTGCTTCTTCTACACATCACATGTCCTCTTGGCCCAGGACTCATTACTGACTGACTGCCATATTCTCCGGAAGACGTCAGTATAGTTCACTCTTTCCATTAGTTTCTATGTCGCTCAAGTTCTTTGTGAGGTGTCACCAGATCACCAAATTAAAATGGTAACCCCAACACCCAAGAACTACATATCTTTCTTCTCTGTTTCATTCTCTCTTTAGTGCATAATGTTTTCTGCTGTTTTCATTACTCACTCTGTCTTCTGTTTATTATTTCCACAGAGAAGAAGCTATTGGCAATGGTGCAAAGATGAAATGTTTATCACAGAAATGTCTGATAGACCAAATTGCTCAAAAACGTTTAAATCAATTTCAATAACTGAATGAATAAATAGACTTTACAAACAATGTCAACTTGGTATCAGGATGTATATAAGCTTTAATGTGTCACCTTTTCACTATAAACATTCATTTTTATATGTAATTTCTAGGCATGTTATTTCTAATATCCAATATTAGAATATTTTGCTGTTTTACTTTTGGATTTCTCTTGATCTCCCTGTTTCCCAGTTGCTACTTTCTCACCAGTTTCCCAGCTTTTTTCAAACAATGATATTTTAACATTTCTTAATTCACTAAAGATTAACATGAGAAGGAGGGGGTTTCAACTACACTGCTCTTACACACACACACACACACACACACACACACACACACACACACACACACACACACAAAGAAAAAGCTATTGCAGAGCCACACAGATGAAGAGAATCTGGTGCTAACAAGCTCATGGCAGTGACCATTCCCTGGATGTCACAGTAGGGTCCTCTCAGGAGCAGAGAGAGAGACACTGCATGGCACCAGGAATCCTTCACTCCCAGTTTGTCCTTAGATGTGATGTCTCTGGCAAGGATCCCACCTACCTCTACTCAAAGAGCAATTATTTTCCAGGGGTGCTTTCCTCTGGTTATTTGAGAAATTTTCCAGCAAATATGTCCTGAGACTGAGAAGACGTAGATCTACAAGTGTAGGTATTTTAGAAGATGGATCTGCCTGAATGATTTCTTGCCTGGACTTGGCTGGGTCTTCTTTTCCATCTCCTTTCATTTTTTTTTCTCAGTGTAGATTTTTATGAGTACTGAATTTTAGATGTGTCTAGTAGCCGAAATCGAGTCATAGACAAAGGATCTCTAAGACCGAAATATAAATAGAGAAGAGTTCGGGATGACATCATTCTTTATGCACACCAGAAGTGACCACAAATAACCTACAATAACCTTTTAAATTAGTTTTTTCCTGACTTCATAAAACAATATTTTATTTGGCAGGCATGTATTGGCAAGCTCTCCCACCGCTCTGTTTGTTTTCTGTCTCCAGGAAGACACCGCCACTGTTGTCACATACGTCTCCTTCTCTGTGGTTTTGCCATTTTTCTGGCTCTTTATGAGTGGCTGTTGCAGAATATTTTTCTTCGGGACACTTATTAAGAGTAACACGGCCATGAATGAGAAACTGTCCTCCGAAGCGCATAGAGTGGATTTCTTCTTCCCCTGGATGAAGCTGAGCAAGTTCAAGGAAAAGAAGTGGGGATATCAACAGGGATGCGGCTGTTTTATCCTGAGCTTATATAATAGCAAGAAGCTGGAGGCAGAGCACTGAAGGAAATCGGTCTACTTGCCTTTTGATATGTGATTCAAATCCCAAGTTATAAAAATGTCGTAGGATCATAATATAGCTTTTTTTAAAAAACATGCACAGTTATTCTGAACAAGTTGAAGAGTATCGAGGGAGAAAAGGACCATTTCAAAGTCATCTCCTAGGTTAGACAATCTTTTTAACTTTAACAGTGTTTCCGTGATAAAATAGAAATTAGTGGGCTTTTCTAAATGTTATAAAATAGAAATTAGTGGGCTTTTCTAAATGTTAGCATCCCGTTACATCCTTTCTGATTCGATTTAAATTCACATCGTTCGGTTTTTCAGAACCTTCTTCCACTTTCCTCAAAGAAAAGATACCAAAAAATAAAAAGAATAAAATGTTTTCAAATATAATTTTAAAGCATCAAAACTTCCCAAATTAAAAAAAAAAGAAAAAGAAAACATTTCTAGGACAAGTCATGATATTTCATTTACTTCTTTTGTTTCCTATTAATCTTACGAAGGCAAAAGGGAAGGCTTCAATAATTAACCTTGTGCTGTTGACCTAACCAAAATTAACTGGCTATACAACAATTTAGTTGTCCATATAAAAACAGGAAGAGAGATTTCCCCAAGTAACCCTTATTCTCCATGAGAAAAACAGCTGGCGGGGTGTGTGTGTGTGTGTGTGTGTGTGTGTGTGGCACGGATGAAAGGATGTATATTTCTGATATCCTCCCTTGTAAATGGGTGAGGTTTTTTTTTCCTTTTTTCCTTTTCTTTCTTTTCTTTTCTTTTTTTCTTGTTTGTGGAAGTATGCTAACACTCAGTTCCTGAGAGGGAGGGGCCCAAGGAAGTCTGGTCTGAATATTTAAAATTATATCTTTATAAAACAAGGTCTGTGAAAATGAACTAAGTTTCCTTACCAGTGTTACATGAATAATCACTGCAAAAGAATAATGGAAACCCATACCTGTCTCCCCTTGGAACGGAGGAAAAGATTAATAAGAAACACTGCCTTCCAACAACAAAAATCAAAGTTCAAGCACCAGACTTCTTTTGTGTCCCTGTTTCCATGCTACATTTCCCACAGCACACTGCTGGGATTTTTTATTTTTTATTTTCGCTACGCATGCTCACACATCTGTTGCCCATGTGTGATCAACCGACGAGGTTTTTGAGCCAAATGTCCTGTTAAATGGACAGAGTGGGCAGAGCATTCCTTTGAGAGTTAGACTCTGCCCCTGGTGGATTGCCGCCAAAAGCAATGGTGTAATAAAGAAAAGAAATCTGCTCATTTGAATTGCATTGAAATGAACTGTGTCCTCTCCTAAAATACCATATGGTAATGATCCCTGGAGGTACGCTACATAACACCTAGGTCTGGCAGGCTCCAATGAAAGGCTGTAAACGTCCCAGTGTAGCTGGGCTGTGAAAGGCAAGATAGTTGACAAGAAGCATGCAGGGGGAAACGAGAATCCTATCTGATGTCCCTCAATCAAGTTGAAATGAAAGAAAGTGGACTGAACAAAGAAAGGCTAGCAAGTCGCCTTGGAGAAATCCTCCTTCTCCCATTAAAGCACAGTTCTTGGATCTCACCTCCAGTAAACTGAAACCTTATGGAAAGAAAGCTGTTTCACCTGAGCAGTAGCCAGAGTTTCTTTGGAGCAAATTATCTCAATAAGACTCAAGTGTATGTCTGCAAAGCAAACTGCAGTCTTCATAATCAAGCGTCCACCAGAGCGGCGTGCAGACCGGCTGAGTAACTGGAGACGCAGAGAGTTCACCTCCTTTCTGGCTAGCACTCTCAGTGAACCTCATCTGAAGGAGGTAGTAGCTGGTGACCTGCACTCCGGGCTTTGAGGTCTCTAAGGAATGCACGCACACACACACACGCACACATACACACGCACGTACACGCACACGCACACACACACGCGCACGTACACCCGCACATACATGCACACCAGGATTTTATAGCATTGAGAAAATATGTAACACTAACGGATTAGGGGTGAGAGTCTGACACATCTATATGCCAAAGAATATAAAGTAAGGCCAGTCTAGTATAGAGATTTACAGTATGGGTTTGGCCTACAACAAGCCCCAATATCTCTAAGTAATTATAACATCATTTCTGTCATAGAATCTCATCCTTGGTTTAATCTTTCTTGTAAAAGTTTCCACTAATTTAGTGTAGAATCAAAATACATCCCAGAGAAATGAAATGAGGAATTGCATACAGACGGTTATTCTTGTTATTCTTGGTCATATTTTTCCTATTGAACAATTGAATTGTAATGCTCCTATGTCTGCTAATGAACTACGGCTCCTCCTAAGAGTATTTTTTTCTCAACTTTCTCGTTTGAAGTCTAGACAACTAAAGTTCATTTTTAAGGCTAAATACAAAATATATATGTAGTTAATTATTCTTCTTTAGTGAAAATCATGTTACAAATGTGAATTGGTATAACTTTCTTGTAATAATTTTGAGGAACGGTTCTAATTATTACCTATAAAACAAAGGCATTGTATAATGGAGAAAGTGGCAAACATACGCTAGGAATTTAATTTAGGTCAGATAATGAACTCGTTTAGCCTTAACTATAACTCAGTGAATGTGATCATGTTATCATCCCTGATGTTACAGATGGGGAATGGAGATGAGGCAGAATGTATACCTTAAGATAAAATCCTTTCTCCAATGCCTAGGGTTCATATGCTACGCCAGTACACAATCAGTGGGTTTTGATTTTGTTTCTGAAATTCAGACTCTAGAACTAATCTTTCAAACTTACCTTACTTAGGTTCTAAATTCATCAAAAAGGGAAATTCCTATTAACCTAAATGATTTCATAATCTTTTATTTAAAAAATTGTATGACTATTATTTTTTCATGTATGAAGAATATGTCTGAAATGTTAACCTGTTATATCTACACTCTACCACTAGGAATATCACATACACATTTCTTTGATCATTTTCCCCCTGGGGCAGGAGTAATCTTACTACAAAACTTACTTCGTTTTTCTCATTTTCTAAGCAAATGCACTCACGCAAAGTGGAGGATTTTTTTTGCTTGTTTTTTTGTTTTGTTTTATATAATGAATGGGGGAGGAGGTGGTTGTTGGATGTTGTTGTTAAAGTGTTTTGAAAGTGTTAAACTTTTGTTTCAAGTCTTCATTTCTGTAAAGCCCCTTTCTGACCTTGGATATGAATTATTTATACTTGCAGATCATGAACACCAAGAACACCAATAACTAACTAAATAGATAAAGTAATAAAAATAAAATAATAAATAGATAAATAGATAAATAAAATAATAAATAAATAAATAAATAAATAAATAAATAAATAAAAATAAATAAAAAATAAATGCTGTTGGAAGTCGGGTGCAGGCAGCTGCCATCTCCACGGATGTTCTTGCTTCAGGATGATTTTTCATAATATCAACACAGATGTTTCATTTTTCCATTAACTACACAAGCTTCAAATTTGATACTCGAATGCCAAATAGATGGCAGCTGTTCTCTGTTGTTGGCAAAGCAGACACTGCGTTCTGAAGCAACAGCGCAAGTCATACATAACACTTCACCCGAGTTCTGAGAGTCTGTGATAGACTCATTAGCCCCTTCACAGAGTCCCGATTCACAGAGACTCTATTTACAAGGTCACTGAAAACATCCACAGTTGAGACCAGCCAAATCTACATTCCACAACAAGCCCCAAAAGATATATAATGAACATTTTCAAGTTTCTTGCAAAAAATAAATAAATAAATAAATAAATGCATTCTTACATTGCTTTTCATCTGAGCTCTAATTTAGGCTGGCAATGTGCTATCTGGGTCACAGAAAAATCCCAGTACAGGTTCCCAACTGACCTTTGATGGAGAAGACCAAAGACGTCATGTAGTCACATGTGTTTTAAACTAAGAAAGTGTGCGTCTACAAAATGCATGGCACAGTCTTGTCTAAATTACCTCGACAGTACTGGATTGACTTTTAGATGAGGACAGATTAAAAAGAAACAACCTAATGTCATTCCACAAGTTGACTCTAAAAAAAAAAAAAAAATTGTTTTCCGGCCACTTGAAGGATGCTACTAACTTCCTGGATGGAAACTCCAGGTTTCACTGTTTTCTTAATCACGGAGAACTTTAATAAATGCATGAGAAGCCTGAATGGCTCTGCTGGGCCACCTGTAAACAAGCCAGCGTCTCGCCGCAGCAGCACTCTCATTTTAGTTAGGTATATTTCAGTAAAAGTCAGTTCCCATCCTCGGACATCACCAGGATTTGAAGAAATGAAACAAACTCCTGATCAGGAAGGTGACAGAGCTGAATTCTTCAATCAAGAATCTCTGCCTCCCCTCCCCCTCCCCCTCCTCACTGCCCCTCCTCCCTCACTCGCTCTCGTTCCTCCCCCTCCCTCCCTCTCTTCTTCCATCTCACAGATACACTGGGCTTGGAGTCGGGGGAGCAAATGTGGATAAACTCAGGACCTTGCAGACTACTGCAGACAAATGTCTCAAGAGTGTGCCCACTGGTCCAGGCACATTTTCCTTGGTGAGAGTACAAAGTGGGCTGTGCTCAAAGCCTCTCAGGCAAACAGGAATAGGAATGGGACCCTGCGATTCCTCTGCAAACTTTCTCTTCCTTTCCCTCTCGTCCCAAGTCCTTTTGCCTCCTAATCTGCCAAATTAAATGTTAAATCAGGAGCAATGGCCTACAATTAGCTTTTCAATTAAAATGTACAGTTCAAAGTTGACTCCAGAGTGAGTAATTGCGTTTGAAAACCGCAACCAGCAGGCAGCTGCAAGATTGTTACAACAGTTTATTTAACCTCAAAACATATGATCAATTTTATTATCTCAGCAAAAGAGAGATATCCTGGCGAGTGGTATTTTAAATATACTACACCCTCTTACATGCTGGAGAAAGAGCTGGAATTCTTCAACACCATAAATATCCTTTGCCATCGCCTTGCTGAGAAAACAAACTCAAATTACACTTTCTTCATTCTGAACTCAACGGAGCCTAAGAACTCCATGACATTCGGCAGGGGTAAAAGTGTGGGAGGAGTTGAGGAACTTCGCAAAATTGCAAGGTTTAAAAGCGTTCAAACATCCGGCTGTGCTGCTTGGGGTTTGTGTTAATTCCAAAAGAGAGGCTGGAGAGAGGCCGCCGACCTTTCCAAAGCAAAGAGAATACCATTTCCAGAGTCCTGCCTCTCCTCTGCTCATCTGACTCTGAAATCCCTTCTCCAGCCACAGCAAGGGAGGCGACATAAAACCCAGTGGAATGGAATGGAATGAAGGACCCTGCGACTTCTGTCTCCACCTTCCTGGTCATTCTGTTATACCTCCACCTCCACCTTCACCCACACCCACACCCACATCTTCCTCAGAGTGAATGGATGCCTTGGGTTAAACTCGCTTAGGAACTCTTGAACTCTTGTTAGATTTCAACACCATTTCCGACATTCATTAAATGGAAGATCTTCAGCCGGTTGTTAAACTCCTCTCTGACCCCTTTTCCACATCTCCAACCTCATAGCTTTGTTTTTTCCAGACTACGTGATCTTGTGAAAAGTTCTCAGACCAGGCCTGGAGCACAGGAAGTTTTATCCCATTCTCTCTGAAAGCTGTATTTCCCCCTGTGATCTCTTGGCCCGTCTTGGTCAAGGCAACAATTACACCATCTTTCAGGCTGGGTTTTCACACCTTGAAACTGGTTCACCTTTGGCACCTCCTGCAATGGTTCAAAGAGCTGGTTGGTGCTCATGCCTTTCAGCTGATGGAAAGCTTAAATGAACTTTTCATTTCTCCAGAAAGTTTAGGGAACAGTACTCCAGTGGACAGGGAGTGTAAGTACTCACATCTATAGTTCCATATACCAATCAGCTCATTTGAAGGTTCTTCATTGTATGTGTTCTGCCTGTTTTAATGGCCTTAAAGGAAATAAAATAGAGAGAGAGAGAGAGAGAGAGAGAGAGAGAGAGAGAGAGCATCTCTACAAATAAGGCAATGCAAAAACTTCTCTTGGAGTATGGGGTGGGGGGAACAAAACAGACAAACAAACAAAACTGTTGTTTCCTCCAAACGCTTCAATATCTCAAGGACGCTCACCACCAGCTATGCCCTTCTGTTCTGTTTCCTGTTGTCTTTGTGTTTATTCCCCAATCACATTCATTTCCCCTCTAGAATCATACTAATGTACTAGTACCCTTGAATTTCTATGAATTTTTGTATAATATGTAGCATTTGATGGGGTTTTATTCAGTATATCGGTGTTTAAACTAATCGTATCACTCTGTGTGCCCATTAAACTGCTACTCAGTGACTCAATGCTGGCCTTTAATCAGCAACCAAGCTGACGCTATCTGAGAGATGATCCCATATTTGGTCAGTGTGATCTGAATCCAGCAGAGATGCGGTCAACCTGCGAGGGAAGTTTTGTTGCTCTTCCAGTCCTACGGGTAAGAGCTTTCTACCAGAGCTGTGCAGTCCAATGTTGTTCTTTCACTTTCTAGTAAATGTGCATTCAGACAAATAGCACTTTGTGTTTTGAAATTTAATTTTAGCAACCAACCTATTTGATGGAAAAAAAAAACAAAACAACAAGAACAAAAAACCATCTTTCGGAGACCCAGAGCGGCATAAAATACAGACCCCTGAAAACCTTTGTAGAAACAGGCAAGCCATAAGTAAAAAGTAAATAGCAAGCCAGGTGTGATTTCAATATCTGCAGGGTTTTATTCATGAAAATGTAGGAAATGCATCAAATTCCAAAGATATTTGCATACGTTTCTGCACTGACGGGACTGTTTAATAAACAAATGCTGGAAGTGATTGAAATTTCAAGAATAAGAGATGAAAGCGAATACACATGGGGTTCGCACAGTTATAAGCAGTGAACAGCTCTGGACACGAGTGGAAAGGCATCTTAAAAATGCGTTGCTGGGGGAAAGGTAAATATCTCTATTTTTCACAGGATTCCACCTCTCTTAAGAAACATTGAAGAAACACACAAACACAGTAACCTTCACATGTGCAGAATGCTCCATGCTGAACAATGTCCCTAAAGATCCAAACTGTGCAAAGGGATAACACAGCCCAAGGGTAGAAGGAAAGTGACCGATATTTTCAGTTTTGTCCAGTATCATCACGTGTGTCGGCTGTTTACAGCCGGTTTGTACCAGCTCTGCACTAAATGGCTAATCTGGACTTTGAGGTAAGTGGGAGATACAGTTCTGCTCATGGGTGAAGCCAAATATCAGTCCGAGAAAAGCAAGGTAGAGGTGAAAGAGGAAGGAAAAGGAGATCACAGAATTAGCCATACCCCAAGTCACTTATTAAACAAGAATGCAAACTCAAGAGAGCTGCCTCTAAGATGCATGATTTGTGGTGTATCTGTCTGTCTTTCTGACTGTGTAGCAGAGGAAATGTGAAAGAAACTATTTTTGTTTAAATAAAAGAGAATTTGAGTGAAATTGGAGAGTGCAAGGCAAAACTTGTTTGTTACTGTAGATAGTAACTCGGGATAGCTGGGAAGAAAATTAGTTTCAAATGCTTTAAAGTAGGTAAAAGGTTAAAAATATATACTTTCTTTATTGAAATTGAGTTTGAGATGATCACATATCACAATAATTACCCTTTCCCTAAATAAGAATTAGTTAAAATTTAAGAATTAGTGAAAGTCAAACCTTAAATGTATTTTACCATCTAAAGAGCTAATATCTTAATTTTCAATGTTTCTATTTTATATCTTCAAACAGGACTATCCTGTTTTAACATTTAAAGCATCATTTTTCATTTTTCTTCAAATAGTCGAGCATAAAAATTCAACACAAAACAAAACTTCAGCATTTGTTGTAGGATTTGAACACTTTAAAATTAATTTCTGGAAGCGAGGAAGAAGACTATATAAAATCGTAATGGGAAAATGAAAAACAGTTCAAATTTAAGCTAGTCAACCTACAACTGAGATTTTTACCATTGAAAACAAATGCCTGTTTTCATTTTTCTAAGTAAGTAAGCAGATAATTTTAGTTTTGAAGGTTAAACGTTTGCCTTTATTTCAGTATGGTTCAAACGTCTGCCTAGTGGAGTCCTTTACTTTAAATACCCGGGAAAGCTGTAAAAAAAAAAAAAAAAAATGACAGAATAGCAGGTAAATACAACAGTTACATCCAGGACAAATAAAACAGAGGAAGCGACCTCAGGAAGTACAGGGAAGCCCACACTTTCCAGGGTGTTTTGCACAGCTAAGTTCAAATAATTCATCTGAATTCCATTTTTCCATAGCAGCTTTACTTTCTGAATATTTCACATATTAAAATACGAATGCGGTGATGTTATATGATATGATGGTTTTTGTCTCATAGGAGCAATCGATGAGATTTGGATGATAATACATCAGAGAAAATGTTAAATAAGGTCTAGGGATTTGCACTTGTGTCTTGCTTTCCCTCCTGGAAGCACCTAGACTGACGGTGCTCGGCTCCCTCTAGTGGGCAGTTTTTATTTTATTTTATTTCTTTTTTTTTTTGTAATAAAAATGTGCTGTTTTATTACAAAGAGTCTCACAAAATGAGAATATCTTAAAGAAGAACTTAGACTAACAACCTCCCCCTATAGAATTGGAGAAAGATGGGGCAGTGTAAGTTTTTTCCTTGTGCCCAGGATGGGTGGGAAGGTATAAACAGAACCAATCTAAAAATGGCTGATATTATCCAAGTCTGAAAAAGGGTCCCTTAAATTCTTGTGTTCTACTCGCCCAGATAATAGGTCTGAATACAGCAAGAAGATGCAGAGATCCAACGTGGGTGAGAACTGTCCAGTATTTGATGGCTTATTTGAGTTCTGTCAGTTGTCCGTGTATGGCTCTGTCACAAGTGCTGTGAAACGCAATAAGCAGCAGACAGACATCGCTGGGAACTGGGCTGGGGGCCTGCACCATGCAAAGAAGCCTGAAGCAACTGGCTTCTGTTACGTCAATGATACCATCTTGGCCATCCTGGAAGTGCTAACGTATCATCAGTGGGTGCTGTATATTGACTTTGATAGTCACCATGGTGATGGTGTGGAAGAGACCTTCTATCCTACAGACAGGGTCATGATTGTGTCCTCTCATAAATATGGAGAGTAGTGGGCATCTCTGTAGAATCGTCTTTTAATGGACGATTCTACAGCTGCCTGCTTGGCTAGTCAGATCGTGGGTGAGAAGTCAGAATGGCCAGGGCTGCTCCACATACAGGAACTTCCCAGTCCTTCCTCTCACAATATGAAGGAAGCTAGTTCAAACTAGAACTAACTAGGGTCAGGAAATTTTGTCTGAACAAAATGAAAATTCTCACTGCACCCACACTTCTTGGAGCTCTTGAAGAGACTAGTGAGACCATAATTCTTTTAACAGCATGTCCACCTTCCACTAGGTGTGGGCAAATTGGTTGGTAGAGGAACAAGTAATGAATGAATCAATCATACACGAGTAAAACACGATTTAAAAATGTATATTGTTCCAGTGGGGTAAAACTCTTAGAGCATATTATTAATAACCCATGAGATTACAAATATAAAGTGGTTATTTTTTCTGCAGTTATATAGTGTCGTTAACCATAGATATAAATCTGAACACTGTGCCCAGTTATGCAGATAAATATGCTCAGATGTAGATTTATTTGAGTTTTCAATTTTTTTCAATTTGTACAAACTTACATAATTTCTACTGCACAGGAGATTAAGTGCAACACACTTTTGTTAGCCCATGAAGAGTGGCAGGGGAGCCTTGTGTGAAGCCTAAGTAACCTCGAAGAAGTGACAGAGTATCTTCTGAAAGTTGAGGCAAGGACAAGTGCATGATGTAGCAGGTTTAGTCACAGTAAACCTCCAGATGCTAAAATTTATCTTTCCAACCAAAAGTGGTCCATATGGCAAACTACACTTAAGCAGTGCACCCAAAAAATTACGTGTTGAAAACTTAATCCTCAGTGGAAGCTTTGGGAGTCAGGCCTAAGGTGTTGGGGTCAGGAAGGGTTTTCCCTTACAGGTGGGTTCTCCCGATTGTACAAAGACTTGAAATAAGGAGTTCAAACCCCAGCCCTCCTTTTTATCCTGTTCTTACCCAAGGGATGAGAGAGAGGTTCCCTGGTAGTTTTTGTCCATTGATTCTAGACTTTCCAGACTCCATAGCAAGAAATAAGTCCCTTTGTTCCTTCCTTCCTTCCTTCTTCCCTTCCATCCTCCCTCTTTTCTTCCTCCACTCACTCCTTCCCTTTCCCCTCCCCCTTCTTCTTCTCTTCTCTCCTCTCTCACCCCTTGTTTGCCATTTGTACCATAGCAACGCAAACCAGATGATACAGAAACAACGAAATAGTTACGATGTACACATAAGATGTATAAATGCATGCATGCAGAGAAACCATGTTCAGCCTTAGAAAGGAGACTGCATCATTAAACAACAAAAACAAAACCCATAAGACATAGTACTAAGTATAATAACCCAAACATAGGAAAACAAAAACTCTGTGCCCTCACTTAAATATGGAGATTAGAAACTGTTGAATTCACAAAATTAGATAGCAGAAGACTGTTCACCATTTACCAGTACTTGCCTTTGATAGGGTACAAGCTTGAAGTTATGTCATGAATAAGTTCCAATATATACCCTGGCGACTGCTGCTGCTAAAATTGAATGCTTGGGAAATTTTCCAACTCTCTCTTTCTCTCTCTCTCTCTCTCTCTCTCTCTCTCTCTCTCTCTCTCTCTCTCTCTCTCTTTCTCTCTCTCCTCCCTCTCTCTCTCTCTGTCTCTCTCTCCCTCCCTCCCCTTCTCTCTCTGTTTCATATGCATTTGCGCATGCATACACATACACTCATATACATATGTGCATGCACACACACGTTGATTGTATGAGGAAACAGTTACTTTTCCCTTTTAATTGAAAATATGTTTTCCTCACATAATATATTATTACAGTTTCCCCTCCTTTGACTCCTTGTAGATCCTGCTCACCTCCACTCCCATCTGGATACACCCCCTTTCTGTCTCTCACCAAAAGAAAAGCAGGGCTCTAAGGGATAAGGTTAAGGTACAAGAAATAGATATTGATGCAGAGACCCACCCACGTGCTTGCATGCTCAGGAATACCAGAAAACACTAAACTGGAAGACGTACTATATATCCAGGATATACACCCATCATAAATGGTGCACTGTGTACCTTTAATAGATGTACTTTTTTCCATTTTTGTTTACCTCAGTAAAGCTGAAAGAAAAAACTAAATTCTATCAGTGTGTTAGCTACTCCCCTAGAAAGTTTTTTGCCCCTCAGCTTCCTCAGCTTTTCACACTCTTTGGTTTAGTTCTTGTTGCCGTTATGGAACGCAGCTCAGAGCAGCTTTAGATTAATTAGAGGTCAGTGGCCTTCATCCTAGCCTCTAAATGATAGTTACCTATAGAACCTAGGATTCATTCATGAAACCCAATTACACCAGGCATGATGGTGCATACCTTTAATCTCAGGAGGCAGAAGAAGCGGGAGCTCTATAAATGAGGCCACCCTTGTTTACATGGTGAGTTCTTGGACCAGTCCTACTCTATAGTGAGACCCTGTGTTTAAAAGAAAGGCTAGAAGTGGAAAGAGAAGGGAGAGAGGAAGGGTAAGAGGGAGGGAAGGAAGAAAGGAGGGAAGGAAGGAAGGAAGGAAGGAAGGAAGGAAGGAAGGAAGGAAGGAAGGAAGGAAGGAAGGAAGGCAGGCAATTATTTTCTCACCTGGAAGAGAAATTTAAATCCCTGACCTCAACACAGAACTACAACACAGAATCCTGTTTTCTACTTTCATCACTTAGTGTTTAAAGTTATCCTCAGGGATCACCAAATGCACTGATGTCACAGGAAAGAAAGGAAGCAAAACAACTTCCTCTTGGATTAACGTGACCAATAGTGAGCCAAAATTTTCTATTTTTCACTTCTCTCCTAGTACCTTCCATCTGTCTGTAATGTGGTGGTAACTGGCCAATTCGCAATCTGTGTGTGTGTCTGTGGCTGATGCCTGATCCTTGTTAACCTGAATCTGTGCTTCCGACATATGTATATGCCTGTGCCTCTGTGTGTGTGTGTGTGTGTGTGTGTGTGTGTGTGTGTGTGTGTTGGGGGGCTGTTCCTAACAAAAAGATCTGCTCTGTATTTACTCAACACTAGAAAGAACATGGTATGGAAAGGAAATTAAGGATTCTCTACAGAAATACTTAAGAGGTTTATTTTTATGTTTGTGGGTATTTTCCTGCATGTATAGCTGTGTATCACAAGCATTCCTGGTGCTCACCAAGGCCTAAGGAAGGCGTACAGACAGTTGTGAGCTGCCATGTTGGTCCTAGGAACTGAATCCTGGTCCTCTGTAAGAAGAGCAAGTGTTCTTAACTGCTGAGCCATCTCTCTAGCCCCTTTAGTCTTGCAAGTGAAGAAGTAATTTTACTACCACTGCAGCACTCACTGTTGTAAACATATGCTACGAAGCTCCAGTGTAGCCATGAGCTTTTTCTACCTTGCCTCTTTGCTCCCAGGATGAGGACTCTGAGACTTTATATATGAAGAAATGCCTAGGCCATAAGCTTTGTCTCACTCCTGACTACCTTGTAACTTATATAATGCACTTATTCTAGTCTTTGTCACATGACTGGCTACCTCTCCTGTTTTATGTGTCTAACTTCTTTAGAATTCAGGGCAAATCCACAGCTCTTGACTCTTTCCCAGAATTCATTCTTTTCTTCTCTCTCTCTCTCTCTCTCTCTCTCTCTCTCTCTCTCTCTCTCTCTAAGATGTCCCACCTTCTATTTCTGCCTCATCTCATAGGCCATCAGCTTTTTATTGGCAAGTGATGCTTCCACACAGAACATAAGAGATTCTCTCTACGCTATAGCCTCTAATGTCTTCCAACATGTATGATGGTGGATACTTGTTGCATAAGGATGCTTTCAATCTATAGGCTACTTTCAGAAAATGATTGCCATAGCAACTGCATGCACATGTGCACTGCAACACCCACACTACTCTGGGTTAGGAGTATAGAAGAGTATGTAATTTAAGATTAAAGCTTAGGTTGTAAAAGCAGATTTCGAGGAGGGGGATCCAAGTTATAGTGAGATTAGTTACATCATTCTTCTAAAGGGAGGTTAAATTTAAATATGCTTAGTACACAGTAAGACAACAGGCTAAGTATATAGTCTTAAATGACCTTAAGGCATATCATTAATTTAGCCAGAAAGTCTGGAAACATCATTCTCTCTAAGGTCAAGAGATATTTTCCTAAAAGTGCCCACTCTGTCTGTTACTGAAGATGAAACTAGAGGTGAACGGTTGGGTTCAACTCCATTTACTAATTGTCACTTATACTCTATGGCAAATTGATTTCCTTTTTGGATTATTACCCCAGAAGGGAGTGTTCTGGGAGGGGGAGGAATCAAGAAATGTGATCAGATCTAATCAAAGTGAAACAGGCCTTGTGAGTATGGCAGCTTGTATACCTTGAGAGAGAGAGAGCACCATCCACTTAGGATGAAGAGAGATCAAGAAAGCACGTAAGAAAATACTTGTCAAAGACCAACTCACATGGACTTATGTGGGGTTCGGGGATAACCTTGCAGAAACACAAAGAGGTATAATCTCAGGGAACTATAAGACCATTTATGAAGTAGTTATATCTTCCTTGGTCCTCCCTATAAGCAAGACTTGCTTTGGGAAGTTGTAACACCGCTGGCCACTGTGAGGAACAGATATGAGAGCAGTGAAGTGTTGGGACAGAGATGGTAAGTTTCCTGTTAATTATGTAATTTAGGCATGCATTTGCTGCTTATATAGCTAAGAGCAATACAGTCACATGAAGTAATATAAGGCAAATTTCTCCAAATTGTGTCTGTGACTATAACCTGTGAGTTACACAAACGTGTGACATCAGGCCTACTCCATTAGACTCTCTAGTAATATTATCTCATAACTAACAAATTTGCCAAAATCCCAGCTAATTTTCTGCACAGATACTTACAGCACCAGAAACTCTAAAACTGTCCTCCCAAGAGTAAAAACAGTAGGGTCCTAGTGAAACTTCAAGCACCCTGTGTGAAATCAGTCCTAAATCTCTCAAAATTCCTTAGAGATTCCTGTGTACAGAAAAATTCTGCATGTCTTATCTATATTTCCCTCTGAGTCCAATCTGGAAATTTGATTTGTTTTTGTTGTTTTTTTTTTTAATGAAGCCATTATTGTATAATTGGCAAACAGTTAGGGGCTGTACTGAAAATTATTCATCCTTATATTCTAGAACTGCTTTAATTTTAGGGAAATAAGCCTAAAAAGTTGAGAGTAGAATGAGATTCTCTGACGAAAAGCCATAGATCTGAGCCTTTTGTTAAAGGCCAAGAGTCAAGAAACCAGAAAGGGAAATGATTCTTTTGCTAGTTTATTTCCACACTGTTTCTACAGTTCAATGTGTTGTACTTGATCGCAAGTCTAGTTTTTAATTTACACAATATACACTAAGACTATGGAAATCACAGGAACAAAGAAAGCCCATGATTGATACCTTGAAACTATTATTAGCTCTTTATACCATATATCCCACTGCAGTCCTTCCAAACTATAGCTATAAAATACATTGTTCTCTATTTATTTTGAAGGTTCTATAAATTAAACCCAAAGCTGGGTCTGCTAGGCCAGTGCTTTCATACTGAGCTACACGGCCTAGAGTCCCACCAGAAGACCAAGCTTCACAATTTTTACATATGTGCCAAGGGCCTACGTCTGTCTCTTTCAGTTTGTTCTTCTCTCTCTGCATGCTCTCTGTTCGGTGGTTTAGTCTCTGTGGGCTGCTATGGCCCCAGGTCTACAAAGTGATATGCCAAGCGGGAGGCATCTTGTTTCTATGGAGATAGGGAGGATGGGGAGATAGTGGGAAGGAGAATTGAGAGGAAGGAACTGGGAGGAGAGGAGGGAAGGGAAGATGCAATCATGATATAAAGTAAGTTAAAAAAAAAACAGTAATTCAACATTTGTAAACAACTAATAGCAAAAACAATTTGTAAAGAAGAGGAAAGAGTAGATTAAAACAACTTGAGAAAAAAAAAAAAAGGAGTGACCACTAGGATTTTAGCTTCAACTCTTCAACCAACCAACGTCATTTATTTGCCAGAGTGCCTCCTAGATCTAGATCTCAGCTCTTGTTGTAAAATAAGCTGAACATGATGATGTCTAAAACAACCAAACTGATCTCAGCATAAAGAGAAATAATTCAGATTCAATGTTTCCCTGCCTTGAGGGGATTGTTTCAAGGGGACAGAGTCTTGATATTGATGTATCTGCAAGCATCATGGCAGCAAAGAAACATCACTGAAGAGTAACTCAGGTCAACACTGCTGTAACAGGGCTAGGGCAAGAACTTCTAGAATCAGACCTTGTGGCCTATTTTTTTTAGACGTTTAGACAACAGTAAAACTTTGAGGGCTGGAGAGGCGGCTCAGTGGTTAAGAGCACTGACTGCTCTTCCAGAGGTCCTGAGTTCAATTCCCAGCACTCACATGGTGGCTCACAACCATCTGTAATGGGATCTGATGCCCTCTTCTGGTGTGTCTAAAGTCATCTACAGTGTACTTATATGTAATAAATAAATAAATCTTTAAAAAAACTTTGAGGAAAAAGTCTACAGGTGACAATTATCACAACAAAGCTTCAATAATGGCTACATCAGAACTTTCCAGCAATGTAGCAAAACACCTATGGCCTTTACAATAAGAATGAGTTCTATTGACTGACAATGTTCAGGATAAGAGCCTAGAGAAGGAGTTGTAATAAGCATTTGAATAGATTCTCCTGAGGGAGGATGTTAGAGTGCACAAGGCCTCTTTCCAAAGTAGGGTACTATACACTGAGAGACAGAACTCAGGATTACGGCCTAACCAATACTGGTGAATTGGGGAAATTTGGGTTGAGATTGGCTCTATAGAATAGCAAAAAGATCACCAGATTGTCAGACAGCATCTACTCCAGCATTCTAGTTTAAAAGGCAATCTATTCTTCCACTGAAGAAAATATGTCTTCAAAACAGTTCTTGTTCCTCCCATGTTTTTTCCTAAGCTGTGTCTCCTACACCTTCAGCGTCTCCCCAAATCAGTGCTAGAAAAGCCTGTTCCACTTGAGAAACACCTGTTTTATCTCTCTTGTTTTGCACACATCGTCTTCTCCTGGAGTTTGAGGTACATCTTCCGTGCTGTTGATAGATACAGATCCATCTTACTGAATTTCCTTCTGCTGCTAAACTGTGACGTTCTTAAGCATCTCAATGGAGCTATAACGTAATGAATGGAATTAACTTCAGGTTTCATGCACTGAAGACTAAAGACAGGATGAAGCATTGGGGACTACTAAAGCCTATGATAAATTGGTGGGCCTGACTATTAGCTATGTTTCAATTGCTGTGAAGAGACAACATGACTAAGGAAACTTACAGCAGAGTTTATTGGTGCTTAAGCTTCAAAGAGTGAGTCAATGATCATCATGGCAAGGAGCATAGCAGCAGGCAGCCATGACAACACTGGAGGAGTAGCTGAGAGCTTACATCTACCAATAAGAGGTAGAGAGAGTTGGCTTGGAATGGTGTGGGCTTTTGAAACCTCAAAGCCCATCCCAATGACACACTCAAACAAGTCCATACCTTATAATTCTTCATAAATAGTCCTATCAAGTGGGGACAATATATAATATATTATATATTATATATATTCAAACATATAAGCCTTTGAGGACCAGTTATTCATATTCTAAAATGAAGCCATTATTTCTCAGGTTGAAGTTGTACATATCAAAAGGAAATTCATTCCTAGATAGTTACATTTTTGTAATAAAAGTTAACATTTTTTAAAGGTAGATTTTTTAGTAATCTGATTTAATATTTTTCAAGATTTAGTCTGTATATAATGTTCTGCCTGAACAGCCAGAAGAGGGCACCAGATCTCATTATAGGTGGTTATGAGCCACATGTGGTTGCTGGGAATTGAACTCAGGGCCTTTGGAAGAGCAGCCAGTGCTCTTAACCTCTGAGCCACCTCTCCAGTCCTCGATTTAATATTCTAATATAAATAAAACAAAATAAGTTTGTGAACAAAGGCCATATGGAACATTTCCAGTGTGTAGACTCTAGTGAGTTTTCTAGTCATTATCAAGCTAATAGTTATAAAGCTAAGACATTCTATGAGTAGTATACATAGCAATACACATATGTTTGAGAAAGAAGAGACATTTAATAAAATGTCTTATTAGTCAAGGTTCATTTATTTCTCCATTAGATTCTTATGATCTTGCACCTTTCATAGAGTCCTGTAGGTAAATTTTTGTTATCAAAGCATACATAAAATTATGTTTCAAAAGGAAGTTTGAAGTTGAGGAGATGGCTCAGACCAAAAGGTTCTTGCCATGTAAGCAGGAAGACTTGAAATTTATCCTGGCTGCCTTGTATAAAACTGGTTATGGCAGTGTGGATCTGTGATGTCAGCACTGGGAAGATGAAACATGTGGATAATGGTCCCCTGGCCAACCATCTAGCCAAATCAGTGAGCTCCAGGTCAGTGAGAAACATTATCTAAAAGTAAGGTGGGAAGTGATTGCCAAATAAAGTATTTGTAAATTCCTGGCCTTTACACACATCCTCAAAAATGGGCATACACACACACACACACACACACACACACACACACACACACACACACACACACACACGAACACACACAAATCTGTACACAAAATTTTTATATAAAATTGAAGTAAGAGAAAAGAACCTCTTTGTGATTTTCACAGTAAAATTATTCTGGTGATAAATTGTTAAACCACTTATAATAATCAAATGCTGAATGTTATTTAAAAGCCAACGAGGCAGGTCACAAGCCCACTTTACATGTGCATGACAAAGGAAAGTCTATGTGAGCCATGTACAAATGTGTGGACATGAGTAGGCATATCCACATTTACTTTCCCTGCTAAACAGACCTCATTGCTACTGCTCCAAGCCAAACCCAGAAGCAATTTCTTCCACCAGATGGAGCTTTCTTTCCATTAAAACATGAGACATAGAAAATGAATTTGAAGAGTTTGAATATTTAATACACCTTAGAAAGAAATCTAAAGAAACAAGGTTCACATTAACAGACTACTTAAAAAAAACCAAAGTATTACAATATAAGTAAAATGGTAATGTAAGATTTCTTGATGAGAGCCCTCACAAATCATTAGACAACTGACTCCATATGATTCTTTCCCTTTTCTTTATGTAATAATATTGTCAAGTGTAGGGAGTAAAGAAAACCCCCAGTGAAGGAATTTCTATGTAACATGGCCATGTCAAGGACTCCATCGCCTCAGGGTCAGAGGGATGGCAAAGTCTTCTTCAAGGAACTGATTATTAATATCCCAATGTACTCAGAAAATGTATACCACAGTCGCCCTCCCCCTAGATATTTATTGCCTGAAGACTGCTTCCCTAAAGAGATAGATCCTACTAAGTTTATCTGTTTCCCCCTTGACCCAGGTATATATCATCAACCCTATGTCCTTGTTTATCTACATGTGATAACCCTGCCTCTCTGTTCAACTGTATATAATACACATGCTAAGCTTCTGGGGTGCTGTAATTTATCCACCTGAGAGCCAGACCTCCAAACCCAACTTTCTTCCTGTCTATCTGTATATCTGTCTGTCTTTTCTTCATACTCTCACAGCCACAGTCAAGTCCATGCTTGAAAGCCATGCATGGATATGGCCATCAAATCATATACATTTAAGTGTCAGCATTTTCATAAACATGTAGAGACCTTTCTATACACTAACTAGAGACATAAGATTAAAGTCCATGTTTTCATCACTGGAGTAGTCCAGAAATCTGCCCTAGAAGAAGCAATACTTTTTACCACACACTTCCCTTAGCATGTGAAATGGTGTTCTTAGAACAGCATAAGAAGTAAAAATATCACCCCTTCCACCTCGTCCTTTCTGCTAGGACAGACTGATAGCTTGCCTGCTCCATGGAAGACCCCATATCCTGATGCATACCAGAAGATCCACTGCACTTGGAGTATTTACTACCACACACTAAGGCTGTACACAGGAAACTGGGAAACCAACACCACAGTCTGAAGACCTCTCAGGGCTTTGTGGCATACAGGACAACTGACCCAAAAGACTGAAAGCCCTGGAGTTCTGCTGCACACAGGGAAATAGAAACCATAGTCCATACCCCACACACACACCTCTCCCCTGGGGAACAGCTTCACACAGGACAACAGCTTGACTGCTCCTCTAAAGACGCAACAATCTAAAGGCCTTCCAGGAGATCTACTGCAGGCAGAGCAACAGATTAGAAGCTTCTTGACACGCCCCCCTCAAGACTCTCCATTGGAAGGCCCCACAAGAGGTCTACTACAGCCAGGATCGCAGGCCTATTAGGAAAAATGAAGCAACCCAGAGACAAAAGAGGCAGACTCCAGACAGAGTCACCCAGACTAGCAAACACCAGGGATAATCAGATGGTGAGAGGTAGGGACAAGACCATAAGAAACAGAAGCCAATATATATGTGGACGTCATAAGAACCCAGTTCTCCCACCACAGCAATCCCTGAATACACCAACAGACCTGACAATCAGGAAGCTGACCCAAACTCTTATCTCATGAGGATAATAGGGTCCTTTAAGGAAGATATAAATAACTAACTGAAAGACATACTGGAAAACATAGGTAAACAGGTAGAAGCTCTTAAAGAGGAAACAAATCCCTTAAAGAAATACAAGAAAACACAATCAAACAAGTGAAGGAATTGCATAAAGCAATCCAAGACCTAAAAGTGGAAGGAGAAACAATAAAGAAAACACAAAAGGAGGCAAAACAGGAAATGGAAAACCTAGAAAAGAGGTCAGGAACTACAGATGTAAGTATTGCCAACAGAATACAAGAGATAGAAGAGAGAATCTCAGGTGTAGAAGATACCATAGAAGAGATTGACACGACTGTCAAAGACAATTCAAAACATAAAAACTCCTAACCTAAAACATACAGAAAATTCTGGACACAATGAAAGGACCAAATCTAAGAATAATTAGAATAGAAGAGAACAAAGATCCCCAACTCAAAGGACCCAAAAATGTTAACAAAATCTTAGAAGAAAATTTCCCCAACCTAAAGAAAAAGATGGACATAAAGGTACAAGAAGTCTATAGAACACCAAACAAATGGGACCAAAAAAGAAAATCCTCTCATCACATAATAATCAAAACACTAAATGCACAGAACAAAGAAAAAATATTAAAAGTTGCAAGGGAAAAGGGCCAAGTAACATACAAAGGCAGACTTACCAGAATTATACCAGACTTCTCAACAGAGACTATGAAAGCTAGAAGAGCATGGTCAGAGGTCACGCAGACTCTAAGATAACACAAACGCCAGGCCAGGTTACTATAACCATCAAAACTATTAATCAACATAGATGGAGAAATCAAAAATATTTTAGGACAAAACAAAATTAAAATGGGATCTATCTACCAATCCAGCTTTACAGAGGATCCTAGAAAGAAAACTACAACACAAGCAAGGTACCTACACCAAAGAAAAGATATTAAGCATCTCACAACAAAACGAAAAGGGGAGAACCGCAAGAACATAAAGCCACCTACAAAAACAAATATAATGGGAACTAACAGTTATCTGTCTTTAATATCTCTCAGAATTAATGACCCACCTATAAAAAGATATAAGCTAATAGATTGGATACGCAAACAAGATCCAGCATTTTGCTGCATACAATAAACCCACCTTAATAACAAAGACAGACTCTATCTCAGAGTAAAAGGATGAAAACATTCTTCCAAGCAAATGGTCCCAAGAAACAAGCTGGATTTGCCACCGTAATATCCAATAAAATAGACTTTCAACCAAAAGTTATCAAGCGTGATGAGGAAAGACACTTCATATTCATCAAATGGAAAATCCATCAAAAGAAAGCCTCAATTCTGAACATCTATGCCTCAAATACAAGGGCACCCACATTCATAAAAGTAACTTTAGGGAAGCTCAAAACACACATTGAACCATACAAAATAATAGTGGGAGACTTCAACACCGCACTCTCACCAATGGTCAGGTCATTGAAATAGAAACTAAACAGAGACACAGTGAAACTAATTAATAGAAGTTATGAACCAACTGGATTTAACAGATAGCTACAGAACATTTCACTCTAAAACAATACACCTTCTTCTCAGCACCTCATGGTACCTTCTCCAAAATTGACTATATAAGTGGCTACATAACAACCCTCAACCAATACAAGAAGATTGAAAAAAATCTCATGCATCATATCAGACCACCATGGCCTAAGGCTGGTTTTCAATAACAGTAAAAAAAACAGGAAGCCCACATACACGGGAGAACTGAACAACTCTCTACTCAATGATAACCTGGTCAGGGAAGAAAGAAATTAAAGACTTCCTGGAATTTAATGAAAATCTTGACAAATCATACCCAAACTTATGGGACACAATGCTAAGAGGAAAATTCATACCACTAAGTGCCCTGGTAAAGAAAGGAGAAATCCTACACTAACAATTTAACAGAATATCTGGGAGTTATAGAACAAGAAGAAGCAAACTCACACAAAAGGAGTAAACAGCAGGAAATAGTCAAAGGTAGGGCTGAAATTAATCAAATAGAAATATAGAGAACAATACAAAGAATCAACAAAACCAAAAGCTGGTTCTTTGAAAGAATCAACAAGATAGATAAACCCCTAGCCAAACTAACTAAAGAGCCCAAAGGCAGTAAAATCAGAAATGAAAAGGGAGACATAACAACAGAAACAGAGAAATTAAAAAAAAATCATTAGATCCTACTATAAAAGCCTATACTCAACAAAACCGGACTATCTAAATGAAATGGATGCTTTTCTAGATAGATACTAAAGTTAAATCAAGAGCAGGTAAATTATCTAAATAGGCCGACATCCCATAAGGAAATAGAAGAAGCCATTAAGAACCTCCCAACCGAAAAAAGCCCAGAGCCAGACACCAATATCCCTCAAAGTATTCCATAAAATAGAATCAGAAGAAACACTAATTCATTCTATGAAGCCACAATTACTCTGATACCTAAACCATACAAGAACCTAACCAAAAGAGAGAACTACAGATCAATCTCACTTATGAGTATCAATGCAAAAATACTCAATAAAATTCTTGCAAACTGAATCCAAGAAGACATCAAAACCATCATTCACCATGATTAAGTAGGCTTCATCCCAGTGATGCAAGGTTGGTTCAATATAGGAATATAATTAACATAATCCACTACATAAACAACCTCAAAGAAAAAAAATCACATAATCATCTCCTTAGATACAGAAAAAGCATTTGACAAAAATAATACTTCTTCATGTTAAAAGTATTGGAGATATCAGAAATTAAGGCCCATACCTAAACATAATACAAACAATTTTCTGCAAACCAATAGCCAATATCAAATTAAATGGAGAGATACTTAAAGCAATTCCACTAAAATAGGGAAGATAAGGATGCCCACTCTCCCCGTATCTATTTATTATAGTACTCGAAGTGCTAGCTAGAACAATAAGACAACAAAAAGAGATCAAGGGGATACAAATTGGCAAAGAAGAAATAAAGATATCACTATTTGCAGATGATATGATAGTATACATAAGTGACACCAAAAATTCTACCAGAAAACTTCTCCAGCTGATAAACAACTTCAGTAAAGTGGCCGGATATAAAATTAACTCAAACAAATCAGTAGCTGTTTTTTTTTATACAAACAATAAGCAGGCTGAGAAAGAAATTAGGGAAACAACTCCCTTCAGAACAGCCATATATAATATGAAATATCTTAGGTAACTCTAACCAAACCAGTGAAAGATCTGTGTGACAATAACTTCAAGTCTCTCAAGAAAGTAATCAAAGAAGATTTCAGAAAATGCAGAGGTCTCCCATGCTCATGGATTGGCAGAATAAACATAGTTAAAATGGTCATCCTACCAAAGACAATCTACAGATTCAATACAATCCCCATCAAAATCCCAACACAATTCTTTAAAGACATGGGAAAAGCAATTCTCAAATTCACCTGGAAAAACAAAAAAACAACAACAACAAAAAAAAAAAACAAAAAACAAAACAAAACAAACCAGAATAGTGAAAACAATTCTCAAGAATAAAAGAACAGCTAGGGGGAATCGCCATCCCTGACCTCAAGCTCTACTACAGAGCAATCATGATTAATAACTGCTGGTATTGGTACAAAGTTGATCATGGAACAGAATTGAAGACCCAGAAATAAAACCACACCCTTATGCACACTTGATCTTTGACAAAGTGATCAAAGCCAAAAATACACAATGGAATGAAGAAAGGATCTCCAAATGATGCTGGTCTCACTGGCTGTGTGTATGTAGAAAAATAAAAGTAAAACCATATTTGTCACCTTGCACAAAGCTCAAATCCAAGTGGATCAGGGACCTCAACATAAAACCAGATACACTCAATCTAATAGAGAGAATGTGGGAAAGAGCCTTGAACTCACTGTCCCAGCCGGGGGACATGGGGCATCCTAAACAGAACTCTAATGGCTCAAACTCTAAGATCAATATTTGATAAATGGGACCTAATGAAACTGGAAAGCGTCTGCAAGACAAAGGTCATAGTCAATATGACAAATCAGCAACCTACAGACTGGGGAAAAAATCTTCACTGACCCCATATCCAATAGAGGGCTGGTATCCAAAATATATAAAGAACTCAAGAAGCTAACCACCAAAAAACAAACAACCCAATCAAAAATGGGCTATAGAACTAAACAGAGACTTTACAACAGAGGAATCTCAAATGGCTGAGCAGCACATAAAGAAATGTTCAAAGCCCTTAGTAATCAGAAAAATGCAAATCAAAATGACCCTTTAAAACCTATGGTGACAACACCTGTTTGACAAAGATGTGGAGAAAGAGGAACACTCCTCCATTGCTGGTGGGATTGAAAACTGGTACAACCACTCTGGAAATCAATTTGGAGGATTCTCAGAAAATTGAAAATCGATCTACCTGAAAACCCGGCAATACCACTCTTGGGCAATTACCTAAAAGATCCCTACCATGCCACAGGGGCATGTGTTTCATTATGTTCATAGCAGCCTTATAACAACCCAGATGTCCCATAACAAAAGAGTGGATACAGAAAAGGTGGTCCATTTACACAGTGGAAACTACTCAGCTATTCAGAAGGAGGACATCCTGACTTTTGCAGGTAAATGGATAGAACCTCCTGAATGGGTAACTCAGACCCAAAAAGGACATGCATGGTAAGCACTCATTAATAAGTGGGACGTTAGCAAAAAAAAAAAAAAAAAAAAAAAAGTACAGAATACCCAAGGTACTGTCCACACACCACACAACTCAAAAAGGTCAACAAGCTAAGGGGCCAAGTGAGGAAAGTGAGGACACCTCAGTCTCAGTCCCACATGGGAGGGAGAGGAAAGCAACCACCAGGGAAAGGGAGAGACCTGGGAGGGAAAGGGGAGAGTACGGGGAGAGAGGAACATGATCTGGTATTGAGTGGCAGAAAAAGACTGAAACCCTGTGGTCCAGCAGAAAGAATGGAAATGGGCTACCTCGGGAGGTAAGAGGTTGGAAGGACCCTCCAGAATGTACCAGAGACCTGGGAAGTGAGAGACTCTCCAGACTCAAAGAGAGGCAACCTAGACGAATGTCCCACAGTGGAGAGAAGGAACTTGTAGAGCCCACCTCCAATAGAAAGACAGGGCATCAAGTGGGGGATGGAGTTGCTATCCCATAGCCAAAACTCTGACCCATAATTCTTCCTGTTTGAAAGAAATGCTGGGAAGGAAATGGAGAAGAGCCTGAGGAAAAGAAGGTCCAGAGACAGGCCCAAAGTGGGATCCAGATCAAGGGGAGGCCCCAAGGCCTGACACTATTACTAAGCTATGGAGCACTCACAAAAAGGGATCTATAACGGCTGCCCTCCAAAAGACCCAACATGCAGCCGAAAGAGTCATATGCAGATATGTGCACCCAACCAGTGAACAGAAGCTGCTGTCCCCTCTGGTTGAATTAGGGGAAAGCTGGGAGAAACTGAGGAGGAGGGCGACCCTGTAGGACGATCAACAGTCTCAATTAACCTGGACCCCCAACATCTCTCAGACACTGGATTTGCATACACCAGCTGAAATGAGGACCCCAACACATATATAGCAGAGGACTGTGGGGTCTGGGTTCAGTCAGAGAAGATGCTCCCAACCCCCAAGAGACTGGAAGCCTCAGGGTGTTTAGAGGTCTGGTGGAGTGGGTGTGTTGGGAACATTCTTGTGGAGACAGGGAACTGGGAAGATGTATGGGATTTTGGACACTTAGAGGGTGGACCAGGAGGGGAATAAAATCTAGAATGTAAATAATAATAGTAATAATGAAATAAATATCAAAATAAGTGTATCCTATTAATGCCAGGTTGACCCTCTATATAATATACAAAATATGTACTCTTTATTAGATTAAATGAAACATAGTACAGATAGCATTGTCTACAGGAGTGCCAACTGAATGAACAAGTTACTCTAACTGTACTTGGAGAAGCCAATCACATAGTCAGCAATTGCTACCAATTCAGCATGTTATGTGATAATGCAATGCTTACTATATGGCAAAACAGAGAAAGGCCCTATAGAGCAGACAGGTACAAGCCACCAAATACCATTAGTGTTTGTACTTAAAAGTATGGGAAAAAATACAAATCAGGTAGCCTCACTTTGTATGTAAACTGTTTATTTGAGCAATAAAAATGGCAAAAAGTCAGGGAAGCTATTGTGCCAGTCAAAGAGGGTTAGTGTGGAGGCCTAGGAAGGAAGGCTAGTCATTGAATAAAGATAAGACAGGGGGTGTATTCCCAGAACACTCTTAAACTGCAACAATAGTCAATGAATAGAGGGCATTGAAAGGGGTATTGTGTGATTCCACTGGTGTTATGTCATAGATAGCCCATGGGCTTAGTAGCTGATGGAAGGCCCATTTGAAGGCCAGCAGTGACTAATTAGCAATGTAACTTGATAAATGGAAGCTACTGGGTCAGGAAAAAGAATGAGGATGGCTTTACTTCTGGTGCCTATGTAGATAAAACTTGTGGAAGGTTCATGGTGAACATATCTTTCTGGAAGCCTAACCTTTGTTATTCTTGTCACCAGCATTGATTATTCCATATTAAAGGCAGACCCAGTTTTCATAATACTCTGATTTTTCCCCCACATTTTGAATATGCCTTTATGAGAATAAAATTCTTTTACTCTCCTATAAATTTCCTATAAGAACTAGAGTCCTTTTTAAAAATTATGCATTATTTTTACTTGTGGAATGTATGTGTTTGTGTGTGGCCTCCATCTTATGGAGGCCAGAAGATGATGCTGGATCCCTGAAGCTGGAGATAAATGTCTTCTGCGGTGGGTGCTGGGATTCAAACCTTGGTCCTCTGGAGGAACAGAAAATGCTCTTAACTAGTGAGCCATGTCATCACCCTCGGACTAGAGAGCTTTACTATAGATATACTCCATAAACAGTAAGTCATCTTCATCATTAGGTGGCATAGCTGTGACTAATGACTGTCACCTTACCTAGTCCATTGAAGAATAAAAATGAAAACAAAATTCACACTAAAGTATTACTAAGTTGATCCTAAATATATATCCCCAGATATATTGTTATTGTTCCTGAACATCAGGTTTAGACACTGGTTAATGGAACACAGTATAGAAAGGACATACAAACACAGGCTGTATGTCCCTGCCATGTTACTCTCTAGTTGTGTGAGCTCAGTGTCCTGGTTTGGCCTCTGCATGCCTCAGTCATGTATGTGCTGAGTAAGTGCTCAGGAAATTATTACAAAAAACCAGATTGTCTCCAAGGTATTCTTACCATATAGAGGCCACTGAAACTTTTATGAAAAAAAAGAAGACAATCTTGATGTATTTTACCTGCATGTTTGTGTCTATATAAAGTGTAATCTTGGGGTTGGGGATTTAGCTCAGTGGTAGAGCGCTTGCCTAGCAAGCACAAGGCCCTGGGTTAGGTCCCTAGCTCCGAAAAAAAGAAAAGAAAAAAAAAATAAAGTGTAATCTTAAATTTACTTAAGCATACTTACCTGGCAGGGGAGATACCATGATCACGAAGGTGGTTTTCCCAGGGCGAGGCTTATCCATTGCACTCCAGATGTGCTGACCCCTGCGATTTCCCCAAATGCAGGAAACTCGACTGCATAATTTGTGGTAGTGGGGGACTGCGCTCGCGCTCTCCCCTGTTTAAAAAAAAATTTACTTAAGCATTATGAACTTTTAATCCCAGTTAGATATTTTAAAAATATATGCTGAGAATGTTACAAGTTGATTGTGACTAACCCTTAAAAAAATCTAGCCCTTGGAAAAATTATTATTAACTATACTTTTTTTTCCTCTTGAAATTGTGGACACAGCCTTTTTTGTTTTTCTTTTTTAGGATGGACATGGTTGCATCAGGCATTCTGGAGTCTCTGGAGCTTACTATCCTAAGAAGTCAAGTCCTTGTACAGGCATGTGACTGAGGATGGGCATCGAATGCTTTATGGCTCAAGAGTAGTTGGGAACAAACATTTTAGGATCACAAGTGTTCTGGTGATGAGCTATGTAGTCAGGCCTAGTAATAAGACAGGCTGGCTCCTTGAGAGAATTCAGATTGGCAGTGTAGGAGACTAGGCCTAAGAACTGCCTGAGTCCAGGCAAGCCCAGGCATGCAGTTACTAGGAAGAAAAGAAAAGAAAAGAAAAGAGGAGAGGAGAGGAGAGGAGAGGAGAGGAAAGAAGAGAAGAGAAAAGAAAAGAAGAGAAAAGAGAAGAGAAGAAAGGAAAAGAAAAGAAGAAAACAAACAAAGCAGGCTTCTATTTAAAAAAAAGCTATTCAAAAACTAGAAGCTACACAGTCATCCAACCTGAAGCAGGGACGCTGGGTCAGCAAGTTTCCAGACTTCCTTATTAATGGAATGTCCTTAAAGATGGAGTAAGATAGAGGTCAACTACCCCAAAATCCTGTGATGTTCTAGCCTGTATGATGGCCTCTCCATTTTTCTGAAAACAAAACTGGATCTCCTTGTAGGATGGATAGATCTGATTAAGATAGAATGTGGCGAGGGACTACATGGGGGTTTTCTCATGAAAAACAAAGGCAATAATTTGGTAGTTTATTATAACTTATTATGGAAGTGCATGAGCTGAAGGACTTATAGACCATGTGTCAAAGTGCTGGAAAGGATAACATGAATGGTGTTAATTTCCTGAAGCAGCAATGTTAATTTACATTATAGTAATTTAATTTGAAAATAATAAAAATGGAAGTGCAATTTCATTTTAGATCATAGGAGAGCTAGGATGCATATATTAAAAAATTAAGTAATTATCTTTTTAAAAGTGTCCAATTGACAATGTCAATGACATTGCTAATTATGAATGCATAATTAAAATGAAAAATAACATTTATTGTGTGCATGAATTAAATATATTTAATATATTCCACTGTGAGAAACAGCCCAATTTCTTCTTATTCTTGTCCTGTGTGTCAATCATACACTCACATTTCAGTTACTTTGGTTCCTTCCAAACACATTTCCTTGTGACAATTACAGACTTTGCTCTCTGATTCTGTAAACCTACACTCTCTACAGATGCACAGAGGAAGTAAGGAAGCTATTGTAGTATAAGGGGAAACTTCTGGATTGTGTTTCTTTACATAAAGGTTTAGTTTTAAGTTTTATCACTTGGTCAAAAGTAATTTAAAAAAAAGCCTACATAGAAAAAATATCACATTGCTTTGTCTCTCCCAACATGCCTTTCAATTTATATGCTGAGAACTATAATTTCAAGACAAGTGGGGGTCTAAATAGAGTGACACATCCATTCTTTCAAATAGTCCTTTACTGAATTCACTGCTATATAAGTCACAGAAAGATAATTATTAGTTTATTAGTTTTTATAATGAAAATTACACATACATTTTAGTAGATTGAGATTATTAGCTATAGCTTCAGAAATAATTTTTGCCTGATATGAAATTGAAAGGAAAATTTACTTAGCAAAACACAGAAGTTTGGGAATGAGTGGTGATCTATATAACTGCATAATTAGCCCAAATCTTTTAATATTCATTAAGATTCCCAACCATAGCCATAATCCACTAGTCTTTAGCTTTCCCTGGCAATAATAACATGCATGTTCAGTCTGCCTTAAGTTGCTTGTTTATGGCAGTACCTATGGATATTTCCACTGAGATCCTCAAAGTTTATTTTGTTTACATAATTTGGCTCCTTTCCAGACTTATGTGAACAGTAACCGATCCAAAAAACAAACAGGCGGAAATGTCTTTGAATAGAATTCTTTTACCATAGAGTCATGCATACTTCCATTCAGTAAAGCCAACAACTGAATTCCTGAAGTAGGCAGTTCAAGAATAGTTCTTTTTTTTTACTCTTTTTTAACTCAGGTGGGATTAAAGAAAATGAATTTCTATTCAAACAGGAAAAGAAAGGGGAACCACAAGCTTCACGGGGGTCTTAAAAACACACACAGGATGGGGGTTATTCAAACTATTGAATGTTAGTAACACAGATGAATAACAAAAACCTAAAAAGGAATTTATTATCCACTTAGACTAAAATACTTAAGTGCAACCAATTAAGGAGGTGATGTAAACACTGGGTAAGGAGAAAAACCTGATTGTACCAATAAGACAACCAGTTTTAAGAGCGCATTTTTATTATATGCTGAGAAAGGAAAAAAAAGTGTAACAAATAGATCTGAAGAACTGAGCTCTAGAAACCTCTCTCAGTCAACCTACCAGACACATTGACAGCCCAACAATCAGACTATGATGGTTCTCTACAGAACAGTAGAGATACAAGATTGGTCCTATGAAGAGTCCTGAGTCAGGTTTCACACTTGGGTCAAACCATCACTAAGATTGCCTTTTGGATGATTCTGCCTCTAAGCTCAACTAGTTTCACAAAATGGAAAATAAAAGACTGCATCTAGACAAAATGTATGATTATGTAGATAAATCCAATTTTAAAACCCCAATTAAAGAACAGATCTTCCTATCTTTGGTGCAATTTGCTAACACCTATCTATGTATGGTTTCTAGCATCCAGGATGATCATAGGACTGCACCTCTGCATCCGCCTTTTCACTCTTGTCATGTCTCAAGGTTGATCCAGAAGGACTTAACAGATTACTAAGGTTAAAATGGAGGAGAAACTGCATTAGATAAGCCAGGCCTTGTCAATGCTGCTAAGTGGAGCCAGATGTTTTAACAACTGTTCAAATTATTCGGTAGCATCCTCATTAGGAAGAAAATTAATTTACATAATTCATTTGAGCTAAGCAGACATTTATAAAAATCAAAGGATCCAACGTTTCCCATGGGAAGAGAAGAACAATCTGGTTCCAATCTGCGCCTGCTCTCCATACAGCTTCCCATCTACCGCAGTAATTTCCCATGAGAGCTAACATTGAGGAGTACATATAATTCAGAGTTGCTCACAGCAAAGGGAAGACAGTCCACTCTCTCAATCCAGAGCTATTTTCTACACCTACTTCTTCATCTAGAAAATATTTTTGTTATTAACGAAAAGGAATCATACCTTTGAGATCTTTAAGTAATATTAAAGAGTGTATTTTATGATATTATATCCCATTGTTGTTAGAAAAACATGCTCTAAGATCAGTTAAATAAATTTCTTCATCATTTCTCCCACTTGCTTTTTGGTGATTTTGAATGAGTCACTTAAAATGTGCCTTGGTTTTCTTATTCTGTAAATGTCAATATTTCATGTACCTAGCACATACAATTATTATTAAGAATTCTACCGTGAAATATGAAGTATATATAAAGCATTAAGATCATTTCTTCAAACAGAATAATCTTTCAATAAGCATTAGCTATTTTTTGTTTTCACTATCCATAATTTTAACTCAATATTGTTTCATATCCAAGAAGGTTTTATCTGTTTTGTAAAACTCTAAATAGTCAGGTCTACTTATGCCCTTATGAAACTATTGACTATGAAGCTATACTTAGAATTTCTCAGCACTTTGCAATCATTGCTCTAACCAAAGATGATCCTATGGACATTCTATGTGAGCAAACAGGTGTCTTCCAGAAAATTTCTAGACTTACACAGGCAAAATACATCACTTATTGCTTCAGATTACCCCCACTCCCTGCTTTGGTCACTAATTGTCGTATAATAAAAGACCCCAAACACAATATTAGCAAAATCATTGAGTATTTATTTAGTTCAATGTCTATAGAAAGTCAAATGAACAAATGAAGGTCTGTTGACATTTGCTGGACTTTTTATCAACAGAGAATGAGTTAGAAGTCAGCTGACTCAAGCTTCTGTCATCTTTCTGGGTCAAAAGGCTAGATTGGTTCTGGACATCTCCCACAAAGAAAACTAACTCTCTCTCTCTCTCTCTCTCTCTCTCTCTCTCTCTCTCTCTCTCTCTCTCTCTGTATGTGAATGCATTTGTGCACATTTATGCATATGTTGAGTATAGGTCAATATCAGATACTTTGCCAAATCTTGCTTCACCACACTCTGTTGGGACAAAATATCTTCTCATTGTCTCATTGAACTTGGAGCTGAACAATTTGATATGAAGAGAAAAGTCTGCCTGTCTTCTCCACAGTGCTTGGATTACAGGTGACACTGCTGCTGCACTTGGGGCTATGTGGATCCTGGAGATTGAACTCAGGTGCTAAGGTTTACACAGGGAGCATGTTATCAACAGAGGTGTACTCTTGGCCAATCCTTGCCCCTCCCCCCTTCTCAAGGGATTCCAGTGGAACACGGTCACTGTAAACTCATGTTATTGGTCAAAGCAAGTAATATGACTCTCAATGTAAGAGAGAAACACATGACATTCTAATGGAAGTGAAAATTATTTCTGAACAAGAATATAACAACATAAATATAAAGTGACTAAAATATTCTTTTTCCACTGTGCTCAGGAATAGCTTTATATCCTTGGAAGCCACTGAAACTGCAAACTGAAACCTCCCAAGAATGAGAAGGAATAATGGAAGCAAGACTTATGATTGCACAATTTTACAGTGTTCTGGGAGTAATAAAAGACCTAGAATTCAGATCTGGTCTTCCTAAATACAGACTATTACACTGTCATATTTTGCAAATATTTTATTCACTTGTTAGTGTACTTGTACTAATAGATTTCAAACTCTCAACAATATAGTTAGCTAGCAATGTTGATGCCTATATGAATTTTTAAAAAGAATATAGAATAGAGTCTATTTCTTTTACTTTTCATTTTAAAAAATGAGAACACATTTTTCAGTTTGAAATTAACCTGTATAAAAAATACAAACTACATAAAACTAAACACTATCCATGTAACCACTACTGGTCTACTGAGTTTAAGCTATCTTAATTGTGAATTAATCAAAATTAACATTTACGGTTTATTTTTAAGTTGAACATTGAAAATAAGTTCAGTTCTTTTTCTAAATAGTTTTCTTGATGTTTTGATTAACTGTGAAATTTAGGTATTTTAATAGGATATTTTGTGATTTAACTTTCATACAGTAATTACCATTATTAAAATATGCTGGAATGAAATCTACAGTGGTGACAAATTAGCATTGAAAATGAACTTTCCTATTAAACTAGTGCCGTGGCTGAGATGACTACACGGGCCTTTAAAAAACTAAAGATCTGAGTCTTTTCTGCAGATGGTGAAGAGGAGGAAGCCTTGGTAAGTTAAGTCTTGATTGACTCTGTGCTCTTGGAATGAGCATCCTAGAATCAGATCTCTGGGAAAATGGCACCCAGCATAGCCACAAAGAATAGCAAAACCTCCCTCTTGTCCATGTGTGGATGTTGACAGTGTATGCAGATAATATCCACCATGGTTTTCTCACACCTTATGCTTAACATCCTGAAGACTGCTCCCCTACTGTGGTGGTTTGAATAGGAATAGACCCTATAGGGCTCATATATTTGAATACTGCTCACTAGGGCGTGACATTATTAGGAGGTGTTCTGTCAGGATACATGGGGCCTTGTTGGAGGAAGTGTGTCACTGGGGGTGGGCTTTAGGGCTTCAAATATTCAAGCCAGGACTCTCTCTCTCTCTCTCTCTCTCTCTCTCTCTCTCTCTCTCTCTCTCTCTCTCTCTCTCTCTCTCCCTTCTGCCAGCTGATCCCGATATAGAACTGTTGACTCCTCCTCTAGAATTGTGTCTTCCTACATGACACCTTAGTTCTCACCATGATGGAAATGGACTAAACCTGTCAACCTGTATGATTAGATAAACCTGTTTTAGCTGAATATAACCCTGCCTCCTGGTTTATCTGAATATAACCCTGCCTCCTTGCTCAGCTGAATAAAATAACTCTGCTTCTCTGTTCACCTCTATCTAGTAAGCATTCTAAGTTTCTAGGGCTCCGAGGCGTCCCAATCTGAGATGCCAGACCATCAATCCCAGCCTTTCTGTGTGTCCCAGTGTCTCTGTGTGCAGGTCTTGCCTTGATTCCTCATTGCTACAATCAGTTCCATCCCTGAGGCTGTGAGGGACGTAGCAATAAGTCACCTCTTAAATGAAGCATCTCATTGTAAAATGTACCCTACAACGCTTTACCAATTTAAGCCATTACCCCTACTGTTCAGCTTTTATTATATTTTTAAAATATATCACTTAAATCTTTTCTAACTTAGTAGTTTGAATTTTGAAGTAGAAATATTTTCAAAACTTTTCTACATCTAGAAGTGATTTCACCATAATCACTAATTTTAAAGGATTTTGGAATATAAAGTCAGAATTGACAGGTTATTCAAGTAATCATATTTACAAAAATGGTAATAAAAATATAAAGTTTCTTTCTCCATGGTCCTTTAATAAACAATTTAAAATAGAATACTTTTCCCTTTTCTTTTGGTCACTAAGTCTCTCCATTCCCTTCACCCTGCTAAGGCTGGATATTGGTGGGACTTTCTTTGAGCCAGAGCCAGAAATGTGCTCGGCTCCTGCCTTCCTTGTGTCTCTCCATTCTTCAGAGCTCAATCCCAGATCCTCTCTCGCTCCAGCCTCTCCTGTAGATATCCTTGCCAGGAGCTGCTGGTACAATAAGGCTATGAGTTGAAACTAATTCCAGTCTTCCTAAGGAAGCCCTGTCTCTTCTTACAGTGCAGTCCTGCAACCGTGGGCAAATTCATTAAGATCTCCAAGTTTTAATTTCTTCATGTAAACAGTGTTGGATGGAGTATTCCTTCTACATCCTCAATGTGTGAATTACTAATGTATACCTTGGGCGAATGTCTGTCCTCTCTAATAAAAATCTATGCTGATTTACCCAGTACTCTAGAGAGTAATCTTTATGTGCAGATGTGCTAATTTGTAGCATGTTGTGAGCCACTCGTACTCTCATTAAGCCGTGCTAAGAATTTCTTTGTGCCCTGTGAGCACTTTCAAAGTCTTCAGACTTTAGCAGGCATTCACAGGCAGAGTATAGACTCCTCTGAGGGGCCTTCCACAGACAGCTAGCCACATTAACAGCGACATGAACATTCTAGCCAAAATCCAAATATTTCTCACATATTTTCACCTTTGTGAATTTGAGTTAACTGATTTAAAATTTTAATACAGGCATAAAGGGGATGAGCTGACTAATTTATAACTGAGTTTATAATCAATAAACACATTACATTTAGGAAGAACTGCAGTAATTAACTCTTGCTATTACATTCTACCCCCTTTTATTTAAAGGTAAAATATAAACTCTAATACAATATTAGTATTTGAAATCTCCTCTACTATTCAAATGTAACACAGTAAGTTTGATTGTATATTGAAACTCAAAAATATAGAGGAAATTTATTTAACATGTTGCAAGAGACATTTCAGAAAGTAGACATATTTATTGACAATCCTGAGTAAACACATTTCATGCAGCTTTTATAATTTCTTTATCCAGTGTAAGTTCTAGAATGTAATGATTTAACATACTTTAATAAAAAATTTATGTTGCAACCAAAGGCATTTTCACAACCATATGTATATATAATTATTAAGTGCAACATAAAAGATAATATAATGTATAGGCAATAGAGATTGTAAAGAATGAATCTTGATTTAGCAAGGCCACCATTCCTACAGCAAGATTAGCTAACTCCACTTCACTGGCTTCCCTGCTTTTCAGAAGATCATAGGCACGGATGGACCGAAGCAACTCAACCTTCATGAAGCTCTCCAGACATTTCTGAAACTAACCTAGAAGTAGAGACTCTTTAAAATAATGTCAGCACGACATCTCATAAACCAAAGAAAAGATACAATTTAAACTAATAAAAGAGTGAATCTCAGTCTCTTTAGAAATCTCTAAAGATCAAGAACATAAAAGACAAAGGGGAAGGAAACTGGAGACATCCCCTTTCTGGTTTCTGCCCAATATTTACCAGCGTGTTTTTCTTTTTCTTCTGTGATGCTGCTCTATCCACACTAGACAAGAGCTTGCCCACTAAGCCAACTTCCCAGCTCCCCTACTCTTTATAAGGTGCAGTGAATTCCAAAACAAGGCAAAAGATGCATCCTCACATAGGAAGAGGTTGATTTTGGAATTGGGACTAATTCTGAAGCCTATTCATTAGCTCCACTATAATGCGAACAATATGTTAATTAGCATAAACTTACCATAACCACCAAGCTGTCTAAACTCTTGCCTTTGAAGGAATAGCTAACCTTATCATGTCAATTGGACTTGCTGCAGTAGTGAACATATTCTTTACATGAAAGCAATATTTGCCATTTATTTATCCTTTTCTAGTTGGAGCCAATTGTATTTGATACATAAGTTCATGAACACACACATTAACCCATTGTCACAACCTAAACGTCACATCCAATAAGTGGCAAGATCAGAAAACAATGAAAATATTGTATTCACAAGGAGGAGACATTGAGGTGGGGAGGCAGTCAAGTGGGGTGGGGGGTCTTAGGGAAGGATCTTTGGAAGCTTATAGATGATTTTCGTCTGTGTTCTTCATGCCACCAGGAGCTGCCCGACGAGTGCAGAATTTCTTTCCTTAACCAAGGCAGCTATGATGGCTGCACTTTGTACTAGACTCTCTTGTAGCTTCTGCTCATCCTGAAAATGAGACAAAACAATAATATACACATTAAAAGCAGAACAGAAGAATTTCAAAAATAACTGATTAACACACATAAAACAACGGAAGAGGACAAAACATTGATAAAAACAGAAAACGGAAATTTGCAACATATCCTTTATACTAAAAAATATTCTACAGTGGTAAAATACAACACTGTAATTAGGATTTCAGGTGGTTGGCATGAAATAGGCAGAGCTGAAGCCAGCAGTGGTGACCCTGAAGACAAATAAGAACAATGTATCAGATGAAGCACAGGGAGAGAAGGTCAATGTTATAGTTTAATATCATAAGGTGTCATTACCATTCTGTTTTCCTTGTCAATTGGAACTCCCTCCCTCTCACCACAAAGAAATGTTATGGAGCACTTAGGAAACCATACAAGGGCATCCTCAGAAGTAAAGTCATCTCAGAATATTTACTTCAGGAAAGAGGAAAAAGTAAAATAAGTCAGCTCTATCCCTGCACAGTCAGCTTTATTCAATGAGCCCAAATACATGTAACACTGGATTCCGGTCATATTGTAATCGTAGGCCACACAAACAGCACAGACCCAGACTGCAGTGACAGCACAAAATTCTAAGATGTTTGCTAGTGAAGGTGAGGGAACAGAATGAGAGAAATGAGACAAGTGTCCAGAGTAGACAAGGATGATTTTTGATAATCAAATGGGATGACTGCTCTTACAGACATGTACCTGTGCTATAAGCCAGGTCATAAGCATCAGTGCAAAGCCAAATTCCCATACTAAAAAGCAAAGGACAATGACACAAATTTAATTCATCCTCAGTTTTTTTCTTCTCTATAGCTGCAGCAGCATTGATTCTAGGCCTACTGAGATGGCCCAGGAGTTAAGAGAACACACTGCTCTTTCATAAGACGCAAGTTCCCTCTCAGGACCCACACCAGAAAGCCATAAACTCCTGCAGCTCCATCTCAGGGGATCTGCTGTCTGCTTCTGATCTCTATGGGCACTGTACCCACACATCCCACAGAGATATACACCTATACATGCACTTAAACAATGAAGTAAATACATTTTAAATGCATACCGATGTTTCGTATATATGCATCAACTTCTTAAAGAACAGACTCAGTGAACTCAAGAAGTAACAACTTGCTACTCAATACTGTCAGAGGCTCTAAGATATGCAAAAGCACATATTCCCCTCCACAGTCCGTGCCAGAGCTGTTATTTGTTTTGATACCCTGTTCCCTGAATAGCAACATAAGATTGTTTTTTGTTTACTTCAAATTCTATTCTCTGTCAAAACAATAAAAAAATCTATAACAATCTTTGACAATATAATGCTCACTCATTTTTCTTGGTTATACATATAGTGTGGCAAAGGTAGAAACAAAGCTGAAAAGGGAAAGAAATGGGCTTCACTGAAAACACTGGGGGATGGACAGTAACTGTTAAGAAGACCATTTGAGGATGATAGATGAGATGGTTATTCCTGGTTGTCAGTTTGACTACATCTGAAATTAACCAAAACACATATGCCTGGGGATACCTGTGAGAGATTGTTTTTCCCTTAATTAGATCATTTGAAATGGGAAGACTCACTTCTAATTCAGATCTTTGCACAAACACACCTTGAGTCTGGATCTTTTGAGGTGGGAAGATCTACCTTTAGTCTGAGCCACATCTTCTGCTGGCAGTCTATATAATGGACATGGAAAAAGAAACTTGCTCTCTCTCTTTGCCTCCTTGCTCTCATTCTTGCTAGCAAGTTCATTCCTTCACTAGTATTAAAGTCAACTTCTTTAGGATTGCAACAGAAACTGAAGGCAAGCTAATACATTCAATCTCATGGATGGAACCATTACTGGATTCTTGGATCATCCTTTGGCAGACAGCCATTTTTAGATTAGGGGAAACAGAGCCTGTAAAGCCATTCTAATAAATTCCCTTTATGTATATATGTTTATGGTTAAATCTTAATACATACATATATATATATATATATATATATATATATATAAAATTTTGTGAGTTCTGTCTCTCTGGAGAACCTTGCTATTCAACAGATTTATAGTATTTCTTCTTTGTGCATGGCTGTCATTTAAAAGATTTAATCCCAAACTTATTTAGGTTTCTCATAAGCAAAACAAGTTACATTAGATTTATTTTCAAGATGGTTTACATTTAAGTTAAATGTGCATCATATAAAAATCAACAATCTAGAATTTTCTTGGACGTTTCAGAGAACATTTATGTCTATACATATCTTTAGTATTCTTAAAAAGAAAACTTTATGTTTGGAAACTTCACTTTTTTAAAAAAGTCTGCCAAAAGATTAGTAATTCATCAATTTTAGTTTACTATTGACATATGGAAATAGAATATTAAGCAATATATTGTAGGATTCAAGCTAAAAGTAAGCAAGTTGGGACTTTATTTTATTTGGTGCATAACAACTGCTCAACAACATACACAAAGCTTAACTGAAGGATTTTGGGTGTTAGGAGTAATTCCAAAGGAATCACATGAAGTGACTATTCTTAAAGCTCTGTATCCTTCAAATGCAATACTGAGGATCAGAATTTACCATGAGTTTTACGAAACTTTGTTCATGTATCTTTCTAACACCTATAATTTCTATGTGAAGTTATACCACACTTGTATAAAAGCTGTGCACATACACACACATGCAAAAACTCACACAGACACATATGCACAAAGTTTTAATCACCATTATCTTTTTCTCATCCAAATTATGTTTTATTTTTGAAATTTAAATATTTTAAATAAAATTATATCATTTCTTCCCTCACTGTAACCCCTCATAAAGCCTCCACAACTCCCTCTCAAATAAATACAGACACACACACGCACGCACGCACACACACACACACACACACACACACACACACATACATTTATGCACGTAAATATATAAATACGACCTGTTGAGTCTGTTTAGTGTTACTGTATGTATATGATCTCAGGGCTAGCCACTTGTTTGGGAATAGTCAATTAGGGAGAACCAAGAAAGATAAATTCTCCCTTCTTTCTTGTCCTTACTTTCCTTCTGTTGTTTGTCTAGGATTTGGGGGTCCCTATGTGATTTCTCCTGTCTACATTGGGTGGGGCCATGGTCCAGGTCTTACGTAGGCAGGCATGGTGTTGAAGTGACATGGGTGAAGTATCATGGGTAGCCTGCCTATCATTTCCAGAATATACACTATCACAGCAGACTGCATGTTTCTTTGGCTCTTAACTATTTTTGCCCGCTCTTCACTGATGTCCCTGAGTCTTAGGTGGAGGGATTGTTTTGTAGATGTATCTCTTGAGATCTAACACCCCACAGTCAGTTGTTTGTCCATTTTGACCAGCTGTGGCATTCTGTAATGGTCTATTTTTGCTGCAAAGAGGAGTGTCTTTGGTGATTGGTGTTAGCCATACCTATTTGAGGGCATAGAAATGAGTATTTAGAATACAGTTACAAATTACACTGGTTTAGTATAGTGGCAGTAGTAAGTTCTTCTCTTAGAGCCATGATATCAATAATCACGGATAATTCCTAATTTTGTTACCAGGTATGATTTCAGGGATAGGTTAAGTCGACTTAGATAACTAGTTCCTGCCAAGACATAAGTACCACTTTCATGAATACTTTCTGTGCTGGCCATTGTTATGGTTTGTAAGCATCATAGATGCTTTCTTCTCCCCCTTGGTAGCTTACATAGCACTTTCCAATACTTTGAAGGCCAGTCCTCAAGGAGAAGATTTTCAAATCAGATGCAGGTTGAGTCTTTGAAACCCTTTGCGCAAGTTGTACATTGTCTTTAGTAACTGAAACGTACCCTCAACTTCTGGGAGGGAGCCAACGACAAAAGCAATGCCCTGTTGTTTTAGGAGTGTCTTAGACTACCCTCACCAACAATGCATGTTGTCATGCTTGGTACTGGGATTTCTGTCATATAGTTGACTGTTCTTGAGGCAATCACTATCTCCCCAAGTAGCACAACCTCATGGAAAAACTCTATGTGTATGTCTACACATACTTTGTCATAGTTATTTTTCAATTGCTGTGATAAAGCACTATGACCAAAACAGCTTATAAAAGAAAGTACTTAATTGACTTTTAGTTTCAGCGGGTTGTAGTCCACAATGGCGGAGCAAATGCACGGCAGCAATTACTGAGAGCTCACAGCCAGACCCACAAGTAGGAAACAGAGCAAGAGACACTGGAAATAGTGGGAGTCTTTTCAAACCTCAAAGCCCACCTCCAGTGAATGCCTCTTCCAACAAGAACACACCTCTTTTTTTTTTTAAGATGTATTTATGTGCCTAAGACACTGTCACTGTCCTCAGACACATCAGAAGATGGCATCAGATCCCATTACAGATGGTTGTGAGCCACTACATGGTTGCTGCGAATTGAACTCAGGACCTCTGGAAGAGCAGTTAGTACTCTTAACCAATGGGCCATCTCTCCAGCCCCAAGGCCACACCTCTTAATCCTTCCCAAACAGATGTACCACCTAGGAACAAGTATTAAAATATATGAGTCTATGAGGAGCATTCTCATTGAAACCACCACACCACACATTTAAATGTAATTTTAAGGAAATATAAAATGTAGCTTTCTCAAACCTCCCTTTTCCATCCCTCTTCTTCTGTATTGATCTCCCTTCCCTACATTTCCCATATTCTTCTTATTATTACTTCTATCTTCTTCATCCCTTTGTAGCACTCCCCCTCAAAAGCATTAATAATTTCTTTTTTTCTTTTCTAACAACATAATTTTTATTGATTATTTGGGAAATTGAATTAATATGCCCATATCACACTTACTTTATAGTACTCCCATGTCTGCTCTCACTACCCTGTGACCCCCTTCATAAAAAAGAAAAAGGGAAAAATATCACAAGTTAACTTATCCCGGTACCCTGGAGGCAGAGGGAGCTGGATCTCGGAGTTAGAGACCAGCAGTGGCCTACAGAATGAGTTCCAAAACAGCCAAGGCTTACATAGAGATACACTGTCTTTTAAAAAAAATAAACAAGCAAACAAAAATAAAGTGACTGTTATTTTTTAACAGCTAAGACAATATTCTAGTTTTATTCCCTAGAATTAACTTTTGTGAGTAGAAACCTACTCACATGTCTCTCATATTAAAGTCTTGAGGGAGAAATTCTTATGAGACTTCTAAGCCTTTGGCAAGCTTTCTAAAAAATAAGTGAGTCTTTAAGCTGACTAGAGCTGAGGAACTGACAGCAACACCCCCTAAACTCTGAGCAGCTCTCTTCACTTCTCCAGTTCCACCTTGATGTTTACACCCAGAAAAGCTCTCCTTCCAAAATTAAATTGCAAAGAAGTGGCACCAGCAAGCACAAGAGTGGCTGATGTCACAAGATGCTATGTTTACATAACTCTGTCCTTGCTCATTGCTTCTTTTAATTATGACAAAAGGCGACTTTGGAAGAAGTGATTTTCAGAGTACTTGATGTAGAAGATCTCTTTAAAAAGTAGTTTTAAAAATAATAACGTCCATCATTGTAGCGTGCAGATGTCATCCCTTGAGGAAGTGTTGTTAAGTTTATGTTAGCCCCTGAGGATCAAACATGCAGACTTTTAGAACTCAGTTTTAAAGAGCAGCAGGAAGTCTATGATGTCATTGCTCTTCCAATCTTTACAGACGACATGCAAGGAAATTTTTGAGATATTCTTTCTCCATAAACATAGGAATGCAATGAATTTTACTGAGAACCATAAACTTAAAAATATGAATCTATGTTTAGACTTCAGATGTCTCAGGAGATTTAAAAGTTCCTCTTGAAAAATAAATACTGTATTGTCTTAGCAAATTCCAAATTCCAAACTCAACATTAAACTCAGCTTCCTGGAGCTATAAAATCGCTTTGAAATTAAGGTTGCTTATACTTGGATATTAATATCCTTCACCTTTACAAAACTTGCTTTGATAAATACATAACAAGTGTTATTCCTTACATGCCTAAAATCTGCAAATACCTCAAACAAACAAAGTATTAAAACTATATGTATACATATATGGCTATATCTATTCATTCTCACTGCAAAGCATAAAATTGTCATGTAGTGGATTTTATAAACCTTCAAGCATCTTGTTTCATTAATTTATATCATGAATATCATCACTAATATCCAATCAAAATTATTTGATGCTAACTTCCTCTTTACATATTCTATAGATATGGGAAAAAGAAGTCTCATGGTGACACACTGTCACCTAGTGGAAATGTGATTATCTGTTCAGGACAGGTCAAAATGATCACCCCTTGATAGGTTTGAGGAAAAATAAGCAATGGCTCTGTCAAAAAGAAAAACATTTGAACGTGGTCATATATTTTTATTATTAATGGGTTTGGTTTATTTGACATCTTACTGACCATGTTATTGGTGATTATTCAGAACAAAGAAAATTGAGAAATAGAAAAAACTATTTATCAAGGTCAAGAAAATAAAGGAAGGAAGGAGACAGAGACAGAGACTGAGAGAAACACACACAAGGGGGAGAGAGAGAGAGAGCGAGAGAGAGAGAGAGAGAGAGAGAGAGAGAGAGAGAGAGCGAGAGAGAGAGAGCGAGCATTTCTGCTTTCTTCTTTGGTGAAAAAGAAACAATCTCTCCCCAAAGTCTAGGTAATAAAATATTACGGAGAATGTATTTGGAGTCACAGGTAATCAGTCATCACACATAGCTTTTGTCTCCTTCATTTTCTGCCTAATACAGGGCTTTGCAGTATAATTGATGCTCAATAAGTATTTGTGAAATGAATATAATATGAACAAAGGAATAACCTAAGGTTATTAAAAATAAATACAAAAGGATGTCTCAGGAGGCAGCACCAATATTTTACTGAATAGAAAATAAAGGAGAAAGCGATAACAAAGGAGTTGATTAAAATTCGGTAAAATGTGGAAAGAGAAAACCCCAGATGTCTGGAGAAAACAGTTAATTACTATGTCAGTTGCTTATAGGCCCAGAACTTGTCACACAGTGATACTTTATTTTTTATAACATAACTCACAGTACCAGCTTTATAATATAATAAGGCTGAAAATGGTCTTTTATACAATATCCTCTTTGAATAGGAAAATATTTTGATACCCTTGGTAATGGGCAAAGAGACGCCTAGTTGGTGGCGGTGTTCTATCAGTCAGGGGCAGAGCAGACGGCAGTCCTTTGTTCGTTCTAGCTTGATGCCTGGTTTGGTGGCCCAATCTGTTTTATGTCTAGGACACATAAAGTTCAAATCAAATCTGGGTAGTGCAGCTAGGGAGGAGGAAGACAGACAGATACCTGAGGTCTGCCTTGCCACTTGAAGGAAGCCCACACCCCTGCCCTCTGCCATGCTCTGCCCCAAGGCAAGGGCAGCCATAGATGCCCAAATCCCTGCCCACTACCACACAGTACAGAGTGGGAGGTGGAGGAAGACAGACAGAACTACAGTGTCGTGACACCCACAAACCTGCCCTCTGCCACACATAACATGCAGGCCATGGGCACCTACTTACTGCTATATCACATAGCACAAGTGGGGGATGTCATGGGGGGGCACCATACACATGGCCAGGCTGCAGTGAGAGCCCCCACAATATGGAGTATGTGGTTGTGGTTGTTAGATCGGAAGAGAAGTGGAGCAGCTTGAGCATTACAAAGAGATGCTGGAGAGTTGAGGAGTAGCCTGTTGGGAGTGGACAGCCCCACCATCTGGAACCATGGTGAGGTTCTAACCCAAGCTGCCACTGAGGGCCATGTCTGGATCCATGGCTCCACAGTGGTAAGAGTTGGTGTAGATGTCCATGAATCATATTGCTACTAGAAAACAGGGGGATGTCCCTGGTTGGGGCAGCCACTGGAAACAACATGAATGTCTAGAGACTGTGCAAAACTGGCCCCACCTCACTGGCTGCCATGCTCTGGAGAACTAGCCCTAGTTCTTACTTGTGGCAGCCCTGCAAGGAGAATCTGCCCTGCATTTTGCCCAGGCAGCACAATGGATAGCCCTGAGAGCAGGTGGGTGAGTGGCTCTGAAAGCATGAGTGTGGGAAAGCTGAGCCTGCCTCTTATCTGATGCCAAGGAGTGTCATGGGCACAGAAGAGATGACCCCTTCCCTCAATGAATGCAGCAGTCTCCAAAGCTTCCCACGGCTCCCCTAGCCCTGCCCCTCACTTAGACAGGAGCACTTGGGAAAGCAGGCCCTGCCCCTCACCTGAACAACACAGCAGAATTGACCATGGTGGTGGTAGTGGGGCACAGGTGAACCAGCACTAAGGTTGAGAGCAAGGGAAAGCTGGCCTCACCACTCATGTGCTATGGGGTGGTGTGGGTACAAGGGTTATGCCCTCCCCCACCTTGCCTCTTACCATTTGTGGCAGTTAGGAGAGCTGGCCCTGGGGTTATGAGTAAACTGGCTCTGTGTCTTATTGACTGCAGCACTTGGGAGAATGGTTCACAGTAGAGCTGTAGTAGAACGGTGCTGCTCCTGGGAGAGATGGTGCAGATGAGACAGGCCCGAGGGTGAGATCCGTGAGGGAGAACTGGCCCTGCCATTCCATCTGGACTGTAAAGTGGCATAGATGTGGAGGTAATGTCCCCACCCTGGCCCTGTCACCTGCAGTAGTTAGTAGAACTTTTCTCCTCACCAGGCATGAGAGGGGGAGAACTGGTCCTGTCCCATCACTGGCCTATATCTCATCTGAGCAACAGGTGGAGCACACAGATGGTGAAGCCAGCCTTGAGGGTACGTGAGAGGGAGAGCTGGCCCAATGCTCGTAGGCTGCTGTAATTGGGAGGCTGAGTCCCACGCCTCCTGTGGATGGTAGCATAGGGTAGCCTAGCCAGAGCAGTGCTGTAGAGTGCTCTGGTGGGGAAAATAAGGGACAACTGGTTCACTGACCAACTCAGTTGCTACCCAGGCCCAGACCCAGGGCTCTGATTTGAGCCATCCCAAAATCTACATCATCTGAGAACAGTTGGGGTGCATGAAAGGACCAATCCTGCTGATCTCCATGACATAGGATAACTGGGAGGAGGCCTCACAAGGATCCAATATCGATGGTGTCACAGAATCTAGAGATCTCAAAACAAAACAATGACTCATTGCAATGTACATTTACAAGTAAAGATGAGTTGTCAGAAGGATATACTGTGAGACATACTGTATGTTCGTTGGTTGGTGGTCTCTCCACAGAAAATGGCTTCGCAGTAGCTATCTTTCTGTCTCACATCCATTTCAAAGACTCAACTATGACAATTTCCTTTGCAAAGTACTCTATGCATGAGCAATTGTTTTTCATTGTTATACTCAAAATCTCTTAAAACTATTTTTATTGTAGTTGTATTCACAGGTACTGTTTTCTTAGTTAGATCATAAAATTCTAACAGAATTCCAAGTTGTATTCTACACTCCAAGTACTACCTTCATTCATTGTAGGTACTCTAGAAAGACTCAAAGTATTCCGTTTATTGTACTACTCTATAAAAAGCTAGTTATTATATTACCCAATCTTCCAAAAACCATGCTTCAGAGGGCTGCTAAGACAATTCTGATATATCAGAATTTTTAATTAAGTCACACACACACACACACACACACACACACACACACACGTAGCCTATAAGTCATGAGCAACTTTTGACAAAGTGGTACACCATTGTCACGTGCCAAAATCATCCTTGAGATCTGTGTGGCATTACAAGGGGGGGAAATGACAAGAAAAGTCTTATATTGTTTTAATCCTATCTGTACTTTTGAATTAGGCAGCATTCATAGCTCTCCTGGTGCATATGTCACCAGCAGGCCACAGGTTGGATGCACCCACAACTGTATTTCATTGAACATCTGAAAAACATATCAAAAACAAGGAGTTTGTGCTACATTTCCCCTCTTATGAAACAACCGCTGCCCTGAGACAACACATACTGGACAACAATAAAACCCCCCCTCTTACATTCTATTAAATGCTAAAGGTACATCAAATGAGAAGCACTGCTTTTCACAGGGTAGATGCACCAGCAGGAAATCCACGCATTAAATATTATTTGGCAAAGAAAATGAATACAAACTCAGAAGGGGACTAGAGAGACTGCTTAGTGTTTAAGAGCACTTGATGTTTGGAGAGGACCTGGGTTCAGTTCCAGTACCCATGTGGTGGGTCATGACTCTTTGTCATGAGTTTCGTGATCTGATTCCACTTTCTGTTCTTCTCAGGCACCAGGCACGTATGTTGTATACATACATACATACATGTTGGCAAAGCAACCATATACACATAAAATAGAAATTCTAAAAAAATTCATCCAAGGACACCAGAGATTAGCCCTGTTCTTCGGATGATGCCTTCACATCTAAAGATAAAATGATAACTGATCAAAGAGTTTGATTTTAGAGCATTTCTCTTTATGTGGATGGTAGCAGGGTAATAGCAAGCATTTCCTTTTTCCTCATGTGTATGCGTGTGAGCCTGCACGAATATATGCATGTGTACTTATGTGTGCTGCTGGCTGTGTGGAAGCTCAAGGAGGTTGGAAGAGGGTGTGGGATCCTCCAGCCCTGTGGTGACAGAAGGCTGTATGCCATCATGGGAATGCTGGGAGGTACACCTGGGCCACGATATGCTGGGTTGCTGAGTCATCTCTCTCCAGCCCATCAATAATTTCTACTGAGGCAGAAATTCTGATAGACTCATTCTAGCTGGTAGACTCATTCTCATAAGACTTAGCTTCAAGTATTTAATTCTAAACCTAAAAAATAAAGAGAACTAAGATAGAAATCAGTGCAATTCAGATATGCCCTCCTAATAAGAACAATTGTGTGTAAATTTTGTTAAGTTTTTGCATATTTCCAAAAAAGAAAAAAAAGAAGAAAAGAAAAAACAAAGTCCCTGGTTAAAACCATCTGAATCTCAAGTGTTTAATAGGAGCAAGTAAAGTGCAAGTTTTTTTTCTATAAAATAAGATTACTCTTGTCTTTAAAAAATCAATATCTTTCCAAGAAAAAAAAACTAATAGTGATTAAAAAAAAACAAACAAAAAACTGTGAGCTGCAGCCAGCCTGCAAAAGAAATCTGGTCTGGTCTGGTCTGGTCTGGTCTGTCAGCCTTAGCCTGCAAAAGTAATCTGGCAAAGTTGCTTTCCTCCATGGGAACAGAAGCAACTGTTTCCCAAGGTCAGGGCTGGCACATGTGTTTCTTCCTGACCTGTTTCCCATCAAGAGAGGATACAAAATGACCCGAGCACACAGGAAGTAGAAAACTTCATAGCACTACCAGGTTACATATCTTCCCCTGAAACGATGCTCTGTATTGAAGCAAGGAAACTTGGTAGGTACTTATTTTCACTCTCAGAGCTATAGAGATCCAAGGTCAGCAAAGATATCACAGAAGCAGAACATAAATGTATATTGAATTAAAAGATGATTAGATGGCAATGTCTTCACTAACTTTGATATAGAAAATAATCTATGTCTTACATAACACAGGTTTTAAAACATCAGAAAATAGTGACAGGGAAGTGGTGGGTTTTAGCTACTGAACAAGATGTGGAAGGCAGGCCAAGAGAAGACAAGGAATAACGCAGTCAATTATAAAGGTAGAAAAAGAGAGTGTGAGTTGGGTTAAGTTCACAATCTGAGGAAAGAGCTCATTTGATGAGATAGAAAATCAAAAAAGGAACACCAAGGAGAAGCTACATGTCGATGGTGATGCTGATGGTGGTGGTGGTGATGATGATGATGATACCTTCTCTCTTAACATAACAACACAGCTATTTCCAGGAGAGAGCACTGTGCTAAGCACAAAAGGATGCCAGTGTGAAACCTCTAGCATGAATATATTTTGGGAAACAGGAGGATCTGAGGCAAAGATTGTTACTTAAGACTGACATCTGTGCTGTCTCTGTGAACTCAGAAGGCGTACCAGCCAACTGAAGGCTTAGTGACAGACAAGAAAACACTTAGAAGTCCCTTCATCGATGGTGAGATAAATCCAGGGGACAGCAGAAAGGAAATCCTCTGACTCGTTTGATGATTACGTCACAAAAGCCCAACTAATCTACTTTTGAAGATATGGTAAGATAGATATGTGTTAGGGTTTTCTATTGCTTGGTTTTGTTTTGGTGCAAATGAATTATGTAGTGAGATAAATAGGTAAATGTATAAATGTGCTCATAATTACAAGTTATAAATAAAACAATAGGCCAATTAAGGACCAAAATTAATTCACATTGGGGTTTACAGACATTAAATAAAAAATTAAACTGTGCACTATATTTAAATAATTGAAATTCAAAAATAGCCAACCCTTTCAACCATGTTTATAACTGAAATGTCTCAAGCATGTCCAGATTTGAAGCAACACTGACATATTTAAAACACAGTGGGATTTAAGCAAAAGTATCTTTAAAAATAGATCACACAGTAAATTAGATACAGCTGAAGAGGGAATTATTAAAAATTAAAGAAAGAGTTGAGGAAATTATGCAAAAAATCAGAGAAAACAACGAAAACAGAGTAAGACTGGCAGTAAGGGACTCAGAATACACAAAGTATGCTAACATACACTTCATAAGACCTGTCAAAGGAATAACATATATAGTGAGAAGTGATTTTTAAACACAGAAGAACACTGAGTCTCATAACACAGTGAATTTTGGGGTAGATATAAAGAAAATAAACAATCATACAAATAAATATTGTGGAAACATTAGGACACTAAATATAAAGAGAGTTTTAAATTAGCTAGTCAGAACACACACACACACACACACACACACACACCCCCCAGAGAGAGAGAGAGAGAGAGAGAGAGAGAGAGAGAGAGAGATCAACAATTGTACTGACAGCCATTTTTGTTACTTCAATAATAGTGGTAGGAATAAAATGGCAATTTATTGCAAGTTATAAAACAAAAGTGAAATCTAACAATCTTTCCTAAAGCCACCAAACTAGATACAAATGCTACTTCTGAAAAATCAAAATAAAACACAATCTCTGTCAGTTGAGCAAAATATATTTATTACACTCAAGAGTCACTGGCTGCTCTACTAAAGGACCGAGGTTCGATTCAGCACCCACATGGCAGCTTACAGATGTTTGTGACTACAGTTCCCAGGGCAAAGCACTAATGCCCATAAAAATAAATATATTATTTAAATAGAAAATAGTCACATACAAAAAAGATTTCAGAATAAAACTCTAGGAGTTAAAAAGATATGAAAAAATAAAGTAATAATCTTAAAATAAGTACATGATTCTAAAATACATCCTAAAATTCATTTTCCAGGAAATAATTGTAACAGCTAAGTATATAAGATAATTAAAATTTAAAAATCACGGTATTGGACAATGTCACTTAAAAAGTGCGAGATGATAGTAAAATAAAATGAATTAAAGGAAATGACATGAGGAGAGCTCCAGGGCTCCTTATATGGGATACATATCTGATATCAGTGGGAAGGGAGCTCCTTGGTCCTGTGGAGGCTCAATGCCCCAGAGTAGGGGAATGCTAGAGCAGTGAGGCAGGAATGAATGGATGGGTGGAGCGGGGTGGGGGATGGGGGAGCACCCTCATAGAGGCATAGGAGAGGGGAGAGAGGGGGAAGAGATGGGGGTTATGGAGGAATAACTGGGAAGGAAGATATCATTTGAAATGTAAATGAATAAAATTATTAATCAAAAAAGAATGATATGAATTAAAATACTAATTAAAATACTAATTTTAAACATCCATATGAATAAAGAGGATAAATCCCAAAAGAGGTAAGGTGATAAACTTCTAAGTCAGAAGAGAGGAAGAGGGCAAACAATCGCGAAGTCCTCCCTCCAAGTAGCTAAAGCCAGTAGCAGTGGTCTCAGCATTTTTCCCTGAAATCAGGAGATAAAAAAGGTCAAATGAACCCGGGCCGCCTGAACACAATATGATGATGTGAAAATTCCCGACTGTCAAAATGACTTAATAAAAGGAGAAAGAAAATGAGGGGGCACTACACTTTAAAAATACCTTTCTCTCATAACTCTGTCATCTCCTAAACTTTGCAGCAACTACGGCCAAGAAAAACGGAGAGAACAAAGAGAAAACTTCAGGGTGGAGGCTGGTCTAAAGTCAAAAGTAACAGAAGAAAAGCCCAATAGAGATGAATGAGGACATCACTTGCCTTACAGGGAAGAGGAGCAAAAAGAAAGCTTGATTTGACTGACAGCCTTCCCTTGGAACAGAAGAGCACAGAGAGGGTCAGGACATTTTTGTAACTGGGTGATGATGGAGACAAAAAGCCAGAGCAGAAAAGTTAGGGTCCGAAGAACAAGGAGAATTAAGGAAGTGGAAAGTGCATAACTCCTTGCTCTAAATTCACCGAAGACCACATGTTTAAAGCCACTGGGTTCTGCTACTGTAACAGAAGAGGGCAGCATTGGTTTAGGTAAACAAGGCAAGCCCACAGGAGGAGGAGAGAATGTAATCACCCACCGTAGTCTCACAAACGAGAAAATATTTGACCAGCTCTCTTAACGAATTTCCATCCAGGAAATTGCCGATAAAGTGGAAGACTATAGATGACACCTCGGTCGGCAGAGCACTTTCACATCAGCCGGACTGCCGATGTGTACCACGTTAGTGTCACACACTCCAATTAGAAGGAACAACCAGGGTGGGACAGCTCAGGAAGGGATTAGTAAGGACAGCAACTGAGACAGAGTGTGTGATAAGTGAGTGAGGAAACTGAAGGAATCCGCAGATAAAATAACCTGATTCTCCAGGAGAGGGACAAAAGTGTTAAACGGTGGTAATTAAACATGTTTTCACAGAGGCATGGGTTTATGTCACATGGGAAACAACAACAAGAACAACAACAACAACAACAACTAACTAGCACAGAAGCCTAACTGGCGATTTTATACAAAATAATTATGTGATATTCATCCTAGTGGAGACCGAGCCAGGGAGAAGGCCCAAGGTCAAGAGGGCCTGGCTCTGTAGGTGTGGGGATCGCAGTCTAAATAGCCAGAGGAACGTAAGTCAGGTGTGGATGTATGCATTGCACAAAGCCCAGAATTGGCTGCGTGCGTGAAGGGGCCGGTAGGAGGCAGTGAGGAAGAGGATAGCTGGGGGCTGCTGTTTACCAGCCCAGCTGCAAGTCCAGTGAGATACCCTATCCCACCCTACACAGCAGAGAGGGATAGAGCAGTAGGCTGGACATTCTCTCCGGCTTCCAGTCTCCCAACACACACATACGTGTTTGCACATACAACATATACATGTAAACCACACACACGCGCGCGCGCACACACACACACACACACACACACACACACAGAAAACTCAACAGTGAATATATAGAAAAATATTTCCTAAGTGCATCCCTATGAAAGGCCAAAGATATGCCACAGATTAAAGGAGTTGACAAAATAATATGCAACATATGTTTCAAAAAATAAAAGGGGACTATTACTTGAAGGTTAAATGATGGAGTCACATCAATATTAATTTCCTGATTTACATACAAAATTCTGGCTCAAGGGTATACATGAGTTCCTTGTACTGGTTTTAAGTTCTTTTGATAAAACTGAGATATTTTGAAGATGAAAAGTAAAAGATAACAAGATAACAGAAATACTAAAAAGTGAGAAAATAATTTTAATTAAATAGTTAAAAAAAACACTGCAAAGGCAAACAACCAGGTAAACAAAGTAAATCTAAATTTTTTTCTCACATCAAAAATATGAACACACAAAGCTCATAAACAGAAACATAAAACTTGCTAGGTTGGATTAAAAACTAAAAGCTACCATTGGAACACAAAAGCAAAGGGTTGGACTTTACAGGACTAAAAGACATTCATAAGCCAGGCTCCTACCTAAAGAAGGTTTGGCTCTCTATCGTCACCAGAGGACTTTAGAGCAAATAGGTGTCACAGATGTGTCGGTGTGTGTGCATGTGTGAGTGCAAGTGTGATTCACGAATCACTGGCTTGGACGTTTAGAACTACCCAGTCTGTTATGGATTAACCTGATGGGCCAGGGAGACATCCATGAAAAGACAATGCAGGGTCTGATCTCGGAAGAGTCATCTGCAAATGAAACACTGAGAAGCAGAAGAATGGGAAATAATCCCTTAAAATGGCAAAGGTCAGGATCTAGAACAAGTGAGACTGGCTTGAAGTTTAACATAAGAGCTACATATTCCATAGAAAGAAATGCAAAGAATCTCCATTTTGTGAAACCTGGGATTTTTCAAAAGAAGTAAAAAGACTCAGTGGAACTTTAATGTCCTCTTCACATGCCAAGGGTATTGATGTGTGCTTAAAACCTTATCTTTATAGAATTATTACTTGCATTGCTTTGCTTCATATCCTTTAAATGGTGACGTTTATCTCTATAAATGGATTGGCTTCCCTGTAATGCTAAAGAAAAGTCATTCCAACTGAAGAAAAAGAAAAAGATGACTGGGTGCCCTGTGTTTCACAGTAGCAAAGACTTTCACCCCATCAAGCCGCTCTACCCTTCTCAGCCTTTTCCCTCATGATTCCTCCAGCTTTAGCCAGGACCCCTTACCTTCTCTACCTCACAGTCCTCATCCTGTCTTTGGTTTTAGCCCCCACCTCCTCTAGAGCACAGCTGATCAGCATGGCTTGCTCCCAGCAAGAGTTTTATCAAAGTCACTGAACCAAAAGCCCACTTCTGTCTCTCTTGGTGTCTGTCTCTCTTGGTGTCTGTCTCTCTTGGTGTCTGTCTCTCTTGGTGTCTGTCTCTCTTGGTATTTTTTGTTTTCATTTTGTTGTTGCTGTTTAGCATAGCCCTACCCTGTGGCCTAGCCTGGTGTGAAACTCACTGTGTAGCCTAGTGTGGCTTTAATCTCCTCATAACCCACCTGCCTCAGTCTCTTGAGTGCTAGAATGATAGCCATGAGCCCAGCTTTGATTTAATTTTACACAAATCCCATCATTACACACGACAGATAGCAGTGCTTGAATTTGACAAATGTAGAGAAACCACAGATGACTAGAATCAAACTTACATTCACTTTGTAGAGCATAATCTCAGAAGACAGAAAGAAAAGCAACGGTGTCAATGTCTCCTCATCTGCATTCCCAACCAGTGCCTTCCCTTCCTGCACACTTCCGGGGTGTGCCAAGCTCAGGCTTTGGAGGCCTACTTTAGCAGTAGTTCATGGGGGAAAGTGTGCTTAACTTTTTCAGTGGGGATAATTTTTGTTAGCATTAAAGAAAAGCAGATCTGTTTATAGAGATAAAGATGGAGAGTTCAATAGTATATAAAACAAAACAATTCAAGGAATAACTCTACAAAGAAAGGGCTTTTGGACATACATCAAACCTTTGGCATGTGAGGAGGAAATTTAAAGTTACATTGAGTCATTTTCTACAGACAAGCTGATATATTTTATATCACTAATGATTTAAAATTAATATAAAATCGAATACAACTATAAAACATGAACTAACAGCAGTAAAACATGATTATATAACTCAAAATCCTGGGAAGAGGGTGTCAGTATATAACAAACCACATGAGGTAAATTCCAGTAGTCAGACACTTATTCCAAGGGAAGGAGAATAGAATTTCTAAAGCTATATTATAATTAATATTATAATTATAATTATTAATGAGAGATTCTAAAAAAGAAGCCAAATCTACAGAGCTTCAGCATTCAATAGCAGTATCAGAGCCAGTCTTATCGCTGAAAGCACGCTTCTACATCACGGAAAAATCTCCCTGCTGCACCCATTGAGTGTTGCTCTTACTCAAACTTCCTGCTGAGTTCTAGGACTATAGGTGTGAACCTTGGTAGGTTCATGATTTGTGTGTGTGTGTGGTGTGTGTGTGTGTGTGTGTGTGTGTGTGTGTGTGTGTGTGTGCACACATGAGCATGTGCAGAGCAGTGTCTTTAAATAGTATCAAATATTACTGTTCTTTTTAAGCATCAGCATCAGTAAATTTGCTATGTGGTATGACACACATTCACAGCTCCATAACCATTCTCCACAATTTATCAAGCTCCATTCTCTTTTATTGTATTAGTAGAAGCTAATGAGAGAACTAAATCCTCAGGGTCCATAATAAATCCCTAACAGGAGAGCTGAAATACTCGCAAGTCAAGGATTTGTAACTTCTAGACAAAAAGCTAAAAGTACATATGGTTTACCAAATGATAAGGGAATAAAAAGTAAAAGGAGCCTGTAAAACAGATGTAGTGGACTGAAAGCAAATATTTACCCAGTCAAAATGTCATTTTCTGTTACAGTCTTATGGTCATGCATATACATTACAAAGGTAGGCAGGAAGCCTTGTCAATGTCAGAAACTGTCAGGCCACAAGGTGATAAGCCATACGGGACAACAGATACCAGAGCCCAGCAAACAGAGCAAAGGCAAAAATAAAAATTGAAACCAAACACACATTGATTCGACTGTCACGGTTGATGGGATTTGGCAGGCTCCCTGGCAGGGTCTGTTTCATATTGAGAAATAACGAACGTCTGCTTACCCTGCCGACATGTTTGCAGTGAGGTGTAGGACGCAGGAAAGACTAAGCAACATTAACTGTTGCTCCAGCATTAGAAAAGCTGAAAAAGATCTGGGCAGAACACAGAGAGCAGCACATTAGTACTCTCTTGTGGCATCCTGGAAACCCAACAAAGGAAATGCTAACATGTTTTCCATTCTCTCAGCTGAAAGCATAATTCTCCCGTTTCCTGGATATACTAATTTCATAAAGAATAATTTAAGTGTTATATAGAACACACACAATCAAAAGGAAAAGACAGGCTGCAGAATCTTTCCTCCTTCTAATTGTTTATTCATTTTGATTGCAATTGGAAGGCCTTTAAAAAAACCCAATAAATGCCTGGCAGCTATAAATAATTATGATCTAGCAGAGCAATAATAATTACAAGAAAGAAAGTGTCCATCTTGATTATACACATTTCCGGTGAAAAGAATGGGAGAGACTACCCCATACGGAACAGTCAGTTATGAAAGCAAAACCAGATAGGGATTGTTATAGGGCTATACTGAAAGCAGCTGCCGTTCCAAGGTCAGAGGAATAATTTCTATAACTACCCGCAACAGTCTTATAGAAGTGTATTCTTGTAACAAGATGCACAGCTTATTTCCGGGACTTAAAACAATGCAAAGAAAGCTTGCACGGGGATGGGATGCTGCCCTGCTCAGGTGGTATTGTTTGAATAGCCAGTAAGTGAAAAAGACCACCATAGGCAGGAAACGTAAATTATTCAGAACGACTACGAAATCTGTCATTTGCTTTATTTGTTTAAAGTTAGTTTATGCTAATTGCACAAAATGAAAATATCCAGTTTTGTTGTGAACTGTGCACAGCTTTCCCTGCTGTCCTCTGATCATGGACAACCCCTCCTCCCATCACTGCCCCTTACAATCTTTACCCCTAGCCTCCTTTGTGCTCTATGTCAGTCTCCCTGTTTTTCTGTCTCTCCTGTCTCTAAGTTCCACACTTGAGAGAAAACGTGATACTTGTCATTTAGAGTCTGCTGATGTCACTTAACATCATGATCTCCAGTCACCTCTGTTTTCCTGCAAAGGACAGGATTTCATTCTTGTTTGTGACTGAATAGAAAGGCTCTGAATAGACATCACAGCTTGTTTACTGACTCACTCTGGCATTTGTAGTGGCTACAGTACATGTTTTAAAAATAGATCTTTAAAGCTTATGAAAAGGATGAAATGGCTTGGCTAATAGTTATGGAAGAAAGGTCAGAGTTTGTTTGCCCTCCATATGGAACATTGGGGAATTAACTTCATATGTAATAACAATGGCAAATTTCTTGCCATAACCCTAGCATATATTACCTTTTGGTCTTTATCAAACTATATGATAAGTATTTTTAGGTTAGCAAGCAAAGTAATGGGTTTCACCCTGACATCTGCATGCACATGTGATACCTCACTCTCCTTAGTCCCACCCCCCACTGCTTCTGTGCCCATCCCTCTTCCTCCTTCAGGCTGGTTCTCTTAGCTAGTTCCACCCTTTGTCTTGCTACATCACGCCCACCAAAGTGCATATTTTAAGAAAGACATGAAACAGATTTTTTTTTTAAAAAAAAAGAATAATAAATTTCTTGCTTTGAACTAAGCACAAATGCAGCATACTTTGCAGAAGATATTGCAAAGAGGTTCAAACATCATGGTGGTAGTTTACAGTTTGCATATTAATAAAAAGATTTGGGAGAATACAACTGTTAGAGATGTACTTTAATATGATTGGTATTTAAACATTCTAATAAACAACATTAATGACTTGACATTTTCTTTAATCTGGTATGTTGCTAATTACCAAGGTCCATGAAACAGAAGAAAAGTCCTTTAAAGTCTGGAAGAGACACAGAAGGTCAAAGTTCAGAATGTCTAAAGGCAAGCTGTACGACCTGAGAGGACTTGTCCTTTTGAGGCTGAATTGCAAGAACTTAGAGTTCTGTCTGTCCTACGATGTCTATTTCCACATCAACTGCAAGAGGCCGAGGATATTCTCTAAAAATAATCCTTGCAGCTCCAATCTAAGGACCACACAAAACATAAGCCACCCAGTAAAACACGCAGTGATGGTTCTGCGCAGCAGGCATGGACCGAGTGCCAAGTTATACAGGGCTTGGGGGCCCTGTAGAAAATGCTGCACCACATTACACTCCACAATGATCCAGGAGTTTGCATTTGTAACGGTTTCAGAACTTGCAGTGGTTTAATCCCCTTACTTCTAACTCGCGACTTTTCAGAGAAATGGTTTGACAATTTGAGAGACAAATATAAAAAGGTTTTCTTGATATCAAAATTTTACAACATGTGATTTTAGTTTGAGAAGCGATTATAAAACTCAAAATGTAAATTAAATTTGATTAAGCAACAAGCACCCTGTTTTTAAACTGCTATTCATACCTTTTATATAAATACTCAGATATCTGAACTGGTTTTTAGAATATAATCCCTTATTTTTATTGAAAGAAGGGGAAAGGAAGCCATGAAAGAATTCTTACAACTTCTTATTAGAATAAGCATAAAGCTAGGGACTTCCTACCTAAAGGGTGAGTGCTCTGCTTCTTCAGCAATGAGACAATACTAAACATCACCTTTGTCCTTTACTCTGGGCCCCTCAGCATAATGTATGATGCATCAAAAATAGCTCATGTATTACCTGAAACCCAGTAGAATAATTTAGAACTTCATTAAATAGAAACCAAAGTATGAAATAGAGAATAATCAAAACCAATTTGAAGATAACATGAGAAAGATAATAGCTGAGATGAGATGAATACGGTAAGTTGCCAGAGTATTGTACACCTTAATAAATAATTTTTATGAATGCTCTAAGTTCCAATTTATTTAAAGAAAAACTATTTTTTCAGAATTTCATAGAATGGGTTAAGAGATGAGAAGAATATATCAGAAAGTCATTTTTTCTTATTATGAATATTTCTTCTATAGGAGAACAAATGAGGACTAAGACAGAGGCAGAAGGCAATGCACGGCTTTCTCATTTTAAAATGTAGAGATGGGGACTGGTGGAAGGATAGTGAACAGAGATGCACACGAGAATGTGCACAAACATAGACATACACAAATGTATACTCTGGGTGCATAAGGTATAATATCAGAAAAGAAAGGAAATGCTGTATTGTGATAGGAATTGTAGAAAATTCCTGAGAAACAAGAAAAAATGGACCCATGACTAAAACAAACAAAAACCCACGACAAACATGCCAAGAGTAACAAAAATTGGTTTTGTGTTCGTTTAACACGACAGGGACAGATAAAAGAGCAGAGAAAGATTCTACCCCACCCATGAGAGCAACCATCCATGGAGCTACAGACCATTCCCAACACATCATAGTTTCATTTGTGAGTTTATCCATCTTATGGTGATATAAGAACAATACACATTCAATAGTAATGGCAGTTCTATGTTTGAAGTTTTCTCTCTTCCTGGGTGAGCCACGTATCGTAGGATGACCTCTAGACATGCTGGGAATGGTAGCAAACTAAAACTCCATGGTAAACAAGGGGAATTACAAAGGTAAAGAGCTGAGATCACGCCATGCTGTTTAAGGCTTGATAGCCAGAGACATAGAATAAAACTAAATACGACTGGCAACCAAAGAGTCAATGAAGTGAATTCTGATGATATTCTGCAATACTCATAGATCTGTGGCTAGTCTAATTGTTATCGGAGAGGCTTCTCCTAGCAACTGACTGAAGCAGATGCAGAGACTCACAGCCAAACATTAGGTGGAGCATGGGGAGCCACTCGGAAGTGGAGAGCCAGAGGAGTCAAGGATACCAGGAAAACCGGGGCCACAGAACCAACTGAACAGGGCAGATAGGGGCTCACAGAGACTGAGTAACAACCACAGTGCCTGGATAGGGCTGTTTTAGGTCATTTTTAAGTAAGTTGTGTTTGTGTTGCTTGGTGTTTTGTGGGACTCCTAACAGTGGGAGCAGGGTTCTCTCCCCTAATCTTGGGACCCTTTCCTCCCACTGGATTGCCTTGTCCAGCTTTGATATGAAGGTTTGGATCTAGTCTTGCTGTAACTTGTTATGCCATGTTTAGTTGATATCCCTGGGAGGCCCGTTTGTTTTCTAAAGGAAAAAGGAGGAGTAAATCTGAGTCGGGATTGAAGTCTGGGCAGAATGCCAGGAGGAGAAAATGTGGCTTAGGTGTAATGTATGAAAAAGAACACACCTTTTTAAAAAAACAATCTATAAATGTGAAGCCAGTGAGATGACTTAGTGGGTCAAGGTGCTTGTGGTCAACATTTACAATCTGAGTTTGACCCCTGGCACCCATGAGGTAGAAAGAACAAACTCCTGAAGGTCGACCTCTGGCTTCCATAGATGTACTACAAATATGCACACACACACACACACACACACACACACACACACACACATACACACACACACACACACACACACACACACACAACTACAAAAAGAATATATCAGTGTGGTTTAATAAAAAAGAAATGAGAAAAAAATTTTAAAATCAGATGTTGCTGTAGTTCGGCTCATGACAACTGCCAGCCTGTGGCGCTTCCTTACTGGGGGAAGGAAGCCTACTGCAGGTGTGAAGCTGCAGGTGATTCTGGGATAGGAGTTCTTTCTGTTCTCTGATTTGCATCCTGAACATCATGGTGTTAAGAGATCTGGTCTAACAAGACTCTCACCGTAATCAGCTTTTTACTGGCTTAACAGAAATGGAGCCAAACAGTGATGGAGTGAACTTTCTGAATGCATGAGACGTGCAGAGGGAGCTCTTTCCAATGTGTTTACAATAGACATTTTGTCACAGTGAGAGAAAGAAAGCTGAGCCTCACAAATGCTCAAACGCTTTCAGTACCACTCACCACCCACCAACAGCTAATGGAAAAATGAAGCAACGCTTAGCTGCCTCGAAAGTTTCCTTCCAGAAAGCACAACACATATCTCACCTAAAATGTTTTAGAGTACTTGAGCTCTCAGACTTTGTAACAAAACAAGGAAAAGAAATACGAAGATTAACCATTGGAAGGAAAAAAATCTTTCCTCCCTTTTTACACAGAAGACAGGCAAAAGTACAGATGAGTTATTAACAGAATTTAATAAGAAGGTGGGTACAGGTAAACTCACAAAATGTATTCTCCTACATGAAATGAATAGGAAATTAAAACTCAATATTTTTGACCATTCCACTCACTCTCAAAACACTGTTAATAAGCAATTATGAAATATAGCAAAAGTCATAATCACAGAAGTAAAACAAAATGAAAAATTTTCCACAAAATGGATGTAGTGAAGGCTTGAGATGAGTTAAAGAATTTGCATTTGCAGTTGAAGTAGATTAATCAATAATAAAAATCAGCAATTCAAATTCCAGTAATTTGGTTTTATATTTATAGGTATTCGAAACAATAAATCACAAAATCTGTATAATGCTAAATCTTATGTGGCATTTTCATAAGTAGTGCCATTAGTAGTCTTATTTTTGTTAGCTAATTAAACAGTCAAATATGTTAATTTTGGTCAAGATTTCATCAAAAATAATAATTCAGGAAATTAAGGGGCTGTCATTCTTGTCAACTCAAGCTGCAGCTGTACTTTTAGTTCTCTGGGTATCTCATAGGAAAACAATACAGATTTATTTCAAAAATCATAAAAACTCTCAAGTTCTCCCAAGTAGTATCAGTGGCCACAAGTACCATTTTCTCTTCTTTCCCCAAGGGGACCAGTAGATCTTCTGGAAAGAGTGGCTATGTTTAGAGTTTCAAGAGTAGATACAAGAAAAGTTAAAATTAGTCTGACTTTCCTGGGAGCAGGAAAAGTCAGAAAACAAAGGACTTCTAATGAAAGAAGAAGTCTCAAGACCATGAAGTAATGTGGCCAGAAGGCTGGGTCTCAGAACCAGATTATAAACCACGAGAGATTGTATTGACAGAGAGCCAGCGGGAGAGTGAAAATGAAGAAAGAGTTCAGACCCTTCTTTGATGTAGCCAGATAGGAAATTAGACCCTGAAATGAAAAAAAAAATAAGGAAAGGCAAAATGTGCTGAGCTATAGAAGATTAATGATGAAAGAAAGAAGTCTCACTGGAACATAGGGCAATGCTGGCAGAAGAAGTAAAAAGGAAACAGGTGGGAAAGCCAGTGGTCCATGCAGGGTAGAGTACATTTGCCTTACACTGACTATACAGCATAGTAATTACTTCACTCCAGTCTTACTGCTATAAACAAGAAACACTGCTATATTGCCTTATGTATTATAAAAAAATGTTGTAGGGAGTCAATTTCAATGTGTTGAAAAAAGAGCAAAAACATACAAACATAATTCAAAATTGAAGCCAACATTTAATTAGCATTACCAACCTTTATATTAAGAAGAGTGACAGTCCTCCTTTTTGTCACCCACACATTATGTCTCTCCTTTCTCTCTTCACCCTAACTAAATTAGCCCATCTAAGCCCTCTCAGTTAGTTCTGTTCATCTCCAGCACAACAACAAGCCCTTTCTATGACGCAGTCTCCAGCCCCAGATCTCTGCCTGTGCTTCATTTCATTCCTTCAGCTCAAGGAAAGTCTTCTTCCCTAAGTCAAATACAATCATCTGAGCCTCTCAGTGCCCCTTCTTAGCACTTGCCCCTATCTAAATATTCCATCTGTTTCCTGCTGCAACGACAGAACCATCTTATCTTTCTCCTGAAACTCCATGCAGCCATGCCCAATCTGTTATCTCACAGATTTCCTCAACACCCTTAAGCCAGTCCACAGGAGGTGTTCAGTAATACTGCAAATTAAGATTGCGTGAGGAATGCAGTGTGGGGTTGTAGAACTCTTCCTCTCGTCCTCCTGTGACTCCCCATTTTCCAATTTTGAGTCTTCACCATTTCTAATCCTAACAACCAGGAAAAACATTATTGTAGGGTTCAAGCCTGTTGATATGTCACCATTTCAAACCTCAAAACCTGTTCTTTCCTGGTTGCTATCCCCTGTTTATATAAGATGTAAGCCAAAAAGAGAACACATACAATCAAGTAAATAACTATTGAAATGTCCGCACAGTTGCTCCCCATGAGATTATTTACTGTCCACCATACACCTATCACGTCATGCTAGGGAATCAACAGTCGAGACAAAACACTTGGCAGGAACAGACCATAATAATGTTTTAGAAAAGAACACATTTTGTGTTATTGCAAAAGGATGATAACTGCATTGAAGAAAAAATGATTTATTTAATTTTGCAACATTAGATAACTTTCTAGCATGCTAGCAAGAGGACACGCAATAGAGTCTCTCTAAATAAGTACTCCAAAGACTCATGTCACAGAAGCCACCCACATTACAAAATGAAATTAGATTTCTGTGGTAAAAAAGAAAACCCTTGGAGAATGGCACCTAGAAGACTGTTTTTAACATTTTACCTGATTCTTAAACTACAATTAAAGATACCAATAACAAGCAAAATTCCACAGCTTCGGCACCTTCCATATCTCTTGACAATTCATTCTTTCTTTTTTTTGGGGGGGGGACACCATTTTATTTGATTTGATGGATGTCATCAGCTTATGTGTAATTGTTAAGATTATTAATAATGATAGAAATACAGAAAAGAAAAATCAGCCAATAGGATAAGAATGTTAGGTAACCATAACTAATATGGGTTGACACATAGATCATGAAGACTATATTCATTTCAAGGTCACAAGTAGTTCATGTAGAAAGGAAATGCTTTTTTTCTTCTTCTGTGTCTAGATGAACTGTGCTTTGCTAACAGTCATTTCTCCTTGCTTATTGAGATAGGAAGGTAGACACCTATCACCTTCCTCCATCTCCCTTCAGTGAAGACAGATTGCTCTCCTCATACTTTCCATTCTGAAGTCTTCTCTTTGACCTGTGACTTTTCAGTTTTATCAGGACAGTGAGTGTGTTGGTGGCAGAGGAGGATTCTGTACTATCTGTAGAAATGCTGATCTGAGGGCAGAGTCAAATTACTTTACGTAAGAACTTCCTTCTTTTCAACTATGTTTATGGGAGAAAGCCATACATACACACACACACACACACACACACACACACACACACACACACATACATACATACATACATAGAGTAACATCTTTTTTTGCAGATTTCATTCTACTGCTTAGCAAGCTTTCTATTTGCTACTTTATAGCTCTACCTCCAATAATCTTTCTTTTTTTGAATAAATTTTTATTTACATTTTAAATGTTATCCCGTTTCCTGGTTTCTCCTCCAGAAACCTGCTATCCCATGCCCCCATACCAGCTTCTTTAGGGTGCTCCCTCACTCACCCCTCATCCACCCACCCACCTGCTCCCTCCCACCTCCCTATACTGACATTTCCCAACACTAGGACATCAAACCTTGACAGGACCAAGGGCCCCTCCTCCCATTGATGCACAACAAGGCCATCCTCTGCTACATACGCAGCTGGAGCCATAGGTCCATCCCTGTGTACTCTTGGGATGGTGGTTTAGTCCCTTGGAGTTCTGGAGGTTGTGGTTGGCTAATATTGTTATTTTTCTTCTAGAGTTGCAAATCCCTTTAGCTCCTTCATTCCTTTCTCTAACTCCTCCACTGGGGACCCTGTTCTCAGTTCAATGGTATATGACCAGGAGTGGTATAGCTGGGTCCTGAGGTATTACTATATCCAATTTTCTGAGGAACTACCAGACTGATTTCTACAGTGGTTGTACCAGCTTGTAGTACCACCAACAATGGAGGAATGTTCCTCTTTCTCCACATCCTTGCCAGTATCTGCTGTCACTTGAATTTTTTGATCTTAACCATTCTGATTGGTGTGAGGTGGAATCTCAGAGTTGTCTTGATTTGCATTTCCCTGATAACTAAAGATGTCAAACATTTCTTTAGGTGCTTCTTGGCCATTCTATATTCCTCAGCTGAGAATTCTTTGTTTAGCTCTGTACCCCACTTTTAAATAGGGTTATTTGATTCTCTGGAGTCTAACTTCTTGTGTTCTTTGAATATATTGGATATTAGCCATCTATCGGATATAGCATTGGTAAAGATCTTTTTCTAATCTGTTGGTTGCCATCCTAATGACAGTGTCCTTTGCCGTACAGAAGCTTTACAATTTTGAAGTACCATTTGTCAATTCTTGATCTTAGAGCATAAGCCATTGGTGTTCTGTTCAGGAAAATTTCCCCTGTGCCCATGTATTCTAGACTCTTCCCCACTTTCTCTTCTAATAGTTTCAGTGTATCTGGTTTTATGCAGAGGTCCTTGATTCACTTGGCCTTGAGCTTTGTACAAGGTGATAAGAATGGATCGATTTGCATTCTTCTACATGCTGACTGCCAGTTCAAGAGAGACACAACAGAAACTGAGAAAATTCAAGAAAATATCAGAAACTACTACAACACCTATACTCAACCAAACTTGAAAATCTGAAGGAAATGGACAATTTTTTAGACAGCTATCAGGTGCCAAACTTAAATCAGGGTCAGATAAACCATCTAAAAAGTCCCATAACCCCTGAAGAAATAGAAGCAGTCATTAAAAGTCTCCCAAACAAAAAAAAAAGTCCAGGACCAGATGGGTTTAGTTCTGAATTCTATCAGACCTTCATAGAAGACCTACTACCAATACTGTCCAAACTATTCCACAAAATAGAGACAATTCATTCTTAAGTAGAATAATGTGTTTGCAAAGGCCATATATCACCTTCCCTGTACAGACCCCTGCTTCCATAGGGCGAGGTTGCTCTCATTGGCAGGTGCTCTGATATGTGTTCTGCTCCTCCTATACACTGCTAATTAGCACAGTTATTTATACAAGATGTTATGACTTTCTGTATCCTACTGCCTAAATAAGATTCAGAAAAATAATACCTCCAAAGTATTGATAGGAATTTGATATACTTGTGTTCCATACTTCAGGTATTATGAGTCCTAATTCCCATTGTGATTGCATTTGACTGGTAATAGCAGTGGTAGATGACTAGATACGGAGAACTCAGACATTTAGTCATCCCTCTTATATGTTAGCTATGAAAGTTCCTGTAGCCTTCTACTAAGTAAGGACATAGTGGTGAAAAGAAAAAACAAAAAACAACAATAACAACAACAACAACAAAAAACCCAGCTTGTTTAACTCCTGGTGTAGGCCCTTAGCCAACAGAGAATCTCTCAACTTTCTCATGCTGCACTTCCCAGCCTCCAAAACTATGAGGGAGATGGCTTGATGTTCAAAGTGTAAACATGACAAGTTGTTTTGAGATACTATCACCCATGTAAAACTCAGGACGCAGAAGCATACACCTTCATTCCAGTGCTGGAGAGGCAGAAAGAAGAAAATCCCAGGGGCTTCCTGGACAGACAGACTAGCCAATTAGTGAGCTACAGCTTTGGTGGGAGACGATCTCAAACACTAAGGAGAAGATCAACAAAGGAAGAAAAGGACTATCAATCCTCATTTGCCATACAGCAATCTCCATATCTCCCCACACATGTTTACTCTATATGCATATACCACACACAAATTTAAAAAGTGAGAGTAATAAGTTTGTATGCCCCAGAAGTCACCTGATCTATGATACTGTTACAGCAGCATAAACAAACAGAAAGTGGGTACCAAGAAGGAGGTACTAGAACAGTTGCCTAGAAATCTGGAAGAAGCTTAGAACTGGGCGAGGAGTAGATGCTTGGAGACACGTGGAAGAAAAACCAGGTGTTGCTGTGGGTCGACCATTTAGAAATTGTAGTAGGGCTCAGAAAAACAAAGAGGAAGCCTGCTACAAAGTTTCATTCTCCTTAAAGGATACTGAAACACTCCAACACACTTGATAGAAATACTGGCAGCAAAGGCCATTCTGATGAGTTTGCAGACGGAAATAGAACACAGTATTGGAAAGTGGAGGAAAAGGTGATCTTTGTTAGAAAGTTGGGAAGAACTTGGCTGAATTCTTGGCTGTGGATAAGTTCTTTGTAGAAAGTGGTACAAGAGAACAGTGAAGAGTATTTAGCTGAGACAATTTCCAAGTAAAGTGGTGAGGGGACCTGACTGTACCTAACTATGGATGGTAAAAAGTGACCAAAAGGATTTAAAGATTTAATTGTTCACCACCACCATGACCTCAAAGTAGAACTTGGATTCCAAATATGTTCATTCTATCTGTACTGCAAAATATAAGCAAGTAGCAGCCATCTCAATGTAAGTCAAACTGTACTCTTTCTGGCAAGAGGGCAAAAGTATGGATCAGCTATCTCAACAGAAACCAGGGATGCTGGCAATGCAATGAAAGGATAACTTAGAGGATTTTGAGGCTACCTCTCACATTCTAGTCCCAAAGTACAAGGGTTCTAGAGACAGATATTTCAGAGGGAGGACTTCCTGTCACAAGAGGCTTCTTCATGGGTGGAATGTTAATTTTTCTGTGGCTGTAATAAAATATTCTGACCACAGCAGCTTAAGCCAGAAGCGTTAATAGGTTAAGGGTACAGTGGGTTGTAGCAGAGAGATCCTGGCTGCAGGACTTAAGGGACCTGGTCAAGTTGTAACCACAGTCAAGAAGCTGAGAGCAGTGTTTGTGTTCATATAGCCTTTTCCTCTTTGTTCAGTCCAGGACTCAAACTCAGGGGACTGGTGCTGCCTACTTATAGCATGGGTCTCTCACCTCAGTGGGCCTGATGAGCAGAATTCTCTCAACCCCCCAGTGAGAAGTAGTCTGTAGTCATGCTGGGCAATGTGTATTTATCCATTGATGAGTCTGTAGCCATGTCGGTTGTTAGGAGATTGTGGATTAATGTTTATATGCAGGTGAGGGCAGCACAAGGTAAAGCAAGGCTTGTGTTTGGGCAGTGAAAAAGAAAGGCGGGGCAGAGTTTTTGTAAGGCGGGAGAGATAAGAAAGAGGAAGAAGAAGAAAAGATGAAGGAGGAGAAGGATGACCCACCCCATGTGACTTTAATTAATCACAGGTAGCTATGAATATCATATAAGGGATGGACTATTATAGGATAATCTGTCTTATGTAGGTGGGCAGTTTAAATCAATATCAATTGGCTCTGAGGTTATTATGTGGACATTTCGTGGAGTGAGAATTTACTGATATAAATCTGACTGACAAATTACAAGCTTTTAGAGTTTTGATTTTACCAGGATACTGAGGATTTTACCAGGATACTGCCCACAGTGGGCAGATGCTAGGAATGTGAGCAGAGTTTACAGCAGAGAGTTACAAGAAAGCTGCTGCTGCTGGGCCAGAGAGTAGCCGGGCAGCAATGTGGGGCTAGCCATGGCAATGAGATCACAGGGCCCAGAGAGTAAATAGCAGGAAGTAGCTTGGCATGCTGCCTAGTGTCCCACATCATTTTCTATTATTTATCACTATAGGAGGTGACATCCTGTAGAGGGAATCCTGTCACTAGGTCAGTGAGGCACTCTTCTGTAGGGCTTGCGATGCCCCCGCCCCCAGACTCTCCTGCCCTTTCTGTTTCCCAGCCACCATGTGACGAGCAGCTCTGCTCTTGACAATGTCCCATCTACCTATAAAGTTCTGCTTCAACAAAGCCCAGAAGTGATGAAACCAAGAGGTGATAAGTAGAGCCTGACACTGTGAGTAAAGATAAACTCATTCTCTTTTTAAAGTCTTTATGTTGGACACTGCCACAATGATGAAAAGAGAACACTTGCTCCTATCAAGATAACCAAAACCTGAATCTTTGGAAATGTAATAACCCTACCTCCTTGTTCAACCTTGAGTGGGAAATTGTATGGTATGATTACTGAGTAATATTTCTATTTCGGAGTCTCATTTCTCATATTGTATTCCTTCAAACTAGAGCACACGAGTAAGTAAGCGATAGCAGTGAGTATCCTTGGAGATGACGTCAACACACCTAAAGAAGAACTCGGCAAAGATGGAGGATTTTCTACCTTTGGAAGATTAAGTTTTTATTAATTGTGACATGCTTTTTAAATAACTGCTAACAAAAGAGGCAAATCTGCAAAAGGGCTTTGAAAAAAAGGCAAAATTTCAAATGCACAGTCAGAAGGTTTTAATAAATCTAAACAAATTCAGTGTCAAGCAAAAGGTTAATGTATACGTCTGTGAAGACCACCACTTTGACTAGATGTGCATGCTTTGTGGTTTGTTGGGACTTCATTACATAAACTACACTTTGAGCTTTCTACCTTGTAATTATGGTAAGTGTTATTTGTGAAAGTTTCTTCAACTTATTGGAATTTTGCTTCTTCAGCTGGCAGCAATTATAGACTCAAAGACCACCAGAAATAATTCTGCAGCCCCTTTTGGGCTATGTAAGCTTGCTGTGAACACTTCAGAGGATGCATGCAGGAACACTATACTCTGATAATAAACAAAACCAGGGGGAACGTTATTCTTTTTCCATTAAAACAGTCGTGCTCATAAATGATTCAAAAGACAAAGAATTCTACGGTATGTGTAGCTTTATCTGAAGTCAGAACCCTTCTGTGTGGAATGTTGAACCACTTCATGTGGATTTACTGACTCCCTTGCTTCATCCTCACGTTCATGTAACAAAGCAATTTCCATATGAACAGCCACAAACTTTTCTGGCTTCAGCTGTTAATCTCCCATGAAAGATTACTTCCATACTATCTTTAACCTGTACATGGCAATGATTATCTGCTTATCTGTCAAGCATGAAAGCTGCCACAGTGCCCTTCCTAATGCACGTCTGTACCATGCTCCCCCCATGTCCTCGGAAAGGGAAAGATTAAAAATTTCTCCTACGAACAAAATTGAGAAGCATGTTGCTTTCTTTTCAACTGATTCTTTCTCTGTCACTTAAATTTCTACAGAAGTGGACCTACTTCTCAAGAACTAGACTCTTGTACTAACTAGAATGTAGAAGCCTTCGGTCTAAAACCATAGAAACCTATTCAAATTACTTCAGTGTAGAAGGTAACTAAAATTTTTGTATGGTTTTTACTGAGTGTGATAAGTCAACTCTGGACTTAATAACTGTGTGGTATGATTTGCAAACAAGGCAAATAAACTTCACAATGCTAAGTGTCTTATCCTAGTTTGCAAGGCAACTAACTGAAGTCTTGAGCATTAAATTTATCTTAAATATGAATTTATAAATTAAAAGGAATATACCTTATGTACATGTGCGTCTGTGAGTTTATGCATAACACATGTATGCAGAAGCCTGCAGAGGTCGGAAAATGGCATAGGATCTCCTTGGAACTGAGTTATAGACTGCTATAAGCCACAGTGTAAGTACTGGGAATTGAACCCGGACCTTCTGCAGAACAAGTACTTTTAGCGGCAGAGTAATCCCTACAGCTGTAGTATAGAGCTTTGAACCCAAAGATAATTTGGTCTGTGACTCTATATTCTCTCCTTTGTGAAGTTTGAAAAGGAACCAATTGCAAGTTATATTGACTCCAGATATGTAGCTTCTGAGAATTGTAAATTAATGCATACAAATAATAATAATGCAGGCCTTTGTACTCTTAAGAAACTTACAGTTCAGTGTGTCAGGCATTTTTATTTCCATAATGTCTTGTATATTTGTGCGCATGTGTGCACATATTCATGTTTGATGTACATGGAGGTGTGGGTGGGTGCACATGAGCATGTGCGTGTGCGTGTGCGTGTGCGTGTGTGTGTGTGTGTGTGTGTGTGTGTGAGAGAGAGAGAGAGAGAGAGAGAGAGAGAGAGACGGAGACAGAGACAGACACAGAGACAGAGACACAGAGACAGATAGACAGAGACAGGCGGTGCTATGTCTCTTTCTGTATCTGTGTGTGTAAGCTCGAGATCAATGTCAAATACCCTTCTCGGTATTTGATAAGATGCTTTTCTACCTCCTTTTCCCCCACAGAGTCTCATAGTTAACCTGGAGCTCATTAATTCCACAAGAGTAGCTGTCCAGCAAGCCCCAGGAAGGATCCTTCACCCCAGTGCTGAGATTACAGGCATTCACAGCTGTGACCACTATTAAAGCAGATTCTAGGGGTCCAAACACAGGTCCTCATGCTTGTGTAATAAGCACTTTACCACCTATGCCATCTTCCCCTGCCCTGTGCCCATAATAATTTCCCATTATGGCTCTAATTATTAGGACTCCATCATGGCAAATACTGGAAAATCAGTCTATCAGCAGTAAGGACCCATGAAAGAAGGGAGGTATCCATTGCTAATTAGGAGTTGGTGAAAGAAGTGGACAGATACACACACACACACACACACACACACACACACACACACACACACAAACACATTTATAGAGATTTTTTTTTCTTTTGAGACAGTCTGGCTAGGAAACTCAGGCTAGCCACTGGAGAGCTTTTAATAGGATTTGTATTTTATTTGTAATTTATGCTATGACCTACAAAATAATTTGGGCCAAATTTTAACTGTTAAAAGAATTAGTTTAAAAATATATATTATAGTCAATAAGATGCTTTATTTTTCCTATTTTTCTTTTATTCGAATTTGATTTTTTTATGTTTCTTTTGTAGTTTCCCCTCCCCTAACTCCTCCCATTCAAATCCACATGCTCCCATCTCTCCTTAGAAAACAAACAGAAATCTAAGAATTACAACAAGATAAAACAACAAAGGCAGACAAACCGGAATGGGATGAAACAAGCAAACAAACCGAAAAACAAAAAGAGCCAAACAAAAGCCTTATGATATAGATGTGGCGATGCATACAAGTTCTCACACAGAGGAATCACATAGAAGCAAGAACTAGAACCCACAATACATATGCAAAGAAAATGTAAGGCTAAAAGAAAAAAAGCAAAAGCAAAAAATCTGACAAAATATGATGAGACAAAAGTTTGTCTAAAGACGCCAGTGAGTTAGTTTTGTGTTAGCCATCTACTGCTGGTCATGGAGCCCACCCTTAAGAGCTGTTTGTATTTCCACTGAGACACCTTTGGAGAAAACTTAGTTTTCATTTGCAAGTGGTTATGAATTTGAGATAAGTTCTGGGTTGGAGATGGGACCTGTGTACACAGAGCTGGGGTCTCATATGGCATAGACCCTTGCAAACTGTGTGCTTGCTGCCTTAGTCTCTGTGAGTTCATATGTGTTTCAGTCCTGCTGTATTAGAAGGCCTGGCTTTGTTGGTGTCCTCTTTCTCCTCTGGCTTCTACACTCTTTCTGCCTCCTCCTCTGCAGAATTCTCTGGCCCCTGAGGGGAGGGATTTGATGGAGACATCGAATTTAGGACTGGTTGTTCCAAGGCTTCTCATTATCTCCACAATGTCTGGCTATGGGTCTTTGGATTTGTTCCCATCTACTGCAGGAGAAAGCTTCTCTGATGATGAATGACTAAGACACTAATCTATGAATGAATTAGGGTCTTCTAGAGTAACAGAACTTACACAATGATTTATTAGAATTGAACCTATTAGAATGACTTAGATGCTTACATCCATGTAGTCCAACAATGACTGCCTATGGATGTGAAGTCCAAGAATCCAGAGGTTGCTTAGTCTGTGGGAGTGGGTGTCTCAGATAGTTTTCAGTATATGCTGGAATCTTAAAGAGGTAGACTCTAATGCCGGTGAGAAATACACTTGCTAGTAAGGCAAGAGCAATCAAGCAAGGAGCAAAATCTTCCTTCTCTCACTTTCTTATATAGATTGGGTCTGGATTAAAGATCTGGATTAAAGGTGTGTCTCTCAACTTCAACTTCAAGATCAGAGGTAGGTCTTCCCACTTTGAAGTACACGAACCACTCACAGGTTTGTCCTGTATTTTGAGGTTTTAGTTAAGTCTATACATAGTCAAGTTGGCAACCAAGAGTCATGAAAACAAGTAAGCAGATTGCCACTAGGAGTCCTTTACTGATAGATTCATTTAACAGTATAGTAGGTTTTCATTTTCCCCTGGATCCCTGACCTATCTGATCTCAGGTTCTGGCCACTTGAGCAGTGTCGGGAATGAGTTTGATCTCATGGAATGGGACTTAAATTCAATCTCATATTAGCTGGTATTAGTGGTAGAAGTTTGGTGTCACTATTGTACCAGTCCATCTTACATGGATTAAGTGAAGTGTTCAGCTGCTATTTGTGTTTCCAATCATTGGTCTTGGTTACGTACACAGTATGCTTTGACATTCGCACAGACCCAAGTGTCTGTGTTGAAATCCCGACCACTGTACTGAGCCCATTCAGAGGCCAGAGCTTTAGATTGGCAGGGTTTAAAGTGGAGTCTGCATGAGATTAGGATCAGAGCCTCCCACCCCCCATCTCAAAGAAAGCTCCCTTGACTCCTTATACTCCATAAAGATGCAGGAAAAAGATTATCCATGAGCCAAGAAAGAGGCCAGTGGCAGAGAACGTCTGTGTAGCATTTTTATCTTGAGCTCCTCAGGCTCAAAATTATAAGAAATTTATGTATATTATTATAAGTCACCTACTCTATGGTACATTTTACAGTAAACCTTAAAGGCTAAAACCTTGAGAAGAACAGACCTTTATTCTTTATGTTATACACTTCTGACTTTAAAAATATACTACAAAGGAAAAGGAAGGCTTGCATTTTCCCTTTCAAAACCTGATAATATCAAATACATACAACATCCGAACTCACACAATCAGAGGGTTAAATGTTGGAGGGAGCTAAGCAGTAACTGTCCCTCTATTCACAATGATTGAGTATTCTATATCATTAGACATGGGTGATGCACACGTACAACCACAGTCCTTCAAGGCTGAGATGGACTACACATGAAGCCTATCTCCCCTCTCAATACAATATAATTCTTATATTAATTTCCAGTTGTCATTCATCAACATTAGACTCAATTTTCCTGTCATTTGAATTAAATTCTGCTTTGGTAGAGATGTGTTTGTTTGTGTGTATGAATATGTGCATATCTTTGTGCATATGGAATAGTATATGCACATATATGGTTAGAAATATGTATGCATGTGCACATCTATGTATATATGGGATAGTATATATGCATTTATATGGTAAAGTATATATGTCTTTACATGTGTTTGTATTTATGTGTATGTACATGTGTATTTTATAAGCATATACAAAATACAGCTAATAATTCTGATCTAAAAGTAATTGGTTTCTTTGCCTTTTATTATCCTGCTGTATATAATATGAAAACAGTCCAGGATGAACATATAGCAAATGCTCCCAATTAAAATCTTACACAAAATATGAGCACAGAGTGCTCATTAAGCCAGCAATGCCTTATTAAAACCCTAGGAAAATATCACGAGGAACAACATAAGTTTTATTATGTTTTGAAATGACAAAAGGTAGATGACATGAATATTGTGACAACAATAAAAGCAGCCGGCCATGAGGATCAACAGTTAACAGGCCACATCATTCACACAGTCATGCCAGTCATTCACACATATGTCACATATCTCCCAGATTGAGTTTTTCACAGCTAAAGGTATTTCTGTGAAACAAATGCAGCATTTTTAGAGAATGTCTGCTGTTTACTTACCATCTACAATGAAAACTGTTCAGACAGGAGACACTTCTACAGTGCCCATTACTATCTATGCAATGGTAAAGTTGGCAGAAGTCTTAGCTTGAGATGGAGGGAAAGTTACAACTAAGTTTAGTTATGAAGTACCTTGAAAAATACTAACCCAGAACATTTTCAAGTGCTCTGAAGTGGTCATCAGAGGACACCGCAGTTATATCTCATATCCACATCTACCTGTATTAATTCCTGTTTCTGGCCTTACTGACTATTAATGAGATGAGAGTTCCTGAGAATTGTAATCTTCTATACATAAGCTCCAAAGCATAAACATAGGGGAAAACGCACTTGGTGACCTTGAAATGCTTTTTGTGTTGCTAAATCATTTAAAGGAATGTGCTTTAGCATTATCTTCTGTTTTGACTACTGTAAGGACTAAGAATCCTTAGTTAAAATCCTTATCAGCCACATGGAGAGACCATTTACTACTACTCAGTATGTAACACTAAGTGTGCAGTTGAGAAAGGCAGCGTGAAGTATGGAGAAGGCTGCCGAGACGAGGCTAGTCAAAGCTGCAAGGCAGAGCACTCTCTGCAGGTGAGGGAGTCATCGGCCTCACAACTTTTATTTTCTTCTCCCACCTCTACCTGTAAAGTAAGATGACAGGAAGTGACCCAGCAACCCTTGGACCTGCTTGCCTATCCATGCCAGAACTGTGTCCAGGCTTAGATGGTGTAGCTGAGGAAGTCCTCATCGAATACAGCCTAGGGAACTTGTTGCTCATGCAAAGCCTACCATTGATGCCTTTGATGCTATGGAGCACTGGGGAAGAACAGTGAAAACTCTGAGCGTTTGTAATCAGACAACATTGGACAGAGTTTTTTCTCTAGAAAAAATAGAATATATGTGTGTGCTCAGCATGTAGAAGGTGTGCATATTAAGAAAAAAAAACCTAGACATTGAAAGCAGAAAGAGAAATGCATCTTTTGTAGTAACCAAGATACAATCTCCGATATAGCCAAATACAGTCAAAAGTTAATAAAATGTTTTGTTTGTTTGTTTGTTATTGTTGTTGTTGTTGTTTTGAGAGAGATTCTTACCGTGTAGTCTTAGCTGGCCTGGAAATCCCTATGTAGATCAGGCAGGCCAGGCCAGAACCCATAGAAATCTTCTACCTCTGTCCCCTGAGTACTGAGATCAAAGGCATGCACTACTATGCCTGACTCCGACATTTGGCATATTGCTATCTTGGGTTTTGGTAAAACACAGAAGTTGCAATGCTTTTCGAGAGCAGACTGTGACGAGCTGCAGAAATGTGCTATGTGACGGACAAACTTAAGAGCACATTATACGGCTAACATTTGGGGTTTTGTTAAAACAAGTCAAACTCTTACTTTGATTAAGTACACTCAAGACAATACTATAAAGGCTAAGGGCCAGCACAACAGTGTAATTACCATCGATGTTATTCATAAATCTACTCTGCTAATGGTTTTAAGAAGAAAGGTCTTACATGCATTAACCACACAAATCATTACATACAGACATAAGGAAATAAATCATAAAATAGAGCTGCCTTGGCTGAAGAGCCATGATAAAGAGACAGCAGTGAGTCTGTCTCTCTGGCCCACTACCTACACACGATCAGTTCTGCCCTTCTGTGGAGCAGCGAGTAAGAGTCACAGTCACAGAGTAGCCGTTCATCTCACTCTGACACAGCCCTTTCTCACTGTCCAGTGGACTTGGATACAGTTTGAATCTTGGGCAGAAATAATTAAACACGCTCTATCCCTTATACACCTCCTTCAATAATCAAGAGAAGGTGCTTAGTTATAATTTTGCTATTGTCTGTTAGATATAATAGTGTATGCACACAATCTTAGGACTTGGTGGGTGTCAGCAGGAGATTCTGGAATTCAGGGTCCTTCCTCATCTACTACATAGTGAGTTCAAGGTCAGGGTGAATTGTATGAAATTCTATCTTCAAAGTTGAAAAATAGAAACCCCGTCATTTCTAACAAATAGAACGGTTTTGATCATTGATGGATTACTGAGAAGGAATTACTTAAACCAATCTTATCATTAACTGATTTAATGTATCAATATTTTGGGGAGGTTTTGATCACACAGAATGCACCAGGCATTAAAGAAAAATGTGGAGCATTTCATGGAACAAAGAACCGATACACACAATGCATAGAAGTACATAAACGTGAACAACGCACAGGAACGGCTAAACATGAACCGCTGGACTGATGTTACGACCAAGGATATTGGCACAGGCTTCACATTTGGGTGTCAGAGGCATCAGGATGCTATGTTCCAGTCCAACCTGGGCTATGCTACCAGGTGCGTATCAAGTACACAAAACAAACATGAAAGCAAAGCAAGGCACATGCCCCTCCCTTGCTGTTCCTTCCTGGCAGCTGACTATGTCCTGTTTCCTATGTCTACTAATGGAATTCCTATTTTGGTCCAGAGATGAATAAACTACTACCCTTGGGGCAAATCTTTGCCACCTAGTTCTGTAAGGAAATTGTCACTTGAAACAGGGCCACACATTTGTGATGTGCTCAGCTGCTTCTGCATAGCTACAACAGAGGCAAGACCCAAAGCCATGTACCTTCCTCCACTGTTAAAGAGGAAAACAAAACCACCGCTCAGCCATCACTAACCTTTGGTGCTAAACAAACCACTTCGGAAGTATTTAATCAGCGTTTAAGTCAAGTTGTTTATAAGTCACTGAGAACTAACTTTTCCACACTTTCTTCACTAATTCATATGGATACAAATTTAGCTAACAATGGTACAGCAATCTTAATGTAGTAAAGAATACAGATGAACAAATCAAAAATATTAAACACGGGAGGGTTAAGTGAATTACATAAATGTGAATATTAAAGTGGTTTATTTTAAAAGGCAAATAACAATGGTACAGCTTGTCTACCATGAACTATGATTTTATCCTTCTCAGGCTAATTATCAGTGTGGTAGAATATTTCAAAACACTAGAAATTACATTAGAGAAATTCCAAGTTTGGCCTGGAGGTAGCAGCCTTTATGCTGTCCCAGCTACTTACAGGCTGAGTGTATATGTAACTACATGGGCTGAGCAGCTTTAGACTGTACCTGAAAGCCACAGATGACAAGAGGTGACAAGGCACCTTGATAATAGAGAGGACTCAATACCATGTGAGACAAAACACTGGGATCTTGTCTCAAAATGTAAAAAGTAAAAGGAGTGAAATATAGTTCAGAAGCAAAACACTTAGCATGCAGGAGACTTGAGGTTTGAATCAAACACCCTAAGAAAAACATTTGCATCATTGCTTTGTATGTAAGTCAGGCTAGTTCACCAACAAAATATTCATGTATATGTCTTCTAAGGTAAATTACTCAAGTATATGGTAATTTTCATAAAGAATCTTATTTATGTGTACAAAAAGTCAAAGAACCCCAATGTTTTATATTCTTAGAGATTTCAATTTAAAAGAACCATATTTTATATGAAAAGTTACTTCTTTTAAAAATAAAAATTCTATGTTGTCTTAAAGAGATTATTTATGAAAAGACTGTTCTGAAATATATGGTATTCTAAATATAAATATTAATAAGCCTTTTTATATTTTTATCTACTTTTGGTCAGATAACTGCCCTATAATATTTCCCACTTCTGAATGAAAAAAGGGAACTCTGTGATGTGTTTCTTCCTATATTTTATATTTGTTTACTAGTATTTTTAACTTCTTTTGAGATCCTCACAGATTATTCAAATACAACATCTACAAATTAAGCATAGAGGTCCATTAAATCTCTGAAAATAATGTACAATTGAAATTCTATCCTGTATTAAATGTTAATGAGGTCTTACATACTTTTAGTTTTGTGTTACATTCATGCATTATCAAGCCACCAGAGCAAAGAACAATGAAGACAGAACTCTATACCGGTTAAAATACACACAATAAGTATAATAGGGTAGACAGCTGCGGTCAGTATATCTACAATGCAGCCTCTATCCCTACGCCTCAGGGAACATCACGGAAAAGAAGGTACAAAGATGGCAGGAGCCAGAGGGTCAGAACACCTGCTGCTAGATAATGTCTTCGAGAGAAGATAGGACGGCCACATGCATGAAGACCCACTGATATCCTTGACTAAATAAGACTGGCAAATGACACCACCAGATGACATACCCAATATGTACAGGACTATAGGCAATCAACGGTTATGGAGGAAGAGTGAATCAGAATCAGGAGCGATCATCCCAATAGGTTGACCAATTCCACGAGGTCAGCCATATACATATGTACATATGAGGAACAGTCACTAGATGGTACAGCTACAGCTATAGATGCAGAGATATCAACACTCACTAATATACAGAAACTAAGGGAAAGGAGGTTTTGAGTCTGAGAACATACACAGAGTGTATGATAGGAGTTGAAGAAGAAAAACCATGGGTGGAAATGATATAAATATAGTATTTCTGTAATGAGATTCTAAAAAAATATAAAAAGTTCACAATAATCTTTTGAGGAATAATACAGTATAAGAGAACATGGATGAACAATGAAATAAATGAAGAAAACAATATAAGAATGAAATGTTATGTTTCATAAATAAATAAAAACCATTAAAAAGAGCAATTTGGTATAAAAACATGTTTAAAAATTACACACTATCAATAGGTGGGACTTATCCCTGATGTGCAAAAATGTTTTAGTACATGCAAATCAAGAAATATATTATGTTTAAAGTATGAAAGACCACTCCCAATAGGATCTTCTGAATAGAGGAAAAGTCAACTGACAGAAATGAAACTACTCCATCATGGAATTTATTACAAAACTAGGTACAAAATGAAGGTGCCACAACCTAATAAAAGCCATACATACTGAAGTCTACAACTGTCGCCCAGCAGAGTGACAGCCTGCAAGCATTTATACTCAACATAGAAGTGAGTGTGCTGGCCAGACAGATAAGAAAGGAGAAAGAAAACAAAAGTATTCAAATAGGAAACGAAGATGCAAATGATGTATTTTGAAATGACAAATCTTTACAAACAAAAAATAGTCTTAAAGACCCCATTAAAACTGTTGGGAAGGGATAGAGAGATGGCTCAGCTGTTAAGAGCACTGACTGCTCTTCCAGAGGTCCTGAGTTCAATCCCCAGCAACCGCATGGTGGCTCATAAGCATCTGTAATGAGATCCGATGCCCTCTTCTGGTGTGTCTGAGAATAGTAACAGTGTACTCATAATAAATACTAAAAAATCTGTTGGAAAAGTAAGTTCAAGAATAAGTTGATTCAGTTGTCGGTAACCAAATATACAAAATTACTTTAATTTCTGTAAACTATAAAAGACCACAAAAGAGACTGCAACTTTAGTGACATTAGTTAACAGAAATAAAAAGATAGTAGCCAGGTGTGTGAGGGGCACATACTTAACTAGAGCAGTGAAGAGGCAGAGACAGGTGGCTATCTGTGCAAGGCCAGCCTGAACTACATAGTGAGTTCTAGATAGCCAGGGATTCATAAGATACTATCTCAAAAACAAACAAAGAAACAACAACAAAAGATAGTGATAAATATAACCAAAAAGATGAAATATTTGTACATTAAGCAGTATAAAACCCTGATGAAATAATTTAAGACAGTATAGATGAAAGGAATCCCATGTTCATGGAATGGAAGAATAGTTTTCAAGTGTTTAACCTATCCACAATTGTGTAAATATTTAACATGACACCAACCAAATTCAAATGACAGTTTCAATGAAAAAGAAATCTTAAAATTCATATAAAGCCACAAATTCTCTTAGTGGCCAGAGTGGCCTTCACCAAAAAGAATAACTCCAGCTTCCAGAGACACCACACATTTCCATCATTACCAATCTGCAGTAATGAAAGCAATACAGCAATTGACAGAACAGCAGGATTATAGATCAGTGAGACCAAATAAATCACACAGAAGTAATATGCATAAACCATCATTTAGTCTCCCACAAGAATGCCAAGAACACACAGTGAAGAAAAATAGTTACATCATTCTACAGTATCACAAAAAGAATACATACTCATATGTAAAAATGATCAGTGGATATTAGCCAAAATATTCAGAATATGAAAAATATAACTCACAGTTCATATGAAGCTTAATAAGACAGAAGGCCCAAGTGTGCATGCTTCAATCCCATTTAGAGGGGGAAAAATTAATCATGGGAGGCAAAGGGTGAGGGCATGGGGGAAAGGGAGGACAGGATTATGTATGGGAGAAGACAAGAGAGAAGCCCAGAGAGCCAGGAGAATAAATAGAAATGTGTAGCAGTATGAGGTGGGGTGTGGGGATGGAGAACCTCTAGAAAGTCCCAGACACCAGGGATGTGAGAGGATCCCAGTACACAAAGGGGATGACCTTAGGTTAAATGCCCAACAGTGGAGAGATGGAACCTGAAGGGAACACCGCCAGTAGACAGACATGGCCCATAGTTGAGGAATAGGGCCACCCACCCATCTCAAAAAAATCTTTTATTAACTTGAGTATTTTTTATTTACATTTCGATTGTTATTCCCTTTCCCGGTTTCCGGGCAAACATCCCCCTAACCCCTCCCTCTCCCCTTCTATATGGGTGTCCCCTCCCCATCCTCCCCCCATTGCCGCCCTCCCCCCAACAATCACATTCACTGGGGTTTCAGTCTTGGCAGGACCAAGGCCTTCCCCTTCCACTGGTGCTCTTACTAGGCTATTCATTGCTACCTATGAGGTTGGAGCCCAGGGTCTGTCCATGTATAGTCTTTGGGTAGTGGCTTAGTCCTGGAAGCTCTGGTTGGTTGGCATTGTTGTTCATATGGGGTCTCAAGCCCCTTCAAGCTCTTTCAGTCCTTTCTAAGATTCCTTCAACGGGGGTCCCGTTCTCAGTTCAGTGGTTTGCTGCTGGCATTCGCCTATGTATTTGCTGTATTCTGGGTGTGTCTCTCAGGAGAGATCTACATCCGGTTCCTGTCTGCCTGCACTTCTTTGCTTCATCCATCTTGTCTAATTGGGTGGCTGTATATGTATGGGCCACATGTGGGGCAGGCTCTGAATAGGTGTTCCTTCTGCCTCTGTTTTAATCTTTGCCTCCCTATTCCCTGCCAAGGGTATTCTTGTTCTCCTTTTAAAGAAGGAGTGAAGCATTCGCATTTTGATCATCCGTCTTGCCATCTCAAAATTTTTGACCCAGAATTTTTCCTGTCTAATGGAAACACAGGGACAAAAATGGAGTAGAGACTGAAGAAAAAGCCATCCAGAGACCAGCCCAACTTGGGATCCATCCTATGAACAGGCACCAAACCCTGACACTATTGCTGATGCCATGTTGTGCTTGCCAATAGGAACATAGCATGGCTGTCCTCTGAGAGACGGAGACAGATGCAGATACAGCCAACTATTGGACTGAGCTCAGGAACGACTATGAAAAAATTAGGGTAACTACTGAAGGAGCTAAAGGGAATCGCAACCCTACAGGAAGAACAACAGTATCAACTAACCAGACTCCTCAGACTTCCTGGGGACTAAGTCACCAACCAAAGAGCATACCTGGGCTTGTCTGTGTCTTGTCTCTGGTGATAATAACACAGAACTGGGAGAAATGAGAAGGCAGGGTGGGGAAAGAGAATACGAAGAGAAAGGAGATGTAAATAAACCCTGGGGCATCTATAATTAGGTCTATGAGGTATGGCCTCTCTTGTCAAATGAAGTGAACATTATTGGAAAACAAGAGTATGCTACAAAGCACAAACATGTAGAAAGGGATTCAGGTATCTAATTCACAGTCTGATATAGTAAACTCAACACAGAATTTGCTTAATGTTCACATATACTTCAAAACACACCAGCTAACAGTCAAACAAGATAATTACAGACAACAAAACTATAAGGCTATGAAATTAAAGATACAAATAATTACATTTACAACACAAAACTTTATTGATGCTCTGAAATGGAGAGGCAGACATAAAGGAGATGGTTAGAAATGTCGGTAAGAATAAGGTTATTAGTGATCTCCCATTCCATCTCTACAGCATGCGTTCTAAGCCTCAGTTTACTCTTGTGTGTTTGTTTTGTTGGTGCTTTAGATAAAGGTTTTTCAGTGTCTTCTGGGTTAGGTAGACTTCTTTATGCCTTCTTGCCTGAAATCTTTAGTATTAAAGCAAGATACACTCTGTCTCCAGAGTAGAATACAATATGCATCATTTAATAAATATGTTTAACCTTAGAATCATTTATGTGGGAGAATACAGTCAATAATTCAGTACCCTATGCTTTGGGTTATTTCAATGTTCCCAATATTTAAACCCCTCAAAACCAAATGGTGGAAGACTGTGTAAGCTAAGACAAAACTGTATGACATGTTTAAATAAGAGAAACATAACAATCACCTTTTATTAACTGTTGTCCCTTCTACACATACATTTTTCTGGTGCTATGTGCATTAAAACAGGAGTTTAAGCAAACTAGAAATTATCACATAAATGACTTTATTCATCAAAATCTATTCAGTTACTTCCAGAAAGAAGTGTCTGAAAATTAATTTAAAATTAGACACAAAACTGAAAAGGGAACATCATAAAGATACATGATCTGTGGTGGCTTACTTTTTGAAGTGATAGCTTTTAAACAAAAGGCACTCTACTCTGCTCGTGGGCTGGAAATGCTGACCTGCCTGTGTTCCCTCAAAATTAGCAGGTATTTCGGTTATGCCAATTTCAGGGTGCACACATGTATTTTCAGCATAAAAGTATTTTAATTATAAAAACTCCAATATAATTCTTTATCTGTCTAAACACCGTGAAGTGTATTTGATCTTTCTATGAATATTTATGAGCTACATTCAATACTGAGCATGCTCTATGAACGTTCAGTTTAAAATATATTGAATTGGTTTGTGGTGAACAGAAAGTATTCATCTCCAACAGGATAGAACACAAAGACAGAAATATTTTCCAGAGCAATTTTTTCCCTGGAAAATTCTAGTAAAAATTTTAGATAATTCCAACAAACATATTATGCCTTTAAAGTGGTCAGAGCTTAGATTAAATTACAGGTATTACATAACGCTCAAATGAAAAGGCAATGAACTGACCCCAAAAACTACATTCCAAAATTTCTTGGAATACAACGCTAACAAAGCACAAAAACATAAATTCTTAATAGCATTTAAGATTGGGAAGAAAGTCAAACACAGCGCAGATGGTGCTGTACCCTTCCTATCTACCAGCACCTTTAACATCGCCACAAGTAGAGAGTGACTCTGTTGGGCTAATAAATTAACTAATGAAAATGATGTTCTGCTCTTAAAACCGACAGAAATGTGAGACCACTTAGCATAACATTTTATGTAAAAGCTAGTAGTGAAATTACCAATTAAAATGTGAACTATCAGGATTAACTAACAGTATATGATACAGGTTAGATGTTCATATCGATGATGTTAAATAGAATGTATTTTACGTGAGATTTAAAATTATATATGATAGATGAATTTTAAATGGAAAACCCACATTTTTTATATAAATTTTAAAAGCCCCAAGTTATCCGTAATTACTCTTTAATGAGAGTCTACAAATGTTAAATGGGAACTTTGAGACAACTCCACTACCTTCCTCATTGTGAATTAGAAACATCAAAAACATTGTTCAAAAGAAGTTATACTCATTATTTTTATTATTTCAATAAGCACTTATATGTTAGCAATATTAGAATTAATATAGTCAAAATAAGGTTAGCACACAAGAGAAAACACTGATTTCCCTTTAAAAATTCAAACAAAGGAAACATACTAATTTTTCCTTTAGTTAAAATAAAAAAGATTAGTCCGAGTTTGAAGTTATAAACACACTTTTAAAATCATTTCCAATGCATTGGGTATTCTACACAATGACTAAAACTGTGCAAGAAATATGAATACACTATAAAGAACACAAAACAGAACAAAGCTCAAATAAACTTTCAACACAGTTCAATCACACTTTAATGAAACACATGGAAAACAAGACGTGTCTTCACCTCTGGATGTGATTTATCTGCAGGAGGTAGCATAACAGGTAACTCTTTAAAACTCTGTGGTATATACAATGTTTTATACACCTGAAAACACTGCAGACTGGGACCAGTTAGACAGCTGGAGGCTGCTGGGGTGCTCAGTGCTGCAGTCCACAGTAGGACTAACTGCCTTTTTGCTGAGCAGCCTGCCTAGCACCTTGCCATACTGTAGGAGGGACTCCGTAGGGAAGAGGCTTCGAGGTCAGATCCAGCTGTGCACAATAGAGAGTTTCCTGCCACTTCTGGAGGCAACCAATGTCAATGACAATTGTGTCTATTGTTTTGGGAGTCTTCTGGACTCCCATAGCCAACAACTTGAAAGGAGGTTTCTCATGGTCAGCATTGGCTTTTAGATAGATAGTCTAGGGCTCTGGAGGGGAGCATTATGAACCTGTGAAGCATAACTCAATCTCTGTCTCTTTGTGTCTCTGTGTCTCTGTCTCTGTCTCTCCGTCTTTCACACATACAGGTTATATGTATTTTTAAGTCAGTTTATGAAATAGCATGTTTCCCTATGGCTTTTCGAAACATTTGGAGTGTCGTCTGTCTTTCCTTTCTCCCTCTAACTCTGTATTATCAATGTTACCCTTTCACGTTTAAAGCCCATCCCCAGGTTTTTTTTTTATTTCCCTCTTCATAGGACCTGTGGCCCATCCACCTTTCTAGTGCTCTTTCTCCCTGCTCTGTCTTCCCTCCCCGGGTTATCTACTCAAATCTAAAGATTTGGAGCTACAATCCACAAATAAGAAACAACACATTTGTCCCTTTGGATCTGTGTTACCTCACTCAGTAAAATATTTTTCAATTCCATCCACTTACCTGAAAAGGTGATTTCATTTTTCCCTTAAGCAGAATAGAATTCCAGTGTATATATACAGCACATTGCCATTATCCATTTAACACATGAAGAACACATAAGTTCCATTTGCTTCCTAACACTTATGGATGAGCAAGGATCTCTGAGGTAGGACATTGAGTCCTGTGCATTGGGAGTCCTGCAGCCTGGCTTCCATAACGGCCACATCAGTTTGCAGTCCCACCAACAGTGAACAGGAGTGCCCTTTACTCTTTATATTCCACGGCATTGGTTTTCAGGATCTTAGTCATCCTGACTGGGGTAAGATGAATTATCCAAGTCATTTTAATCAACATCTTTCTATTTGCCAAGGGTTTTCAATACTTTAAAAGTTGTTTCTAAGCCATTTATTTCTTCCTTTGAGAAATCTCTGTCTAGAAATATATCCCATTTTAAAACAGGGATTATGTCCTGCCCAAAGGGAAGTAATTCACATCCGGTACTGTAAACTAGCCCACTACTCACTGCTGGAGGATCACAGATGCTAAGGAAGAGTCTCCTACTGCCATTTTCCCAAGCCAACATAATTTATAATTGCTTTCTAAATACTCACCTTTTTACTCACAAATAAATCTAGCTCCCACCCCCTTCATTTCATTTCACAACAAATGAAGCTACTGGAGAGCCCCACAACCAGTCAGAATGCAGTGAGTGACTATTGGTGCCCAGCTCCAACAGAGAACGTCTACTCACAGTTAATGAGCAGAGCTCATGATAGCAGAGGAGTGGAAGAGTCAAAGACACAGAAGACCAGGAAGTCTGCTATGTCTACTAGGCCTGAAGAAGAAGTTGCTTGAAGTCTCAATATGTCTGCCTAGAAAAGGCCTGAGTATTCTGCCTAAAGATATGGACGTGCAAGCAAGACTAAGTGGACTCACTCAGTAGCTTGTGAGAGTTTATAGATCCCTGGTTTAATACATTATTTTTTCTTTTAATTAAAAATTTTAATTTAGCTAACTTTTATTGTATGATGTATGTAATATATAAATAATATATGTGTAAATCAAAGTGAACCACAAGTAACCGTAACTCAGCCACCAACATTCACCAAGCTCAGGTTCATGTGCAATTCTTCCACACACACACACACACACACACACACACACACACACACACACACACACACACACACACACCCTAAATCTCTTCAGTAATTTCCGAGTAGCAGGAAAGATTATATAAGATGCTTCAATGATTCCATCTCAAATTGTTCCATATGATTGACTTTATGCCATGCAGCTCACAGAGTGAGTCAGAAGCTCTGGAAGATTAACTAGCTTTCCTTAGAGAGATACATTACCCACTGGAGAGCAACTGAGAATTACTCTAGGTAACAGCACTCTGCCCCTATTCTCCATCCATGATAAACTGCTGAGAAAGCAAAATGGAGTGGCAAGCACTGGAATTCAACGTCAAGTCAAATAGGAGCTGAGTGTGCTGCCATTTGCCTACAATCCTAGCTCATAAGAGGCAGAAATAGTTAAAGCGGAGGGTCAAAAATTGAGGGCCAGCTTTGGCTTCATTGTAAGTCAGCCTACGCTATATGAGACTACATGCATGTGTACGTGTGGTATAATTTCACCTTTGTATTAAAACAATGCTCATTTGACTTATGTCTATTGCAACAGAAGACAGAATTTAGCCCATAAGCCCAAAATTATAATTATGACATTCCACTGAGACAATGCTATGCACAAAGCTTGAGTAAGGGCATGATGCAAGCAAAAGATATCATCGAGTAGCTGATGTTACTTGGGCAGTGTCTGGCCATTCACACGCCAGAACGAACCAGAAGAATGTAAAATAAAATGGAATGCTTTCATTCAAAGAATTTTAACTATACACACATTTGTTGAGTCCTGATTAAATTGTATGCTGTTACACACTCAGGTTATTCATTGAATAGAAATCAAACAGATATCTTGTCTACTGACACATAATGCCTTTAAACTTATGTGTATTTTAATAAATATTCATTGATAAATGAATGTAGTCTTAGTCTTTTCAGCTCTTTTCAGCTAGATTAAAACCAAAGACTTGATTTGAACTTTTGATTTGTTCTTGATTTTATACCAAAACATGCATACACTGTCTACATTTTTTTGATTAATGTACTAGTGCACTATTTTACGACTGATTCTATTTTGAACATTTGTAAAATAATGTCATTATTCATAATGAGTCTGTATTACACTAGAACATAAAACAGCATAGCTTTGTATATACTTTTTAGGTTTTTTTCCCCAAAGTTGTGAACTTGTGACTACTATCATAAATATTCTACATAGATCAACCACCTTCTAATCTCACTGATACAAAAACATTCTGGACACCACATCCTTGCCACATCTACATGAGGTGTAAGTTGACTGACATGGGACAGGCAGCAGAGCTCATATGCTGAACTCACAGGATTAGTCACTGGTGCACACTGTTTCCTATGCATGTACAGTAGAAGCACAGAGAAATGACGAAGTTATATAGATCAATTAAATATTCTTTCATGGGGAAGCTCTACCCCTGCAATCTGATTGTATGGATGAAGCGAACAATTCAGGTAGCACAGAAACACTCTTAGGGCTAACTCTTATTTTTAAGTAAATAAATACCAGCAAAGATAATTCTGTATGATTTTACTGTGTTCCTTTGTAAAATGCTATAGATTGTTATTTTCTAGAGCCTCAGAAGAAGCATGCTTTGTTTAATACACAAGAGCATTTGGCCCAGGTTCAGACTGAAAACCACTCTAGGATCAACACTCACTGTTTTTCCATTTCAATTGCTCTATGTAAGTAACCGTCACTGCTACATGTCTGTCAGAAAAGACTTGGCTAACTCTACCCACCCGTGCACTTTGCAGCCAATTTGCACATCTTGTATAGACAATGACAGCTTTTCCAAAGGGCTGTGCCAAGGACGTCATTTCCTTTTTTGTGCCTTGTATGAGCAAGGGGAAGAAAAGTCTAAGTATGTTTCTAGACTTGAGAACAAGGTGACAGAAGTTTTGGTCACACACAGCAATTACCCCCTAGAGACCACTGTAGGTTTGCATGACTCTTTCAGGATCCAGGTGCTGGACTTTTATTGAGGTCACCTTAGAAGGTCATAAAGATACTAACAAACACAGCATGTGCTATGAATGAATCAGTAAAATGAAATTTCTGCCTCTATGAACATCTCTTTCTAGGTCATTCAGATGGCTTTTTTTTCCCCACTAGACCATGAAGGTTTTATTGCAAGAAATCACTCTTCATATCAATGATCGAAATATAAGAAAAGACAATAGGGGAGTGGGGGAGTCTAGCACTATGTAAATATGATGCAAGACTAGAATGTAGAAAGTACCCACTAGATGGCTGGCTCTCCAGTTAAGAGTGTGCACTGCTTTTGCAAAGAACCAAAGTCCAATTCCCAGCACCAACAACAGACTGCTCAACAATAGCCTGTAAGGCAGATTCAGATTCTGTGAGGCTGTTGCCTCTTGTCTTTCCAGGTAGCTGTAGTCATGTGTTTCCATGCATAAACACACACACACACACACACACACACACACACACACACACACACACACGCACACATACACACACACACATGTACATGCATGCAGATACAAAAACACTATTTGAAATAAGTAAAACTTTAAAATAGTCATAGAATTTTCATTCAATTTGAAGAAGCTGACAAGTCACCTCAAATATGCCAGAACTTTCGATTTAAGAACAATTGATATATTTTCTTGATTTTGCAAATGGCAAGATGAACAAAACGATAGCTCAGTGCTGCATAGCAAACTATCAGCAAATGTTCATTGCTTTGTATCACTCTTCTTATGACTGTTCTTAAATTAATTACTGCAGTTATAGTGGGATTTCCCCAGAAAGGAAGAGACACTGATGGTTTTGAGGGATGAAGTCTCTTCCCTTTTAGGGAGGAGCACCAGCCCTTTCTGGACCCTTGAAGGGTTCCCTTCAAGAGAAGCAAGTGACAATCTTTTGTCTGCCCTGGAGGTCACCATGTAGAACAGGGTGGTGAGGAACTCGTGATGGCACTCCAGTCTCTGCCCCCTCCCAGTACAAAGACTACAAAGACCAGAGGCCTGCACCACTCCTCACCAGAAGTGCACTTCTTAAACTTACTCTGGTTATTGACTGCAGCAACGAAATTAAAACAGAATAGAAGAGAAATAAAAGTAGAGTCATACAGAGTACCTAGAAGGTCATCTGAGGGTTGTAAGACTATTCTCTTATGCAAATAATTTGATTCTGAAACAAGGGATTCAGATAAAAGCAAGTCATCCGGAACACTAGTGTAACTCTATTAGTAATGGCACTAGTTAAATTCTAAGTGAAAACACATGCTGCAGCTCCCTCACGTAGCTGTTTCCTGTCTGTGAGACACACCTCTGCTTGACACCACCACTGTGCAGACAGTAAGCAAGCGAGAAGCATGAGAACTGTTGTAGACTCCACCCTCTGTTTTGGCCTGTGGCTCTCCAACACTCATCAGTCCTGAGCCCAAGTCTTTTGAACTGCCTTGGATTCTCAATCCTGACTGGAAGCCTAAGTTCTAGCCAACTGCCAAAATGTTTACATCATTTTCACTTGTACCTAACTCTACAGCTCAGTCTAACAGATGGAGAACGCTGTTCTGGAAGAGACCTTACCAGACAATAAATCAAATCACACTGTGCTGTTTTGCCCACCTTCTGTCACCTACAACTTTACTTAAAAATTGAATTGGAACCCTGAAATAATTTAAAAATGCCATGCGAATCATTTAATTCTTTTACATGGTTAAGATAAGGAGGGATGTTCATTTCAGATTGCTTGGAATTATTAGAAATTCGGAGACAAACATTTAGCCCCCGTTGAATTCATCAATAAACGTATTTAATTACAGAACAAGATTTTTGTACTATTGACAAAGGAAAAGGTATTATTTGTATAGCTTTTATGTACGTTGTATAAATGAAAACATATAGAATTGTTTATACAAGGAGACGAATACTAAAATTTATGGTATAAACTAATTAAAAACATATCATTCCTTGTTACATGCTACTGAGACAATATGAAAACAGTAGTGTGGTTTTGAATATGAATGTTCCAATTTTTAAGCTTAAGAAACCAGAAGATATTCTAAACATGATTGGGATTTTATAGCAAAGCAAATTCAAGAAGTATCTTTGTTTACCTCTGGGTTTTTACAGTCACAGGGTAGGACCCGCTGACTGCCATCTTCACTGCAGAAGTCCACCTACATCATTTTCCTCATCTCATTCCACATCTACACTGGCAGAACTTCTCATGCCCTTGACTCCTCCTGTCTGCCACCTTATTTTCTTCTTTTGTAAACATGGGTACAGCTGCCCAGGCTTTAGAAGCTGGTGTAGAAGCATTGAGGTTGTCTATGATAAGAGTATTCCTCTCTGCAATCCCTCCAGGTCCTGAATTATTGCGCTCATACAGAGTTCCCATTTTGCACCCTAAATTTCTATTTAATAGGAAATCAAATCTTGAACATGGTAATAAACATTTATAAATAAATTTCTAAATCAGCAATAGTACTTTAGAAAAATAACCTATTAGAGAACAGATCAAGAGAAAAACCTCTACCATGCTTTATGTGTTGTATGCCATTATCTCTCTTCCTCTTTCTTTGAGACAAGTTCTTGCAGTGTAGCCCTAGCTGGTCTAGATCTTGCTATATAGAACAGTCTTGCATCTAAGGGATCATCTGTCCTTGTTTTCTGAGTGCTTATATAAAAGGTGTAAAACACAATGGTGCATTTTTCTCTCTTTAAGAATTCTTCTCCTCTTTTTTGTCCTTTTTAATGGTACCTAAAATATGTTGTATGAGCATCATGTGCAGTGGTCAATATAATTCCAAGAAGTAATAGGACATAAAATTTGATGAACAAGTTTTGTCTCAAAAAAATCTCTTAATGGAAGATGAACGATTACTACATGAGATTTCATGAAACTAAAATTCTTTACAGTAAAGAAAACCAACATTCAAGTAAGAATGCAGCCTATATGATGGGGAAATACGTACCAACTATGCATCTGACAGAGGTTTAGTGTCTACAAAGAAATAAAGAGCTCAAAAAATTAAACATCAAGACAATAAAAAACCCAACTGAAAAATAAGGGATACAATTAAACAGAGATCTCACATGGTGAACTTCATCTGGCAAAAACAACAAAATAAAACAAAAAATCCACTTAGTATAATGTTTATACCATTAGTCATCATGGAAACACAAATGAAAATACTATGAAATCTCATATTAGCCCCTGTCAGAATGACTACGAGCAGAAACACCAATGATAACAAACACTAGCACAGAGAAAGGAGAACATTAATTCATGATGAGAGTGCAAACCATCATAGAAATTACTGTGGGTGTTCCTCAGAAAGCTAAATTAGATATATCATGACTGGTTATACCTTCTTGGTTACAAAACTAACGGGTTCTATACACTATATTAGATATATATTTTCATCTATGACTATGTTTTTCCAACCAGGAATTGGAAATGACCTAGATATTTATCAACTAATTAATGGGTAGTGAAAATGTGGCATATCTATACAATAAAATACTGTTCAGTTGTTAGAAAATCAAACTATAAAATGCACAAGTAAATGGATAAATCTGGAAATAATCATTTTGAGTGAGGTAACACAGACACAGAAAATCAAACAACACATTTTCTCTCATATGTGAATGCTACCCTCGAATCTTTTGGTGTGTGTGTGTTTCATTTGGAATACCTACAGAGGTAGGTGACAAAATTACTAAGAGGTCATGGGGAGGGACTTCCAAAGGAAGAGCGATAGAATTCCCTAATGCAAATGATTAAAAAGGAATGATGAGATAGGAAAGGGTTAAATGGGAGTAGAGAAAAAAATGGAGAGCAGAGTAAAGGTAGGAGTATGGGGAAGGATCTACAAACTAAATCCATTCAAAAAGGATGTATGAACACTATTACAAGACACACACACACACACACACACACACACACACAATTTCAAATGGAGCTATCCTACAACAGAACAATAATTTCCCTACTAGACACCATAAACTAATAAATGAAAAGCCCAACACCAGAAATGGATTATCCTTTTGGAATTATTGGCCAGTGAGTTCTCACAGAACCTCCCAAACACTACCAGCTACAGTCATTGTTCTTGGCCATCATCCAGATCCTGAATGTAAGACGCTAGTGCTTGACATTACATTACAGCTGGCACAGTCTTAGAAGTTTCAACCCTATTGGTTAGCTTTCAGGTCATTTAAAGGAACTGTACAGGCTACCACAGGGGAAAAGAAATGATCAGTCATATATGCCTGTGAATACTCAAAGTTATAAGATGAAATATGATTAGCCAAGTAATACACACCCACTTGTGCAGTGGTGACAAGAACATCAAGTTAACAATCGACTTCTTTCTGATTGGATTTAAGTGATGATCTACAACATAAAACCAATAATTTGCACCATTATCTGGTGAAGAAGCTCTAGAGACAGCATATAGAGGTTAGGGGATATTCATTTTATGAATCTAAATGAATGCAGCATTAAATAAACTACCAATGACTTACCATTACACTCACAAATCAGTGTGTTACTCACCCCTCCTCCTCTGAGGAAAATATATATACACACTAGATGGTAATTAACAGAGACTCACAACTTCCCAAGATGCAGACAGTAAGAAATGATGAGATGCTCAGTCATATTTATAATATCATATCCCTTACTCTCAAAACTTGGGGATCAGTGCAGAGGAACATGTAGAACGAATGTAAAAGGCTGAAGTAATGGATGAATTTGTAAAGAAAACATTTAGGCACAGCAGAAAGCTCACACATGAACTGACAACAGTTGTGATAATGTGTACCAAACCTCTCCAAGTCAAAGCCCAGCCAAATTCCAGCATAAAGAGGGAGGTAAAGGCAAACAAGTCTACCTCTGCCTATACGACGAACAGCAATTGTTAACTGCTAGGAGAGGGAGAGTTTTCTCAAAGATTGCATTTGCTGCTAAGTTGGCTACTATACAGTGGAGAGCTACATATCTGAAAATATTTAGGCAGCACAAATTGGTCTTGAAGCATTTACCAAAAATAAGGTCACAAAGTTGTGTGGGTAGGGAAGGAGATGTGGATCTGGGAATCCATTTCTAGAGGCGTGAAGATGGGAATGAATAGGATAGAAACACATTGTATAAAAGTTGAAACTCTCAAAGAATCAAACAGTCTCTTAGTGGGTAAAGGAACACAATTAGCATATATATCCACTAGATATATCCACTAGTGTGTACAAGGAGGAAGGGCTGTTCCCATTTTTCATGGCAGATATTTGATTTTTGAAGAGCATGTCATTACTTGAATCATGTTAGCAACCCCTATTGACTTGCTAGAGAGGAGATCTTTGACCAAAGCTTCTGTTCTGTTATTGTTGGAGTTGATTTTTTTAGTATTATTTAAATTAGTTATAAATAACAAACTTTGCAAAAAAAATGTCAGAGCTGTCTGAAAAACATCTAGGAGCAGACCTGGATAGTCTATTTAGATGTTACCCAGAGGAGAAAGGTTTATCTTGATTGAGTTATTGTTTTTTGGGATCTTTTTGTTGGAATGAATGAGTGCCTTCCCTAGTTGTTACAGGCATTAGCAAATGGCAAGCTGGGTACAGTTACTTTACGATTTTTACCCAATTTCCACAAATCTGTCAATCAGATGTTTATAACTAGTAACATTAATATTTACAATGAGCTCATATTTTGACTTATAAAAGTCTTTGAACACATTATTCAAGTAACTCCATAAAGCCAGACCTGAAAAGATGATTTCGTTTTTATACTTTTAAGAGATTTATCGATACATATATGGCATTTGCATTATGAAATGGGCAGATAAAATCACCTCTGGGAAGGAGATGTGAAGTCTAATAAAAGAGCATCTGGTACAAACCCACCAGGTTGACATTTTCCAGAAATGCTTGGATTACATTACAATGCTTTGAAGTATAATGTCTGAATTACTAAACACAACTAAGAGGAATCCAAGTTTCTTTCATTACATGTAGAGTAATTGCTGAAAGAGATCCTGGCCCCCTGCAAGATAGAACTGAGTACACACACAGAATGCAAAATCATTATTATACCTAGTTTCTGCTAATTTTTAATCAACCTCATTCAGAATAGAAAGAAGTTTGAATCATCTACATCTTGCTACATAAGTGACACAATAAGAAACTCAAAGTGTCACGCAAAAGTAAAAGTTATCGAAAAGAAACAGTTTTCCCTTAAGGGAATATTCAAAGAAGTTCTTTGAAAAGACAGGAACTTGTCAATATTTTTCCTCTAGCATCTAAAAATACATTTAAATCAATTAAAAAACATATAGATCAGGCATAGTATACTATTCCAGCAGTAAGGAGGTGGACTCAGGAGGACCACAAGTTCAAAGCAAGTTCCAGCTACATAATAAATTTGAGACCCTGCCACAAACCAAAGCAAAGCAACCAACCAACCAACCAAACAAACAAACAAAAAACCTAAACTACCACTGCCATTACTCCAACACCCTCTGGCTTTATTTTGAAGTTCTAATCTGGCCCCCTTCAGTTCTCTTTGCTGAAACACTCATGCCGCAGACCCTGCGTAATTCTTCTCTCTGTTCAACACTGAGGCAGGATATTTGTAAATAATCAGTTGCTAATGAATGCACTAAGAGGATCTCTATTCCTACCAAACTTTAAAATGTCTACTGAAACAGTAAACACTGCTTGAAGAGTAGTTTTGTATGGTATTAATATTAAAATTTATATGAGTTTCTAATAGGAGCACTAATAAAAGTGGCATAACAAATAATGTTCTGGTTGGATTTTAGTCTTACTCCACAAGATGAAACCCATACCAGTACCAGTACTAGGTCAAGAACCTGTGGCTAGACAGGAAATAGACCCCAGGGGAGGACCAACTACTGTAGCAGATATAGTATTGAAACAACTCCTAATGACTTATCATTGTATCCATAGACTAATCCACCTCTCAGCCTTCATTAGAGAAGTTTCTATTTATACTAGAAGCTAGTTAAAAAGAGATTCTCAAAAGTGGTTAAGATGCTGAGAATAAGAATATGTGGAATACTCAGTCCTAAATATGACATCTATATCCCACCCCTCTCCTCCCAAGGCCCCAGGTTCATTGTGGAAGACAAGACAGAAAGAGTATAGGATCCAAAGGGAACAGATGAATAGAAGGCAACAGTGTCTTCCGGACAAAGTGGGACAGCTAAACATGAAGGCAGTGGTTAGGAAAGTCAAGCCAGACCAAATCCCACCATGAAAAAGGAAAGCTGTCACAAAGTCTTGTCAAGCAGCTATTGGCAACTGATAAGTACAGGAGAGGGAAAGTCAGTTTTCTATCAGACTGTGGCCCTTGGGAAACTGATCATAATCTAGTGGAATGCTAAGGACATTTACATAGCATAAATTTAACTTGACTCTGAGGAGGCCAAAAAGAAGATACAAGGTTGAGTGGGTCATGGTAGATGAGGGAAGAATTAAGGGAAAGACTGACTATAACCAAAATATATTGTACGAAACTCTCAAAAATAAAATAACATTGAAACTTTGAAAAAATATGGTGGATAATACTTTTCTTCCAGAATGTTCTTACAAACTGCCTAGATCTGCTCCTGTCTTGCCTCCTTCACTGTGCTCTGTACCCTCTATTTTGGGTGTCCTGGTAAGATTCCTGTGTCAACATCTTCACGTCTTAACATAAGCATTTTCTGTCTGAACACAACTCTGTTACCCCTTTCCCAGTTCTTGTACTCTAACTTAAAACCAATGACTTACTATATATACTACAACAACTCATGGCACAGTCACTGACACCTTCCCATCCACGGTAGCCAGCTTTTGCCTTTACTCATCTTACTTTGCATTTTGTGAGAATGAGAATCCTCTATTCCTTAGTCCATATGGACAGCAATATCACTTTGCAATAAGGAGGTCTGGATAAGTCTGTGTTTATGCAGATTACAGCCGAGAGCTGTCACTTATGAAATGTAGTGGAATGTATGTATCATTACTTGTCACCTAGTCCCTGTCTTAGTTACCATTGCTATGAGGAAACATAGTGACCAAAGCAAAGAGAAAGGAAAGGGTTTGCTTGGTCTGTACTTCTACACTGTAGTACTTCACTCAAGGAATCAGGACAGGAACTCGAACAGGACAGGAACCTGGATGCAGAGCCTGCAGTGGGGTGCTGCTTACTGGCTTGTTCATGATGGCTTGCTCAGCCTGCGTTCTTATTAGAACCCAGGAACGTCAGCCAAGGATGGCACCACCCACAATGCACTGGGCCATCTCCCATTGATTAATAATTGAGAAAATACTCTGCATCCAAATCTTACAGAGGTAATTCCTCAGTTGAGGTTCCCTCCTTTTAGATGTTCTAGCTTGTGCTAGGCTGACATAAAACTAGCCAGCACAGTCCTCATTCCTCTGCCCATTCCTTTGAATATTATCTTCTTTGGAATATATGTATCTTGGGATTCTACTTGGTAGACCTGTGGTATTTTATCTAAGCTATTCATTTTTTCAACCTAATATTTATGATGACTATTTGGAAAATTTATACAGTACATTCTGATCATGTTCCCATTCCTTCCAGGCTTACCTTTTCACCCTCATGCTCCTCCTCAACAAAAGTAAACTAAATATAGTTTGTGTTGCCCATATACTCACCAGAGTATGGAGAAACTCCCAGTGGCCCACCCCTTAATGATAATTAAGTACTTTCCCATCTCCCCACAAGAAACCAACAACTGTGCAGAGCTACAAAGCAGCATCTTTAGCACAATGGCTTCCTGCTTAGACTGTTTCTTTTCACATTTATAGGGGCGGGAGTAGAGTGGAAAATATCAAAAGCCTTCAATGTCTCTCATTCTCAATTATTATTCTGGAGTTACTGATATCACTGTGACAGATGCTTCCTTGCCCAAAAAAGCCAGCAGCAGAACAGATCATGTACTTCCACATGGTCTCCAGAGCATCTTGGATCAACATGGTACCAGGTCTCTGTTGTGGTTTGCCCTGGAGTTACCTGTATTTTGATGCTAATTCCACTGCCCCAAGGACAGCTGCCTAGTCACTACTCAGGAATCAGGTGACTTCACCAGAACCTCCCCATTGAATTTGTAAAGTACAGGTGAGGGCAGGTACAGGATAGAAGGAGGCCTGTCATTGGAGGAGAAGGAAGGATGGGTGGGAGAGAAGTTTGAAGGAAGAGGGGGAGACTGGAACAGAGAGGAAGAGACAGGAGGGAGAGAGGGGAGAAGCCTTGGCAGGACAATGGAGGCTGACGTAAGTAAAGCTCTCACTCTGTGTATTTACAGGTTGTTATCAATGTTCCTAAGGGATGGTTGGTACTGGGATTTGTATGTTTAAGTGGGCGATTATAGCTTATCAATTGGATCTAAGATTATTGTGTTGTGTGTTATTTTATGTGACAGTTTGAGTGTAGGAAAGTGTGCGGCGACAGGAGACACTGGGCCGCCAAGGAGTTGGGATGTGTTTCTGCCAAGACATCTAGCACTGCAGTGCTGGACCTAGTGAGGTAAAAGACACCTATACTTTTTTTTATTTTTATATTTTTACAACAACAGGTCTCAGCATGGATCATGACATCAACATGGCCTCTTGGTGACATTAGAGACTACAGACATTACCATGGCCTCCTGGGGCAGCACTGATTATGGAAATCAAAATGGCTTCCTGCAGCAGGGTGGACCACAGACAATAACATGGCCTCAGGCATCAGCACAAACCACAGGCGTCAACATGGCTTCAGTAGGCTATGTATTAAATGATAAATTTTTATTCAAATAGCCCCTATGTTTATAACCAATACTTTATAAGATGTTTTCATATTTAACACAATTTTTCATAAAAAATGGCATAGAAAAGGTTTTTCCCATTTCTTTTCAAATAAATGGAAATGGAAAAAGGGAAGGAAAGTTAAAAAGGATTATAGGTCATCAGGCATTGTCAAATTGTGAGTTGGTCACAGAGCTAAGAGATGTCCTAGATAATCTGGCCTCTATATTTCCCTGGGAGGTTTAGTTTTCCTAAGCTATAGCCCTGCTCTGCATAGTCCAAATCCAAAAAAAGAAAAAGAATAATTTAAACATTATCTACCCTCTTGGTTTTGCTGAGTCTGTTATATAATTAGCTAATACTTCAGTGACTGAGAAATGCATATTACAAGTCCAAGTGTATCAAACACCATGACATAGAACCAGATACACTGAAACTAATAGAAGAGAAAGTAGGGAACAGCCTTGAATACATAGGCACAGGGTAAAATTTCATGAACAGAACACCAATGGCTTATGCTCTAAGATCAAGAATTGACAGATGGGAGTTCATAAAACTGAAAAGCTTCTGTAAGGCAAAGAACACTGTCAATAGGACAAAATGACAACCAACAGATTGAGAAAAGATCTTTACTAATCCTACATCCCATAGAAGGCTAATATCTAACGTATACAAAGAACTCAAGAAGGTAGACACCAGAGGATCAAATAATCCTGTTAAAAAATGAGGTATAGAGCTAAACAAGAATTCTCAACTGAGGAATACTGAATGGAGAGAAGCACCTAAAGAAATGTTCAACATCCTTAGTCATCAAGGAAATGCAAATCAAAACAACCCTAAGATTCTACTCATGCTAGTCAGAATGGCTAAGATAAAAAACTCAGGCGAGAGCAGATACTGATGAGGATGTGGGGAAATAGGAATACTTCTCCATTGTTGGTGGGGTTGGAAGCTGATACAACTGTGGAAATCAGTCTGGAGGTTCCTCAGAAAATTGGACATAGTACTACCCAAGGACCCAGCTACATCACTCCTGAGCATATACCCAAAATATGCTCTGACATATAACAAGGACACAGGCTCCACTATGTTCATAGCAGCCTTATTTATAATAGCCAGAAGCTAGGAAGAACTCAGATGTCCTTGAACAGAGGAATGGATACAGAAAATGTGATACATTTATACAGTGGAGTACTACTCAGCTATTAAAAAAATGACTACATGAAATTCTTAGACAAATGGATGGAACTAGAATATATCACCATGAGTGAGGTAACCCAGTCACAAAAGAACAAACATGGTATGTACTCACTGATAAATGAATATTAGCCCAAAAGCTTGGAATACCCAAGAAACAATTCACAGACCACATGAAGCTCAAGAAGAAGAAAGACCAAAATATCAATGCTTCAGTCCCTTAGAAGGAGAACAAAATACTCATGGAGGAAATACTGGGGACAAAAGAGTGGCAAGGGACTGAAGAAAAGGTCATCCAGAGACTGCTCCACCTAGGGATCCATCCTGTATGCAGCTACCAAACCTAGTCACTATTTCTGATGCCAAGAAGTGCTTGCTGATAGGAGCTTGATATGCATTCTCTGAGAGGCTCTACAGAGCCTTACTGATACAGATGAGGATGTTTGCAGCTAACCATTGGACCGACATAAGGACCTCAATGGAAGAGTTAGAAAAGGACTAATGAGCTGAAGGGTTTGCAACCCCACTGAAGAAAAACAATATCAACCAACAGACCCCCCTCAAGCACCCAAGGACTAAACCACTAACCAATGAGTACACATGGAGCAACCCATGACTGGAGCCCTCTATGTACCAGAGGATGGCATTGTCTGGCATCAATAGGAGAAGAACCCCTTGGTCCTGTGAAGGTTCGTTTCTCCAGTATAGGGGAATATCAGGGAATTGAGGTGGGAGTGGGTGGGTTGGAGTGGGAGCATCCTCATAGAAACAGGGGGAAAGGGAAAGGGAATGGGAGCGGGAAGGAGATAACATTTGAAATGTAAATACATAAAACATCTAATAAAAATGAATTAAATAAAAAAGAAATGTATATTGCATCTTAAGCTTACGATTAAAGATGATTTTCAAGGCAGTAATGGAGTTTTGCTTTTAGAAAATACAAGGTGTGTGAGTAAAATGCTAACTGAGCAAGAATGACAACAGTGTTCAAATGACCAAAACCCACATAAAGCTACACACAATATAAGTCTGCAGTCTCAGTTCTCCTGTGGAGAGATGGGAGGTGGAGACTAAAGAATCCACAGAAACTCAAGAACCAGCCTAGGATGTGTGTGTGTGTGTGTGTGTGTGTGTGTGTGTGTGTGTGTGTGTGTGTGTGTGTGTGTGTGTATGGGGTCGAGTGGTCTCGAAGAGGTGAAACGTAAGGAAGCAACACCTGGAGTTACATTCTGACCTCTACAGGTACACCAGGATTTACACACATGAACATTCCCATCACTAAACACACAAACACAAAGATTAAAAAAGAATACAAATAAAATCAGGGCTGGAGAGATGGCCCAGTGGTTAAAACAATGTCAAGGACTCAAGTTTGGGTGGTTCTTAGTCACCTACAACTCTACCTACCTTAGATGCAATGTCCTTTCCTGACCCTGTGGGTACCTGCATCGACCTGAAGCATGAGGACAAGTGCATGTACACACACACACACACACACACACACACACACACACACACACAGGTAAAAATAAAATCTTAAAAAACCGAACAAAACAGCAGAACATACAGAAAAACCAACAAAACAGACTATAGAAGGTATCTTTCTTTAGGAAAATTTAATAATCTTATTGTCCTACATGTTTTCTGCTATCCTAAATTTATTCTTTTTTACCACTCTCAAAAGAAAAAATAAACTTCCAACTCTTCTGGGTATTCTGAGTCAATCATTCCTGAGCTTGTGTTTATGGATACCTGTCATCCAGGAGAACCATGGAGCTGGGTCATCTCTTAGATCATAAAAACGAACTAACACTAGTGCTGCAAGCTCAGTGTATTTAAATTTGTCTTACAGACTAAACCCAGAGACAGGAATTCTTACATCTGGAAAAAAGCAGGCAGATTTATAAAAGATGTTCAGTCATCATCAGTTCCAGGAACCAGATCAATGCCATAAACATGTTCCTGCAATGGAGGGACGCATCGGAGACTATATATGTTCTATCAGCAATTCCTGTGTGCATGAGACACATAAGAGCCAGTCACCAATTAACTGACTGCCGTATGCTTACTGTCACATGGCACCCACATGTAAACGCAAATTCAAAAATAGCCTTTTCCTTAGGAAATACTTAAAATAAGCTTTTGAAATGCCACAGTTGGTTTTCTTCCCACCACTTTCTTTTCTGGCCTCCTCATTCCCTGTTAGACTACTATACAAAATCTTGAGCAACCAGCCCCTGAAAGAAAGCATAGCTTACAGGATACATCGTTTACACTCATTCTGAGGTACTGCCATGTGTGCTTGCATAGACAGCATCGTTATCATCATTTTCCTGCCATTGTACAGTCTTCAGTTTGATGAGGAATTAAGGTTCTAACATTTGTATTTCTCTTTTTATTTAATACATAATTTCAATATCCTACATTAAACTTTCTTTCCCGGAAAGAATGTGCAGACCTCATTCTGTCTAACCATGCAAATTTAGACCTACCTCCTTATTCATTACTTCTGAGGTGTTAGAACACACTTGGTTGAACAAAAGGTAAGTTCTGTTTCCTAGCCTTTGTTAACAACTCTAGTTCTAGCCACTCATTTACTGAGTCTTAGAAGAATAGATATATAATTAGTAATCACTTAATTGTTCACTAAGAACAGTTGTACAGCCTAAACTATTTTTACCAGATCAGAGAACAATAGATTCTACATATTCCATGGGTTCTCAGTTGTTAGCCATCCGAGAACTGCCACTGACTCCATATCAACTACCAAGTCATAGTCAACATCCTGGACTATGGATTTGTTGGACATCTTTGTTCCTAAGTATGAAGTTGGCCCCATTCTGTAACCAGCAGCTCTTTCCTTACTCTTTCTTCATTCTCAACAATTCTTTGCTTTACTTCTTTCCATCTCAAATGGGACTCTGAGGTTGCATGCATCTTCCTTGAGAGAATTTTCCCCATCATTTCTGAACAATTTTCATCACTGACATCTCAAAATTCATAAAAAAATTGTTAACACAAATTGATATATACTTTCCTAGATGACTGTGCTAAATTAACTGGTCTAGTACTTTCTTGGATATGTGCTGAGAAGTGACCCACATAAAAGGAGATGATCAATCCAGCAAATGCCTTTAGAGATTAAACTTTTGACCTCCCTAGGTTTCCTGGGCGAACTATCCAGGCTTTAAGAAGGCATAGGGTCTATCTATAATTCCAGGTAACTCAATGGCCAATGTTTTTGCATTTTTTAGAACAGGATAAGAGATCAGGCTTCCAGCTTACTACTTTTGTGTTATTTAATGAAGCACACAGATCTCTGACCCACTGACACCTTTATATGAGACCAACAATAAGAACATTTACTACTGATTTGTTTGATTTCCTCAGTTTTGAGGTTTTTCTGTAACCCCATTGTTTACCTAGTTATTCTTGTAACTCTCCTAATATATCAATTTCTTAAGAAAACTTCCCATACAAGTATAGCTTCTTTGATTGATGGACCATCTTTCCTATTAGGAATTGTAGGCTTTATCGCTTCTCGGCCTTTTGGCTAAGATCAAGTGTAGGAATTGTAGGCTTCTAGAATGAAGAAAGAGATCATACTGTGTTTTCCCACAGGGTATATTTAATGTACTGAGCAAATATCCAAATATCAATTATTGAAATTTTTTTCTCTTTTTCTTCTTGTCATATAAGATTTCCTTTTTACTTTAAATTCCCTAAGTGACTCTTTATATTTGTTGATATATTTCTTAGCTGTTTGTCATGGGCATCGACCATCAAGTAATTATTTAATGTCAAACAGAACAATACAAAACAAATCACATGTAGATAGTAACACAGGTTAACAAAAAATAGCATGCAATAATGAACTGGCTCAACAGATAACATGTTTGTTGCTATCCTAGTTTCAATTTTTTTTTGTTACTCTGACAAAATACTCTGATGACAGCAACTTAGGATCCTAAGAAAAATATTTATTTTAGCTCAAAATCCAGGTTACTGTCCATCATTGCAGGGAAGTCAAGAAGGCAACAACCTGAAGCAACTAATCACAACCACAGTCGAGAGCAGAAAGTAAACAGATGTGTGCGTGGTTGCACTCAGATCACTTTTCTGTTCTTACAGTCCCTGAATAGGGATTGGTACTGCCCACAGCAGGTGGGTCTTCCTAAATCAGTTAATATAATTAAGGAAATCCCTCATAATTATGCCCCTATGCCAACTTAGTCTAGACAATTCTTCATTGAGACTCTCCTCCCATGTGAATTTAGATTGTGTCAAGTTGACCATTAAAAGTAGCAATCGCAGTCACCTTCACAGCTGCTCCCTCTGATGCCAGTAAACAATAAGACAGCTGTTTTGTTTAGGCATCACATAACCATTCCCATCTTACAATGGAGCTACTGTGGCAACCTAGAGAAAATTTAGGCTCATAGTCACTTGAGGAAATAAACAGAACAATGGAGCTGATAATTAGGTGCGTAGTAATGAGCTGTTAACATTTCTTACCCTAGACACCTGTGGTCTCAGAAGATGCTGAAGTACCTAAGAGGTAGAAGGATGACTTGGGGGTGGAACTCTCAAGCTGTGTTCATTAGTTCACCAAGCTGAAGTTGGAGAGAATCCTTTCTTTTGTCTGTTGATGCCCTCTATGTTGAACTGCCATTTCTTTGTATCTCAGGAAAAGTCATGAAATAAAATACTTCTGATAATTTGATTTAGACACCATGGTTCTTGATCGCTTTGACCCCATATTTTTCACTGTGCCCATTACATGTGTGTTTCAGTATAAGTCTATGGGGATACACATGTGTATGGACTGTGAGGTCAAAGGTCAACGTCAAGTATCTCCTCAATCACTCTTCACCTTAGTTTTTGAGACAAGGTCCTTCACTGAACCTGGTTGTCACCAATTCAGGTAGGCTAGCTGGCTAGAAAAGCCAGAACTCCACTGTGTGTGGCTATGTCAGAGGCTGTAGGTGTGGATCACTATACCTGCTTTTTCCACATGATGCTAGAGATCATGAGCTAACATCCTCAAGTTTGTATTGCAAGCACCTTCCTGACTGAGCTGTCTCCCTAACCCTGATTTTGTCTTTGCTTTACTGGAAGAAGTGGAAAAATAATAACTATTCATGGTCCTGTGTAAAAATTAACTGCAAGATGACATCAATGAGAACACATTATCTAATGGAACCAAAAGCCTAAAACTGGAATTTTTCTGTGTATGCAAATCATTTTAACATACATCAGACTGAAGTAAATTTTATGACAAACAACCTAAAATGTGACTAGTTTTCATTTTTTATACTCAGCAGTAGTACTTCAGTCTAATAAAATCTTCACAAGTAAGAATCTACATATCTGATAGAGTGAAATAAAGTGTGTAAGCACTGCACATGCTTACAGAGCATGACAAGTGATAGTTGACTCTGCTGTGTCGTAGAAGCAAGAATACTTTTGTTATCAAACAAATAAAAATAAAACCACTAGTTCCAGTTAGTCTATGGTATCAAGGTGTCTATAAGAATATTTGAAAAAATCAAAAAGGCAATACAAATAAACTCACCCTGTTAATTTTAGGCTGAAGGTCGGTGTTAAGCAGTGCACACTGGAAGAAGGAAAAAAGAATGTATATTCTACATGGCTTTATTTACACAAGTGTTAATGAAAGTAAAGTTTCTCAACAAGTGCGGTGATGATAGCGACTCAGGCAGTTACAGAGAGATTTGGCTGACAGTTCCTGGCAATGCGAAGATCCCTGAGGGGGATTCTCAAATAAAATCCCACAGTTAAAAACTTGGAATCACTGTCAATCCATATGGTAAATTCTGTTAGAGAAGGTTCAGGCACGTAGGACTTAAGGAACTGAAATCCTACACCCAGAAGCATGGCTGTTCATTGCCCTTAGCTGCCAACATCACATAAATCTTCTCTGTCTCACATAAATAAAGAAGACCAGGGAAATTACAACTTATTTCCATATCACCCATAACTTACAAAATGCAAGACATCATGCAAATGGAGGAAGCTCCAGGGATGATTAAAAACTAATAAACAGGAAATTTAAGACTGGAAATCACATGAAGTAGAAAGATCCAATACAGTCATATCTGAAGAAATAAAAATAATATAAAGGTACAATAAGCAATTACTTATCTACTTGTCTGGTCCTAGATGTTTTGTAATATAAGTTCTTAATTCAACATTAAAAATCAATCTAAACCTGGATGTTAGTAGAACAAAAGGACTATCTCATAAACTGATTATGTGTATATAATTATATAATAAGCATTTACGGGGTAGCCTTTTTAGACAAAAGAATGTAGGGAACTTAAGGATGAAACACCATGGCTCTAACAGTTAATAAAGAAAAGTTAAGTATATGACTCAGGGGACAGATCTGAGTCCTGTATTTTGTCATCATTTTATATTAGTATGTCTGTCAGTTTCTGAGGGTTGGAGAGATGGCTCAGCAGTAAGAGCTTTGGTTGCCCTTCGAGAAGTCTTGAGTTCAATTCCCAGCAACCACAGGGTAGTTCATAACAAGTGTAACGGGATCTGAAGCCTGCTTCTGTCATACATGTACATAGAACATTCATTTACATAAAGAAGTAGGAATTTCTGGTTTCCATGGAGACTCAATTGTGTCATGTGATGCTTTTCTGGAAACTGTCCTTTGAGAGGATGTTTTGCTAAAGCAGATACGTGAGGGGATGTTTTGCTGAAGGAGACACATGAGAGGATGATTTGCTGAGAAAAGACATTGCTATTTTTCTGGAAGCTGCTTGGTAAAAGGGCATGCTATGTTTCCCTGGAGTGGACACTTAAGAGGACACATGATATTTAGAAAGAGTATAAGTATAACCCAGAAAGACAGTGGACAATGCTCTTGCATGGGTTCACCTTGCTTTACTGACCTCTACATGTTGGGACGTCATATAAATGTACCAAATGGTGGTGTTCCTTCCAGCTGCTTCTTGCCACTTGGTGGAGGCTTGAGCTTTCTTCTGTGTGGAGCCACTGCTACTGATTCATGTTTGGTGTTTTGCTAGCAGACTGGACTGCTGTCCACAAAGATTGGGATTGCTCCAAAAAACTATTTCTAAACAAGTCCACAACCCCCATTTCCTATTAACCTTTCTTTTCCCCTATGTTTGGTGGGTGATGGGTTAGAAGGGAGGTTGAAGTGTTAAAGAACCATAATTACTTGTGGACTTTCGGAGTTGACTCTGTCTTGGCTCCTTGAGATTATTATTTGTCCAAATATCTTGCATCTTTTAAGGGAAGAAAGTGAGCACAGAAAAGTATATAATCAATAACTAGAGGGTAAGTATTGAGTCCTGATGCCTTTAGGACATTTATATAGACCAGACATTGAGCTGAAACATATTATCAAATCTGTTCCCACTGCATATCACAAGGCATCTAAGCTACACAGTGCTCCTGGGACAGGTCACATAACTCAGGATTGACAGTTAAGTCCTCAATAATTAAACATCAAGTTTGTTTTAAAGCATGTGCAGTAAAATGTAAATACTTCATTTATGTACTACTTGTACCTGCTTTGCATAATTTTGTTCATTTTTCTGATTCTGAATTTCAAATTTTTCTCTCTAAACTTGCTAACATAATCTGTAAGTATTAGCCAAGAAAATTCATTTTAAAACTGTTGTGGTTTGGATCTCAAATATTCTCCAATTTACAAAGGTTTGGTTGACAGCAAGTGCTCTAACTGGAAGCTAGCTTGGTAGACTCATTAGCTGTAGGGTGTGGGGAAGAACCCAGGACATCGGTGGACTACCTCTCAAGGTATGTGCTGGGGCCTTCTTTGTGTTTCCTGTTTCCTGGCCTCAGAGGGGAGCAGCTTTGTACTCCATGTACTCCACACCTTGATGTTCAGGTCTACAAATGATGGACTAAGTGACCATGAGCTGAAACCTCAGAAATCATGAGCCAAAATAAACATATCTCATGAGGTCCAGCATGGCCTTGGTAGGAACAGAATGACATGGTTCCTGCCTCTGGGACAGGACCAGCAGACAAGGGACTCCATGAGTGTCAATAGTTGTTGTAGCCATAAGGTTTGTTCGGATAATATTGTACATATTTTCACATTCTTCCTTTAAGAAATGCACTCCCTGTTGCCATGATAATCAGAGACAGTGTAAGTCCTGGAGGCAAAGGTGTGGCTAATGTAAATTTACCTAGCAAAAAACGGTAGATGATGGACCTTCAGGACAGCTCTTAAGGGTGTGAAAAACCTCATGTATTTAAAGAAGCCTATGGAAGCCAGGGAGTGGAATGTGATGGTTTGCACATTCTTGGCCCAGGGAGTGGCACTATTAGAAGGTGTGGCCTTGTTAGAGGAAGTGTGTCATTGTGGGGGTGAGCTTGGAGACCCTCCTCCTAGCTGCCTGAGGATGCTCAGACTGGTCCTGGCTTCCTTCGGGTAAAGATGTAGAACTCAGTTCCTGCTGCACCATGCCTGCCTGGATGCTGCAATGATGCCATGTTCCCGCCATGATGATAATGGACTGAACCTCTGAACCTGTAAGCCAGCCCCAATTAAATGTTGTCCTTTATAAAACTTACATTGGTCATGGTGTCTGTTCACAGCAATAAGATCCTAACTAAGACACATGGGTTCAAAAACATATAATTTCTCAACTATGTAAAAATATATAGATGCAATATGAATTGTATAAGGGGCTTCACAGATCTAAAGGAAAAGAGGCAGCTACCCTATGAACCAGCTCATCAAAAAGATACAAAAACAGGCAGATAAAAATGCAGACAGAATCCTGAGTTCAAGGTCAGCCTGGGACAGAGGTAATTTAGGTCCAGGTGTGGTGGAAATGGTAATTACAGGACAGGATCCCACCCAGCAAGCTTATTGTCTGTGTATAACAGAGGCAAGCAGATCTCTGAATTCTTTTGCAATGTTAAAAGAAGATGTGTGCTTGCTGTCTCCTAAGAAATAAGGCTCTGGGGTCAAGAGATGCTGATTCATAGGATAATCAAAAGGAATCCAGAAGTAAATGACTGGATTGATGTGTGAGATAAAAGTGGGTTTATGGTCTACAGGAGATGAGCTATCCAGAGAGTGCCTTAGAATGGCAGAGAGAGCTGCTTGTCGAACCCTCTGGAGCAGAACTTGAGAGAGAGCTGTCTGGAGATCTCCAGAAGAAAAAAGCAGATCAGCTACAACAAAAGCAGAACAGAGAGAAATCAGGCTGGAAAGCTGTCTTGAGCAGAATATAGGCTGCCAGTTTGACTTCAAGTCTTTTGTTTTTGCTGTTCCCAGACACCCCTTTCTCAGATCTCTCTCCAAGCTGAGGTTGGTCCTTGGCAATCTCTTGCTTTTATCTATCATTTCATGCTTTGTCAATATCTAGCACAACAATGAGTGCTTAATTTGTTGAAAATAAATACTTTTAAAAAGTGGTTCTGCAATTACCTCCATAGTAACTCAGTTAAAAGATACGCTGACATTGCTCTTCCACCAAATCTCTTGAGAATTATAGAAGAGAGATTTTTAGATAGTGTTTTTAATGAATAATAAAGGGGACACACACTAGGAATCATACTTTTTTTTTCTTTTCAAAGCTGTTTCCTTCACTTCCTTTTGAACACTAGCAAAGTGACTGTCTACTGTCTATATATTATTAACATTAGAAAATCCCTTGTCAACTATAGCTAGATAAGGGAGTAAAAACGGAAAGACGTTCTTCCCTGTAATCAAGCACAAGTGTCCAGAAAGAAATTAGAGTCTGTTCACTGCTCAGGGTACGGCTCCACGGCTGGAGAGAAAATGGTTTCCAAGAGGCTGCCGAGGACAGCAGCATCTTTACAGTGGGGACATCCAGAAGCAATGATGCATGCCAGGAAACTGGTGGGTTAGGGACTGACACATAGGAGATAAAATTATCACAAAATAGAGAGAATCCAGAGGAAACCATTTTAACAGTCCTGGCAGCCAAGAATGTGGTAAGATGGCATTTACATGTGTTATCTCTGCCAGGTTTTATGGAGAACTATGATATTTGAGTGTTAAATAAATATAATTTAATAATCTCACTAGGTAAATGAGTATTAGTAATTTCCTCTTTGTGAATTATTAGTGAATGATTATATTTTGAGTCATAGAATTATCTCTTCTCCCATTTCCTCTAAGAGCCCTTTGATTACACATATAAATGATGGACAGGATTTACTTAGCATGTTAATCTTAATCCCAATTTTTTAAGAGAAACTAAAGTAGTACACAGGTGGAACACAAGACTTTTTAGGAGATATTAAGTATCAAAAAGGCCAGCGATGTATCCAAATAAACTATGGTTTTCCATCACAGAAGCTAAAGGTCTTCGTACATATTAAAATCCATGATATTCTTAACTCATCACTACATCCAATGTGATTGAGAAGTCCCAGCTGACAGTATATAGGAAGGGGAAACGAGAAGGTACATTATAGCTTAAGAAAATCTGTCCTTTTCTACTTACAAACTGCTAAACCAGAGTTTCTCAACCTGTGGGCCATGACCTCTGTGGTGTCAAATAGTCCTTTTAGAGGGTTACGTATCAGATATCCTGCATATCAAATATTTACATTACAATGTATAACAGTGGCAAAATTATAGCTATGAAGTAGCAACAAAAATAATTTTATGTCTGTGAGTCAACACAATATGAGGAATTGCATTATAGGGTCGCAGTGCTAGGAAGGTTGAGAACCAAACACTGTACTAAAGGATCCAGTTAGAAAATTTAGTAAAATCTAGAAACTCAAAGCTCATCAGAAAGTTTGAGAAGATAACAAGTAAATGCTCAGTTTATTAAAGCAACCATGAATTCTCTAATCTAGTATATAGAGAATTTGATTAAGTAATACACATTTGCAATAGTAAGAAAAATGATTAAATAATTAGAAAAGCATTCATGGTTTCCTGCAGGAAACAATGGGCTCAAGCCTTTTCTAAATTCATTCAGACTGCTTAGGTAAGCTGCTGCAGTAATGAGAGTTTCCACTGCCGTGATTAAACACCACAAACAAAAACAACTTGGTGAAGAAAGGGTTTATTTCAGCTTACAACTCCCAGGTCACGCTCTCTCCCTGACAAGTCAGGCAGGTACTGGATCAAGACCACCAACCCAGACTACCCTTATCAGCCATTTATCAAGAAAATAGACTACAGATTTGCCTCCAGGCCATCTGATGGAGACATTCTCTCAACTGAGGTTCCTCTGCCCAGATGATTCCAGGTTGGGTCAAGTTGACCTAGTACTAATGTCACACTCACAATGATCTTCCATGTTCCTGAATGGGATGGTTTAATTTTCAATAGCCATCTTCTATAAGATGCTACACACTATCTGCAAGCTCAGTAAATATCCCAGCTGCTTGTATTCCTGAACACTGATTACGACCTGCCATTGAGACAACTGCCCACCACAAGGAGAAAGGAATCCGGGTATTCATAGGTCAAGATCAGGTATGTTTCCTGTTAAGGAACAAGGTGGTGTCAATACATTTTTTCCTGTAACTGTTCTGTACTGTTTTAGGTGTGTGGTCCATATGATCTCTGCATCCCTCCTGGAGTCTCGTACTGAAGCATGAACATAGGCAGTGTGACCAAATGAGGGTGGCAACGAGCACCGTAGTTACGGCAAGCCAACAGCAGTCTGGATAGTTTTTATCCACCTCAGTTTTAAAAACACCACAAAACAATTAACATTCAAAGAAATGCATCACTCTCTATTCATATTCAGAAGAAAAATATGCTACACAGTTAGAAAAACTGAGACTTCAAGAGTTATAAAGTTATAAAACGAATAATGCTGGTATATGTGTGTGTGTGTGTGTGTGTGTGTGTGTGTGTGTGATGTATATGTGTATACTGTGTTTTTTTTTTTTTATGGGAAGTATCCAATCAAGCATAACCCACTTAAAAGGCAGAACTTCATCATTTATGAAATCTAGGAAATGGATTTTTTATGGAAATTCTTTGAAAAGTCAATAGATTTTTAAGTCATTTAGATGAAATATTTAATAAATTCCAAGCAGAGCTTCAAAGTATCCCTTGCACTATTGAGTAAAAAGCTCAAATTAGTATCAAAATAATCTATAATTTCCACTCAACTCTTTGGGGGATAAAACAACTCAAGTGTAAACACGTCCACACATTCTTTAACCAATTAGATGATATACCACTGGTCTCCAACTGAGAGAATAGGAGACAACTTGGTTGCTGGTTTCCGAGTAACATCTGGAACATTTTCACAGCTCTATATTCATGTGGCTCCGTGGAAATGCCCTGCATTTTTAGGGAGTCCTTGAAAACCAGTGAAAATGGTTCTCAGAGGCAGGGGCTTAGCACAGTTAAGAAGCTTGAGAATTTACATGGAGCAGGGATAGAGCACGAATGCAGAGCTGAAAGACTGCTGTTTGTGAGTCTTAAAGTGAACAGCATTAAAATGTTCACACAAATCACAGTTTCTCTGAAGAATTTCAATTTAAAATAAGCAAAATTCTGATAGTGGATTAAAAGTAATCATCTCAATCTATCATGGTGATAAATGCTTGCAAACCCAGGCATGAAAGGGGAAACAGGAAGACTTCCAAACTTGGAGTCAGCCTGGGGTACACGCTGCCAAGCAAGTCAGGGTTATTTGAAAGACCTATCTCAGAAACATAAAACAGCTGGATCTTTAATTAAAGTTATTCATCTTTTACTTATATTTAAATGTGTCTTATTTATTTTCAATAAAATGGTCTTCAAAAGTAATGAACATCAATCTATTCTAAGAACATGTATCTTCCTAAATCTCACTTTTCAGTAAAAAATATAATACAGCATTTGAATTTCATACAGTTCTGATTTATTATAGGACTGACTGATCCCTCAATCTTCCATCCTTTTATTTTACAAAGACTCATCAGAAAGATGATAACATTGTAGGCTAAAGGGATCCCGTAGATATTAGGATCTGTATTCCACCTTCACAGATGTCTAGACACCGAGAGACTCCTTGTATTAAGACAATAGAAATTGTCTTAGAAAATAAAATATGCTCATTGAAATAAAATGAAATAGAAGATAGAGGGTTCCAGTTAGGCAATGAGAAAACAATGGCTACCAGTCTATAAATCATGTTAGACTTATGGTTTGTTAAATGCTTTCTTATCGGTGTCAATGTCTCTTTGACTCTGACATCTGGTAAAGCAACAGTGGGTCTTAAATCCGAAATTTAGTACAAACCAGAAAATTTTTAATACAGGCAATTACCACTGTCCATTATCCTTGTTACTGTAAGATGAGCTTAGTAATTAAGGCAGTCTGTTTTCCTAATAATAAAAATATAACAATTCCATGCAGATTTTACCCAGCAGATAAATCATTTGTTTTACAACATACAAAACCTTTATATGGCTACTTTTTATAATCTTTCTTTATGTATTATTCAGCAATACCACCAGTCACCAGTTGTTTGCTTAGAAGTGGCATAAATTCATGTAAAAAGTCCCTTGGAGCAAGAGTTTAAAATAAATAAATCTGTATTTGAATCTATGATCAACTTTAAAGTACATTGGTGAAAATTTCAGCTTTCAGTTAATACCATGAATTACTTGCATATGATTATCATGTTTCACTGCCCAGGTCCCAGATTTGTCCTTTTGTGACATATACTAGGACATATGTAGCAGCATCATATGGAAGTGGCTTAAATAAATTAAAAGGAAGCTGGCTCACCAAGTAAAGGCACTTGCCTACAAGGCTGATAACCAGAGTTCAGTACTCAGTGACCACAGAGCAGAAGATTCTGAATAGACTCTCAGACTGTTCCTTGACCTCTACATGCATACCATGCATACATATGCACCACACACCAGGCACATACACACTGAATGAATGAATGCATGCATGCATGAATGAATGAAATATGAAAATGAATGAACAAAAGAAAATTAAACCGATAATGAAGTCACATCTCTCAGCAGATTACAATTTGTAGTGTGAAAGACATAACTGTGAGTTACAAGTTGAAATGAACAAATGAGTAGTATTCATGCAATATTGATGTCTTTATAGTGTTCAAAATGTACAGGGTAAGTAGAAAAATACTCAACACACACACACACACACACACACACCTCACAACTGTAAAAAGAAAAGGGTATGGACAGCATGCCGTTTTGGTCAAGATGGTAGCATTATCAAAGACATTCTAGTAGAAATAATCAGGTATCATGATAATTATGGCTAGAAGTGATAGATATTCACAGAAAGAAATATAAGCAATTCGATAATGAGCAAAGAACACAGTACCCAGAGCATGCCTGATCTCATCTTACATTGGAAGATAAGCAGGGTTGAGCTTGGTGAGCCCTTGACTGGGAGAAAAAGATGCATAATTTACAAAAGTAGATATATGGATAGTCAATAACAATATGAAAAGATTTTCATATCAAGTGTTCATTAATTAAGTACAAGCCAACAAACAATATAATGTACCACTTCCTGCATATGACTATTGTTATTATTTAAAATCCCCAAAGCAGAAACAGAAGAAAACTTCCTGTTAACCTAGACATTGCAACCATTTTGGCCTTGCTGAGTAATAACAGAAAATGCATGGCAGCATTCAGAAAGATGATGCGAGAGCAAACCGATATGTTAAGAGCTGTGGGAATTCTTTTGGATATAGAGCTCAAGTATTTGAAAGCAGAATCCCCGAGACACATTTAATGTTCTGGGCTGGTGTGTTGTCCCGTATGTGCTGGGATGGTAACAGCCACTGCAAAAGACAGAAAGCAGGAAACATAGCCACCTGAGTCCGAAGCGGAAGCTCTAGAGTGGCTGAAGTGATTTGGGGGAAAGAAGGTGCCACAGAGCAAGACATCACCTGACCTAGGCTTCACTGAAGTAGTCACAAGGCAATCTGATGTGCATGAAGGGAAAGCCGACAGTACTGAACGAGTTAGAAAAAAACTTACACTTAGAAATAAAAATTCTTATTAGCAAATTCATGAAACACTCCAACACAATCACCATGGATATGATGCTCTGAAAGAAAAATCACACCAGACCAACCAACAGCAATGGTCACCATGACAACAGTCAAACAAATGCTATCCCCATGTGTGTAACGACAGAAAGCATACACGTTTATTCTTCAACTCTAATGGAATTATACACAAGTCCAAAACCAGTGCCATGACGCAGGCTTCCAAATTAAATCCTTACTAACAAATATTAAGCTATTATAAATCTACATATTCAAGATAGCAGAAGATTGGAAAACAGACAAACACAGCTCACAGGTCCAGGAGGAGCTCAGAATCACATACAGGAATATAATCAGTCACTATTTTAAAAGGGTGCCACTAAGAAAGGACAGGTTTTTTTTTCAATATACGGTGGTAGAATTTGGTATTTGTTCATAAAGATAAAACCTGTACCTATATTTTACATTAAAAATTATTCAGAGGACTCTAAGTCCAAGTGTAAACAAAACTGCTTATGAAAATTTTATGATTGGTCAAGAAAGGCTATCTTGGCAGTTTCTCTTCTCTGAGCAGTTAGGATGCCTTGTGGAAGCTGAAGCCTCACTTCCGGGTGACTCCTCCAACCAGCGGGCCAGCCCTGCCCCTCGGATGAGGGCTGCTCCCAGAAGAGCACCTGCAGCTCAGCCTCCAGCAGCAGCTGCACCATCTGCCTTCGCTCACCTGCTGCTGCACCTCGGAAGCCAGGCCCGATGGCCCAGATGGCTTCCACTGCAGCTGGTGTGGCTCTGGGCCCTGCGGTGGGGCACCCCCTGGATCACGCCATCACTGGGGGCTGCAGCGGGGGTGCTAATGCTGAGCCTGTGAAGCCTGACATCACTAACCATGAGTCCACTGCAGGACCAGCAGTCTCGTGGACCTTACTCTCTCCAGATCAAGCAGTTTCTGGAGTGTGCTCAGAACAAGAGTGATGTCAAGGTCCGCGAGGGCTTCAGTGAGGTGCTGCGGCAATGCTGGATTGCAAATGGTTTAATCTAATCAAGAAATTCAAGCTGGAGAAATGTGACATTGGTTCTGTATAATTGATAGTTGCAAGTGTGGACCCTTATTTCTACCAGCTCCATGGCTTCAGAATGGCGGTGAACGAGATCTAACTAAAGCTGTTTACTGAGGCTTGTAGTATTGGTTACTGGGCATGTGTTTGGCTTCCTTGAACTACCAATATTGTGACTGAGTTAAAAATAAAGTGTTTTATTCTGGAAAAAAAAGACTACCTCAGAGAAGATGCCAAAAAGAGATTTTATCAAACACCAAATGCACAGTCAACTGTCTGTATGTGCGTGTTCTGTATTCCCAGCTCCCACAGCAAATGGACAACATAAGAAAATCCGTATCTGTATTAAACAGCAGGACAGCCTTCTTACTGTCTTATTGCTTGTCCCAGAAACAATACAGTCTATACAGAAAGTATATAGAAACTGTCCATACAGAAAATCTACTGCATACTCCAGAGACTCCGGAGGAAGGACTTTGGTTTTGCACAAATGCCACACCATCTTACATAAGAAACATGAGCACACAGGGAGCTTCGCATCCATGAGGGTCCAGAACCAGTTCCTCCTGAATAGTTTATATGAATTTTATAAAAACTGATGACTTTACCAACAAACTACAAGAATAGAAGCATACATTAAAAACAGGGACGGAATTTTTTAAAAATTAAGCAAGTGACCGATGAGAGTTGCTTTTTAAAAAACTCTTAAAACACTAATAAAAATATGCTAAGAATGGACATAAGGTTTAAACAGACAATTCAATAAAGAAATCAAGTAAGAACCATACCAGAGAGGATAGCACCCTTAGTCACTAGAGAAAAGTAAATTAAATCACCATTACAGATCTACTAGAATGCTAAAAACAACACAGGACAGACAAAGCCAATTGCAGAGTAGAGAATGGAAAGTGTGACATTCCCTACATTATAGAAAATTGTAGAGTTACTTAGAGAAAAAGAAGAGTATTTTTATAAAATAATCTTCATTTTATATACATCTCAGCAATCACACTTGTATTTATTCTAGTTAAATTAAAACTCGTCAAAAAAAAAACCACAGTTTTGCACATGCATACACATAGACATTTACAAGCATATATTCACTCATATGTGCATACGTATGTGAGATTTTGACGATTATAATGCTGCTGGTATAAATACAGATTTATGCATATTTTTCCAAATTTTTAAAATTATTTTATTTACATTCCAGTCAATCCCCAACCCTCCCTGTCCCCCTCCCACAGTTCCACTCCTCCTCCCCATTGCCTCCCAGAGGGTGCTCTCCCCCCTACACCAGGCCTCCTCTTCTCTGGGGCCTCAAGCCTTTCAAGGATTAGGTATATCTTCTCCTACCAAGACCATATTTTATTTGACAAGTTTTAATTTTTTTTTAATTTCAGTTCCAGAGGTCATTAAATAAAGAATATATATATTCACTTGGACAGTCATATCTATATCAAAGAAACACATGTAAATCCCCCAGAAAAGGAACATATGAATATATTTTAACCAAAAAATACTCGAACAAACAATTCAAAGGCTAATTACTTAAAGCCTATAGCAGTTAATTATGAAAACAAGATACACTATACCCAAACATTCCCATTAAATTTCTCCTCACAATTCAATGATCATTCTTTATGAGAAGAAGTAAAGGAGCTACATTTCAATAATAGCCAACACACTACTTTCAATCTTGGCATGGTATGCACAGCACCATGGGGAACGCTTCATCCAAGCCTTGGAACTATTAGGTAAATTCTCTTTGTGTCTCTCTGTCCGCACATTTCTACCAGTGCTCTAAATATAATCAAAACCAATGACAGATAATAAGCTACAAATAGCAGAGAAGACAGTGGAGGTTTCCTAGCTGATTTGTAGAAGCAAAATGGAGAACAAAAGAACATTCGTCTAGAACTTGGTTCCAACAATGAATGTCTTAACGAGAAGCTTTGAGTCTTCTCATGGGCTGTTTGTTGAACTGAGGGAAGACACATTCACAACAGAGCTCATTCCTAGCCATGCAGGATGCATAGTCAGACAGCAACAGATGGATGGGGCATGCAGAGAACATAGAACAGCACTTCTCTGTGATCTGTCTAGTGGCATCTGGGGTGGGTAAAACGGGTTCCTAGTGACTCCAAAACCATATGAAGTACAGTTGTTAGGAGAACTTCTGAAGATTCATAATTATGTCTGTAACACTTTAGAATTTAAAATAAAGTAATTGGTAGAATATGAAGACCAAAGAAAAATATTTATGCACATTACATATGCATTTTTACACAGAAATTCTTTCATGAATTACAGGGAAAACATGGGATAAACCATTTTGTTTCCATTTCAAGAAACAAACATAGCATGTATAAGATTATAAAAAAATTATAACCCTCTAAATAATTTTATTTATCTCTTAAAATTGTATTTTATTTGTGTGCGTGTGTGTGTGTGTGTGTGTGTGCCTGTGTGTTCATAGGTATGCACAGATGCAGTTGCCCAGGAAGGTTGAGGGAGTCAGAATCCCCTGGAGTTAGAGTTACAGGAAGCTGTGGGTCTCCAGATGTGGGTACTTGGAAATGAAACTGGTTTTTTGCAAGACCAAAAAGTGACCTTAACTTCTGACTCACCTGACCAGCTACTAAAATCTTTTCCCTTGCTACTTCTCTTATTTTAAAATTCCTTCCCTTTACAGGATGCGGTGTATGTAGTTAAGGATGAAATGTCACTGATTTATCATATCATTGCACCTTCCACGGGCTCCCAATTAGACTGTGAACATGTAAGAGAATGAGCCTTGGGGAAGCATTTACCATCCATGTCATAGAACACTATCGTAATTAGACCTTTAAAACACGCTTACTCTCCAGATGAGCTTAAAATATAGTAAAGTCTATAAAGACCCTCATTCAAAAACTGTGACAGGCTATTAGAAAGCACAGATAAAGGGTCATAGAGTCAATGTCATTCACTGCTTGTAGCCCAAAATATCTAGGTAGAACATGTATGCTGAAAAGCACATTCTCTTTAGAAATAGGGGAGCACTTTCCTTAATTAGGCAAACCAGCCGGCACTTGGGCAACAGCTCAGTCAGTAAAGTTCTTATTCCACGGGCAGGAGGGCCTAGGTTCAACCTCCACGACCCATATAAAACGCTAGATGTAATGTCACATGTAAGAGATACAGGAAGAGAAAAAGATGTCTCTGGAGCTCCCCGGACAGCCAGTGTAGCTCACTCGGTGGGTTTGAGGCTTAAGAAAGTGTATGAAACCATAGACTGACCTCTGACCTCCACAGAAACATACACAAATATACATATGTATAGGAGAGCATGAATTATTAAGTTAATTTCACAGATACTCCCATATATGTATATATTTACATATAAGATATTCTTATACAAAGAAATAAAAACAAAAATATTAAATTACAAATATTAGAAAAATAACATAACAAATATCAACTGCTTTTAAAATTTTAGTTAACAACAAACAACTTTCAGACTTTGAAACCTCACCATATGAAATTCATACACACACATAAACTGTTTAGTTAAACCTAATGGCAAACAGAACTGGTATAACTTTGATTATAATCAACATTTATTTTTCAATCTGTAAACCTGATGTTCAGTTGCAGTAGAGGGGGTAAATTTCATCACTGAATAAATAAAACACAAATAAAATGAAAACATACCTAACATTTAATTTTAAAATTCGGTTACTATCTGCTGAAGTAAGTTGCTTAAGGTTTTTCTATGCTTAGCCAACTAATTGGTGTTACACACAATTATTAATAGGCAACTGGGAGAACATTTGTCCTAGATAAGCTAAACAGAATAAATATGCTTAAAATACATTTTACTAGAAAGGTTTATGAGCTACAAAACATTCATTTCAGAGGAGAGGTCAAGGAAGCTAGTCAACCACTAGCTTTTGTTCTGTTTAAGAGAAAATGATGTAAAAAAAATCACAATATATATTTTCACATCATTCCTGTAGCATATCAGTAAGTTAACCTATTGGGAGCAAAGCTATTTAGTCATAATGTTTAAAAACCTGAAACACTTCTTAAATTATCCAAAGCAAAACTCCAAATCTCCTTGTTAATTGATCAAATCACCTAAGAGCTTCAAGGACATTTGCAATAAGGCATCTTAGAGGTATCCGCAGCAAACCACTGATTTTAACAAAAGGAAGTCAGAGCCAAAGAATTTATTTTTTCAAAGGTAAGTTGGTTAATAAAAAATATCAGGCACCGTTCCCTAATTCCTAATTCAAGGTTTTACTTAGCCACAGCCACTTTTAATGAAACATTTAGGACTTGCTGAAAGCAAGTGACTTGTGCCAAGTTTGTCTTTATTCCTTCTGCATTTCTCTCTCTCTCTGTGTGTGTGTGTGTGTGTGTGTGTGTGTGTGTGTGTGTGTGTGTGTGTGTGATGGTGTGTGAGAGACACTCTCCTCTTTCGTCACACTGTCCCTACTTCAAGTTAAAGAACCCCTGAGGAGAATTTTTAGTGCTGAACATATACTTCTATACCATGCCAGTGATCTGGAGCTGGGTGAATTGTACAAAGCTGCCTTGGCATTTAAATCACTTTCTGAGAACGCCATAAGAAAGTCTTCTGGTAAGGTTTTTGTATTCCACTAGCATAAACTTATAGAACATGTGGGCTTAGCCATACAAGAAAGAAAGTCATATGCTATCCCATGCTGTAGGTTCATCGCAGCTTGCCACTGAGCATTCAGGGGCTCTCCACCATTTTTACTATTTTCTATGTTTTATTTCTAATTAACATCACAGTAAGTTTATGAAGCTCAATTCAATGTTTCATTACAAAAAACACTGTGTAATGACCAAGCTGGGGTAATTATTATGTCTATCATCACTTCAAACATTTTTGTAACAAATTCTTCTATGCCTCTATTTCATTTTGAAGGCAAACGACTAACTGTTGTCACCATTCACTGTTGCATACAAAAAGGGAAACAGAAATTACTCCAACTTTGTAGCTGTAACTTTGTATCCATTGACCAATTTTCCACATTCACTGCTCTTCTTGATCTTCTTATTCTTGTTCTTCATGGTTTTTGTTTTTCTTCCTCCCCCTCCTCCTCTTCCTCCTCTTCCTCCTCCTCCTCCTCCTCCTCCTCCTCCTTGTCTTCTCTTGCTTCCTTCTTTTCTCCTCTTCTGCTTCTTCTTTTTTGCCCCAGTCTTCTCTCTCTCTCTCTCTGTATGTGTCTGTCTGTCTACCTCCCTGTCTCTGCCTCTGTGTGTGTGTGTGTCTGTCTGTCTCTGTGTGTGTGTCTCATGTTCTCTCTCTAATGTTCTCTCTCTCTCTCTCTCTCTCTCTCTCTCTCTCTCTCTCTCTCTCTCTTTCATACACACACACACACACACACACACACACACACACACACACACAAATCAGGCCCTGGCAACCATTAATTTATTCTTAACTTTTTAGAACTTATATTTACTCTGTACTTCATTTTATTTAGTATCTCCTACATTTATCTTAGCTCTTCTCAAAGAGATTCTATTCTATTTATGACTAAATAGCATTACGGAGTCATATACACCACATGTTCTTCATCCCCATTCATACATCAACACTAGGTTGATCACACATAGACTAAAGTTAACGACAATACAATCTGGTAAATACAAGCATTTCTCCCACACAGACAGCCATGAATAGGTTTGCTAAGTCAGAGGTTTTTCTGTTTTTAACTCTTAAAGGGAACTCCAAACTATTTAACAGAATCTAATAGTTTATATTCCTATCAAGAGTATACACAGGCCTCCTTCCCTCTGAGTCCTCCCCAGAGATTTTTATCTTTTATCCTCTTGATAACTGTCATTCATATTGGAGGGAGATATTATTTCACAGTCGTTTCAATTTGCTTTCCCATGATATTAGTGATGGTAAGCATTTTTATATGACTGTATAGAATATGCATCTCCAAAAAATTTTATAGATTTTTCAACAATTTCATCCTCATTGCGATATTAGAATTTATTTATGATATAGAAGAATGGAAGTTTTTCTCTATTTACCTCATGAAGAGATTGGTTTCCCATAGGCTTAAGAGGAAAAATCACAAATCTCAGAAGCCTTCAAGTTTGTGTTGTTCTTCCTATGGGATTGCAAACTCCCTCAGCTACCTCAGTCCTTTCTCTAACTCCTCCATTGGGGTCCCCATGCTGCAAGCAACTACCTCTGTATTTGTCAGGCTCTGGCAGCCAGAGCCCCTCAGGAGACAGCTATATCAGGCTCCTGTCAACATGCAATTCTTGGCATCAGCAATAGTGTCTGGGTTTGGTGTCTGTATATGGGATGGATGGGCAGTCTCTGGATGGCCTTTCCTTCAGTCTCTGCTCCAAACTTTGTCTCCATATTTCCTTTAGACAGGAGCAATTCTGTGTTAAAAATTTGGAGATGAGTAGGTGGCCCCATCCCCCAACCAGGGGCCATGCCTAAACTCTGGATATGGTCTTTATAGGTTCTCTCTCCTCTATGTTGGACATTATAGTTAGTCTCATCCATCTAGGATCCTGGGAGCCTCTTGCTTTCCTGCCATCTAGAACTTGCCGGTGGCTACCTCCATTCACCATCCCCCATTTCAACACACTTCTGTTCAAACTCGTGACCCTCTGTATATCAACTCTATCTCTGCCTATGCCTGATCCCGCCCTTCCTCTCTTCCTCCCAAGTCCCTCACACCCTCTACCTTCCATAAGTATTTTTGTTCCACCTTCTAAGAAGGATTGAAGCATCCACATTCTGGACCTCCTTCTTCTTTGAGCTTCATATGGTCTGTGAATTATATCTTGGGCATTCTGGGCTTATGGGCTAATATCCACTTCTCAGTGAGTACATACTATGTTTGTTCTTTTGTGGGTTACCTCACTCATGGTGATTATTTTCTAGTTCCATCCATTTGCCTAGGAATTTCATGAAGTCATTATTTTTAATAGCTGAGTAGCATTCCATTGTGTAGATGTACCACATTTTCTGTATCCATTCCTCTGTGGAAAGACATCTGGGTTCTTTCCAGCTTCTGGCTATTATAAATAAGGCTGCTGTGAACATAGTGGAGCCTGTATCCTTGTTGTATGTTGGAGCATCGTTTAGGTATTTGCCCAGGAGTAGTATAGCTGGGCCCTAAGGTACTATTACGTCCAATTTTCTGAGGAACCGCCAGATTGATTTCTACAATGGTTGTACCAGCTTGCAATCCCACCAACAATGGAGAAGTGTTCCTCTTTCTCCACATCCTTACCAGTATCTGCTGGTCTTATTCAACATTCACGGGGATAAGAAATGAGTAAGTGTTTTACAGGGAAAATGGCCAGAGAGATGCTTTGATCTAAGTTTAAGCACAAAACTTCTAGTTAAAAAAAAAATCCTGGGCTAGACAGATGGCTCAGTGGTTGAGAACACTGAAGCTCTTTCAAAGGACCCAGGTTCAAATCCTAGCACCCACATGGCAGTTCATAACTGTCTGTAGCTCCTATTCCAGGCGATCTGACACCCTCACACAGACATAGGTGGAGGCAGAACACCAATATAATTAAAATTAAAACAAAATAACCCAGGTATGGTGACATATTCTTGTTATCTTAGAACTGGATAAGACAGATACCTAGGGTCCTCTGATATGTTAGTATAGACTATTTGGCTAGAGCCAGGCCAATGAGAGAAACTGTCAAATAAAAAAAAATAGTGGATTACTACTGAAGAACAGCTTCCGAGATTGTTCTCTGGCTTCCACATACATGTGCACTCAGATGTACTTGCACACTGTATGTGTATGTGCATTCATAGAAACAGACACATATGCATGCAACAGGGGAAAATGCCCATGAAACATTCATAGTTTATACTGATTTCTACTAGGCTAGCAATATTGTCTACAGAATTAGAGCTGCATATTTCTCACTTGACTACTTTGGAAACAACTCAGCAAACGAGCATCTAGTTGTCCAAGGATGAATGACTCTACACACATGCATGAAAAATCTGAATCAACAACACAGCCAAAGGCACAGACCTGCCCCAAATGAATATTTATATTGCCAGTACCACACAGGTTGAATTGAACACAAACGTTACAATTTCATTTTGATGCCCTCCCTGACAGCAATATCACAAGATCGAAATCCAACATAATACAAAACAAGTCATCAAGAACATGTAATTAGTGTGAGGAGATAAAACAAAGACTAGCAGTAACCATAGACATATGGCTTTGCTTAATGTTGAAATGCAACCTGGAATACATGCAGAACTGAGAGTAAAAGCACACAGAGCACACGGTGAGGTGTACAGGCTTAGAAAGACTTTTATATGCACATAAGAGCTCATCCTATCAAAGCTGGCTGTTTGTGCTTCTGTGCTCGAAACTTACGTAAGCAGGTTTCAGCTCAATCTAACATATGCAATATTAAATAGCAGAGAAGAAAGTTTACAGATGACAATATATATTTTAACACCTCCAATAAGAGAGTTATTTGGTACAGCATAGTGTATCGATTATTCAACTATGATTAAATGTACAAAGGCAGGAAATAGAGCGAAGGCTCAGCAGTTAGGATACTAAGCTGCTCTTGCCGAAGACCTGGAGTCAGTTCCCAGCACCCACAAGGATGGTGGCTCACGATTATCTGTTATGGCAGTTCTGAGGGATGGGATGCTCTTTTCTGGCCACCACGGGAACAAGAAATGTATGTAGTACACATATACACATAAAGGCAGACACTCAGACACTTAAAAGTACAAAAAAAAAAAACTACATTACACTATATTTTCCAATACAAGGCTACAGTAAAAAAAAAATCCTCCCAAAAATGTCAAGCAAGCTTACAAACACCAAGCAAGACTTCTCTATGCTATCATGTGTGTGCATTTTCACATGTGTCTGTTACTGCTGTTCCTCCTACTTCATGTGAAGCTGTCGGGCAGAACTACACTGGAAGCCTCTCTTCAATCGCTGATCCTATCAGGAAACACCTCTGAATTGGAAGCACTGCTTTCCATATCTGTGCAGGAAAAACTTGAGGTTGAAAGTGTGTGAAGGAAGAGGAACAAAGGAGTTATTTTCATCACTGCTTAGATCACTGTGTTACAAAATGAAACGTAACCATAATTAAACAATAAGCATTTCTCAATAGATTTATTCTCTGGCTTCTCCGAAACAACTGGCAAGGAAAAGCGACCTTCCTCAAACCCACAGGTCTCGTCATGTTATTCTTCCAGTTTAATGTTCAAAGGTTTCCCTTGTCTTTTAGAAATACCAAAGGTTTGACTGTGGTTAGTAGAATTAGCCACAATCTACAATCTCATCTAGTGAAGATGAGATTTTCCCAACGTGCTCAAGTGAGACGAACCTTTTCAACTTCAAAATCCTAGGCTCTACTAAAGAGCCAAACTCTCGGTATTAACTATTTCAACAGCAAATAATCTAAAGCACTGTTAAAACTATCTTCATCAATGATAATACCTAATTATAGAAGAAATCAATTTAGTATCTTCAAAACACTCTGACAGTGGTTGAAATATGGCCACAGTTCTTTAAGAATATCATTTCATACTTAGAGTTTTCAGCAGACCTTCATCCTTTCTAGACAATTTTCATGGAAATAGAGAAGACCATTTCTCTTCCAAATCCCTTTGTGATATATTCCCTCAACTGAACTAGGATTCAATGTGATATACTAAAGCCAAGAAAAATGTGAAGAACACAAAATCGCTATGATTTTTGATAAGGAATTAACCTAGGTGCAACTGGGGGAGACATTCTTGATTGATCATGAGCTATAACAATCACTTAGCTTTAAGTAAAGCAAATTATTTTGGTAATTTAGATGAGCCACATCCAAATTAAAGATAAAAGCCTTTACATTTAGGGAAACAATAACCCCTCAGAGAGTTAATATGGAACTTTCCACAAAGCGCATATCAAAAACTTGTAATACATTCTACATGACTCACAAAGGCACTTCTAAAATCAGTTTGCTCCACAAATACTCTGTGTTTAACAGAGCTTGTGATACACACATGCCTCATCCAGTCCCCTGTTGACCATAGGCTTCGGAATGCACAGCATAGACACTCAGGTATAAGTACCATAATAAAGGAAGGAGAGGTGAGCTGATGAAGTAAGAAAAAAATGAAAACACCATAAAGCCCGGTCCTGTGGGTGTCTGTCCCTTTAAGGAGTAAGCTTTGCTTTCTTCCTTCCACAGGGTTCTTCTCTGCAAAACTCCTATCTTTTCTAACATCTTGTTCCCATTCCCATGAGACCACGGGTCCCTATGCCCTGCAAAGCCATGATCCCGGCAGCCTATGTTCCTCCACTAGGTGTTGCTTCCATGCAGGACTGTCATAACCTGTCTGTCCATCAAGCATTTGTTGTATGGGCCTTTGAGAAATATTTGCAAACCAAAACCATTATAAGTTCAAAACATATATTAGCAGAAACAAAAACCCGTGAACATATATTTCTAGCCAGAAGAATCTGAGTGCCAAGAAAAAGGCATGTTCATGTATCATGTTTTATTTTACTATATGGACATCATGAGCAAGGTTTCTTTTTAAGGCAAATTAAATGGGATTCAAAAGCATAAGGAACACTTCCAGGAAATGTCAAAATTATACTCACGAGCAAGACGGCGTATCAAATGGTCAGTAGGCTTATTGACCTTAATGTTCTGAAACTTGAGAAACATTTTGAAACTGTTGATTAATTTAAAAGACTGTTTTGGTTTTTTGAATTTTTATTATTCATTATCTGTTTTCTGACCAATTATATGATCAATTTTGGAGAAAGTACCATGAGGAGCTTAGAAGAAGGTATATCCTTTTGCTTTAGGATAGAATGTTCTATAAATATCTGTTAAGTCCATTTGGCTCATGACTTCTCTTAGCCTGTCTACGTCTCTGTTTAATTTCTGTTTCCATGATCTGTCCATTGATGAGAGTGGGGTGTTGAAGTCTCCTACTATTATTGTGTGAGGTGCAATGTGTGTTTTGAGCTTTAGTAAGATTTCTTTTACGTATGTAGGTGCCCTTGTATTTGGGGCATAGATATTTAGGATTGAGAGTTCATCTTGGTGGATTTTTCCTTTGATGAATATGAAGTGTCCTTCCTTATCTTTTTTGATGAATTTTAGTTGAAAATTGATTTTATTTGATATTAGAATGGCTACTCCAGCTTGATTCTTCCTACCATTTGCTTGGAAAGTTGTTTTCCAGCCTTTCACTCTGAGGTAGTGTCTGTCTTTGTCTCTGAGGTGTGTTTCCTGTAGGCAGCAGAATGCAGGGTCCTCGTTGAGTATCCAGTTTGTTAATCTATGTCTTTTTATTGGAGAGTTGAGGCCATTGATATTGAGAGCTATTAAGGAATAGTGATTGTTACTTCCTGTTATATTCATATTTGGATGTGAGGTTATGTTTGTGTGCTTTTCTTCTCTTTGTTTTGTTGCCAAGACGATTAGTTTCTTGCTTCTTCTAGGGTATAGCTTGCCTCCTTATGTTGGGCTTTACCATTTATTATCCTTTGTAGTGCTGGATTTGTAGAAAGATATTGTGTAAATTTGGTTTTGTCATATAATATTTTGGTTTCTCCATCTATGTTAATTGAGAGTTTTGCAGGATACAGTAACCTAGGCTGGCATTTGTGTTCTCTTAGGGTCTGTATGATATCTTTCCAGGATCTTCTGGCTTTCATAGTTTCTGGCGAAAAGTCTGGTGTAATTCTGATAGGTCTGCCTTTATATGTTACTTGACCTTTTTCCCTTACTGCTTTTAATATTCTTTCTTTATTTTGTGCATTTGGTGTTTTGACTATTATGTGACGGGAGGTGTTTCTTTTCTAGTCCAATCTATTTGGAGTTCTGTAGGCTTCTTGTATGCCTATGGATATCTCTTTTTTGAGGTTAGGGAAGTTTTCTTCTATGATTTTGTTGAAGATATTTACTGGTCCTTTGAGCTGGGAGTCTTCACTCTCTTCTATACCTATTATCCTTAGGTTTGATCTTCTCATTGAGTCTTGGATCTCCTGTATGTTTTGGACCAGTAGTTTTTTCCGCTTTACATTATCTTTGACAGTTGAGTCAATGATTTCTATGGAATCTTCTGCTCCTGAGATTCTCTCTTCCATCTCTTGTATTCTGTTGGTGAGGCTCGTATCTACAGCTCCTTGTCTCTTCTTTTGGTTTTCTATATCCAGGGTTGTTTCCATGCGTTCTTTCTTGATTGCTTCTATTTCCATTTTTAATTCCTTCAACTGTTTGATTGTGTTTTCCTGGAATTCTTTCAGGGATTTTTGTGACTCCTCTCTATGGGCTTCTACTTGTTTATTTATGATTTCCTGGAATTCTTTCAGGGATTTTTGTGACTCCTCTCTATGGGCTTCTACTTGTTTATTTATGATTTCCTGGAATTCTTTCAGGGATTTTTGCGATTCCTCTCTGTAGGCTTCTACTTGTTCTCTAAGGGAGTTCTTCACGTCTTTCTTGAAGTCCTCCAGCATCATGATCACATATGATTTTGAAACTAGATCTTGCTTTTCTGGTGTGTTTGGATATTCCGTGTTTGCTTTGGTGGGAGAATTGGGCTCCGATGATGCCATGTAGTCTTGGTTTCCTGCGCTTGCCTCTCGCCATCAGATTATCTCTAGTGTTACTTTGTTCTGCTATTTCTGACAGTGGCTAGACTGTCCTATAAGCCTGTGTGTCAGGAGTGCTGTAGACCTGTTTTCCTGTTTTCTTTCAGCCAGTTATGGGGACACAGTGTTCTGCTTTTGGGCGTGTAGTTTTTCCTTTCTACAGGTCTTCAGCTGTTCCTGTGGGCCTGTGTCTGGTGTTCACCAGGCAGGTCTCTTGCAGCAGAAAAGTTGGTCTTACCTGTGGTCCCGAGGCTCAAGTTTGCTCGTGGGGTGCTGCCTACGAGCTCTCTGCGGTGGCAGCAACCAGGAAGATCTGTGCCGCCCTTTCCGGGAGCCTCCGTGCACCAGGGTTCCTGATGGCGTTTGGTGTTTTCCTCTGGCGTCAGAGATGTCTGCAGAGTGCAGTCTCTTCTGGTTTCCCAGGAGTGTCTGCCTCTCTGTAGGTTTAGCTCTCCCTCCCACGGGATTTAGGTGCAGAGAACTGTTTATCCGGTCTGTCCCTTCAGGTTCCAGTGGTGTCTCAGGCGCAGGGGTCCTGCCGCTCCTGGGCCCTCCCCCACGGGAACCCAGAAGCCGTATCATTATCTGTTTTCTAATACACCTACAGAACAAACCGTTTTGTAGGGATGCCACTGGGGATGGGACATCTTAGAGAAGTGGGGTAAAAGGATGAAGTAGGGAATTTTGCAACTTATATAATAATGTCTCTTATCACACTGACAGGTTTTGGCGATACTATTATAATCACGCTCTGTCCAAACCTCAGAGAGAACTTTTAAAAACAAAACATGAAAACTACTGTTTACAAGATTGTTGGCAGCATATGATTAGATTATGTGTCCTACATTAATCAACGCATACACTGATGCCTTCAGGCAGAGGTAATTAAGATAAGCTGAAAAAATGAAGGCCCCACTAGGGAAGGAAATGCTCCTTGCTGAACTTTACCCACCAAGTCAAATTGGATGGGTAACAGAAACAGAGCGAGGCTCTAAGCACTCTTCCTCCTCAGCCACGCATTTCCACACATTTCCATTACTTTCTTATCGGAGTTTATGTTTAAACTGACCCAGTCTTTCACATGCCTTGATTTTCTCTACCTTCTAGCCAGGACGCTGAACACCACAGCCTAAAGAACAGTCTACCTGGCTTTATGGATGCCATGGCCCCTGCTAATTCACCACTGAATTGAGAATTTCCCAGGACTGGGGAGGGTCTCAGCCTACTGCCTAACATGATGTCAATCTTATGAAATTCACAGATTCCCTTTAACACAGTTAGAAAAGGTGTAGAAATGTTCAAGCTGACCAATTATCTTTAACACCTTCCTCCCTGTGTCCAGGGCCTGGCTATCAGAGCTCCCATAGAAGAAGCCACTTCCCTTTTTGTGACTTTTCAAGCTATCTCTGGAGGGTTTAACCCCCAGTCCTCTCCCATCCACTCTGACTAGGACAGAACTCAACAGCTTGTTTTAACCAAATTCCCAGCTCTTAGCGATGCACTCAGAATTGATAAATGACTAGGTAAGACCATCAACACTCACTTCATGAAACTAGTTATTCTGAAGTTTTAATGAGTGTGCATCTGAAAGTACCTGGCAGAGAGTAGTCAATAAACATTTACCTTCTCATATGCCCACAGTTACCTTTAACTGGGCATGTACAGAAAAAAAAAAGTTGGATAAATGGCCTGAGTTAGTAGGGGATCTTAAGTTAAAAATTAAAAAGGAATACTGTGGACAGTAAAATACATATCCAAGATAAACCCAACCATGCTTGCAGTAATGTGCCCGGATGAATTCAAAGCCATAGACCTCAAACTTAAATTCTAAAATCAGAGAATTAAGTCACAATCCAATTAAAAATAAACAAAAACAAACAAACAGAAAACCCCACTATCTTCATAGGTCAAATAAGGACGGGTCCTAGCGCTTGACACTTTCTGATTACACAAATGCAGTAATGCTTCCTGCTTTTCATCCTCTCTAAGTAGCACATGCTGGGAAATCAACTAGATCACTCTGAATAAAGCTACTGCTATTCCATACTGCCTTCTCATGGTCTAATGATGTATCACTATCATATACAAAACAAGTAAACCTCATTGGTTGGGTACTCAATTGGGAAACACGCTAAACCTGGCACACCTACACCATGAATGCACCACTGTGAGTTTGAACAATGCTTCAGGGCAAGAAGGAGAACCTAGTTACACAGACAAACCACTGCCTGGGCACACGAGCTGCTGCAGAGTGGAGGAGTGAACATGAACACAGGAGTGTTTCCATCATACACAATATTTAATTTTTACCACACATACAACATATAGCACTGTCTACCAGGCAAAGCAAGCACAAAACAATAAAAGAGTTACAACTCAGGAAAGAATATATTACATGTTCCATGCCAAATTAGTGACATTTCGATTGGAAATTTGCCAATCTGAAAGTCTAGTTTTCTATAACACAGTGACAGCAGCAAAACCCGAACAGCTATGCATAACACACAGCAAAACTTGAGAAGACTCTCAGCAAAGTAGAGCTACATCAGCAGAATGACCACAGCCACCCTCAGAGAGCTCAACTGTTCTAGGCACCACCGGCTGACAGTCTTCCTCATCTCCAGATCTTTGAGATGATGCTCCTACAACTCACGTGAGTCTTTGGAAACTAACTCATCTGGAAGGACAAGGTCCTTCCCTAATCTTCACAGGAATGTGGGGTTCTAACTTAATTGTCAACTACTTGACAGCACTGGTTCAATCACTTTGTAACTTTTTCAATAGAGGTCTGCTCTCTTCCAGTACATCTCCTTCATTTGCTCTTGACAATGTCTGTCAGTGGCCTGCACAGGAATAGATGTCAGCCCTTTACCCTCCCATGAGGTAGTTGCTCAGTAATGTATGGTTACCTGCTTTATCGGATATCTGGTTTGGTCTTTAATATAGTGAGTGCCTTTGCTTCAGTGGGAAAAAATGTTCAATGGTTCCTCTTTTTCTAAAGTCTACATTGACATTATAAAATAAAATTTTCTAATGAAATGTAGAAGAACCCATAAACTAGCTACAGACATTATATTTAGTGTCCTCTTTTAAAAATTCTATAAAACACAGACATATATGCTATTTAGTTGTCTAAAGGTTTAACCTTATAAGAGCAAAGTCCCCTGGTAAGGATGAAATTATTAATTCTATAAAATAAACTAAGACCATATTTCTTACCATTACCAAAAAAAAGTCTCCACATAGTATTCACTAGAAGTAGTTCACCTTTTCAGTGATTATAAATCACACTTCAATGTAATGAGAAATAGTTCACTGTCATACACTGTCTTACCACAGTTATTGTCAACCTCCCAACTTCTCAACTACAGAATATTTCAAAAGTCCATTCTTCTACAGCAAGAGGGCTATTTAGTCATTACAATGACTACATAGAAGAAGAACTTGAAACGCTGCACACAGAATCTAAATTAAATAGTTTTTCATAGCATTCCCATTGATATAAAGTAAAATGACTTATGAAGTTCTATAGTTATTTGATACATAAAAAATTTGATATTCAACCAAAAGTACGAAGTTGGTTTTTGAGTTTTGTTTGGTTGGTTGCTTGTTTTTTTGTTTTGTTGGCCTAATTTGATGTCTATAATACATAATTAAGCTGCAACAGCCCTATGCCTTAAAGTTTCTGAAAAGTCAATTAACATTAAAAATTCACAAGGCCTCTCACAAAGAGTGAGAAATATATGCATCTAAATGACTTATTGTGCCATTAATAAACTGGCATATTACCAGCTCCTTTGAGCATCAATGCGTTCCTGCCAGAGGATGTTCACACGGTCTGTGCAGACAAAGCGTGCAGAAACCTGAAGCACAGCCTCTCATGCTCAGATAGCAAGAGCTGGCACTGCCTCACTGTTCACCAGGATGAGGGTGGTGCTGAACGTGATCAGCCCAACATGACTCTTACCTTTGTTCATTTGCAATACTTTATTCTAAGCATTTTCTCAGTACTATTGAGCCATATATAGAAATAAGGATATATAGGCCCCAGTACCTTATTAGCATATCAATAAATTAAACTCATTGTGAAATAAGTGAACATGATACCCATTTTCCCATGAATTTACAGATCAAGGGAACATGTCCATTACGAGATCACGCATTACAACACAGCAACACATGCAGGCGGCCATAACAAGGCCACTTAATAAAACATTGCAATTGAGCTTTCGAACAAGTTTTAAAATTTAAGTTGAAATAAAATTATATAAACATCTTTATTCTGTATGTAAAACCTTTAAGATCCCTAACAATTTGGTCTGTAATTTTTTATTTAATCAGTATTCTTTTCAAATTAGAAGCTAAGATCCAGGGACTCCCCGTATCCTTCCAGTCCTCCCCATCTCAGCCTCAACCTTCAGAGCTAGATCAGGTACGCAAAGCAAGGTTGACTAGAAATGGAAACTGTGGGCATTGTTTTCTCACTGTAAAAGACAATATCCTAACATTATCTTAACATGCTAAGTGTGATACTTTACTTATATTTCTGGCCTATAATGTCTCATCTAAAACCTAACCATGACCTAGGTTTGCTAGGAATGCATCATGATTCCATAGGAAATTGTGTCACATGCCTCTTCTCTAATTATTGAAATCATACCAACAGTTACATTTAACATGAATATATGTTAAATTACTAATTGGAAATTTACTTAATAAACTGTCAAAATCTCTGAAATAAACAAATTTGTATAAATTCAATCCGTTATGGGATCTGCGTATGGTATGATCAGCATTCTCCTGATAATTTAGACACTTTCAGGAGTCTACTATGAATAAAGTGAAGAAATACAGTATGATAAATGAAACAAAGACACCAATCTCTAAATACTTGTCTTTGTGTCTTACACATCAATCCATCAAGCAATAGCTACCAAGAGCCTAGCACACCAGGAACGTTCTGAGTACTACAAATAAAGCAGGGACCCAGAGAAGAACCCCAACAAACAGGAAGCCCAGAGAACCCTATTTAAGGTTATACTCGAGACAGTACAGAGGAATCAGCACACTAGTCCATATTATGTAAGAATACTACAGCAGGAATGTTAGGAAAAGACGAGAATTGCTTGGATGAGAAAAGAGTTCCTTAGACATTCACTGCAGGCTACAGAACTCCCAGGAAAGAAGTAAAGCCAAGAAACCCATGCACTGTGGTAAAGAACTATAAATGCACGAGGGCTCTGGCTTTTTCTATTGGGCAAAAGATAGTTCTTTCAAGTCTAACAGACATTGTAGAAATAGTAGTTTTTCAAAATCCCATTTGCTTCCAGTATAACAAAAACTATATTCATGGTATGAACAATGGTTTTCTTTTTTGCCTAGGGGGAATCCTAGAAAGAAGTGAAGAGAAATGGATATTCCTATCATAATAGTTAATTGGCTTTCTTAAAATTTCCTAAGATTTGGAACTATTTCAGGAAGATAAAATTTACAGTGCATTTCACAAGTATTAAAAAAATCACTGTGGTTGGCAATATTTCTAGAATCATCTGTATAAGGCAACCTTAAAATATGACCCTTTATAACATCATAGGAAATTATTAAGTAAGCAGTACAATTTTATAATGTGTGGACATAAATGTTTACTGTATTTTTCTCATTCACTTCCCAAATCACAAGTCTGTAATGACCTCCTGCTTAGGTTTGTCCAACATTCATTTTTTGGAATAGTACCATAAATGTCTTTAAGGAGTGGATTGTATGTCGTACCCTTATGCCCATCCATGAGCTTGGTGTACTTGGCTTCTAGATTTGCATTGTTGAAGAAACAGAATTTCACAAAGCTTGTCCAATTTGTATTTGAGATAACATTTAAATGTCTCTTTTTCTGCCTGTGGAAGTCAAAGAGTATATAACAGTGAAACTAAAATTGGTGAATTCAATGAAAAAATTACAACCAGGGAAGCTTTTAATATTCCTATAAATTTTTTTAAAAATTTTAGTTTGTTATTATTTTAAAGTGTATGGTCTGTACCTGTTACAGACCAGCTGTGAGTTACTGTATGGTTGCTGGGAAATAAATGCTGGTCCTCTGGAAGAGCAGCCAGTGCTCATAACCATTTAAGAATCTCTCTATCCCCATCTACTAATAATTTTATTTTGTTTGCTGCTCATTTTAGTTATAAATTAACACAATCCACAAAGATCTAGTGAGAAAACTCTGTTCGGTCTTGTCTTAGGACACATGTTTGTTTGTTTGTTTCTTCTGAGTTCAACAAATATTATGGCTGACACCAGAAACCTCAAAGCAGTCACTAACATTTCAGAAGCCTGGGGCTCCATATACCCAGCCATATTGCAGAAGGTCCAACAGCTACTTCTGATATCATCCTGTACATCCTGAGTATATTTTCAGTCATTGAACTAGCTTACAATTATGGCCTTTTCCCCAGTGCCTTGGGAAAAGTAGCAAATAACTTAAAGGAAGAAAAACAAACAAAAAAACCCACATGGTGAGATACTAGACTTAAAATATGATTAACTCAGGAGCAGAGTGCTTGCCTCACATGCCAGAGGCCCTGGGTTCAAGTCTCCAGTAGCTCAAAAAGTATAAATTAATTAAATAAAGCAGTTAGGTGTCCCACAATTAAAAAATATGATTTGCTAAGAAAAATCCTCAGGATTTAATTGTCAAGCCTAGTGCTTTTAGTTTATTAAAAACAAATGACTGATATTGATATTTTTAAATACAAGATCAAAGGGTAACAAGTAATGAGGGTTTTTATGCTTTGTTATAACACACCAGAGCTATCATGGACAGGAGAGAGGAAGAAAGGAACGCAAAGGCACCACAGATAAAGACAACTGTCAAGAAACAGTATTAACCTATTCATCCCGACACTAACGTTGCCTTCCTCAATACTGCTACTTCAAGGATCAAGTTTACCCCCAGATAAACCATGAAGAAGAAGTTCAAGCTAATGTATTGGCCAAGACACCTGAGAGAAGTTATGAAGACCCCTAGCAACCATGTTTGTATCACCACTTCCTCTTATTCTATTTATGCTAAATGAAATGCTTTCACTGTTGAACTTGCTGTCCATGCCATTGCTCTCAGGTTACTGTACTCTTGGAGAAAAGTTATATAACCATTTCATTTTTTCAGGTAAAAAGGTAGATTTAGAGACCATACTTAATCATTCTTCCATGATTTAGAACTGAACTCATTAATTAAACTTGTGGTAACTCTTCTCTCAGGGGCTTTAGTCTGTATCTACTCACAAGGGTGAGAAAATTACAATTAAGCCTGGCCTGATGCAGGATTTTCTTAAATTAAAAACAAAAAATAGACCACCCTCCCTGGAGAGACAAAATCCTTTAATTGCATCAAAACATCTTAAATATGGAGTCAGAAATTTAATAAAGGGATAAGAGGATTAGAGTGAAAAATACAGTACAATTAGAAGTAAGCCCAAGTTTATTTAGCAAAACTTATTCCTACTTAAAATTCAAAGGTGAATAGTTCTAGTCAGAGCATATCACCAGTAAGCAAGCAAGAAATGAATTCTTACTAAAATGAAGTTGAAAACACGATGCAAAATGCAGCAGATGCATTAACAACCTTTCTATGCATGTATTCACCCAAATAATTGCTTGGGGCTTTCCACTTAGTGACTCCAGTCTTTATTCAAGAAGATCAAAACCTCAGGTGACAATACATGTTGATGAGGATGTGGAGAAAGAGGAACATTCCTCCTTTGCTGGTGGAGTTGCAAACTTATACAACCACTCTGGAACTCAATTTAAAGGTTCCTCAGAAAATTGGAAATAGATCTACCTAAAGACCCAATACCACTCTTGGGAATACACCCAAAAGATGCCCCACCATGCCACAGGGGCACAGGTTCATAGTGGCCTTATTTGTGATAGCCAGAAGCTACAAACAACCAGATGTTCCACGACAGAAGAACAAATACAGAAAATGTGGTTCATTTACACAATGGAATACTACTCAGTTATTAAGAATGAGGACATCCTGAGTTTTGCAGGCAAATGGACAAAACTAGAAAATATCACCCTTACTGTGGTAACTCAGACCCAAAAATATGTTCTTGCTAATAAGTGGATATTAGCCAAACAAACAAACAACAACAACAAAAACCCCAAGTACAGAACACCCAAGATACAGTCCACAGAACTCAAAAAGGTCAATAAGCTGAAGGGTCCAAGTGAGGACACCTCAGTCCCACTTGGGGAGAGAAGAAAGTAACCACAAGAGGGGAGGGAGGGAGAGATCTGGGAGGGAAAGGGGACAGGGATGGGGAAGAGAGGAACATGATTTTGTATTGGGAGAAAATGATTGAGGCCCTGAGGACCAGCAGAAAAAAATATGGAAATAAGCAACCTTGGGAGGAAGGAGATTGGGAGGATACTCCAGAATGTATCAGAGAACTGGGAGGTGAGAGACTCTCAGGATTCAAAGGGGAGGGGTATCTAGATGAAATTCCCTATGGTGGGGAGAGGGAGCTTGTTGAGCCCAACTCCAGCAAAAAGACAGGGCACCAAGTGAGAAATGGGTTTGACATCCCACAGTCAAAACTCTAACCCATAATTGTTCCTGTCTCAAAGAACTGCAGGGATGGAAATGGAGAAGAGCCTGAGGAAAATAAAAGGTCCAGTGACAGGCCCAAAGTAGGATCCAGCTCAAGGGGAGGTCCCAAGTCCTGACACCAATACTGAGGCTATGGAGCTCTCACAAAAAGGGACCTAGCATGACTTCCCTCCAAAAGACCCAACATGCAGGTGAAAGTCAGATACAGATATGTTCACCCAATCAATGAACAAAAGCTCTGACCCCTCTGGTGGAATTAGGGAAAAACAGGAGGAAGCTGAGGAGGAGGGTGACCCTGTAGGAGGACCAGCAGTCTCAATCAACCTGGACCCCTGAGATCTCTCAGACACTGGATCACCAACCAGGCAGCATACACCAGCGGAGATGCGGCCTCCAACACATATACAGCAGAGGATTCCTGGTTCTGGGCTCAGTCAGAAAGCATACACCTAACCCTCAAGAGACTGGAGGCCCCAGGAAGTGTAGAGTTCTGGTGGGATGGGTGGGGTGGAGACAGCCTCGTGGAGAGGGGGGGTGCTGGGAGGAGGTATGGGATGTGGAACAGTTGGAGGGTGGACCAGGTGGGAGAGGAATAAAATCTGGAGTGTAAGAAAGAAAGGAAGAAAGAGAGGAGAGAAAGAGAGAGAGAGAGAGAGAGAGAGAGAGAGAGAAAGAAAGAAAGAAAGAATATTCCCTTCTCTAGAATCAAATTGCCTTTCAATAATCCATCCATCTATTAATGGACAACTAGGTGAATAATTCCTTGCTATGGTGGATGAAGAACCAATAAATGTAAGGGTATAAATATCTCTAGAGAAGGGTCTAGAGTTCTCTGGATATGCCCAGGAGTGAAATAGCTGCAGTGAGTAAAATAACAGGGAAGCTACATCCATACCAAAACAATATGGCTGCCTAAATAAGACCCAAACAATGACAATATCAACCTACCTGATAGTACAGTAGGCAGAAATCTCATTGAGTCATACCTCTAGACAAAGAACTATAGGCACATAATGACTGCTAAGAGGAGAATTAGCTTCTTCCATGAATGAGCTCTCTCTGTACTTATCCATTACAAGGTGATCAACCCTGAAAACATGTACAAAAAACTAATTCATGACATTGCACTTATATATGTATGCTATACATACATACATACATACATACATACATACATATGTTATGATAGTGACCAAAGAAAAAGATGCCATCAATTCGAGAGAGAGAGTAGGGATGGACAGAGGACAAATTGGAGGGAGAGAAGGAAGGGAAGAAGTGAAATGTACTTTAATTAAAAATATATTAATACTAATATATATGTATATGTATATATATTCAATAGTGAAACTAAAAAACCAATGTGAAGATCAACAGCTTCAGAAATGCTATTTTGATGGTTTAGAAGTTCAATAAAATATTTAAATTATGGGTCTGATTAATTCTGGTGTTTGAATTTTTTATTTGCAACTTTAAAGTAATAAAGTTTATTAGACAAAAAGGACAAAAATTAAACAAAAGTCTCAATTTTATTGTTCCCCAGTTTCCTTTTTTCATTTTCAAGATTTTGTTTTTATTATGTATATGAGACAAGGGGTATGTGCTTGTGAATGCCAGTGACTCCTGACGCCAAAGTCCTCAGTTCCTCCTGGAGCTAGAGTTAACCAGCGGTTGTAAGCCACTCAAACTGTGTTCTGGGAAATAAACCAGGGTCCTCTGAGAAAACAGTGTGTAGTGTCTGATTCTGAGTCACCTCTTCCATTTGCCTTCTTAACTTGAATACTTTTAATAAAGAAGTCTTTTTGGTAAATAAACAAAATAATAAACATTCCCAATAGGCTGCATTTCTTATGTATCTGAATATATACTTTGAAATATTTGTCTTCTTGTTAGTCTAAAATTACAAGTTACAAATAATTTTGTAAAAGAAATAGTAAAATGAAAAAGATTATAACGCAGGTTTCACTGAAAAGGTGGCCATTTTTTAGAACTCTTATTGAACTTACTTCTCTATGTTCTTCCTGACAGGGTCAGAATGATATAGCGACTACAAATTATAAAGCATGGCAGAAATTAACAATCATGAATGGTGTCTCTGTAAGACATCTGTTTTTCCTGCCCATTAAGAACAAGAAAATAAAAGGAGTTACTGTTGATATGTCTGTTATTCAAGCAAATCATATACTAATAGCATCAGTGTACAGTCATCATTCTCCATGCAGCAAGAGGAAATTGAAGCTCAATTAAATATATTTCCTCATCACTTGTCAGAGGTGAGTAATTAGATAGACGAAAAACTAATAAACATCACCATTTTCTATATACAAGCTTGCCGCAAACATTGCTCCTTTCTCCCTGAATCTCCAGGAAGAATGTGCCTCACTGTTTTCATTGTGGTCCTATCAGAAATGCCAAGAGGAAGTTATAGAATAGGACTTTCCTCCCAGGCTAAGCAGCCACCATCTTGAAGCAGTCAGTTGTGCCCATGTGGAAAAGATTATCTCAATTGTGCTTGTTGACTATTGATACCCCCCTATCCCCTTAGAGAGGGTGAAGAGGGTCATTAAAACAGTCACCACTTCATGTCACCTGCTGTCTGCAACTCTACCCATATTACAAGTGGCCTCAGGAGGAGCTGGAGTATATAGGCCTGGGAAGACTAGAGGAAAGGGCGCCATCTATGCAGCTTTGGGGAAGTCATCGTCCCTGTAGGTAAAAACTTTCCAATGTACGCCTTTTGGGGGAACTCCCATTCCCCAGTAACTACCCATCATTTGTTCTCAAGTGAACTTTGTCTGAATAGTACCTCCTTGATTTGTCACTAGGACCCCAGGAGGGGCATGAGATATTGCTTACCTTTCTGCGTGTAATGAAATTTTAGCAATAGATTCTGAGAGACGGACAAACACATCTGGTTATGCAGACAATCAACTTTTGTAAATTAATGACTGGGACTAAAAACATGAAATTCCAGAGGACTAAATGATACTATCCCTCCAAAATCATTCCTGGAAAACTGTGCTTAGACAAATTATTGACTTTTATTTAAATTAATTAGTTTGTGCCTGGGTTACATACAGCAAATATCTAATGGTCAGTAGCCCACCATATGTCTTTGTACTAAGTCTTGCTGCTCGCTATTTAGAATGTCACTCTTCTCTTCCACCCTTCCAAGGCTATCAAAGTCACATTCCTGTGATGTGCTCCACTTGATTCATTCAAATGCCAGGGCGTTAGAGTTCTGTATACAGATGTTCTTCCAGTTTGGGTGATTAGTGTTCCAAAAATTAAAACAGAGAAAGACAGCTTCTCCACTCAACTGGTACCTGAAGAAATTCTACACAAAACTACTGCCAACAGGTATTTTTCCCATAAATATAACACACTTTATTTGCTTGAACAGAAATAATAGCACATACACTTGCAAACTCTCTATTTTTCCCATGAACTGCTTATGTAGTTTGCCTTTAGCCTATTATTTATAATATTTCCATCTCAGCATGATGACATGAATTTGATAAAAGTGTAAATTAAATCATCCTTTTAACTTTTCACTTACATTAGTAATAGGGTAGTAGATATATTGGGTAGTTTCTAGGAAGTCAGATCACTCTGGATAATGTCTGCTTCTAGTGACTCCATAAGCAAGTCTCCCCTGATGATATTCAGCTCTCACTTGCAGATCTCCTTATGTGGATAGTTCTAGAACAACTCTATTTTCAGAACATACTCTCTCAGGCCTCCGGGACCTAACAATTTCTGGCTTACATTTTTTTAAGGTACTCAATCTCAACCTTTTCACACAAGATACTAGCATATTACAGGATTTAATTTGTAATAATTCAGACCCCAGGAATCTAAATGAAGTATTAAAGTTGCCTATAAATATATGTATTCTAAATTAATATAATGTTCTAAAAACAATTCTTAAATGGCTTGGTATGGGAAAATAATGAACATTTTCATATTTTGATAGATTGGTATTTTACCCTGTCTATTTGAAAAAGCTCCAATAGGTAGACATGTTTAACACTATTTTCATGAATTTTGTGACATTTGTTTTTCTATACTGAAATGGTTTTTAACATATTGAGTGGAGCAAAACAATCTATTTATGGTCCACAGATCTGAGATAATATATGGAATTATAGAACTGCCTCCCATTTTTAAGGTATTTCAAGTTACTCTCCCCATCAGTTTCCTAAGTGTGTGGGACTACGGGCCTATAATATTACAATTACCTGTAAGCTCCTGTGATTTTTCTCATAATTTCTGACCCAACCTGTAAGTCTAGTATTACTATGTGAAAAAGTACAGTGTGGATCCCCTCACTTCCTACACAGACGGTTTCCTACATCAGGTGAGTTGATTTGGCAGTCAAGTGAACATTATCGTGGCCTTTTCGACTCTTCGAACATAGTTTGTCTGCCAAATGGGCTACAGCTACGTCTTTTCAAATGTGCTAAGAGAGAGTGATGAGGAAGGGAGAAAGGAACAGAGAGAAGAGGAGCACAGGAAGAGGGAGAGTGTTTATATAGTACAAGTTGGTTGGTTATACTAAATCATATATCCTTGTAATTCCAAGGTTTGTTCATCTCCCAGGCTGTGAGCTCCAGGAGAACTGAACCAACTGAATCTGAACCTTGACCTTGTGTCAGCATGGTGGAGAGTTTGAGTAGAACATGGGAAATCAGTTAGCAGGCTGAGTGAGTAGACTTGGGGTGGAGGAAAAGATTTGAATGAAAATTAATAATGCAAAGCCTAGGGTTGAACCACGTGAAGCTGGAATGCTGTACAATGCCTTTGAAGGTTCTGTGGAATGCGTGACTTATATTGAAAATGTTTATTCTTCTTAGCATGTTTAATTTATACTTGATATCTAAGAGGACATGCTATTTCTAATTGAGACAAAAAGTTAAGTGAGGAGAATCATCATATGGTTGAAAAACAAAAACAAAACTAAGGCTGAATGTGCTCTTTTCACTACTCTCTTTTAAAAAAAAACCTCACATATGACTTACCTGTTCCCTCGGTGCAAAGTAAAATTAGGAATAACGATGCTACTCTAATGTCTACATGGATAAATTGAAAATAATTGTAAACACACTGTAAAACTGTTTCCCCTTCTGTTGGCTTTCTATATTCTACTGTACCTACCTAGCTGTTACCAATATATTCACATGTCCAGTGAGAAAACACATATATGATTTAATTATGCATATATTTTAAGTGTATGCATGTATATATTAAATATGCTTTCCATATTTAAATACTTAAAGGTCTGCTTCATTTTTATTTACTAATCATTTATTTGCTTACATTTCAAATGTTACTCTCTTTCTGGGTGTCCCCTGTATGAACGCCCCCCATCTTCTACTCCTCCCCTTTGCCTCTAAGAGGGTGCTCCCCTACCCACCACCCACTCCTGCCTCACCCCTCTAGCATCCCCCTTCTCTGGGGCATCAAGTCTCCACAGGATCAAGTACATCCCCTCCCACTGATGCAAGATAAGGCAAAGTCCACTGCTATATATGTAGCAGGAGCCATGGACCGGTCCATGTGTACTCTTTGGTTGGTGGTTTAGACCCTAGGGTCTGATTAGTTGATACTGTTGTTCATCCTAATGAGGTTGGAATCCCCTGCAGGTCCTTCCCCCCTTCCCCTAACTCTTCCACTGGGGTCCCTGGGATCAGTACAATGAATGGCTGTGAGCACCTTCATCTGTTTTAGTCAGGTGCCGGCAGAGCCTCTCAGATGATAGCAATCCCAGGCTTCTCACTGCAAGCACATCTTGGCATCAACAATAGTGTCAAGGTTTGGCGTCTGGGGATGGAATGGATCACACAGTGGGGCAGTCTATGGATAGCCACCTATCTAAAAAATTTTAACACAGAATTGTCCCTGTCTAAAGGAATGCAGGGACAAAAACGGAGGAGAGGGTGACGGCCTATTTCATTTTTAAATACCTGAATTTACATGGAGACAGCAATAAATTCAGTATACAATCTATTATGTTAGCACTTTACTACTATTGTAGTTGGCAGAATCTGAGGTGGCTTCCAACAACTGCCTACAACCAGTATCTGTGCCTGCCTATAACGCCCGCCTAGAGTGAGGTGGGCCTGGGAACTGGCCTCTGATCCACAGAATAAAGCAGTGAGGAGTTGGTGCTTGGCTATGAAGGGAGAGTGCTCTAGTCGTGTTGGGTGTTTGCTTCTTCTGCTGTTGGAAGAGCCTCTGTGGAGAAGTTTCTGTGAGAAGAAAAAACTGAATGGAACAGCCCACAGTGAATGCAGTGAGCACTGAGTTTGAGAGGGGATCATTTCTAAAAGGGCCTAGGGTCACTGCAGTCCTGAAAGAGACCCAGGGACACATGGTCACCAGGATCTACTAGGTAAAACTGCTCTCAGGCCTCTAAACAGTGCATGACAATGAAATGCATTTCCAGGAGAATTAGTTCAGGAATCTTCCAGAATGTACTTCCTGAAAGGATACAGTTTCCATTTTCAGACATAATTTGTTCCCTTTTGCCACAAAGAGATATGTAACAAATCAGCCTGTCTAATACTGCATCTCATTTGGATATACCCCAATAAGATAATCTTATTTCTACTTCTAGAGTTTACCAAATGAGCCAAATAAACTCTTTAAAAATAATTTTGTTTTCGAACTTAGACTTTGAAGATACTATTTTTATGACCGTCATAACTTTCATAAATGACTAGTTCTAAGCAGTAAAAGAACAAGTAATATTGCAAGTGAAAACAATTTTGTCGAGAGAGAGAGAGAGAGAGAGAGAGAGAGAGAGAGAGAGAGAGAGAGGCCTGATTATTCTGAACAGAGCTTCGCAGGTTTCTCCTATCAGAGCTGGTGTTGCATATTGGGGGGGGGGGTCATGATCAGTGCTGTAGAAAGAGTCATATGTTCACTCAGTTACCCTAGTTAAAAACTACGTACTGATGGAAACCAAGGCTAACCTCCTCCAATCTCGCTTTATGTTTTCGTTTGTTCATCCCTTTGCTTCTTTCTTTAATGTTTAGCAGCATACAATACCTGTAGACAAACTTTTGACTACTTCATGGGTTCCCTTCTACCACCCTTCCCTACCCTTATACCTTTCAAGCCCCCAACACTCAGTAGGAATAAAAGAAGGCTAGAGGGGAAAGGGGGCATCCATCTTGTCAGACTACTTCCTGTTGCCCAGGAGTGTCGAGTTCCTTAAGGCAAGTTTGATCTTCACTGTCAGTATATCTTCAACCGTCACCAGCAACCCACAACCAGTAGCTACAGGAGCAGGGGCTGCAGCTGCCACCACTCTTGGGGCTCTGGCATTTTTATACCCTCTCAAGAGTCCCCAGAATTCCAAACATCATACTTGTAAATCTGGCAAATCACCCCTCCTGCTGGAGCGTGTGGCAACCATAGCTACTGTGGACAATCTGAAGCAGCCCCATATCCCACACCTGGGATTAAAGCAAGACCATATTCCTATAACATTTGTGTATTTAAAGAAACTAACGTTCTCACTACATCGACCTACCTATCCTGTGAAAATCCTGTGCTCGTGAAGGGTGATACCAAATAAAACTTCAGGATAGAAAAGAGATTCAGTCTTCGGACACAAAGATATCTTAGGCAGATGTTGGACTTGTTTATGTATTTACTAGCAAAGGGACTTGCAATAATTACAAAGATTCGGAATCCAGAATGTTCCTAGATACCCTTCAGAGTGCACATAAAGGCCTTCAAAGCCGACAACAAAACCCACCATAGCATTTAACCCACCAAATACAGTATATTAGAGATGTAAGAGTTATTTACATCATTTAATTTAATGTTGATACAAGGCTTTGCTTTTTAGTTTCATATCTTGCTTTGGAGGATTTATAGGACTTTCATAAGTCACAAACAATTACTAAACAAAAACGTGCAGAAATGCTTTGTTAACTTCATTTTTACTGTCTGACTTCCTTATCTGTAGTAACATAAAAGTTGGAATTCAGAAACAGAGTCAATGTGACAGAGCCTAAACTCCAGTCTTCAGAGTTGCCCTCTGTGGCTCTGCCAACCGCCAGAGTCCTTTCTAGTGTTCCCACTTATAAAAGTGCTAAGAAACTTAAGCATTGTTTCCAAACTCCTATTGCCTGTGATCCACAGCACCACAAGACTGTTAGCGAGAAATAAAAATGAGAGCACCCAGCCTGGTGCTGGTGGCGCACACCTTTAATCCCGGTACTCCAGAGGCAACCAGACCTCTGTGAGTTCAAGGCCAGTCTGGTCTACAGAATGAGTCCCAGGAAAGTCCCGGATACACAAAGGAACTCTGTCTCAGAAAAACAAAACCAAAGACAAAAAGAAAGAGAAAGAAATCTGTAGACTAAATTCTACAGCACCTTGCCCTGTTGACATGTTCCCGTTTATCAGTGCTGCTGTTGTCATAATCTCTTTCTGGCTAAATTGAGCTCTCTTCTGGTTGCTTTTTATTTTATATTTATTATGATACCTAAAAGGAGATTAACATTGCCTCTGTAAACTATAATAACTCTAGGAAATAATTTATCAGTGAACTAAATAAAAATAGTACCGTAAAAATGTACGTAATACATGGAAAAGAGAAAAGCCAACTAGATTCGGGTTTCAGATTGAACATGTATCAGAGTGAGACCTGCAGTGTCACTGGCAAAGCCAGCACACTCTCCGGTTCTCCATCTCTGCATACATTGGCTCTGTCTGGAGGCTTATTTGATTGGTTGAGATAGGACCTCATTATTTACATCAGGCTAGTCTCAAACTCATAAGCTTCCTGCCTTGTCTCACGAATACTGAAAGTATAGGCAAGTTCTACCATGGCTTGCTTCACACAATGGTTCTGAATTCTAAATTTTACAAATATAGCATCTGAGCCTTTAAATCTTTACATACATTGTCAAATTCTATATAGCTGCTTCTGTAGTGCAGATCCAAACAGACATTGATCCATCAAAATGGTCATATGTTCTAAAAACTCTTTAACCATGAAACCATATATGTGTTCAGTCTTGAATATCTGATGTTTAACAAGTCATATGCACAGTAGAAAACTACAGGGCTTTATAAAGTTTATAGGCCTTAAAAGTTTTATTATAGTTCATACTTAAAAATTATAGAGAATGTATATTTCTAAATATTTACATGACGAATCACTTATAACATATTTTAGACATCAATAAAATAAGTCTGAAAACTGTTATTGGCTTAAAACATTCATGCCCTAAATATTATATTTTAATTCATAACTATATAGACACAGACTTTCAGATAATTTGAATGCATTCCTCCAATAGAATTTTATTTTACAGCTCAGTGACTTCTACAGCAAAGTTGGACTAACACTAATTAAGAACAAGATTCTCTTTTTGAAGACAGTGTTTCAAACTGTTGATCGTCATATTCCAGACATCCAAGTGATGTATGGGCTTACCAATGTGTGCCAACATCATGGAAGAGAGCAACCGACCAATGTACCCTGAGAGGCTTTACAGCCCTTTTCTCTGTTTCACATTGGGTAGCTTATGGAAACCTGGCTTCGCGAGTCTCAGCTCAGAAACATGGAGATCTGTCTGAGAGCAAGCAATGGACTCTTAAGCACACTTTCCCACCAGGGAATCCTGTCAGGTACAGAGATGCAGAGAACCTATTTACACCTCACCGCGTAAGTACGCAGAGCATGATGGGTAGTGGAGTGCTCTATAAAGGCTGCTGGATTCAGCAGGTAAAAGTCACGAGGTACAAAGTTAAATTCAAACTGCATAAAAGCAATTTACAATGCATGTGTGACCCATGTCATATTTGAGATGCACTTAATACCAAACACTATTCATGGTTTAGGAATTATACTTACACAAGGTACCCAACGTTTTACCTAACAGCACCATTCTCCTCTGTAAAGCTGGCCGCAGTCCATGTGAGTCATGGAGTTTTAAGTTTCCAGAGATTGGATATGCTCTTTGTTTCTTCCATTTAGAGCTTTACCTTAAATAAATTTTATTTCACATTTGCACGCTGTGGTGTTAGCATTCATCCATGATGCTATATGTTACAAACATGGAAAAGGGTTTATTTATAATTTCTACCATATTTATATACCATAACCAAACATTACAGTATGTTGAGGAGGAAATATTACTAACCAAGGACATCGACCTAAGTTCCTATTCTACCAGCTCTCTGTCGCTAAGCAAGAATATTTATCTCTTTAGGCCTCGGATGGTTTGGCTTTCAGAGCCTCTACAGTTTCAACGTTTTGGATTTCCAGGATCCCATGTAAACTAGAATGCATCACCTTTTTAAGGACTAAACTGGGGTCATGTTTAAATATTTTAGAAGCAAAGCTACATAGAAGTTAAAGAACATTAAAGGGCTAGCTATAAAATTGTCTTTCTATTGTCAAGACTCACTCACTTGTCCAGAAAAGCTAATGTCACTCTTAGCTCGAGTTATCTTCCTACCACACACATCCATGTAGTGTTGCAAATGCCCCACCATGCCTGTATTGATAACGATCATTATATTAAGTTAAAATTTACCTATTTAAAACATATACCTGCAGGCTAATGACAGACCTTAGGTAATTTGACAAATTGTCGCTGTTTGTAAGAATTCACTATTTTGCTGATTGCTCTCTCACACATATACTTTAAAAGATTTATATTTATACTTTACATTTGCACACAAATAGGAGTGTTGTACATGCACACATGTACGCAGGTGTGTGCACGTACCAGAAAAGGGTTTCAGGTCACTTGGAGCTGGCATTACGTAGATGTTTATACCCAAACTCAGAATCTCTGCATGCTCTTTTAAACAATGAGTCACCGCTCTACGTTCTATCCATATGCAAGTTCAAATATCTGTGAGTACATGGAAAGCCAATAATGAATCAAATTTATTCCAAACCATGCCAAAAGCAACTGTCAGACTTACTAAATCATCTCCATGAGACCTCAAAGACAAAATGATAAAGTAGTTAGAGGTCTAATGACAGCTATGTATTGCAAAAAAGGCAATTCAACTTCTTATTTAAATGTTGTTTGAAATCCCATTCCTTTGTACAAAGAGTGATTAGGAGCAAAGCATCTTGCCTTCCACTTATCTAATTGGCTGCTCCTCGCACACTAACAAATGCTTTTCTCTAGTTAAGTGCTATGCTCTATCAGACTCTAGATGCCAGGCATTCACTTTAAGTGTTTAAATTACATGTACTGGTAGAAAGCACTTGATTACCAATATTATGAAAATGACGTAAAATTAAGCAATCTCAGATTTGCCACAGGGCATGGGACATAATTTTATAGGGTTTCCCATAATATAGAAGAACTCTGTTACATCTGAAGTTTAAATCCAATTTGGAACATAGTTACACATTTATCTGAAGGGCTTTTGTATACTGCATCTGACAGTCTTACGTGAACTACCTAATAGTTGATATTTGCCAGCTTACTACTTTCTTTTGGGGTTTTGTTTCCTTAATTTTCTGGAGGTGGGATTTCATATATGAACACCATATTTACACCATATTTTTACCTGCCCAACAAGTACACAAAATCTACCAAGGACATAACCTGCTGAGGTCATTCAGTGTCGTTCATGTGTAAGTATGTTTAGGGCTATTTATAATTAGATAACCTATTAGGGAGTTTGGACCTGGAGAAAACTGATTTTCCCTCTCTTAGCAGGCAATGATTACTCTTCATCTAAGAGTGGGACCTTGTGAAATCCCCTCCAATCAGGCTGCTATGTCAACTGTAATTACCAGTACGCATGTCCCATTTAGGCAGCCATATTGTTAAAATATCATGGGTGTAACTTTCCTGCCATGTCTAGAAGACACTATCTAGCAGCAGATACCACGATCCTCTGGCTCCTAGAATCTTTCTTTCCCATCTTCCAGGATTTCCCTGAGCCTTAGATATAGGAATTAAACTATAGATACATCAATTGTGGCTGCTGTCTGTTTGGATTCAATGCCTGCTCAACAGGAGGAAATTTATGTCTGACAATAAATCGAGTCACATCTCTGTGTCTGGAGTAGTCATAGACCCGAGAAGACAATCTACTATTGCCATTCTCCTAAATGAATACAATCTCTAACTGTACTGTGGTGTTCCCCTCTTGTTCCCGCAGGTAAGTGTAGCCCTCACACTCAGTAAAGAAGTCTCCATTTGTAATTGACGGATATTGTTACAGAGATCCACAACTGGTCAGAATACAGTGCTTCCACCTTTTCTCTAAACATTTGTTTTGATTTTTATTTTCATTTTTAATTTTTATTTGATTTATGTAATATGTGAGACACATTATATCCCATGAAGAAATAAGTAAATCCATGTGTATATGTGTGCATATCTGGGAGTGTATGCGTGTTCTCCTGAGTGCGGCACACATGTGGGGATCTGAGGACAACTTTAAGTGTTAGTCCTTCCATTTACCTTGTGTGAGACATTGTGTCCTCCCACTGTGTGTGCCAGGCTAGCTGGCCTAAACATTGCTGTAGACTCTCCCATCTCCATGTCTTCCTCCCCTCTGAGAGCACTATGGTTACTGAGCAGTTCTACAGCATCAGTTCTGACCCAGGTTTTTGGGATTCAAACTCAGGTTTTTAATCTTGAGTACAAAAGCTTTCTTCTCCTGAACCCTCTCAGGAGCCCCAGATGAATAATTTTCCCGTCATAATTTTCTGCACCATTAACATCCATTTGCTTTATCGAAATCACTTTCCTGCTATTAGAAGTATGAAAACATGTATTCTATAAATATCGATGAATTACATACCTGTGAGTGATTTAGGAGGACTCCACTTAATAGAATATTCCTTCCTTTTGCTTCCTTTGCTAATTCCCTGATCCACATCAGGTTTTCCATCTCCTGAGCGAGCGGCACTACCGTGAAATCAAAGCAACACACCTGAAAAAGGCAAGCACAGTGCTGTTCTCTTCAGCCTTCCTCTTGACAAGAGAGAAGTAAAGGTCAACACGACATTTATTAATTTTGTTGATACATATTAATAATTTCCAATGCTGTTGGGGCAATACACACCTAGCATGTGAATCACTCCTACCTTTTAAATATGTGGTAAATACTCAATGGAGATACAACATTGAAAAATATGCTATCGTTCTGCTGAAAATCATACCAATTATATAAAAATATGATTCCACTAAGTTTAACTCATAATCTATAAAAAGGTTCATTATTTCTTAGCCAATTAAAGGTTAATAAAATTCAAGGGAGTCAATGTGTACAGTATCTTGGAGTACCTGACATGTCTAATAAATAATAACCTATATAAAATAAATCCTGTGAGACATCATTTTTAGCAATATCAGTATTTAAGAAAATATGGCATAAGGGGGTTGTCCACTGGGAATTTGACCATGCTCTAATGAGTATATTGGTAACATAAACCAGACTTAGCAGTTTGTTTTTTCTTTTTTATGGGGAGGGTCCAAGGGTTGAAGCGTAGACCTGGGAAGAATGGGAAGCAAGAGTGATCCGGGTACATCGTGTCCAATTCCCAAATAATCAATAAATTCTAATTTAAACAATTTAATTAAAATTTAATTAATTTTAAGGGATCTCAGAGTGATCCTTCAAGACAATTTGTTAAGTGGAAACATAAATCAATGGTTCTCAACTTGTGGATGGTAAACCCTGCAAGGGTTGAAGGTCTCTTACTCAGTGTTGCCTATGACCATTGCAAAACACAGGCATTTGCATGATGAAGCCTTACAGTGGCAAGATTACAGTTACGAAGTAGCAATAAAATAAGTTTATTGCTGGGGTCATGACAACATGAATGGTATTACAGAGTTGCTCCATTTAGGAAGGTTAAGAAGCTCTGGTATAAATGGTGCAAAGACCACTAAGAAACATGTGTGTCCTTCTGAAATAACGAATTGAAAATTTTTCCTGAGTATTAGGAATTTCCCTATTACATATGCTTACTAACCAGAAACATTTAAAGTGTACATTCTCCTCATGCCCCTAAATGGACACAACCCTTCTGTCCTGCTCTTCCCAATGGAAATACATTTCATAAGAAACATATATTGTATTGTGTTCCTTCTATCACATAAAGGAATGAATTTTTTCATCCTAATGATGTATTTTTTTCAGGTAAAAATATCTATATAAAGCTCTGTATTTTACTAGAGATTAAGCCTAGGGCTAGCAGCATGCATACGACTTTTGAGCTATGTCCCAAGTCCTATAATGGTTATTTTAAAGAAACTCATACAATGATTTTTAGTACATATTTGTTCAATAGATGTTCAACAATGTTTTGACATTAAATGATTTGACATTAATGATTTGACATTAAACATAGTTAATAGAAAACATGTACATATAGCTATTTCCTTTTAAAATTTAATGATATAAGTACAATTATATGCCAAAGAAATAAATAATATGACATTCTACAAAGAATCTAAAATTTAAAAAGGCAAATGTTTTTCAAGAACGTTAAAAGCAGAAAGGCTTTCCAATGAGCTATCCAGCTGAGTAGTAGAGGGTGAGAGCATGTGACTTTGGAACTTTCGGCTCTTCTCTACTTCTCTGACAACTCATAAAGGTAGGATTTCCATTGTCTTATGACGTAATGCTGCTTATGGTAAAAAAATGCGTCCAGTGTAGTGAGCTGTAACACGGCCCAAAGTGTCTAAGTACTGTAAAGGCTAGACTTTCCACCAGTGGAGTGTAGCCTGTAAATTTGAGCTTGGTATGCAGGCCCTCAATGCCCGCCCACTACCTATACCAAGAGATGTTGGTTCCCATTTAGAAGCCCTATAAAGCATGGCTCACCCACCATCTTAAAATGGATGAATTGAAGAGGTTCTTTTATATCACTGATCAAACCACCTCTACAAAATCTCCTTCCTTTGGGCTTGCAATATTTAAGTGAACTGGAATTGCTGGTGATAGGCTTTCAAAGAAAAGGCAAGCTAATTTACCAAACTCCAGACAATCGCAAAAATTTTACTCATGGATAGAACTTAAAGTCCGGGGGTTGACTAAAGGATATAAAATGCGCTTCAATAGTGCTGTCACAGACTGTAGGCCTTAAAACAGGCCCGCTTGCTGAAAAGACCACTCCTGTATGATGCAGAAGGCTTCAGAGTACAATTAGACTTTCAAATCTGCATAAGTCCCAGTATCCTGTGGACACTGTAAAATTGTGCTGGCTGAAATGTCACCCGTAATTAATGAGTGAACTAGCAAATGGCTTATGTACTTAACCTTGGACAGCTCCATGGGTGGCAAGGGCTCTGGATCCCAATGTTTGCACAAGCCCATCTGTGCCTCCTGTCCCTACACTCAATCCCACACATGCTTTAAATTTCTTGAGTGACCTGCTAATATATCACTGGTCCCAGATGAATTCCAATTAATTTTTAATCATTTAAAATGGGATTTTCATTCATCTCTAAGGACAGGTACATTTGTTAGAGGGGCAGAACTAAATATTAAGTATAATAAAACTCCAATTGGCCACTCTTAATCCCATTGTTTGCCTTTCCAGGAAAGCTAGAGAAAGAAGTCAAGATTTGTGGTACGAGAGGAAAGACACTGTTTATTTGACTAAGACAAAACTTAATTTCTGGAGCTTAAATGTATCCAAACAGCACATTGCTCAAAGCCAGCAAATGTGGAGGAAGGGCGGTCAGGGGGGAAAAAAGGACTGGAAATTATCAAATAAATGACTTAGAAGAAAACAGATTCAGACCAGTCATTTTGACATAATAGATACTATTAAATGATCCACATGTGTACAAAAAGTAAATGGGTAAATTAGGTTCAGCATAGCCAAAATGCGACTTTTCAAGAGTGCATGGGGTACATCCAACAGCTGGTGGAGGAGGCCAGCTTCTAAGCAGATCAAAGCAGGGTTTATCTCCAGGATCAGATGAAATCTTCAAAAACATCTAACTTGCTTCAACTATTTAAGAGCTATATGAAATCTATTAATAAAAATTATTTTAATTTGATGAACTTACTCCAAAAAACAATTAAAAGAAACAAAGGACAAACACCTCACAGTGAACTGACTCACTGAGAGCGAGTCTCAATGTCTTCATGAAGAGCAAGACAAAACTTTGATAAATCAGTACAAATTAAGGTACGAGCTATGAAGGAAACCGAGATCAAATGCTTACCAACTGCCTTTGTAAATCTTTCCAAGCCACCACCAAGCCTAGGAGACTGGGTAAATAATGGCTTCCAACAACAAACAGTAAATAAGAAAAAATTTTAATGAAAATGTTAACTACCCAGAATTTCAAATTTTCTTTTGATTTAAATATTCTTAAGAATGATGCTATACTGGAATACACCCTGTTAATATATCTTTATCTGATTGGTCAAAGTAACAGAACCAAAACTTGGTACTTTAAACAGTCAAGAGAAAAAAAAATTAAAAGCTTTTACTAAAATTTACAAGATGGATTTTTTTAAATTATTTCACAAAATGGTCTGCCTTATAAAAATATAATTTTAGAGCTGTAGTTCAGTTCCCAGCACCCACAGTGAACAGCTTATGAGAGCCTATAACTTTTGTACTAGATGATCCAATTCACTCTCCTCATCTCAACACACAATTGCACTAACGTGAGCCCATACACACATGCATGCGCGCGAACACAAACACACACAAACACACACACACACACACACACACACACACACACACACACACACACACACACACACACAAAGGGGGAGATGTTTTGAATTAGATTTTGAATTTTTAAAATTAGTATTGTGTATGTGTGTTTTCCCGACATGTATGTCTGTGTACCATGTGCATGCAGTGCCCACGGAAGCCAGTGTGGCCATCAGATCCTCTACAACTGGAATTACATATAAGTGAATGCCACCATGTGAGTGCTAGGAATAAAACAGGGTCCTCTGAAAAAGCAGCCAGCGGTTTTAGTCATGGAGTCGTCTCTCCTGCACACAATCTTTTTTTTTTAACGAACATAACTTTGCCATTGAATATATAGTAAAATGATCTTAGGCATTATACACAACTGCAGTAATTATCAACACAGTTGGAACATCTGGAATAAACATTAGAAATGGAAATTAAAAGCAACACTAGTAATTGAGATGAGGCATTTTATATATACATAGCATTAATTTTATTTTTTTTCTCTAGAAAAAGTCATCAGAGACGATAACCTGCCAAAGTAAGAAGCAACAAGGTTGAGTCTTCAGGTTTCCTATACTATGTATACTCAAATGTTCCTTCTCTTTCGGAGGGTCAGGATTGTGAGCCTTCAGGTTTCCTATATAATGTATATTCAAACGTTCCTTCTTGTTATGGTTAGGCCTTGGAAAACTGCCCTTAGGAAATGGAAATGTCATTAAGTGAAAATGTATTTAATATAGCCACAGCCAGATATTACAGCTTAACACCTCCGTAGAGCATCAGTCTTTGTCTTGTGCAGACACATGTCTGGTGGGAAGCAGGCACCCAACACTGAGAGCATGGTGCTGCAGTATCAATGACACACTGGGACAGAAAAACAAAAACACAAAACAAATGCAGAACTCAACAAAGGGTTTCTACTGAACCAATAACAATACCAGTCACAGAAAGTTTAAAACTCTCATGTCGAAACGTCTTAAGTTGGAGCAATCTGCATATTTTTGTGACTTGCCGAAGTTTTTGTTTTATATCATGAAACTTAAAAGTTGTCTGGATAAGCATTATGTGATTTTTATAAGCAGGTTAATTTTTTGAAGTCTACTCATCAATCAAAGAGGCTGTATGTATCAACCTCAAGTCCACTATACACTACCTTGAATGTGTAGGAAAAGATCCATGCATAGCTACACTTGTAAATGTTTTTTTAACATATTTGCTGAGTTAATATAATTCAAAATGGAAAACATTAAGTGTGCTTTTCAGAAAATAAGGTATCTGGATTATAATGAGAAAAGATAATGTGTTCAAAGGCCCAGAAACCCCAAATGTAGGTACATGGTATATCTAAGCCGTACTATGAAAGCTACTACAAGCATTCTGAGCCTTCATCTGAGGTACATGTGGATTCATCAAATAACCTCAATCAGTATAATTATTTAATCTTTTAAGTTAACAATCATAGTTTAAAACTTCAATAATTTGAAAGACATTCTTTAGACTTTTGTGGTTTATAATGGAAACACTCTGTGAGCAGTTGAGAACACGTGCTCTTTGACGGTTTGAGGACTGACTCAGTATGTCTGTTCATTCGATCTAGGGAACCATTTAAGTTTGGTGTTTCTACATGATCTATCCACTGCTTGACATGCAGAATGTATCGAATTCCCTAACACTGCACTGCACTCCCTCTTTTCTGTCAGGTCCATTCATACTTACTTTATAAACTCTGATGCTCTAATGCAGACTATAAATGTATTCACAAGTACATAATTTTGCTAAAATGCCTCCTTCATTATGATTGATACCATGCTCATTGACAAATATTTAATTCACAGTGACGATGGATAAGTTGAGTCACTTATTTCTTGTTTCATATTTATTTTTTTGCTCAAATGCTTCTCAATTCAAGCTGTCTCTCCCCACATGGCATTCCTCAACCATATGAACCTACACATCCCCGCCAGATTCCCTCATTCTTGTCCCCACATGGCCCCAATCCACACATAAAATCTATTTTATTTCCCCCTCTCAGAGAGATCCATATCACTGTCCCCCCATCCCCTCCTCTATTCCCAACCTCTATGGGTCTATGAAATGTAAGTTGGTTGTTATTCACTTAATAGCTAGTTCCACACATAAGTGAATACATATCATATTTGTCTTTCTGGGTGTGGGTTACCTCACTCGGGATGCTTTTTGTTTTATTTTGCTTTGTTTTGTTTTGTTTTTTTCTAGTTCCATCCATTTGCCTGCAAATTTCAGATGAAAATTTTTAAGAGCTGAGTAATACTCTGTTGTGTAAATGTACTACATCTTCTTTATCCATTCTTTTGTTGAGGGACATCTAGTTAGTTGGTTTCCAGTTTCTGGCTATTATGAATAGAACAGCATTGAAAATAGCTGAGCAAGTGTCCTTGTGGTAGGATGAGAGAGGACACCGTGGACTTGTTCCTGATTTTAATAAAATTGCTTCACTTTGCTATTTAAATTTCTGTTGGCTGTGGGCTTTCCTCAGGTTGCCTTTATTGTGTTTATGTATGTCTACTGCATCCCTAATCTATGCGAGACTGTTACCAGGAAGCAGTGTGAGAATTTTTTCAAAGGCTTTTTCTGCATCTAATGTAATGATCATGTAAATTTTGTCTTTTGGTTTGTTTTTATGTTATCTAGTATGTTGAACCACAGGGACATCTCTTTGGTGAAGCCTACTTAATCATGGTGGAGGACATTTTTAATGTGTTCTTGGATTCAGTTTGCGAGTATTTTATTGATTATTTTTAAATGTATGTTCAAAAAAGGAATTGGTCTGTAATTCTTTCTTTCTTTAGCCTTTATGTGATTTGACTATCAGTGTAATTGTGGATTCATAAAATGAATTGGGCCACGTTCATTCTGTTTATAATTTGAGGAGTATTGGTGTTAAAAGTCTAGTAGAATGCTAAAAACCATCTGACCTTAGGGGTGTTGTTGTTGTTGTTGTTGTTGTTGTTGTTGTTGTTGTTGTTTTGTCTGGGAGACTTTTAACTAGAGGTTATAGTTCTATTTAATTGTTTATCTGATCTTGACTTAACTTTGGCAAGCGCTACCTATTGAGAAAATTACCATTTCTTTTAGATTTTTCAATGTTCTGGATTACAGGTTTTTAAAGTATGTCCTCATGATTTTCTGGATTTCTTCAGTGTCTGTTATATTTTTATTTTTATTTTTGATTTTGTTAATTTTGATCTTCCTCTCTGCCTTTTAGTAAGTTTGGACAAGGGGTGGCTTATCATGTTGATTTTTCTCAAAGAACCAAATAGAAACAAACAGTACAATATAAGGAATCAATAAAAGACAGTTAAAGTTTCCACTGCAGGGAAAAGACTCCATTACTCAGGTACCTTTTATAAAGGCAAACATTTAATTGGGGTTGGCTTACAGTTTCAAAGGTTTAGTCCATTATGGTGGGAAGCATGGCAAGCAAGCACTGTTCTGGAGGAGCCGAGTTCTACATCCTGATCTGGAGGCAACCTGGAGGAGACTGAATTCCTTACTGGGCAGAGCTTTAGTATAGAAAACCTCAAAGCCTACCCTATACTTCCTCCAACAAGGCCATACTTCCTAATACTGTCACACCCTATGGCTAAGCATTGAAACACATTAATCTATCAGAGCCATACTTATTCAAACAGCTGTACCCACATTTCCTATATGTTTGTGTCAGTAAATCTAACATTTTCTCTGACCAATATATCCATTTCACCTATCATATGTCTTCAGTGGAGTCAGTGGAAGATTCTCTTTTACATCTTTTATATTTTGCTGATGAAGCTTGCCTCTGTAGTTTCTGTTCAAATTCCAATATTCTTCATTTCCACAATTCTCTCAGGTTATGTTTCCTTTATTGATTCTATTTCATTTCCAGGTCTTGAACTGTTTTGTTCATTTTCCTCCACTGTTGGTTTGAGTTTTCCTGGATTTCTTTAAGAGATTTATTCATTTCCTCTGTAATCTTTCTTCATGCAGACGGTTTAAGGATCTTTTTCTTGTGCTTCAGATTCATTGAAATATTTGGGGCCTGCTCTGATAGGATAGTTGGCTCCAGTTGAGACATATTGCACTGGATTTTTTATTTTATTTTATTTTTCTCACACTGGCATCTAGACATCTGGAATTGGGATGATTATAGGTCTAGGTGCTAATTCTGGATTCGTCTTTATTGGGTGGATGTTTTGTTACTAGATTTCAGTTCCCTCTCTCAATTTTCAGAGAGTGTGATGGCTGTGTAGGAAACTTTCTTTGGACCTGACAGTTGTAGCCTCTCAAGGGTTCCAGGAAAAAGTGGGAACTGACATTTTGGAATGGCAATAGACTGCATGTCATAGAATGGGATTCATAAGAGGGAGGAGAACAAACTGTTCTACCATGGCCTGCTCATTTCATCTCCTTGGAAGGTGGGGGAACAGTGATGAGAGACCACCCATGGGGTCTGCTGTAGCACTGTGAATGAGATTGGGAAATTGGATATAGGGGGATAGAAGGAGCAAGGAAGACCTACTAACAGTCTATCTGCTTCAAGGCAGCAGTGGTCTGTGGTTAGCAGAGTTCCTGCTGGATTTTGGGGCTGGAATAAAGCAGCAAGTGGAGAAGGGGATGTTAGAAGTGTTGGAAGATCTGTGGGATCTACAGGAGATGTGGACAGTAGCAGAAGAAAGGCTGTAGCAGGTATTCTGTTGCAGAGACAAGGATGAGACTGGATGTTTGAGGTTGGAGAAGAAGGGGGACTGGTAAAGCTCTTCAGTTAGGTAGGCTGTTTCCCTGGCCTGCTCAGCTAACTTGTCCACAGAGAATGCCTGCTGGTGTTGCAGACTGGGATAATTAGGTGAGTTGAGGAAAGGTTGTAGGAGAAGAGCTTTGTAATCTATTGGCAATGGAGTCGTGTTTTCCACAACAGAACTGAGGAGTAGCTTTGGGGGAATTGGATTTGGAGGAGAAAACAAAGAAGTGTAGATCTGCTGCCAGCCTGCTTACTGCTGGGGGTTGTCGATTTGTCATATTGACATTTGTCCTTTGTCTTTCAGGGACTTTTTAGTTTCATGAGGTCCCACTTACCAGTTCTTGATTTTAGAGCCTCAGCCATTGGAATTCTGTTTACAAAATTTCTTCTCCATGCCAATGAGTTCAAGGCTCTTTCCCACTTTCTTTCTATTAGAGTGAGTGTATCTGGTTCTATTTTGAGGTCCTTGATCCACTTGGACTTGAGCTTTAGGCAAGGTGACAAATATTGGTCTATTTTCATTTTTCTACATACAGACAGCCAGTTAGACCAGTACCATTTATTGAAGATGCTTTTTTTTTTAACCAATGTATATTTTTGGCTTCTTTGTGAAAGATCAAGCATCCATAAGCATGTGGTTTATTTCTGGGTCTTTAATTCTTTTCTCTGTACTAGTACAATGCAGATTTTATCACTATTGCTCTGTAGTGAGCTTGAAGTCAGGAATGGTGAGTTCCCAAGAACTTTTTTATTGTTAGTAATTGTTTTTGCTATCCCAGGTTTTTGTTTTTCCATATGAAATTGAGCATTGATCTTTCCATGTCTTTGAAGAATTGGGTTGAAATTCTGATGGGGATAGCATTGAATCTGTAGATTGCTTTTGGTAGGTTGGCTATTTTTACTATATTAATTCTACCAACCCATGAGCATGGGAGATCTCTCCATTTTCTAAGCTCTTCTTCAACTCAGGTGACAGTACATGTTGGCAAGGATGTGGAGAAAAACGAACACTCCTCCATTGCTGGTAGAATTGCAAACTGGTACAACCACTCTGGGAATCAATCTAGTGGTTCCTCAGAAAATTGAAAATAGATCTACCTGAAGACCCAGCTATACCACTTTTGGGGATATACCTAAAACATGCCCCACCATGCCACAGTGGTATGTGTTCCACTGTGTTCAACGTGGCCTTATTTGTGATAGCCAGAAGTTGGAAAACACCCAGATAACCTACAACAAAAGAGTGGATATAGAAAATGTGATTCATTTACACAATGGAATACTACTCAGTTATTAAGAACCAGGACATCATGAGTTTTACAGGCAAATGGATGGAACTAGAAAATGTCCTGAATGAGGTAAGTCAGACCCAAAAGGACACACATGGTATGTACTCACTAATAAGCAGATTTTAGCCAAAAAATGTACAGAATAACCAGGATATAATCCACAGAGCTCAAAAAAGTTAACAAGTCAAACAGCCCAAGTGAGGATGTCTAAATCCCAATTGGGAGAAAAAGCAATCACAGGATTGGGGGCAGGTGGGAGGGAACTGGGTGGGAGAGGAGACAGAGAAAGGAAGAGGTGACAGAGAGGGGAAGAGATGAAGATGATCAGGTATTGGGGCAGAGGACCGGACTCAAGCCCTGAGGGACAGCAGAAATAATGGAAACAGTCAACCTCAGGATGTGGGGGAGGGAGGGTAAGAGAATCTCAGGACTCGAAAGGAGGGACCTCAGATGAAATGCCCAAGAGTAGAGAGAAGGAACTTGTAGAGTCCATATCCAGTAGAAAGATAGAGCATCAAGTGGAGGGATGGGGTTACCATCTCACAGTCAAAAACTCTGACCGATAATTTTTCCTGTCTAATAGAACTGCAGAGACAAAATTGGAGATGAGACTGAGGGCAGGGAGTTTCAGTTCAGGCCCAAATTGGGATCCAGCTCAAGGGGAGGCTGCAAGGCCTGACATTATTGCTAATGCTATGGTGTGCTTACAGACAGGAGCCTAGCAGTGCTGCCCTCTCAGAGGCCCAACAAACAGCTGAAAGAGTCAGATGCAGATAATATACCCAACCAATGGGCAGAAACCGGGGACCCCTGTGGTAGAATTATGGAAAAGCTTTAAGAATCTGAAAAGGTGGATGACCACATAGGAAGACCAGTAGTCTCAACTAACCTGGACCCCTAGGATCTCTCAGACACTGGCTGAAGCACCAACCAGGCAGCAGCTGATATGAGACTGTTGGATGGTAGATGGGGAGGGAGTGTGTGTGTAATGATTGTATTGTAAAAAAAATTAAGGAATAGTAATAATGAAAGTAAAAGAGAATTTCAAATTCATGTAATTCAATTAAAACCACACTACTCCCCTCCCACAAAAAAGAGTTTCCGTAGTTATGGTGTCTCTTCTCAGCAATGGAAACCCTAACTAAGAAACCTATGCACTTTAAAGAGATATCTTGGGGATGGAGAGGTAATTCAATTGTTAAAGCACTTCATGTTCTTGCAGAAGATCTAGGTTGGGTTCCCAGAACCCACACTGTAACTTCCAACCATCTGTAACTGCATTTCTAGGAAATCCAGTGCCCTCTTCTGACTCCCATGGACACAAGTCATAAATGTGTAAATACATATATGCATGCAAAACACTCATGCAAATGAAATAAATAATAAATCTAAAATTTTATGGATTGATTTATCATTTCCAGGAAGAATACAGACAACATAACAGGTATTGGCAAATTAAATCACAAGAAAGACTTCAAAATGTAAGTTTCCCCAGTTTGACTTTTTGGTGCCACAATTCACATCTTTTTATATTGTGCATTGGCTTAAATGACTGTAGGTATCACTTCTGTCACAAGCTTTATGTCAAAATGAAGTGAGCAAGGTCCTTGTGTTGGGGTGCTTATCACATCCATTTATAACTCAGCCACACAAAAAGTCTCAAAGCACAAGGGCATGGGCAGAAATGCATTCACATCCCTTGCTACTGTGTAACAAGACTGGCCTCCAGTTTGACTCCCAATTGAGTCCATCTTCCCATCTCATAAGTTTTAAACACTGACTGTAGGGTCATTGCTGCCACATTTTGGCTATCACAGGAATGGTCTACTAAGCTCTACTCACAAATTCTGAGCTCTCATTAACCCATGACTTCAAATTTTTCCAAATACCCATGGAACATTTCCAAAATTTTCTGAATGATGTCACTGGATGCAATAGCTATGCAGAAACACACACACACACACACACACACACACACACACACACACACACACACACACACACACCACCCTGTACTACCAACTGTTGGCATTATTTTTCTATCATACCGTGAGTAAAAACCCAACAAAAGGACTTTGCTAATAAGGAGAAGATGCTTCTCACATGTGGGATTAGGAAATTTAGTGGAAAAGTAGCTGACTTCAGCCGTTTGGGTCTGTGCACAGGCAGGATGCCAAGTTACACACCAATAACCTAACTTCTTGCAACTGAGCCCAACAAGTCCATGATATGTTGACCAGCCTTTAAGACATGAGCCTATGGAAGCCATTCCAAGAGAAACGGTAGTGCATACTTTGTACAGTTGCCCTCCTCTAAAGCAAGAGCTCCTAGGGCTTGCAGAGCCCAAGATATTCTCACCCTGGACAGGGATGACCTGCCAACTCCCCATATAAAGGAGTTAATTTCAGACAAAGGATTTTAGTTACTTCTTGTTTGAGAATGTACTAGAACAAGAATCTTCTATTAAATTATTTTTAAGATCCCATTTTCTCCTAATGATATATGTTTCAATTACTCAAAAAGTACAAGTATTGACATTACCCAAGCATCTTATGTGGGAAGGCAGATTGACTATGTGGCTTACTGCTGAACTGGGGATAATGGTATTTATGACGATCAACTCTCACAACTGCTGTGAGGATTAAAGGGGATCATTTATTTTTAAAAGAGAATGGTGACTCATTTCTTCAACCATCAATAAATGTCTGTTATGACTAATGTTGACATAATTACATTAATAATATGCATTAGCAGGTAACATTTATTAGGAGGGTTCTGACAGTTACAAATGGAGTGGTAATTCCATGTCCTCCAAATTTAAAGAGCAAGAAACACAAGATCCCTGATGGACTGTATTGTTTCACCATGCTGGGAACTCAGTCATGATCACACACACACACACACACACACACACACACACACTGATGAGGATAGCCGGTGGTGCTCTTCAGGGCTCTCTCAGCAGATTCTAGAGGAGTATTCTGTTTGGAGGACTCAATGATGTATATGTATTAGGTCCTGCCATTCAGAAAGGTCTTCAGTAAGGATGTGAGGGTTGGAGGGGGAGTTGCCTCATGATAAAACTTGCTGTGTTTCACCTCAGCAGTGACTCAAAAATAAGTCTTAGTTTCAGAATCCTATAAAATAAAACCTCTGGTGCCTGGAAAATTGAATTACATTCTGCTTTTCCGAGGATCACACATGAAATTGTTGCCAACAGCATTCCAGTGTAAGCATGTTCGCATAGAATGGTTCTTTGCACTACTCCAACATCTTCCCACACATTCAATAAAAACAATTCAGAGTCTGCAAAAATGTTCTATTTTTAGATCACTTCATTTTCTTATCCTCAGTGAACAGCACTTGGGTTTAATAATGTTCTGACCATTTTCTTGTCTCTGCTAGAGAATTGGTCTAAAGTCCATGGTTGCTTTGGGTTTTTGTTACGTTGACTGGTCTTCTCTTGTTTTAGTTTTCAAAATATAAAATATTGAAAAAGAAATAGTTCAAAAACATAGCCCATAATTCAGACACTATATAAGTCTTGATGATGACATTGGCTTATTAAATAATAATATATTTATGTGTAAGTAATGTATGCATACATTGTATGTAGTATCATTATATGAAATGCAAGATTTAAAGCATATTTAAATTCAAATATTAATGGAGCAATATATACACCAAATTTGCAATTATGGGAAATCTTCCCAAGTATACTGTGACAAAAATACTGGGATTATTGCCTGGGCACACAGCCTTCAGAACAAAAAACTTCTTCTTGGATGATTTCTATTTTGCTAGCAGTTCCCAATTTCATGGAACATAAAATCAACAGCTACACCTCTCTCTCCCATTACTAAAACAACAATCCTTATTTCCTTGTTTTTGTGAGTATTTCTCTTGCTGTTTGTTATTCTTTTGTTTCTTAAGATGGGGGTCTCACTGTGTAGCCCTGCCTGCCCTGGAACTCTGTATGTAGCCCAAATTGGCCTCAAACTCACAGAGATCCACCTTTCTCTGCTTCCCAAATGCTAGAACTAAGAAGCTGTGTACCTCCCATGCGTGACTCGTTATCTGCTCAACTCCACGAAACCTGTGCAGCTATGGCAGATAAACCACCAACCACCATCATAATTTCTCGGACCACAATTAAGTAGTTTCTTCTAAATAAATTAAATTCATCAAGGCAATGGTTCTCAACCTGTGAGTCATGACCCCCAACAGGTGTCACATAAGCGATATCATGCATATCAGATTACATTACAGTTCACAAACTATCAAAACTACAGCTATGAAGCAGAAAAATAATTTTATACTTTTATGGTTGGGGGTCACCACAACATGTATCAGAGGCTAACAACATTAGGAAGAGGGAAAACCACTGCATCGAGGGACCTTTCTGCTTTTTTAATCCATTCTTTGTGCTGCATTCAGAGTATCAAATGTACACCAGGTCATATCAGATTTCCCTGAAGACAACTGTGGTGTGGAGCCTCAAGTTAGAGTCAAGTCCAACAACCTTGACTCACAGGCACATCTGCAAGCTTCCTTTGCGTGTTGTCCTTTTAGACAGATCCATCCACCAGTTCTTTCCAGCTCCAGTCACTTTGTTATTCCATCGTGAAGCAATGATGTTCCTCTGACACTCAGAGCTAGGCCCTGCTCTATCTCCTGTCTCTGCAACCTTAATAGACTTCAATAAAGAGTCAATTTATCATACATGGCTCATAGATACTCTAAACATTTGAAGTTATATTTGCTGTCACTTAGCCTAGCACCTGTTATTTGTTTCCTCGAACATTTCTTGATTCCTTATCTACCACTTACTTTGAAGGGAAAGAAACCAGCAATTCTTGAGCTATCAGTAACTAGATCATTTCCCTAATTACCATGGTCACTATATTCAGTATTTATTTTTAAATCCTTATTTAAAAAATCTAAAAGATAAATACAACTATATCTGTACTTCACTGAAGTAAAATGATACAAAACCTACCTAGCATAAAATATCACAACTCCTTCAAATAAGATGACTTTTAAAAGGAATACCTTTACAACCAAAAACGCAAACACTTTAAAATGTTTATCACACAGATGTTTGTTAAATAGTATATGAATCTATACCATTAAAAAGTTAGTTATTTAATAGAGAGAACAGTTCACTGGACGTAACTACAAAATGTTTTCTGTAATTTACACAGAATTGCAAAAGGAATCAGTAGCATAGACTGTATCATTGAAGCATTCTCTAAAAAGTGAGGCACAAGACAGTCATACAAGAATAGCCTATTAGTAAGAAATGATTAATTTACAGTTGTTTCCAATAGCAAGGCAGGGGAACGTAATCAAAAGTCCAGAGGAGAGATCTAGGATTAGCTTATGAAAACCACACCGTGAAAATGAGAGAATAAGAATGTCAAACACAGAAGAATAACTCAGAAGAAGGCTTCTTGATCTCAAAAGTGACTTGAAATTGGCAAGTCAATTAGGCATAGAGGTGCATGCTTTTAATCCCAGCACTTGGATGGCAGAAGTACTCAGATATCTGTGAGTTTGAGGCCAACCTGGTCTATAGGGTGAGTTCCTGAACAGCCAGGGCTACACAGAGAAACTCTGTCTTGAAAAATAAGAAGGGGAAAAAGGAAAGGAAAGGAAAAAGGAGAGGGAAAGGAAACGAAAAAGGAAAAGGAAAGAGAAAACAAAAGAAGCAGGCATGGCACTGCGCCTGATTGGTATTTTAACAGAGCTGGTACACTGACAAACTACTTTACATTTGAAATATACATACTGGAGAGCGTTAAATCATGAATTGGTTTTACAACATGCTGCTATTTAGAAATACAAAATGTTATAAAAAGAAAATCCCCTCAGATGCAAAAAGGGCATAATATTTTATTATGGATAAAGGTCTGAACCGAAGTTCACAAATACTGATCAACTTGGACCGGTTAAGGTGCGCTTAAGCTGGTACTATTACCTGGAACATTAACTCCTGATCCAGAATCCTAATCAGTCTAGTCACCTGAGAATATAATTAACTTTCTCAAGTAAACAAAAAATAATTCAAATAATAATAATAATAATAATAATAATAATAATAATAATATAATGAAATAACGTATCCAAATTCAGGTTCCATATATTTATATTGTTTTAATTATATTTATTTATTATTATGTAATATAATACAAAACTTTAATAGTATTTAAAAGGTATAGTAGTTTTGCAAAAAAAACACTAAGGTAGGCTTTATTAAACCTCATTTGAGATTATTTGAATAGAAGACAGTACCACAAAAATTATCAAGGTAGAGAAAGTCTAAGCATATTTTTTATGTCGTATATACATTTATTAAGAGGGAAAAGGCATTTACCTGAAGTGAATGGTACAGAGTACTGAGTTCCACAGTCTGGGCTCTCATTACCATAACAATATCTCTACTCATATAGGGAGCAGTTACTAGGGAAACAAACCGCGTCCTCAGTCCCTTGGTAGTTTTAACCTAAATTATCTACTAAATTATGAAAGCTAGAGAGCAGCTGTATTATGAGTCAAACAAACCTGTTTGATAGTCTTCATGAGTAGTAGGGTAATAGTTAACATGGTAAGTATGTTCTTCCACCGAACCAAGCATATACATTTTTTTAATGAATGACAAAGTCAGTCATCCAATTCTTCCTAGGGCTAACATCAATATAAGCTCCTTAAAAGCAGCCAAATCTTATTTCCCTGGCCTCATGTGTTTCACATGTCAGTGTTCAAACTGATTAAGTAGGATCACATACTGGCAAAAAAAAAAAACAAAAAAAAAAACACTGCAAATTGTTTTGCTCACTGAACCAAGCTGAGTAGCCCATTGAAAGTGGGGAAATAGCTAGCATGTTCAAAATCCGTGCTTAATTAGGAAAAATATATTTATAAAGATTAGAAAATGGCCTCTAGATTCCATTCTGTTTGCAGATTCCATTAGACCAGTGTTGTATCCTTTAACAGGATTAACAGAAGGAAGGTATTTCTAGGAGAATAATTTCTCTGTACTTCCTCAGTTACATGTTTATCACAGTTAATCTTCGCCAGTTTCTCTTCCACAACATGAGCTTTCCGTTCACCATTTAGCCATAAGCAAAGATCTAAAATTATAGCAACACAGACAGTTCTCTCTATTCAACACCCCTCACAGGGCTGACGTCAGCTTTCCTCATCTTTGTGTTAGAAATTAATTCCTTTATTACCACAGTTGCAAAAGGCTCCAAAGGTATTCTTTAACCAGTGTTTATCTTAGTTTTATTGTTGACTTAGGCAGGAAATACCTGAGACTTACTGTATTAGCACAATACAAGAATTTGTAAAACTTGCACAAGCGATTCCATTTCAGCTGAGAGGTTATGCAGGCAGGAAAGAGAAAGGCAACACACTGGAGTGGAAAGCATAAATACTTAATGTAGTACAAAGGAACTATTTCAGAAGAAAATGCAGGAGGGCTCTATACTGAGACTGTCATGGAACCAGGACTAATAGCCACCCTGAGGCCAGCCTAGGGTTGACTCCCAAGCTGCAGCAAACACTGCGACCAAGAAGTAATCTAGAGACCTGAAGCAAATGAACTGTGAAGCAAACACCAGGATCGAGACACTGAGAGGGAAAGCACCCTTCTTTGCTTGCTGGGTAAAAACTTGTACCTTGAAAACGTATTTCTTCAGACTAGGAGTGACAGGGTTAACAGCAGAAAATACCTCAAACAAGCAGGTGAGTAAAAGGTGAAAAATAAAAACAGGAATAAGTAAAAGATCTAGGTCTAGGATCTGCCGGGAAATTTAACAAGATCATGGAATTTTAGAACTCAAATCCAGTTAAGGCCTCGAGACTCTGAAGCTAAAATAAGAAGCCATTATACTTAAAAGAAGGCCCTGCCCCATTTTCCAATTGACATTTGTTCTTTATTAGTCAGGAACATTGGATACATCTATGTGTATATGTATATTTTTAATCTTTTTCCATTATTTAACGCGTTCATGAAATCATCAAAGTTACAAGTGTATATTGAACAGCACACTGGATTGATTCTGCTCCTGGTGCTGCCACTGTGGGCTGTGGAACCTTCTGGAACCAATTTTCATCTCTGCGACAGTTTCCTCACATGTAAAGTATCAAGTGTCAATGGCTGATGGTTTTCCGGACTTTTAAAAATTATTTTATTTGCTGACATCTTCAAATACTAAACATTCCAAAGTATTTTAAAGACCACATATTCTGATCTGGTATATCTATAAACAACTTCCTACTGACAAAAACTAAACTAGGTTTAATGCCTTTGAAGCTATAATTATGCTCTTAGAACACTAAAATTCTACTTAATACTTTACATTTTTTTGCAAGAATAAATTCACAGTTTTCCCTTTCTCATAACAGCCATAAAACTGTGGGTAGTGTCAGAAAAAAGTGGAGTTATTGTGACATATAACTATAGTAAAAATTTTATATCAAAGAAATGAAAACAAGATTTCATTAAGTAATATTTAGGAGTTTGCTCTACCTCTCAAATTTAAACTTCCATTTACAAATATGTGTCCTACTTTTCCACCATTTTAACAATTTATTTGGTGCTCGGGTGATTCATTCCTACATACTGAAGAATTAAGCTTTAAATCATATACTGCCCACTATTTAACGGATGTTCTGTGGAAATAGAGCCAACTACGGTAGAATTCCCACTAAGCTTTTTAGACATAGTCTATGAATTGTGAGGGTTTTACAAGATCATTTTTACATAATCTAGTCTAGAATGCTGATATTGGCAGTACTGCATCTTCCTCTTAAAATCTTTTTTCCCCACTGCCCAGGAAAAATCAATAGCTCTTGATCATAAGACTCTGTGCACAAGGCCTCAGTTTATAGTCTTAGGCACTTTGAGTCTTGTTTCATTTAAATGGCAGCCAATTATTTCCTGAGTAATTTTAATATCTAATTTACACTTTACGAATTCATTTTTATATTTTCCAATGATATGCTTGTGAATGTATACCATTGTTGAAGTCATGAACACAGACAAATTAAGAAAAGAAGAAGAGAATGGTGTGTGTCCTGCATTCATAGCTTTTGGATTCGGACCCTGAAAGAACTCTCAGAAAGTCCTCTAGCAAGAAACAATAAAGCCAAATACACATGATCCTGACTTAAACACTCACTCTGAATATTTCTTTTCCACTATGGTATGGCAGCAGTCTGCATTTTTGGAAATCAAACATTGAATTTTGATCTTCTCCTTGATGAATGCTAAGATAGTCTCTATGGTACTACACAATGTAGTGAGTGTCAGTGTCCACTCAGCCATACTCTCATGAAGGAAAACGACCTACACACTCCACACTATAAGTTACTAAGCTACAGTGCTGTGCAGGTTATGTAATGGTAAATGTATTCCATCATAATATGGCCCTCTCGGAATAGATAATAAACTCACCATAAGCTGTGATGCATTTATGCCATATAGTCTAAGAAGGCACAAAGATTAACTGTGATTAACTCAGAAAAAAAAAAACTTAAATACCCTATAGGATAGACTAAGCACTAACAGCCAATGTAAAAAACAATGACCTTTATTCATGAATAATAGCCAAAAGTAAAGGGAATATACCAAGTTAGCTCCTCACCAAGAAGGAAGGAGGAGCCACAAACTGCCACCACCACCAGGGGCATTGTTCTGACCATTCCCCAACATCAGTACTGAAGGAGGATGTGCAACAGGAACTGGATACATCATGAGCCATGGACATAGAAGCAGGAACATCCCAGGCTTCTGAAACCTGTGAAACTGAACCTAAAGATTCTCTTCAGACACCATGGAGAAAACACCCTAAGAAGGAATTATACAAAACTTCCTGAGTAAGTGACAACTTAGAGATTAAGAACTATACTGCTGATCCAAGTAAGTGGCTGTGCCAGGGCCATGTAATTACCATCTTGTGATGATAGCAAAGAAAATGGCCCCCATAGGATCATAGGGAGTAGCACTATTAGGAAGTGTGGCCCTGTTGGAATAGGTGTGGCTTTGTTAGAGATAGTTTATCACTGGTGGCAGGCTCTGAGATCTCAGAAGCTCAAGCCAGGCCTAGTGGCTCACTGTCACTTGCAGATGCCCAGGAATCCAGATGTAGAACTCTCAGGTACTTCTTTATCACCATGTCTGCCTGTATGCCAACATGCTTCCACCATGGCGGTAATGGACTAAACCCTTGAACGGTGAGTAGGCTCCATTAAATGTTTTCCTTCATAAGAATTGCTGTGGTCTGCTGGGCAGTGGTGGTAAACACCTTTAATCCCAACACTGGGAGGCCAAGAGAGGCAAATCTCTGTGAGTTCAAGGGCAGCAATTTGCTACAGAATGAGTTCCAGAACACCCAGGGCATCACAGAGAAACTCTGTCTCAAAATAAATAAATAAATAAATAAATAAATAAATAAATAAATAAATAAATAAAGTAAACAAAACAAAAAAACAAAGAAAAAGAGTTGCTTCAGTCATGGTGTATTTTTCCAACATTATGCAAATCAGAAAGAGTAAATAATTAACATTGTAAAATCAAGTGACAGGAAAATAAGACTTTCAGTGATAACTCTTGAATGCTAATGGTCTCAATTTTCTATTGAACAGATACAAACCAGAAGATTGGCTTAAAAAGATAGTATCTACTTGTTATCTAGAAGAAATACATCTGACTATCAAAAACACTCTTTATGGTAAAAGATGCAAATGGCTTTCCACCACAAGTAGTTGTATAGAGTGAGCAGCTGTCACTGTTTTAACATTAGACAAAATGGCAATCTTAGAAAACAGCAAATGTTACTTCATAAAATTAAGCGAATGGTGCTAAAGAGATGGTTCAACAGTTAAGAGCACTCGGAGGTGCTGAGTTCAATTCCTGGCAAAAAAAAATCGGTCACTCACAATCATCAATAATGTCATCTGATGTCCTCTTATGGCATTCAGGCATACAAGCAGATAGAATACTTGCATATATAAAAAAATACAATCTATCAAGAAAGGTACAACTCTAAATATATATATATATATGTGTGTGTGTGTGTGTGTATGTATATGTGTGTGTGTGTATATATATATATATATATATATATTCACCAAACATTGATACACACATTTCATGAAACAAACACTTATAGAAACAAAGACACACATTAAGCAGAGCACAATAATGGTGAGTGATTTTAATAGTCCACTCTCAAAAATGAAGGGGTCATCCCAAAAGAAGAAGTATAAAAGCATCCTTGCTAAATGTCATCTGGATCAAGTGAATCCAACAGATATCAATAGAACATTCTAAGCAAACAGACAACCTACGTGGTGAATCCCCCTTATACGTACTAATGTATAATAGAGTATTTATTCCCAAATAGAGAATATTCTCCTTGAAAGACCCATGCTTAGTAGTAGTAGTAGTAGTAGTAGTAGTAGTAGTAGTAGTAGTAGTAGTAGTACAAGACAATGTCTTTCTAAAAGTCATTAAAAAAAGAACTGTATGGAATAACAAATATCATCCAAAATGCACACAAATTCATTAAAGCACGGCATTGTGAATTATTCTCCTCAAGAATCTTTTTCTACTTTTAGTACAAATATGTGTTTTAATCAACTAGTCAATATTACCAACAGTATCTGACTTATTGTATAAAGATGTATTTAAATATACTAAAATGAAGATGTTTAGGTTGAACAAAATAATGCTTGCTTCCAGCACAGTAGGCAGGAGCGGTGGGACACTTGACCCCACTGCTGACTGAAAAGTTATTAGTATTTGAGAATGGCTACACAAGGGAGAACCAGTTGCTTTAATGGTGTGACACATGTATTGTGACCACACAGCAGAGCTGGCCCCAATCCTGAGATTAGTTGGGCAATAGGAATTGGACTCAGTCGGGAAAGAAGACAAAAGATTAATCTAAAATTTGGGTAGGAAGGGATGAGACGATAAGAGGGTGGTCAAAATCTGGCAAATAAAGTTCTCAAAGAATAAAAATATAATAATCTAATGCAAGCCTATTCCTTAAACAACATCATTATCAACACAAGAATTTGTCAAAGTAAGCCAATATAAAACCAAATAAAAGGAAAAAATGATGACCAAATAGATGATCCAGAACAGTATTTTGAACATCAAAGGTTTAATAAAAGGTTTTTAGAGAACTAAATTTACACATTTAAAAAGTGACCACTTGAAATGAAGCATGTCATAATGCCTTATTACAAAAGTTCCACAAGATTACATGAAAAGATTATGGAAAAAACAAACTGTTTTTAAAAAGCAACAAATTTATTTTCTTGAGTTTCTTAACTTTTTCCAAAATATTTTTCCCTTGTCTTTATGTGGAAATTTTGTCCCCTCCTTCAGCTGAACCTTAAAGTAGAACTGCTTACCCACACCAGTTTATCCTAAATAATAAAAATCTCCAGCATTAAAGATACCCTAACTTTTCAGAGATCTTTTTAATGAAGTAATTACTGTAATAAAGACTTGCGCAAAATCTAAAATAAAATCCAATAGACTAGACCAAGAACTTGGGAACATACTCTTTGTTCCTTTCAGCCCATAAATTTCCTAGATATTATCAGCTTAAAAGCTGATTATCCCTTTGATGACAGAAACAAAGAAATTTCAAAGGATTTTTCTTTATCTAGTGGCAATATGAGAAAATGTGAGCTTCCTCCTTATTAATCCCACTACCAACAGTTACCTCTTAAAATGAGATGGCTCAGTAGTGGAAGGCACCAAGCATGAGGACAGGAGTTCAAGCCCCAGAATATAGGGAAGGAGATAATCCACTTCTACAAGTCATCCTCTACCTACATGCACACATGCATGTACATTTGCATCCCCAATCACAGATACACACACACACACACACACACACACACACACACACACACACACACCACCCTAATTATTTAATTAGTGAAAATAAAATTTTAAAATCCTTCCACTAATGCTTGGGTCAAAGGCCCTAGTTTAGTTGACATCCCACCTCACTTTTCTATAAGCATTTCACCTCAACAATATGCAGATGACAACCTTCTCAAGTAGAATCAAAGTTGATGATCCTTATACATCTCATCTAGCATGAAATAGTACTGTAAACATTTACGACTTTACCAGAAAAGGCAGAGCCTCCAGCCATGTGATCAAAGCACTCAGAGGTGAGGAGTTCATGGTCATTCCTGGCAGCACAGTGACTGTAAGGCAAGCCTGGGCTACATGAAACCTTGTTACATTTTATATCTATTGAACCACATTAGTTCCAAGGAAAAACACATATTCCTCTATAACTTATAATTTTAGAACATACTTGTGATGAGTAAAAGTACCTGTGTACAGAAACAGCCAGATGCCTTTTGGTCTAATCCCAGAGTTTACAGTCATTTAACTTAAAGCCTCATTAAAAATCCAAACAAAAGCATATTTTTGTATCTGTTCCCCACCAAGTTAACTTAAAAGGAAGCAAAGTGAAATGATGGCTTCTAAGGTCTTTAATGCATACATTTTTCAAGCTACATATAGTTGTTTATATTATAAATGACCACACTACATGGTGGGAAATGACCACAGCTTGGAGACAGGTAAAGGTAATGGAGTGAACTTTGAATCACCTGATCCAGAGTACAAAGAAGGGGAACCAGAGAAGTAGCACAGGCCAGGCCAGCACTGCAGGCTTCTAAGGGCTCAACGCAGGGCAGGAGACACTTTCTGTATTTATTCATGCTAATCTACACAAACTGGGTATTACTAGCTTCAATCTTACACTCAGAAAAATGGAGCTCAAGGTTAAGCATCTTAGGAAAGGAACCAAGGCATCGGTATCTTCTTACTAGACTGAATAGCCCCCTTGGCTCCTCACCTATGAAGATCAAATGAAGATCTCTATACAGAGAAATATGGAACCAAGGGCTCAACCCAGGAATTCCAATATGTCTTTTCACCCTCAAAGCCTTGCAGTTTTTCACCGTTGAGTTGATTCCACGATCTTTCTAAAACACTCAATGACACCCTGTTGCTCAGGAAATCACTCACACATGATGGATTCCCACACTAGCTGTACCCCTAGAACCTAACTTTAGGGCACATAATCAAATACATTTGGCCAGTGAATGAACTAATCTCACTCTATCCAACTTGCTTCTTCTGTTATTGGTCACATTAGAGTTATGTTTAATACAAAGCTTGTTTTGTGTTAAGATCTTACCTATAAGAAGAATTAAGCTCTCATAATACATAATAGCCTTGAGCTTCAGGAAGAGGGTAATCACTAGGAATTTCTGAGAATGTTTGGTAGCTCTCTCCATGGGATAAAGAGTATTACAGACTTCAGGCCTTGTTTCTTAGCTTGTTTGGCCATCATGAATTCTGATCATTTTCCTCAGTGAATTCTGAAGTCAACATACTCTTTCAGTTACTGGCAGATCTCTCTCTCTCTCTCTCTCTCTCTCTCTCTCTCTCTCTCTCTCTCTCTCTCTCTCTCTCTCTCTCTCTCTGTGTTTGTTTGTATTTGTGTTCTCAAAACATGCCCATGTCATTCTTCTACATACTTTCTTCAACCACTCACTCATTCTATTTATGTTTAGGCTAATTTTCTTGCCTGTTATTTCTTTCTAACATTCATTTTGACTTTGGATTTCTTCTCCTTTTGCCTCTGTTGTCCTGATAGAACACCCTAAATACAGCTCTTAGACATTAGCCTAACAACAAGTCAGCTTGGCTGTGTATTTTTCTATCTTGGTTGGACTAAATAAGTTGATTTCAAGTGGAATCAACTGGTTTTCCACTGTTATTAAGCCACATGACCACAGCCACAAAGGCACAAGTCAGCAGAAAAGTCAATGCAATTTCCCTAAAGTCTTCTGAATACTGGTGGACACTCTCAACTGAATCCAATCTTTCCAGAGAGATAAATATTAAGTTATCAAGATGGAAGCAGAGACTCGATAAGAAAAGAGACATATTTACTCACTTACCAAAACGACAACTACGGGATACAGAAGAGGAAGGCTGCTCTCTTCAAGGATACTTAGTAACTTCCTGGTTTCTTGACTCTCAGAGGACACAACCTCGAAGACAAGAAAATAAGAGAAAGTGAAAGGAAGTTCTTACAGAATAGAAGTTGACTCACAGGGAGATGAGCTTTACAAGATATTCAATGTATTTATTAAAATGAACATTAAGCCACTTTAAAAGATACCTATAAGTTACACATATTAAGATTGGAGCTATATCTTGGGTTGAACTTATGTATCTACTTTACAGATAGAGAATCAAAATTACTGTCCATGGAAGCAATATTTGCATCTCATCATAGGATTTGGGTTCAGAAAATAATGTTTGCCTATTTAAAATGGCAAAAAAATACAATTTTAAAGCATATAGTGAGTAGCACAACTAATCTGTCAAAATCTTCTGTTGCACAAGTCAAGAAGGGTCCATCCTCTGACATTGTTTGCTCGGGTCTCAATTGTATCCAACCAATTCTGTTTACTACTTACATTCACACAGATGAAACTGTAGCATTGGTCTATGAAGTTCTCAATGTCTCCACTAGTGCGATCCAAAACTGTGGATGTGACTTTAATACACTAGGAAAAAAGGCACACCAGAAGGTACTTACAATCTAGACAGACAGCCCAATATGAATATAAATAAGCTATTGTATGACAAAGCAGCAGATCTGCTATAAACTCATGGAAACTTGCAGCATGTACAGTAACAAATCCAGGCTGAAAATTATCAGGCTACCACAAGAAAGATAACTGGAATTAATCCATAAATAATGTATATTATTTTGAAATAAAAAATATAGAAAATTGTTTAAAATAGGCAAAATTTTGGGGGATGGAGAAAACACTAAGGAACAGGAAGGAGTATGGTTTATGTTTTGTAAAGAATTTATTACAGGGGACTTTCAGGGACCAGAAAGGCTGAGTGGGCGGGGGTGGTGGAATGTAGAAACTTGTTAAATACCATAGTTTAAAGAATAAAGTTTACTCGACCTGGAGTGACTAAAGGCAAGGGAAGAAGTAAGGAATTATTATAATGATGTCTGTTAGAGATAAATAAGAACTGTACTTGGACAGTAATAACCAAAAACAAAGACATTGCCAAAAACCACCTTCTAAGAGGTAGTTCATGTGGGTGTGGTGGCACTCATCTTTGATCCCAGCACTCAAGCACAGAAGTCAGTGGATCTGAGTGAGCTCCACACCAATCTTGCCATCAGAGTGCGACTCTGTTTCAACAAACAAACAAAACCATGGCAACTTTAAACTAGATTTAGAAGAGACAGGATATCCACCACAAAAAGAACTTTCCCATTCACTTGCTCCACATTTTTCTTTAACCATGAACATGAACTTAAGAATTATTGTATAGGATTTTTTATAAAATCTAACTATATAATAATGTCCTGGAAACTTACATCCCATGGTTCATACCTGCATGGCCACACTTTACGATGTATATATCTAAAATGCATGTGTTGCTAACACATGGAACTGTAGCCCCAAGATGCCCTACTCAATAGCTTAAGTCCATATACTGCTATAGCCTACTGGAGACCTAACTCTGACATAGAAATTAGTTCACTGGTAACTCTTAAGATTTTATTTCCATTTGAAATTTATCCTGAGCCCTGAGTTCAAAGACAACCTTGAATTTTCAAAAGCAAACACAAGCCTAGACATATTAGCCCTATAGCAGGTATCAACTCCCACTGAGAATTACATTTCCCGCCCCCCCAAGAAATCAGATTTTATAGATAGTACAAGGAGACACTAAAGTATGTGTGGGCCTCTAAAGTGCCCCCAAAATTTGAAAAGTTTTAGCATCGAATTTGCTCCAGACTCTTCCATGATGTTTGTACAGTGGGCCCCTTACGATGACAGCTATGCTTCCTCCTGGAGACCTGCTTACCTTTTAGAAAGTTAAAATAGAGATGTCAATCTTCCGGGAGCACATTTCTAAAACATTCCCACACAGAATGATATATCTCCTATGTGACTGATGGATGAGCTGGTTCGTCACTATCCCTTGCTTAATATTAGACTTTCCTAATATCAGGATGCTTATGACAGGCCCCACTGCCAGGAATGACTAACCTCACTGCACCTCTCTTGTAGGAGATGCATTTCAGAGAGCAAGCTCTGTCCTGCTGTTCTTGCTGCAAAGGCTGTGAGGAACAAATTATCTCTCTCAGGGACCAGGGTCTCAGGTTTTCAATAGAATCTAAGGTACTGTGCCAAGACAAGCTGATTCATTTTTCATTTCTCAGGTGGAAATCACAGCAGCCACAGACACAGATATTACCATGCAAAAACCTGAATTTAGAAGAATGACTTGAGTTTAAGAATTCCCTTTTGCTTACACATCAATGAGATCTGTGCTAAAAACATGAGCTGCATCATGAGAGAAGCTCCTAAGCTCCTCAATGCCCACCTGAGATTGCAAACCATCTGGGTACGGAGAGTGAATTGGCCACTTCCTGTAGCCAGGCAGGCTCCCAGTGGAGGGACAAGGGCAGCACCTCACCCACAAAACCTTCAACCCAAAATGGATCCTGTCTACAAGATGTTCAGAAACAAAGCTGTAGCAGTGACAGAGGGAATGGCCAAACAATGCCTGGCCTACATTGAGACCCATCCCATGGACAAGCACCAATCCCTGGCACTATTATTAATGATAATCTGTTATACTTGCAGACCAGAGCCTAGCATAACTGTCCTCTGATAGTCTCCACCCAGCAGATGATGGAAACAGACATTAGACAGAGCTTGGAAAGTCTTGTCAAAAAGTTGGGGGAAGGATTGAGAAACAGGAAGGGATAGGGACTCCACAAGACCAACAGAGTCAACTAACCTGCACCCTTGGGGACTCCCAGAGACTGAACCGCCAACCAAAGAACAAGCATGGGCTGGACCTAGGCCCCCTGCACAAATACAGCAGATGTGCAACTTGGTCTCCATGTGGGTGCCCGGATAACTGGAGCAGGGGTGTCCCTGACTCTGTTGCCTGCCTGTGGATCCCATTCCCTTAACTGGGCTGCCTTGTCTGGTCTCAGTGGGAGAGGATATGCCTAGTCTTACAGGGGCTTGATGTGGCAGGGGGAGGTGATACCAACAGGGGGCTCCCCCTTCTCAGAGTAGGGGAGAGGAAATGGGGGAAGGAGCTGTATGATGGGGAGGCTGGGAGGAGAGGGAAGCTGTGATTAGATTGTTAAGTAAATAAATAAGTACATGAAAATTTAAAAAAAAATATAGGAGAATTTCTTGAGTACTTTTTTTTTTTTATTAACTTGAGTATTTTTATTTACATTTCGAGTGTTATTCCCTTTCCCGGTTTCCGGGCAAACATCCCCCTAATCCCTCCCCCTCCCCTTCTTTATGGGTGTTCCCCACCCCACCCTCCCCCCAGTGCCGCCCTCCCCCCAACAGTCTAGTTCACTGGGGGTTCAGTATTAGCAGGACCCAGGGCTTCCCCTTCCACTGGTGCTCGTACTAGGATATTCATTGCTACCTATGAGGTCAGAGTCCAGGGTCAGTCCATGTATAGTCTTTAGGTAGTGGCTTAGTCCCTGGAAGCTCTGGTTGCTTGGCATTGTTGTACATATGGGGTCTCAAGCCCCTTCAAGCTCTTCCAGTTCTTTCTCTGATTCCTTCAACGGGGGTCCTATTCTCAGTTCAGTGGTTTGCTGCTGGCATTTGCCTCTGTATTTGCTGTATTCTGCTGTGTCTCTCAAGAGATCTACATCCGCTCCTGTCAGCCTGCACTTCTTTGCTTCATCCATCTTGTCTAATTGGATGACTGTATATGTATGGGCCACATGTGGGGCAGGCTCTGAATGGGTGTTCCTTCAGTCTCTGTTTTAATCTTTGCCTCTCTATTCCCTGCCAAGGGTATTCTTGTTCCCCTTTTAAAGAAGGAGTGAAGCCTTCACATTTTGATCATCCGTCTTCAGTTTCATTTGTTCTAGGCATCTAGGGTAACTCAAGCATTTGGGCTAATAGCCACTTATCAATGAGTACATACCATGTGTGTCTTTCTGTGATTGGGTTACCTCACTCAGGATGATATTTTCCAGTTCCATCCATTTGCCTATGAATTTCATAAAGTCATTGTTTTTGATAGCTGAGTAATAATATTCCATTGTGTAGATGTACCACATTTTCTGTATCCATTCCTCTGTTGAAGGGCATCTGGGTTCTTTCCAGCTTCTGGCTATTATAAATAAGGCTATATGACATAGGGAGCACGTGTCTTTTTTTATATATGTTAGCATCTTGTGGGTATATGCCCAAGAGAGGTATAGCTGGATCCTCAGGCAGTTCAATGTCCAATTTTCTGAGGAACCTCCAGACTGATTTCCAGAATGGTTGTACCAGTCTGCAATCCCACCAAGAATGGAGGAGTGTTCCTCTTTCTCCGCATCCTCGCCAGCATCTGCTGTCACCTGAGTTTTTGATCTTAGCCATTCTCACTGGTGTGAGGTGAAATCTCAGGGATGTTTTGATTTGCATTTCCCTATGACTAAAGATGTTGAACATTTCTTTAGGTGTTTCTCAGCCATTCGGCATTCCTCAGCTGTGAATTCTTTGTTTAGCTCTGAACCCCATTTTTAATAGGGTTTCTTGAGTACTTTTATGTGCTTATTGATGCCTTACAAGTTTTTTCATATTAGTTAAGCTTACTTGTTAATTGCTAATTCAACATCTTTCAGACACGGGATATATATAAAAATCTATCATTCAGGTGTATAGTGGTAAGTATATAACTATTATTAAAATACATCTGCTCAACTACTTGACAAATTTAAAACTCTAATTAAAATTTAAGTTCTACTCGTCAGACAAGATACATATGTACAAGAATTTTATAAAGGCTATTAAATATAACTGCTACATATTCAAGCACACACACACACACACACACACACACACACACACACACATCAACTGAACTCTAAGTCCTTTCTTCTTAAACTGAGACTCTTGATAATTATTTCCAGTTAACTGTAATTATTGTTGGTCCTTCGTGTTTTTTTCTTGGCTAGAAATAATCAATATTCTTAATGCTTGAGTAAAAACAACTTGACTTAACTTAAATATGGCATTCGTGTCTTTAACATCCTACGTAAACAAGGAAGATATTAGCCAATGCAACAAGGCTGAGTGTGAACACCATTGTGATGTCACTGGGCTACCATTCTTAATATTTCCACTCTGAGGCGCAGCACAGGGAACAATCTGTTGCTAGAAGAACTGTCTTTCTCTAAATATTTTGGTTCAAAAATATATTTAAACATTTAAAGCAACTTTCCAAGATATTCAGTAAAATTAAAGAATTAAATGGTTTCCTTAGGGGGGTTGGGGATTTAGCTCAGTGGTAGAGCGCTTGCCTAGCAAGCGCAAGGCCCTGGGTTTGGTCCCCAGCTCCGAAAAAAAGAAAAGAAAAAAAAAATGGTTTCCTTATAGCGTAATGGCCGTTCAATAAAGATTTACCATGAACCAAATGCAAACATCTGCACAGTGGAAATACTATTAAAGTATTGATATGAGGAAGGAAGGTGAGCTGTTAGAGAAGTTTCTTTCAAGAAGAGTCAAGGCTTAACTAAGCCGACAAGGCTTTAAGTACCTGAAGTCAAAGATTCAAAAATGTGTTTCTGAGAAGCCAACTCACTTTTTTATAGAAAACGTTGGCTGACTTGTCTCGGCATCAGAATCTGCCAATATCCACTTACCTCCCATTTGCCCCACAGCCCTAGCGTGGGTGTAAAAAAGGGAGTGGTGGAGAGATGCACTTTCTTTCCAGTCTGAGGAAATAATAATAATTAATATAAAAGCCTGGTTTTCCTTGTTTGGTCCACTTAGCTTTGAGTCTTCACTGTGGTCTTCCTTTGTTTGAGTCAGCCTTTGAGCTAGTCTAATTAAGAGCTTAGATTCTGAGGCACAGTTCCCTGGCTTTCAATTTATCTCTGGAACATTCTTTCTTTGTGACTCTTGTAAAAACTTACTGTGTCCTCAATTTATTCATTCATAAACTAGTAGTTGATAGAATTAATAGGATCTGCTAAAAAATGAGAGATGAGGATTGCTGGATCTAATGTCCTTCTCAAAAGCTGAGAAAAAATGCACATAGTTGAAAATTATTTTGAGTATTTTGAGATGACGGATGTATTCGATTGCCACCCTGATATCTGCCATTCTATGTAAACAGAAGCCCCCAAGCATGAGTGCTGACTTGCTGCATGATGCCAGGGTCCCTTAGCAAGACAAGACCTTTGGGAGCTGATCACACCCAAAGATGTACCCTTCAGTAAATGCAAAAATCTGTCTAGTTTAAAGACTATTGAAAGGATGGATACCAGGGAGGAAGATGAATTGGCAAGGAAAAAAGTTCTTTCAAGAAGGAATTTATAAAGAGAAAGCAAAAGAACACTGAGACCAAGGGTCTGTAATGTCATGGGCCACTTAGACCCAATCCCATTTGAACACAGAAAGGGCAATGCTTCTATAAACATGTGGATAACAAATCTATAGGCTTTCCCAGTAATCACTGTTCTAGGTCCAGTAAAGGTGCCCTGAATCCCATTCAGAATTTTTTTCCTAGACAACACATAAACTCATATCTCCTTGCACATAGGAATAAATTTAATATGTGCTGTTATTGATTTCACACACTTATTTCTAGTCTTCCTCTTTCAAATGACAAATTTAGCACATCATTCTATTTCTATAAGTCTTTTACATTTAGTACCTTACATTACTAAGATTCTTACCAGATTCTGGAGTTTATGCTGAGTATTTAAAATATATGAATGCTAAAGTCATAAGCAAGGGTTACCATTTAGATAGTTTATTCTGGATAAAAAGGCTGGAGAATAAGTAGCCAATTTATGATGATACAGCCAGGAAAGAGTTAATATTCAGATTCTGTACAACTAAAGTCCATTGTTCATCTGTGAAGCTTTGGTGTTTTTAATTTGTTGAAGTCTTTGGACCAGTTTTGAGAGGTGTGGGATACTCTAGGTACTGAAATGCACTTAAAAGAAGCACTTGATGCAGATAAAGTTAGTTGACGACTATCTTAAATGTAGGAGCTCAGATAATAATCTCTAAACTCTTATCCCCTTTCTGGGTCCAAGACTTGGAAGAAAGTATGTAATAAGTCTCTCCAAATTAGTCTTTGGATTTGACCTTGGAGAAGAATCAGGTAACCTTGAACTGCTGCAGCCAGCACATACTGAGCAACTAGCAAAAGGAATAGCAAATCTCTCTTAAGAAGTGATGCTGACAGGAGCCTGATATAGCTGTCTCCTGAGAGGCTCTGCCACAGCATGGCAAATACAGAGGTGAATGCTTGCAGCAAACCATAGAACTGAGAATGGGGTCCCTGTTGGAGGAGTTAGGGAAAGGACTGAAGGATCTGAAGGGGCTTGCAACACCTTAAGAACAACAATAACAACCAACCAAAGCTCCCAAGGATTAAACCACTACCTGAAGTCTACACATGGACAGATCCATGGCTCCAGGTGCATGTGTAGCAGATGATGGCCTTGTTGGGCACCAATAAAAAAAAAAATCACGGGGGGTTGGGGGTTTAGCTCAGTGGTAGAGCGCTTGCCTAGGATGACGCAAGCCCTGGGCCGGTCCTAAAAAAAAAAACCAAAAAAAAAAAAAAAAAAAAAAAAAAAAGAAAAGAAAAAAATCATTAAATAAAGTTAGGGAAACATTAAAAAATATTGCATTCCTCACTCCTCCATTGTTGGTGGGATTGCAAGCTGGTACAACCACTCCTGAAATCAACCTGGAGGCTCCTGAGAAAATTAGAAATAGCAATAACACTCTTGAGAATATACCGAAAAGATGCCCCACTATGCCACAGGGGCATGTGCTCCACTATGTTCATAGCCACCTTATGTTTGATAGCCAAAAGCTAGAAACAACCCAAATGTCCCACAACAGAAGAATGGATACAGAAAATGTGAATCATTTACACAATGGAATACTACTCAGCTATTAAGAACAAAGATATTCTGCCTTTTGCAGGCAAATGGATGGAACTAGAAAATATCCTAAGTGAGGTAACTCAGACCCAAAAGGACAGTATATACTCATTAATAAGTGGGTATTAGCCAAAAAAGGTACAGAATACCCAAGATACAGTCCACAGAACTCAAAAAGGTCAACGTGCTGAAGAGCCAAAGTGAGGCCGCCTCAGTTCCAGCTGGGAGGGAGAAGAAAACAACTACAAGGCAGGGGAGGAAAAACAGGGGAGGGAAAGCAGATGGGGGTGCAGGCAGAGGGGAAACATGATCTGGTGGCTGTGAGAAAAGAACTGAAGCCTGAGGGCCAGCAAAAAGAATGGAGGAAGCAGGAGATTCCCGGAGATCTCAAGGCAGGTGGATGGGAGGGGCGCTCTAAAATGTACCAAGAGATCTGGGAAGTATGAGAGACCCTCAGGACTCAAAGTGGGACACTACATGAATGCTCTACAGTGGGGAGAGGAATCAGAGCCATTCTCCACTTGGAAAGACAGGGGCGGTCAATTGAGAAAGGGTTTGCTATCCCACAGCATAAAGCTTTGAATAATTCTTCCTGTCTGTTGTTTGGGGACAGAATGGAGGGAAGAGCTCTGAGGAACAGAAGGTCCAGTGGACAGGCCCAAAGTGGGATCCAGATCAAGGGGAAGCCCCAAGACCTGACACCATTACTGAGGCTATGGAGCACTCAGAAAAAGGGACCTATCATGGCTTCCCTCTCAAAGACCCAACAAAGCTGAGATGAGGACCCCAACACATATACAGCAGAGGACTGCCTGGGCCTGGCTTCAGTCAGAGAAGATGCACTAACCCTCAGAGCTGCAGAGCCCCAGGCAGTTTTAGAGGTTGGGGGGGTGGGGTCAACCAGCATCCTTTGGGAGACAGAGTAGTGGGGAGGAGGTATGTGGGATGGAAACATTCAGAGGCAGACTGGAGAGGAATAAAAACCAGAGGTAAAAAATAAATAAATAAATAAATAAATAAAATAAATAAATAAATAAATAAATAAATAAATTAGATTTTTCTTTCTAGTTTTTTTCTCCTCTGCTATAAGCACTTTGAGGCCAACTATTTGGATCAGGAACTATTTGGGATTGTAGGAATAGAGATTGAAACAAAGCCAATCCTATTGAATAAATATGAGTTACTGTCACGAAAATTAAGTCTTTCCATTATATGAATGTGAAACATCAAGCTGTCCACTAATAAGGGAAAAATGCAAGGCTCCCCAGCAACACAAACCCGGCAGCACACTCAGTGATGCTAAACTGAGCTTGAGTCAACACCAGTGAAGGAAAAGTCTCTGCCTTTGAGAAGCTCATATCAAATGCAGAAGATCACAATTCCTGAACTTAAACGTGCACAAGAATCTCTCTTAACCTCATCCAAATTTGAGAGACTTTTCATTTTCCTGGATGCAGGAACCAGCATTTCTGAAACACTCCCAATTGTTGGCAGTATGAGGAGTTTGTAGATACCAGGCGAACAAAATGGTAGATCCTTTAAAGGCATACAAATTGAAACAGGCTCTCTTACCTCAAGAGCACATATAACAATTCAAAGACCACATTATCCTTAACAAAAACCCAACCTACTGATCTTCTTACCATCTGAAATTAATGACCTATTTCTTTATTACATCTGTGAGCATGGTGAATGAGAACAACAAAAGTAAATAAATTTATTATTTCAACTAATTTTCCTCCAAATTTATATAACCTAATTCAACTTGCATGTACAAAGTTTATTTTTTTATAGAATAAGGAAATAACCTAGATGCATATGTAACTGCCATTGCCAAATTTCTACATAAGCATGAGCTAATACATGTAAAACAAATAAAGTTATATGTAAGTTATTGTTGACTAGAAATTACTATTCAAAGACAACCTGGATAATGCCATTATATTTCTTGTGGACAAGTTGCTTTTCTTGAATGGATATTCCTCTTGATTAAGAAATGGATGCGTTTTGTTTGTATAAAAATATCCCATTTTATCAACTTTCCGTTATAAGATAATAGTAGCTGGCTAAATGGGTATTATTTAGTGTATTGGCCCAAATTATTTATGGATATTAAAAATAGATTATATCTGCAGAAACATATAAAAACAGAATCACATGTCACAAATATTTAAGTATGAATGCCTCAGACTACTATATGTAATTTGTGCAGGTTAATCTGTGTTTGTGTGTGCATGCATGTGAGGGCCAGAGGATGGTCATAGGTAAAATATCTTAGGTATTATCCACTTTTTAAAGACAATGTCCCTCACTGCCCTAGGACTTACCAAGCAGCCAAGGCTAATAATCAGCAAGTCCCAGAGATGCTCCTGTCTCTACATCCCCAGCTCTGAGATGGCAGCACGTCTTCAGCACTGAGTGTAGACACTCAGTTTATTTACATGGGTTCTGGGGAATGAGCTCAACTTTAGCGCTTGCAAAGCAAGCTCTTTTATTGACTGATTTATCTCCCCTCAGGGAATCTTTAAAGCAGGAATTTCTTCACTGTAAACAAAGGTAGATTTCAGGGTCAATAAAGAATATTACTGAAGGTTCTGAATATTTTGCATGCTGAATTTGAATCCACTTCTTCACCCCAATGCTGGTTGACCGACTAGAGCTCATTGGTCCATCAAAGTCTCTCTTGTCACTACAGATGGCTGACAACCAGCAATTCCATCTCTACTGCTGACTCGCTTCATCAACTTTCCGCAGCATCTACAATCCTGCTTTCCCTGTATCCCCTCCTCTTGTGAACACAGTTCTTTCTCTGGTTATGAAATAAGTTAGAACTTCTTGAGTGTGCTTAGTGTTTTAGACCCTGCAATTCTTCACATGATTGATGGACAACCAGCAGCTACCTACAGATATGTATCTGGCTGATCTCCAGGCAAAGAGATTTTACCGAAGTTTGCTTCACCATAGTTCTATCATCATTCACCACAGTGATTTATACACATATGCACATATATACAAAAAGCTGTGCCCTCCTGAAAAGAGGCGCTGAAGGCGGTATGCTCAATTAGAGTACACTGCAGGCAATGCAGAATGACACCACAGTCAGAGGGTCCACGCTGAGCTCTGAGGACTAGAAAACCGAAGCCAAATACGTGAGGATAAAGAGAAGAAACCAAGCCTTTAAACATAAAATCAAGTTCACTTGGACAAAGGAAAAGTGAAAACTACGTAATTTCAAGGCACAAATAAGACATCATACTGAAACATGAAAACAAATATATTTGTGAGAGAGACATTCACTATAGATTGTGGGGTCCTTAAATGCCCAGCCATACCTTGGGGACTTTGACTCACAAATACTGAGCAGTGACCACAGTTGTAGAAGTGTCAGTGTAACAAAGAAAAAGCAGATGGGCAAGTTCTAGTTGTGGGCCTCTAAAACAAGTTTTCAGGTATCAAAACTCCATGAATAATTTATTCATAAACTAATAGGAGTGTTTTGCTTCAGTTTTCATACAACCACCTTACCATGGAATCATAACTTAACTAAAGTCATTGGGATAATGGAATAACCTACCATTTTGCACTTTAAAGTAGAATTACACCACAGATAAAGAGTTGAAATGAATCTCCTAATAATTATTAGGTGAAGCCTCAATAAATATTAGTGATATTTTTAAGAATCATGTGTACTCTAACTAGATCAAAACAGTCCATAAAGAATGTTAAAATTATATTAAGAAGTAAAACTATATCTTGATTTTTAAAAGCACAAGTTCTCAGAATGTACCTGTTTAGTAGTAAACTCAGCTAAAGCCAGGCACGGTTAAACATGTTGAAATCCTGCAACTGAGAAGCTAAGGAGGTATCATTGCAAGTTTGAAGAAAGTGTGGGCTATGTAATGAGTTCTACTAAGGACCAGGCCAAGCTGAAAATTAAGAAAATAAAAGGAAGGGGTTGGGTGAGATGGCTCAGTGGGTAATGTTCTTGCCACCTGAGGTCAGATCCCAGCATACACATAAAATGATGATTGTGGTGGTGACTATATGTAATCCCATCACCAGGGCAGCATAAACAGGAGAATCTTTAAAGTGTTCTGGCTAGCCAGTCTAGTTGAATCAGTGAATTCCTGGCTCAGTGAGGGACTCTTATCTCCCAAATTAGGGTGAGAGATTGAGAAAGATCCCCAATTTCTGGTCTTCACATACATGAGACTGCATGCACATATACACACTGTACACACAGAGGAGCATATATACAAAAAAGGAAGGAAGAGGAGGGAAGAAGAGAGGGAGAGAGGGACAAAGGGAGGGAGGGAAGTCAACTATTAACAATTAAATATACCAAAGCTTTATAGAGATGGGAAGAATGTTTTGATTCTGCAGTGTAGGGTACTGAATTCCAGTCCTTATGCTATTAAGTGAGAACTGAAACACTGTCTTCTGCCATTATTCTAAGGGGGCAATTTTTATAATGTTATGTATGGACTTCCTACCAGGGCCACTTCCTGTATGTATAAAACTAATATTTTGATGTGCACAAGATCTAATTTCATGAAAATAATAGTAACATTGGCTAATAACTCTGGATGTTCTACTGTTGTATATTCTGGCTACTCAACATTATATTTGTTAGTATGCAAAAACATTGACATCCTTCTGATATACACAAACAGAAATACAGAAAACATTTTTATAAATGATCTTCCTAAGAAATCAAGGGGAGTCTACGGGGCTTGGAGGGAAGAACCGGCAAGAGGGTAATTTGCAATTATAGTATAATCTCAAAAAGTTGTTCAAAAAGAACATAAAATTTATCACATAAAATAATATGCAAAAAAGCAAAAATGTTTTTAAAACAAAAAAACACACCAAGTTACATTTAGAGATTAGCCTAGCTCTCCCATAATAATGTCCTAAAACCATGACAACCAATGAAAACCTAATTTGATTGGCTATAGTGAAAGTGCAATTAATAACAGCTTGAGTTACCGATGGTTCACTCCATTTGGACTTTCTTCTCCCCTCTACTGTGCATCAGAAACCCTAGCTAATGTCCAAATAATCCTAACGTAATTTAGCAGAATGACCTTCAGGCAGTTTCTAGCCTTGTACACACACACACACACACACACACACACACACACACACACACAACAAACACACTCACTTACTCAACTGACATCCTGAATTAGTCCTTGCCTCTGTTCAAAGTAGATCCCCCCCCAAAAAAACCCAACTAGCTTTAGAGTGTCATTTACTATTAACTGTGGTCAGTACCCCAAACAAATGTCTGCTATCTTCAGATCAAGATGTTATTGTGCATTTCAAAAATATTTATATTTAATTATTGTCTTTAAGTCTGAAGCTGTTACTAAGGCTAAAGTTGCTCTGACTCATTCTTTCCTGCCATTCTTTTGGCTTCTTTTCTAATCTTGAAGGTTTGTTTTTCAAGCATCATGATTGAGTTTGGTAAGGACTGTAAGAAAAGGCACAGATCTACACACTGCTACAAAGGACACAGTGCTGGACACCGCTACAAAGGACACAGTCCTACACACTCACAAAGCACACACTGCTGGACACCGATACAAAGGACACAGTCCTACACACTCACAAAGCACACAGTGCTGGACACCGCTACAAAGGACACAGTCCTACACACTCACAAAGCACACAGTGCTGGACACCGCTACAAAGGACACAGTCCTACACATTCACAAAGCACACAGTGCTGGACACCGCTACAAAGGACACAGAACTACACACTCACAAAGCACACAGTGCTGGACACCGCTACAAAGGACACAGAACTACACACTAGACTCAACCTCCAGGCCATCAGGAAAAATAAATCAAGCATTAGAGAACGACTCCAACAAAACCAGATCCTGCCTCATATCCAGAAAATAAATGATTTTCAGTTAAACACAGCTTGTCACTTGTGGTTATAGAAAACAATAATTAAATTCTCTTCTCCAGGAAACAGGAAGTGGTGGATGAGCCAAATACATAAAAAGCTTGTACCGTGTAAGTCAGCATTCCTTACGGCATGCATCCCTTGTGCTACAGGAATGCAAACTGAACTGAACGTACTTAAGTGTTTTAAGGACCAATGTGAAACTTAAAAAAAAAAACCTCTAACCCCTGCAGATTTTCCTGAGTGTGGCCGTCAGCTGCAGCCAGCATGAACGCTCTTCAAAGACAACAGGATAGTCTTCAGCTCAAGTCCTCTTTACATTAGCTTCTGGTGAGACAAAACATAATACAGGCAAATATAATTATGCCCAGCCTATAAGGCTGTCTGTGGCTCTGTTCTACTCTACCTTTATCTGCCCCTGATCCATCTCCACTTCAACCATTCAACCTGTTTCCCTCTCCTTGCATGAGGTTCCTCTGTGTGTTCCACAGCATGGCTCCTCTGAGTTTGGTCCTTAAGTAACTGCTAATTCCCCTTTTAGGCTTAACTAAATGGCACGTCTGTTGAAAGAGTTCCGTCAGTGATTTTCGCTTCCCAGACAGTTTTCCATGATTCCCTTATCTCAGCATAGTTTGCTTTTTTCTATGCTAAGGACTCTGATGGCTCACATCCATGGAAAGGTCCTGAGGAGCGGGAAAACCTTCATCTGTTCCACGTATGAGAGTTTACAAAACATTGACCAGAGTGTACAAAAACTAGCAACTGCAGCTTACTCCTCTGGATGACTGCAACTTGAGGCTGCTCCCTACAGAGCCTCCTAACTTCCACTTCTGGTGTACATAATAAACATCCTGAGGTTCCAGGTTGTCGTGCCTCATTGGTGCTGCTCCATCAGCGAGAGCACGGTCCACCCAAGCCCAGAGTTTCTGTACACATGTCTGTTCTTGCTTTATCTCCTCATCACCCAAACTGATTCCAGAACCACGCCATTCAGGACACAGCTGCATCCTTGGTACTACAGTAGTGTCCAATGTGACAGTGAGCTCCTTCACAGTCCCACCTGCTTAGTTCAACTCTCTATAGCCAGTGGTTGAGTAAAAATGGGCATTGACTATCTTGCAAGTCAACGAATTAAATAACTAATGAAAAGCTAATCACACCTTCTACCTATACACCCCTCACTACTTTTACAGCAGTTTAGATATTTTCCCCATTTTAGAGTTAAAATGAAGTGACTGAGGACTGGTATTAGTAAACTTTCTTCTGACAGTGAGGTGCTATGAACAGGTAGCCCTGCCCCTCCCACCCTGGGCCAGCAGCAGCATGCACACACTCTATTGAGCATTCTACGCTCATTGCAACAGTTCCTCAGGAATCTTGCCATCTCCAGCAACATGGTGTCTTCACTGTACCTTTCTTTGCCTTCAACTTAAGGCTCCAAGTTTGACCCACCAAGAAACTCCTTGCAGGCAATCTGTCTCCAGGTTACCTGCAAGGAGATTTCTAGAACCTCTGTACAAGCTTCCATCCATACTGCACACTAGTAAAACAAGCATTCTGCAGACAATGACAAACACTGCTACAAGCTCTAGATATAGATAGGCCACAAGAGGCACTGTTTTCTCTCATGACTGTAACCTTCAAGGCCAATGAGGAACCAACAGAACACTTGGCTTCACTGGCCACCATTCATGCTGTTACTGCAGAGCACCGTGTAAGGGTTCTCTTTATGCCAATGTTCGTAATATCGGCAGGTCCCCTTCCTTGCCAGCATGCATGTTTTTCACATCGTTTTGTTCCACTTTCTCTTCTCTCTAACTATAAATCTGATCATAGACCATGATACAGACTGAATGTTACAGTGTCTTAATATTTCCTTTATCAATTATCCCATTGCTTCTGAATTCCACCTCATGGAAACTTTCAGGAAACTCAGAGGAATGACATTGCTGATTCTTTCCCACAGTATAACATGAATGGCTTCCAGCAAAGCTCTCTGTAGGACTTTTGTTCCCCCTCTGAATCTTACGAACAGTGTTCATTGCCCACACTCCCTTCCTTCTCCTGAACTTTTAGAACTGCCTATAAGCTCTACTCACAGGACTCTGGGGCTTCACAAGGCCACAGCTCAAAATTTCTTCATGCTCCTTCTGCAACCCACTAAAAGCCTCTGTAGTGCAGCTCCCAGCACAGCAACAACCCCACCTTTTACATTTCCTGTGGTGTGGCAGAATACTGGACATAAACAGCCTAAGAGAGGATGGACAGATTTCATCCCTAGTCTGAGCTGTCCCAGCTCATCAGTGTGAAGGTCTGGTAGAGTTGAGGACAGCTCCTGTGGTAGTAGCAGGAACAGAAAACAAACCAGAGTGGGGCTAGGCTCTCCCTCTCAAAGCCTGTGGTCAGTGACCTTCCTGCTACCTGAACTCATCTATTACAGGTCCCAAAATCTTTTCAAACAGAACCACCATTTAAGTAGCAAGTATTCAACCATACTTATCTACCAGAGACCTTTTACATTCAAATAAAAGCATTCATCGCTATTGATCTCCTTGAATCATCTTTGGAGAGCTTTCTGAGAAATTCAAGGTCCAGAAATATAAATAAGTCAAAAATGACAGCCAGACTGATACTGAGGTTCTAAAATTTAAAGTCACTGACAGATGCATGAATGTGGTGAATATGGGGTAGAAAATGTGTCTATCAAAACATAGGCTTCCCCATTTAACTTATGGTTACCCCATACGTGATTTTAGAATTTTCCATTATGTTACAGTTAAACATTTGGGTCACCCGAAATGTATGTTGCAAAATTTTTCCCAGGCAATTACCATAAGCATACCCAATCTCTTCCTTCAGTTTCAGTGGGAAACATTTCTCCTATTCATATCAATAAAACAATCCCCCCATTGTGTGAGGAAAAGCTCCACACCCACACTGATCTCCCTGCAGATTTCAACAGTGGTGACTTCATCATTTTTATATGCTCTTTTCAAAGGCAGACAAAAGCTCTCGGGTGTAAAAAGTTATAATATCCACCATTTTGTGCTTTTCTGTAAATTATGGGCTGAAAAATACAATGCCAGAGATAAACCTGGGAGAGAAATCTACATAAAAGCACACAAATCCCCATCCAAGGACTTCTCTTCAGACTTAACTGCAATCCTGTCACACTTTAAAAATGTCATACTGATTTTTCCATTCATCGGCCCTTGAGAGATATCAATTAACAAAAAGCATTTAATATTAACTAATGCTAATTGATGCACTGATTAAATAACCCTGTACAAATTAGAGGCTGGAAGATTTCTTTCATTGCAAAATAAAGGAGGAAATGGTGAGGTGGTTTTGAAGATAAGTGAACATCGCCGCGCTGATGTACAGAAAGCTACAGACAATTGTTAGGTCACAGCATGAAAGAGGAAGAACATTGTGATGAGGATCTGTAGTTTAACAGTTAGCAAAGCTAGAAGCCAAACAGTGCTAAGCCTGGAATGACAGCGCCTTCCAACATCCACCAAGCCCCTTGAAGCACACCCAAACTTCAGTTCCAGACAATCTGGGGCGACATGAAGGAATGTAGAAGTTCTCATTTTGATAGGGATGTTGGGGTTTGGGAGCCTCGGAGCACTCAAAAATTAAGATTAAAATACTCTTGTGGGGCAAAGCATCAGTAGAGAGGTTTATCTTGATTAAAAAAGAATTAGAGCATGAGTTAAGGAGAGGGGCAGCAAAGGTGCCCCTTCTCATAAAACAGCTTCCGGAGTGCTCTGCCATTGAGCTGGAAATTATGGGACAAGCCTGAGCTTCCCCTTAAAAGGAGGTAAAACTGTCTTTCTTAAAAAAGAATACTAATAGGATCTAGAGGAAGTGTGAGAAATTAAGGAATTTAAAAAAATGATTTTCCCATAAGCAGTGATGTACCCCAGGCAGATATACCTACAAAATGATTCAAACTAGTCTAGCATTTAATACTCTCAACGAAAATGTAAATAACAAGCCTTGGAGTACTTAGAAACAACAGAAAAACATTCCTCTCATTGCAGAAATGAAGAGTTTGTAGTTGCTACAAAGAAGGCATTGCAGAAAAGATTTGTTACAAACACTGTAGGAACCATTATCTGTGTACTTATTTCTAGAACAAAGATGTGCATCATCAATATCTTTTATCGAACCTTTCAACTTTGTAATGTAGATGTTCTTGATACCGTGCAAAAGCTGATGAACTTACACAGCAAAACTTACCTCTAGATGCTGACTGCCAGGTATCATGGCTGCATCTCTGTTGGCCAAATTCTAACCCTAACTCCAAACACCTTTGGGACGATATGTTAAAAATTCATCACGTTAGGTCTAAATTTGTGTCGGAAGCAAAATACTTCAGTGAGAATACAAAATGATGTTGTTTAAATTCAGTCTTGTCTTGGATGGTATCGCTGGCTCCATCCGTGGTGTTTGTGAGTTTTGCTGGGTTTAGTAGTCTTAGGTTGGTATCTGTGGTTCCTCCGAGGTTGGAAGGCATCGGTCCAGGCCCTTGTACCACTTAGGGTCTCTGTCGAGAAGTCAAGTGCAATTCTGATAGTTCTGCCTTTGTTTGTTACTTGGTCTTTTTCTTGTGCAGCTTTTAATATTTGTTCTTTGTTCTATAAATTTGGTGTTTTGATTATTATGTGGTGGGCAGATTTTCTGATCCAATCTAACTGGTGTTCTAGCGTCACACATGTTTATAGGTATTTCTTTCTTTAGGTTGGGGAAATGCTCTTCTTTGACTTTTCTTGAAAATATTTTCTGGTTATTGGAGCTGGGACTCTTTACCTTCTTCTACTCCTATGATTCTTATGATAGGGTCTCTTCCTAGTATCCCAGATTTCCTGAATGTTTTCTGTCAGAAATTTTTTAGATTGAGCATTTCTTTGACTGATGTATCAATTTCTTCTGTCACAGCTTCTGCACCAGAGATTCTCTCTTGCATCTCCTGTATCTTGTTGGCGATGCTTGTTCTGTTGTTCCTGTCTCATCCCTAGTTTTTCCATCTCCACAGTTCCTTGACTTTGTGTTTTATTGCTTTTATTTCTATTTTCAGGTCTTGAAGCATTGTATTCATTCCCTTCACCTATTTAATTGTATTTTCCTGTGTTTTTGAGGGATTTATTCATTTCCTCCTTAAAGGTCTCTAGCTTCTTTATTGGATTTAAGGTCATTTTCTTGTGCTTTGTTTATGTTAGGATAGCCAGGGCTTGCTATAGTAGGACAACTGTACTCTGAAGGTGTCATATTGCCCTGGCTTTTGTTGATTCAGTTCTTACACTGGCTTTTAGTCATGTGGTTATCCCTGGATGTTGCTAGTGTAGCAAGTATCAGGCCTAAACAGGACCTTTCTGGTGCAGCAAGTCTCCAGTGGTCAACCTTGTATGTCCAGTGGAGGGATGGGACATCCACCCACCCACAAAAGCTTCAACCCATAATCTGTCCTGTGAACAAGATGTGCAGGGAACAGCGATCGAGCAGAGCAAATGGACAACCAATGACTGGACCAACTTGAGCCCCCCCATGGGAGAGAGACAACCCCTGACACTATTAATGATACTCTGCTACACTTGCAGGAAGGAACTTAGCATAACTGTCTCCTGAGAAGCTTAATCCACCAGCAGATGGAAACAAATGCAAAGACCTGCAGCCAAACATCTGGTGGAGCTCAGGGAGTCTTGTGGAAGAGTCAGGGATAGAAGTGAGCAAGCTGAAGGGGTCAAAGACACCACAGAAAGACTACAGAGTAGACTAGCCTGGGGCTCACACAGACTGAACGACCAACCAAAGAGCATGTAAGGATTGGACCTAGGCTCCCTACATATTTGTAGCAAATGTGCACTTGATCTTCATGTGGGTCCTCTAACAAATGCATTGGGAGCTCTCTCTGATTCTGTTGCCTACTAATAGATCTCCTTGCCCTAACTGGACTGCCTGGAGAGGATGTACTCACTTCAACTGGGACTAGATGTCCCCGGGCTGGGTAGTACCCAAGGGGGGCTTCCCTTCTCTGAGGAGAAGGGCAAGGCATAATGGGGGAAGGGATTGGTAAGGGTCAGAATTGGAGGAGGGAGGGCTATGATCAAGCTGTAAAGTGAATAAATAAATTAATTAATGGAAAAAAGGGCAAAAAAGAAAACGCAAAATGAATTAAACTGTAATGAAATCAATTAGACAAACCAAAACATTTCAAAACATAAAGCTGTCATTAACGCGGTTGTAGAAGTTTTCAGTGGTCAAAGATAAAAAATGTTCCCGTATCTATGACATGGTTTCTTCTGATTTCCCAGACTTAATAAAAGAATTTTAACTAGGAAGCCAAACAATTCATAATTGATACAAATACATCAATTTTCTTAGCATCATTATTATCTCATCTATGGTCACAATTGTCTTTCTTTTCTCCCTTCATCTTCATCTCGGATACTTTTAAGAAACAATTTGCTAGCCTCTAGTACGTGCTGGGCATTAAGCCTCCAACTGTATCTGAGTTATATCATGGTACACAGCAGCAAGCAGGGCTTTTAGAACATGTCACATATGAAGATGAGGACCGTGAGAAACAAAAAAAGCAGTAGTTCTCAATCTGTGGGTCACAAACCACAAAGGGTTCATGTTGGGGGATGGTTTTGTGTGCTGGGTAAAGGTTGTCTTTGTATTATTCAAATGCTTATTTCTTTACTTGCAGAGAGGAGAATCCAGGCTGGAGTTTGGTATTGTTATTTTTATAAAGTATCAGTGTTTTTATAAACAGTCTTCTCCATCACCTCTGATAGCCTAGCAAGGAGCTGATCAGCTAGTTAGCTGGGCAGAAGAAAATGAGGAGGGGTTGGGGATTTGGCTCAGTGGTAGAGTGCTTGCCTAGGGCGCAAGGCCCTGGGTTGGGTCCCCAGCTACAAAAAAAAGAACCAAAAAAAAAAAAAAAAAAAAGAAAATGAGGAAAGACTGCCAACCTAAGTCAGGGGATCCCAAAAAAGAGACCGAAGGGAGAAAGAGAGGATCACAAGAAGAAGGTGTGGAGAGACCAGGAGGATTCGCCATAACATCACAATGAGAGAGCAGCCATGAGGACACCATAGACCAGAGCGAGCCGGGGCAAGACCAAAGGGCAAGTAATGGGGTGTTAGTAGCCTAGGAGGGTTAGAGCAGCTCAGAACCTGCCCAGCTTAGACTTGAAGCTTGTTAATAAAAATACCAGGTCTCTGTGTCTTATTCGGGAGCTAAAATGGGATAGAAGGGGTATAGAAATGCCCGGATAACAAGAGGGCACAGATAACCCCCCCAGATAATATTTTACAAGGTCACATACCATACAACCTTCATATCAGATACTTACAATTCATAACAATAGCGAAATTATAGTCATGAAGTAGCAACAAAATAACATTATGGCTAGGGATCACCACAACATGAGGAACTATACCAAAGTCTTGCAGCATTCGGAAGGTAAAGAACACTGTCCAAGAGGAATGGACAGGGGATGGAGTATGCTTCAATCCCAGTATTTGGGGAATAAAAGATCCTAGCGGAAGAGGAAATAGCAACATTTGGTTTGACTGATTTGTGTGCTTTTTCAACGATGCTGCCTTTATACCACAAAAATGTGTGACAGTTGATCCAAGTCATTCTTTGAATGCTTACATTTAGTTCATTTCTTAGCACTTCCTCAAGAAGATGTCCTACAGATTCTTCATCTTTTGTGTTCATGACCACACAAATCTCCTGTGAAATTTTTTCTGCAATCAGAAATAGAAAAGTTTTAAAGTTTTATCATTGAAAACAAAGCACAGAACAAAGCTCGATTATCCTGAAACTTATGCTTGCTTGATTTTCATCCCCCATGAGTAAGATGAGGGAGATTCTAGCCCAAAACTATGTACAGAGACATGAGCTATCTACTAAGACATTCTGGGTCTATTTACCAGACAGGCTAATGCATTCACACTAAATGCTATGTAATAACCATACATTATGGGCGAGATGAGAAGTGAGAGATCTTGGTCTATATTTTAGAGGGAATAACTGGAAGTGATAATCATTTGTGTGATGACTGCCACCCTTCGTTATTCGAAAGTAGTCTCCCAGATTCTCAGAGATTCTCACCTATAGGTAATGTCCTTCTGGTCATGGACAGATTTTCCCTAGTACACATCTACATTGTCAGTTCCATACAACACAGTTTCTGTTTGGACTCTTACCACAGCAGATGAAATTTTTCCTCAATCTTGCAAGGCTTACTTGAGATAGCTTAAGTTAAAATATGTGACACATGTGGCACAGTGCCATGTGACACAGTGGCATTCACCCCTGAACTTTCTGATCACTCTCTCAAAAGATATGACGTCCTCCTCTGGAGAACTCTGAGGTACTAAGGAACATTGCTACAGCTGTCAAGTACTGAGCCTTGAACTAAAGCAGCAAAACCTAATTCAAAATAGTATTTCTCAATCAAACATTGCCTGGATCATTATTTGATCCTGGTGCTTCATACGTGGGTGGCTTATGTAATATGTTTTCTAGATGAGTTTATCAATTAATAAGTTTTTCTAGAAAAGCTCCAAAAGACAGTTAAAATAACACCACCAGTTACTAATACTCCTGTTACTAATTCCCATTTTACAAAGTTTCCTATTTATTCACAAAATCATAGTAACATAGAAACCATGTTGACCATAGAGGAAAGAATTATTATGATTATGTATCCTGAAGTCAGAAGCCTTCGTTGCAGATAAGTGACTGACTTTCATAAGATCCCAGGGCTTTTGGTGGTAGAAAATGTACACAAATCTAAAAAATTTACATTTATAGGCCTATAGCTACCTTAGGGAACCAAAATGTGGGTAAAGGAAAGGCATGGAACACTTAGTGAACTTTCAACCATCCCTGTGTTCTATTAATGCCACTATCCAACTTAATGGCTCAAAATAAGAATGTGTGTATTCTGTGTTACAGTTCCCATTTTCACACCTGGATATCTAAATACAGGTCTACCCAACGATCACGCCTTCCTACAGTGATACCCAACTTGCAATAGTTTCTATACATGATTTTCACAGGCTCTTTGCTCAGACCCTTCAGTCAAGAAAAGTAAGTATATATAAACCAAGTAATTGCAGTGGATTGAGATGGACAGAATCCCTGTATTCTGAATATGGATCTACCACACTAAACTACGCCACTTTTCCATCGTCTCATCTCTTTGGGATTCTATTTCCTTACTGAATAAGGTTCTACTAATTCCTGAAACTCTGCAGATACATAACTCTGATAAAATCTAGTTTGATAATGAATGGAGATGAATATGCCAGACCGTGTTATAACATACTATCAGGTTAAGGAACACTGGCTGCTGACAATTACAATCAGATAACTGTAATCATTAAATGAGATTAGAGCTTACCCTAGAAAGGTGAATGGGCTTTGCTTAGGAGTGGAGGCAAGGAATTTGGAAAGAATTCAGAGAGATAAAAATGGAAACAAAATAAAATATGTTGAGGTAGGACAAGGACCCATAAGCATACTGTGATCAATAGGAAGCAAAATTATTTGGAGGCAACGAGATGATTTAACAGGAAATACCAAGGATACTCGGTGAAGCCAAGGCCATGGAGGGCCCTCTCAAAAGACTGATTACAAGGTAACCATCCTTCAACCAGAGTCTTTGGAAATGAAGGAAACACAATCAATAGATCATATATTTAAATACTTGGAAGGAAATGTGGCTCTCCAGTACCCTTATGTATGCCTAGAAACATTTTGAAATATTTCTAATGCACAAAAAGTTGAATCTATGACTACAATGTTATCTGCCAACTCAGAAATTAATGTGTCAGTGCCACAATCGTTTTTGAAAATTTGATACATTACAAATAATTAAGAATTTTTCAAGTAAAAAAAGAGCATAGACTGTCCCTCCCTTGTTTAAACATATATTCCTTATGTCATTATAATCTTCCTGTTCAATGTAAATTAATAGCAACAAAACTAAAGCTAGAAACCTTCTATCACCCTAAAAAGTATACTAAAAATGAAATTCAACTATATTTTGCATTTCTCTTAGCATTTCAGCTATTCTAAATATAGGACTTTTGTAGTTTTTCTAATTCTGTTATTTATTTACTTTACACCCTTACCATAGCTTACCATATGTTCTCTCCTCCCACTCTCTCCTTCACCCCTCCCCTGTTCCCATCCACTCCTCCCTGCATTCTCCTCAGAAAAGGGGAGGCTTCCCTTGGATATCAACTAGCCTGGGCATACCAAGTTGCAGGAAGGGCATTTTCCTCTGTAGAGGCTAGACAGGAAACCCAGTAGGAGAAAGGGAACAAAGGCAGGCAATGTAGTCAGATACAGCCTCTTCCTCAAATTCTCCTCCATCTTTACCCCTGTACATTTTGTAGGCAGCACAAATTCTAGGTCTAAGGTTTTGTCACTGTGATGGTCTTCCTATCCCTCCATTGGACATCTTGCCTGGTTACAAGAAATGGCTGGTTCAGGCTCCATATCCCCATTGCTAGGAGTCTTAGCTAGGATCACCCTCATAGATTCCTAGGAGTTTCCATTGCCTAAACTAGAGATAACCTCCAATCCAGCTGTCTCTCCCAGTACTCTCTCCCTCAGCTCTTCCCTGTCCTCATCTCTCCTGCTCCTATCCCCTCCTCCTCCCCCTCCATCCCTGTACCCACCCTCCATCAACACCAAGTTTTCTCAGTGAGCTAAATACAGAACTTTTACTTATGAATCACTCATTGTCAGGAAAAATTTTCCAGTTTCCATAATTCTGAGTCTTAAAAGAAATAAGTTTAAAATACAACTCTTACAGGGGTCAGGATTGATTCCCCATCTCTAGGTATCTTACTTCATTTTTCTTAAGTAACAGTGCTTTACAGCATCTACCACAAAGTCATTTTAGTTTGTTTTCAATTGCACATTGTTAACACCACGTGATTTCCTAGTTTTACATTCTATTCCAAAATTATGAAAAATAATGCATAATTATTTTATACAGGTTGTATAGCAATTTTGTTAAGTTTGTAAGCTTTGCTCTCTCTCTCTCTCTCTCTCTATATATATATATATATATATCCTGACTAAAGTCTTTTCTTCTTTCAAAATCATAATTGTGTCTAATAATTTTAAATAAAATCTTAAATTCTAATTAAGTCCTTCATATTCATAATAGCTAAACTATTTGAGGTAAGGACTGTTTTTTTTTTTTTGTTTTTTTTTTTTTTTTTATTCTCTAGAGAACTGCATAAGGCTGATGTTATTCTGAAATGTTCAGAATTTGTAAGTAGAGTCACTGTTTCCAATTATTAGAGTTCATAAGCTCTATTCTGTATCAGTTTAATGCACTGTATTTGTCTTAAATTCATATGACTGTCAGCAAAGAGTGTCTACAACGGCTAGAATGTCCTCAGGAACCTAATGTTCTTTTCTCATTTGGTGATAATTACTTAAGCCTTTAGTACTTGTCTTGATTTAGTTTGCCAATATACTAATCATTATATTAGCATTTTCCAAGAAAAGTATTTGTTACTAAAGTGCTATGCAACAATATATGTGTATAAGCCTAATCCATCACCCACTTAACACACAGTTATCTGGACGGGAAGAGAAGGACTCATGTGGGAATAATAAAGTAAATATAGCAAAAAATTAGCCTGTGGTGGATTTGTGAAACCAGGTAAAAGCATGGAAGTTACCTGTGAGGTTCTTGCACCCTGTAATCTTGAAAGTATTTTAGAACTAAAAAGCATTCTCCCTTTCTAAAACAAAGAAAAATAGACTAAAAGAAATTTAAAAACTCCCATCCTTGCACACTAAAGATTATGAGAGCAAAACCTGAGTGAGGATGATCTAGATTCAAGGCCAAGCAATAGTGATAAATGGCTGTGCTTTCTGGGTGGTCAGCTCAAATAATAAAATTTCCCATTTGTATATCATAGCATACAGTGGTCTGAGGCAGAACAGCTGTGTTCTTATGCTTTCTACTGACCACATGTATATATCATCTATTAACACTGACTATTTCTCAATCTGTTCTACTCCAAGACCAGACAATCAAAAATCCCAATCCAGCAATTCTAACTTAATGCCTCTGCCTGGGTGACTACCCTTTTCTACTCCCTATTCTTCAAATGCACAGATTTAAACCACTCAACAAGTTTCTAGCCTGCATTTTGTGAAGTTGTAAAAGCGATCTGATGCATAGCCAGATTGGAATCTCTGCTTAGCTGACACTAACTTTGTATAATTTGGGGATCATAAAAGCTTCCCTCCTTAAAAAAGTATGCTAATTACCTACCATAGCTGATTAGCTCCCCTCAAGCAGTGTAACTCTTTTGAGGTAACGTTTCAGTTTTCTTTAATCTTTTTCCATAGTGTGGCAATTGGAGGATTGTGAGTTTAGAAAGACAATACGTGGTGAGCCACCCATGCACTGAGTCGTTCTACTTCTGGTATAAAACTATTTAAAAAAAAAAAAACCCAACCCCAGCCAACCAGTAGTTTTATCTGCATGTCTCACCAAGGTTTACAGTTCAGCAATACTCTAATTTTGAATAGTCTAAAGATAAGATAGAAAAGTAATTAACATGTTTAACAATTATAGGGAATGGACACTGGACAAACATTTAATAACCAAGTTTTATACAAATTCAATTCCATAACTAAGATGCCTCTGGAAGTCTTAAGTCATACCCTGGCAAAGTGTCACAACAATGAATTGAAAGATAACACTAAAGATCAATTTTTATGGAAGCTCAAGCAAAGATTCTTCTACTGAGCAAATGGGAATATATATATTTAAAACCCTCTGCCTCATTACTGAAATACTGATATTATTAGCATTTACTTCCTGAGATGCTATAGTGCGCATCATTGAATAGAACCATTGAATAACTGTGGGCCATTCTGGTTTTATTATCCCTCTACATCACAAGCAGGGATCACAATGAAATGGGGAGATAGCTCAGTGAGTAAGACCACACACTGTAAAAGCATGAGGGCCTGAGGCTAAGTTCCCAGCACCCACAAAAATTCCAGGCATGGAGTGGCCGAAACAGGAGAATCACCGACTCCATGGTTAGTGACAGACCCATGCCAAAGCTATGTCACAGAAATAAAGCAACAAACAAACAAATAAACAAAAATACCCAAAGCATGATAATCAGGACATTGTAGAATTTCTGGCCTGTGTGCACACAATGGGCATAGGCATATACACATGAACACACACATGCACATACATGCACATGCATGAACACATGCACACACATACATGCCTCCATACACAAATGCACAGAGAAACACCTTTTTAAAAAGTTCTGTATTCATGCCTCTAATATGTCAAAATTAATTAATACAATTAACATATCATGATGCATATCTTTTTCAGAACAAGGACAAAGCCAGTCAGTAAATGTTAGAGGTTATGATTGTGAAGTACCTCTAATCTTGGGAAAATATAAATCTAAATCTGATCCAGTCTCAGGATCTAGTTATATCATCGAAGAAAAAAACAAAACCACATAAGACTGAACAAACATCTATATTCAGATCACCTGTAGGCGAAACAAAAGAAAAATTATTTTCTAAAAGCTTAAAAGGGTACAGTAACTTATAGGCAACAGAAGCGTGCATATTGCACACTTCGAAACCAGGAAAAGCAGAGCTCTTTATTGACAGAAACTTACAAGTTCATCTTGGCTGGGTTAACTAAATACAGTACCCCTAATTATAATTGTTGGTTTAAGAGTTAAAATGCCTTTCTTTAATCTCGCTGGCCTCAAATTCACTGATAATTTTTCCCTAAACTAATAAGTGGGTAAGTAAAAACCCACAGGCTGCTCCTAAACTGATTTCTAGTCAAGTCCTCCATAATGTGATTTTTTTTTTTTATAAATCAAAGGGATTGTATATTGAATATCAAATAAAGATGGTCTGTAAGTGAAAAGTCAAGAAACGTTTATAAGATACATTAGGAGAATTTAAAGTGTTTTTTATTTAAAAAGAAATACTCAAAGTGCGATAAGAAAATGGGCAGAAAACAAACACAGTGGTGCAGGGTTATAATTCTGACTCTTGGAAAGCAGAGGTGAAAAGTGCCATGAATTCAGAGATGTCTGGGCTACATAGATCGGCCAGGGCGATGTGGCAAGAAGCCACCTCAAAAAAAAAAAAAATGTGATTCAAAAACAAAAATCCAGGAATAGTGTCATGTGCCTGTGTTCACAGCACATGGGAGTCTGACGCCGAAGGATTACACACTCAAAGTTATAAAATGAGAACATTCACAGGTATCTATATATAGCTATAAAGGAAGGGGCACTGAGGAAACCGTTATAAGTTTGAATGACTTCTACTTCTAAATACAATGTGGGTCTGGACTGTGTAACTATTTGGGGGAAACAACAACCTGAATACAGTCCTCTTTCCCACTCTACCTCTACTCATTCAGGAAGTAGCTTGTGCTGGGGAAATGGCAGAGTCAGAAAAGTGTTTATCACATGAGCCTAGATTTTTAGGCCCTCCTTCCCCACCCGCACCCCCTGCCACACACACAGTCCTGGAAGGAAAAGAGACAGAAACAGGTGGATCCCTGATATTGGCTCACCAGCCAGTCTTATCAACTAGTGAGCTGAATGTTCAGGGAGAGACCTACCTAAAAATATACAGTAGAATGCAACTGAGGAAATGCTAAGTATTAACTTCTGAATTATACAACAAGCTATTTGTCAATTTGAATACATTTTTTTCAGTTCTAAAATTATTATTAGATTCCTTATATTTCTTTTTGTTTGTTTGTTTGTTTGTTTGGGGGGGTTGGCTTTTTTTTATCTTTATTAACTTGAGTATTTCTTATTTACATTTTGATTGTTAGTCCCCTTCCAGTTTCGGGCCAACATCTCCTAACCCTCCCCACCCCTTCTATATGGGCTTCCCTCCCATCCTCCCCCATTATCACCCTCCCCCAACAATCACTTTCACTGGGTGTTCAGTCTTGGCAGGACCCAGGGCTTCCCCTCCACTGGTGCTCTTACTATTCATTGCTACCTATGAGGTTAGAGCCCAGGGTCAGTCCATGCATAGTCTTTGGGTAGTGGCTTAGTACCTGGAAGCTCTGGTTGGTTGGCATTGTTGTTCATATGGGGTCTCGAGCCCCTTCAAGCTCTTTTAGTCCTTTCTCTGATTCCTTCAACAGGGGTCCCGTTCTCAGTTCAGTGGTTTGCTGCTGGCATTCGCCTATGTATTTGCTGTATTCTGGCTGTGTCTCTCAGGAGAGATCTACATCCGGTTCCTGTCAGCCTGCACTTCTTTGCTTCACCCATCTTATCTAGTTTGGTGGCTGTATATGTATGGGCCACATGTGGGGCAGGCTCTGAATGGGTGTTCCTTCTGCCTCTGTTCTAAACTTTGCCTCCCTTTTCCCTGCCAAGGGTATTCTTGTTCCCCTTTTAAAGAAGGAGTGAAGCATTCACATTTGGCTAAGTCAACTGTTTAAATAAATTGACTTAATTATTTAAAAAAAAAGATTCCTTATATTTCTACTATCTTTAAGATTGGTTCCATATTTCAAGAGGATGGATTAGTTTAGCACTTCCTTAATTGGTGCTTTAAAATATTTACAAGATAATTAAGGGAATAGAGTAAATTCCACCGGTCTTTTTCTTTGCTCATTCTTGAACACTTTTTCCTCTAACCAGTCTTGTGTCACTGGTGGCCATGACAAGAACTGCAACTGAGTGGAAACAGTAGACCCAAAATTATCTCATTTCCCACTGCTCAGGAGAGTACTGTACTGTTCTTCTTCCTCTCCTGTTGCTAAGTTCTGGGCATAAGCAGAGTCACCAGAAATATGATGGAGTGCAACAAGCTCTCATTTTTCCAGGAGAATGTTGAAAGGGGAGAAGAGACAGGAGGGGACAGTGGTTCCCAGGTGTACCTTTAGAGCTGTCCATAAATTATTAGACCAAATATATCATGCTGTAGACTCTTAGAGTGGGGCTGAGTGACAAACAACATACTTGATAGGCCACTGAGCAACACCACAGGCCACTGATCCATACAAAACCAAAGATGCATTGAGAAATGCAAAGGATACTGGAAACAACACAAGGGGGTTAAAATGGGAGATGTGAGAAACTGTGAATTTTCTACTGAAACACTAATAATTTGAACAGGACCCAAAGTTTTACAGCAGACTATAACAGGACAGTATCTTATATTCAGAATATTTAACATAAACAAGGTTGCTTGGTATCCAGGGAACTGGGAAAGTTTCAACTCCATGGGTAAAGACAGTCAGTCTAGGTAATTTTGCTGGACTCACACATATATGTTGCTAACAAATATTTTAAAGCACCAATTAAGGAAGTGCTATACTAATCAATGTTCATGAAATATGACTGTCACATGTGGTGTTCTCTTAGGAAGGTTTAACTCAGGTGCTATTGCAACAAAAATCTTTCATGAACAAGAGAGGCATGGGCAATAATTCTAAAAGTTTCTGAAGGACTAAAATTTAATTTGTGATACCTTATTTTTCTTCAGATAAATAAAGTCAAACACTAACACCACCCAGTTCCACAAACAGGAGAATTCAGGCTACACAGTCACTTTTCTGTGATACCTCAAGTTCATTCTACCAGGTCTCCTTTTCCCCTGGATTGGCCTCTCATATCAAAGTTTTAGAGCTCATGAGTAGATAAGAACTGTGTTTAATCCACAGGTAGTTATTTCTACAAGATGTTTGGCACCTGAAGCTTTAATCCATCCAATGTAAGAGCAGTATCTTTCATCTACTGTTGAGGTCTGTGACCCAGAGTCCAATTTGAGGATCTAATTTCCATCCCTCAAAGATGAAGAGTGATATTAAACAGACTCAATAGTGAGGAACAGTGAGGAGTGCATGCCTATGGTGCCAGCACATGATGTCAAAGCCAGCCTGGGTTCCATGAGAAGAAGGCCTTTTATGCAAAGAGAAAAGAAGAAAAGGAAGAGTGGTCCTTCTGAGCCTGGGTACCCTTCTTAGTTACATCTGAAAGTTCTTTATCATGAGGCCTGGGAAGGCTATGGTAGAATGAAGGAGGAAGGCAGGCAGCAAACAACGGAAAAATAACCAACAAGCCATGACTACAAGAAACCAGTCAATAAACTCTTGCAAGAACACTAAATACACAGCAGAGCCTCTGTGAGGAAAGCTATGCTGACCTGTGAGCATTGCAACTGGAAGACAATCACATGAAGGTACATATTTTATAAAAGATGTCATATCTAATCAGATCTTACCACATTTAACATGAGTCACAAGGTACCAGAATGAAATTTCCTACCTTAGAACTGAGCACAATCAATGGGCATGTGGTGTCTTGTCTTGACACAGATTAATGTGGAAGCCACATACATGCTTTACAATGCTCTCATAGCATATATATTTGTTTCCCTTTAAGGATATGGGCATTGCCAAATCAGAAAAATACATTTGAAAAATATTCTCTTTTAAAATTCAAGAAATGTCTGGGCACTTATAAAAGGTGTCGTTACTTTGAGCAAAAGTGACATAGTTGGGTTTGGGGCATTCTGTAATAGCTAATCTAGAGAGACACATAGGTGGCTGGCTTCTGTCTGTTATGACTTTACTTGATGCTCAGTGGCTTACTGTGACCTTTGACATATTGAAAATGACAGATTCCTTGCCTGTACTTGCACTGACATTCGCTGATGACAAATTCAGACAATTAGAAGATTAAACAACCAAGCAAACTATACTTTCTCTAATCTTGACCCACATATTTCACTCTCTAATTTACATCTTTCTTAACAATAAAATGCCTGGGAAACAAAGCTCCTTCTAAATTGCGTTACGGCCTTCTCATTCTTCCTGAGGAAAGCTTGACGCAAATGCTCTTGACGCAAATGTTCACACACACACACACAAGATACCATCACAGCACTGTTTCCATGCGGGTAAGGAACAAAAACTATTATGTACAAAGAAGTCTTGGTATTAATGGGAGAAATGTGGAAAATTAAGTATCAGTCAAAAGTCAGAGACATCAAAAAGCAAGGTTTCTGAGTAAATCTTAGCTGTCACTTGGCATTGTCCGAAGAAACATGTTCAATATAAAAGGCACCATCTCCAAGAGTTTAACAAGAAAGCCCTGACAAGGACAGGCCACAGACAGACAGGGGTCCAATTGCACCCGGTGGAAACCTGACTTTCCCTGGCTCATCTTTTTAACTACATTCAAAAGTTTCAAAAGAATTTTGCACTTTAAAAAAAAATCACAATGCTAAGTAAATGCTAAAAGACCCTTACGAAACGAAACCATCCGTTTTTCCATGTGCATAAGACGCCAAAGCCAACACAGTAAGTTCTGTTTCCATAATGCTGAACTAACCTTGTCCGTGTGCAATTTATCTTATTCTTTCCAGTCGGAGCCGATTTAAAAGCATCACTACACCCTTTCATGCATGTGCACAAAGGAATTCAAACACTGTCCTGTCAGCAGAGTTGTTAAACCATGTGGAGAAGAAATAAAGTATAAGGATACAGATTTAGTCTTCTTAATACAGTGAAAGAAAGGCACCTGTACATTGATGTTTAAAACTGGGAGGTGGAGATGCCATTTTCCAAATAAAATGAAGATTTATTAGCCAGTAAAATATCAGGCAAATCAATTGTCCTTTTAGTAAGACAAAGGGAAAACAATACACAAGAAAAAGACACAGATCTTTATATGAGTTAATATTAACTAATTCTAACTAAAAGCAGCCTTAAATCATTCTCAGTTTTAACTTCTTTTTTCCACTTTTTACATAAAGCATCAAATAAAAAGAGGCACCAGGAGCCATTTTTATAGCATAAGTTGACTCAAGTTTGTACAATTATAACCAGAAAGAATAAAATGAATTTTTATAACACCCTTTAATCACAAAACTGAATGTATTATAAGGTTTGCTAAAGGGCCATATTGAAAAAATAAATACATTCTTTTAAAGAAGAAATTCCATAGGGACTCTTTTCTTAGAAAACTTTTAGAATATTGACCCTTTTGCCAAGATATGGTCAGCATATTAAATTAAGTGAGGTTTGAGACTGTTTGTATGGCTTGTGTACATCTAGATAAAGTATGCTAGGCCTGGAGTCTGTAACCACTTTAACATCTTTGGGGTTTGTCTGAACTTGCAGAACAGGCTTGGGTGGGCTCAACCAGTTTGTGGAAGGGGTGGAAAAATACAGTCCTCCTTTGTTCAGTGGATGTTTACAAACGTATCAGTCAGCCTAGGGTTTTGTTGTACTAATTAATCACAAGACTCTGAAAAGATTGTTTTCCTTTTCATTCAGAATAAAGCTGGAAAGAGTTAAACATTAAATAACATGGACCAAATTAAATGTGCTACCTTAGGAAAAAGAAATGTGGGGGTTGTTTTGTTTTATGTAAGGATAACAGTAATTTGTAATTAACTGCATTTTAGCACAGACTCCATGAAAGACAGCCATCAGGATAGCACTCCACAGCTTTTCTACTCACCGTGGCACACTGTAAGGAGGAACCCATGTAGGCAAATGTGCTGAGTTAAATCAAGTTAAAAATCAGCAGAAGATGAGAATTAGATGGGGAATTTTATTTCTATTTGGAGATTCAATTCATACATCATCTTGCCAGAAATTAATGACCTAAGTTAAATGTTACTGAAATAAGATTTTGTTTTCCTGGCAGTGAGATTTCCATACTAAACTTAAGATGTTGACTTGATCGTATGTTCCTATGGACCAAATATTTTATTTATATAACCACATCTAGTATTCCAATAAGAAGTGAATTTGCCAGTACAAAGTGTTCTTACATCTGACATAAGATTGTGTTATTTATCCTAGCAAAGTTTTATAGTGTGAAAAATACTAAGTGAACAAGAAAATAGTCACATCAAACCACTTGATCCCCATTCAAGGAGAGAACAGCTGAATATACCAAATTACAGAATACACAGCATACATATTACAGCATATAAAAAGTTACAAGTGTTACCCTAAAATAGGTAGGTGCTATTTACAAAGACCAGATTCATAAAAATAAAAAATAGAAAGCCTTAACAGTACATAAATAATCATTTAAATTATTTTTCGGTCATTCCATTTTTATGCTTATTCTATCCCTGGACATGTCTAGAAATTTATAAGTTAGTTGTGATCCATTTTTTGGAAAATGTGTGATGCTATCAGCAAGTACTTTCTCAAAAAACTACTAGAAAGCAAGACCTTTATCCTCCGGAAGTTCTGCTAACAACATGGTACTGGACCAAAGGAATGAAGGCTGGACGAGTGGTCTGTAGAAACTGCCTGGATGTCCACTGAGAGAGCTTTTGGATCCAAGATTGTTACCTCTCTAGTTGGCAGCATGAGCCTGAGAGGGTAGAGTCTAAAACTTTGACAGACTAAAGTCTAATGTAATGGCCATTTTTTTTCAGATCCTGAAACAACTTATATTCTGAGGGCACTCTGAAGGTTAAACAAGGTCATGTGAGCAAAGTTCTCTTGAGTTCAAGTGGTATACAGTTATAAGGGCAAGGTCACAGGAGCTTAGGCTATATACAGTCATGAGGACAACTTGTGCTTGGAAGCATCACTCTGAATAATAGTGGGTAAGATCATGGGTAATCTAAAGTAAACCCACTCCTATTATTACACCTAAGGGGGACTCGAAAGCACATTCCACAAACAAACCTATGTTATAGAGAAGCAGGTTACAAGACTTTTGCCTTTTTTACTTGGAGTTTGAACACAAGCTCAGAACTCTCCTCAGACAGCTTGATTCATGGACCATGTTCTGACACAAGATCAACTCTCATGCTCAGAAAATGCATCTGCATGGTTGGGAGTAAAAAAGAAGACATGACCCTAAAAACAACTTGGCCTATTGATAAGGCATATCTGTATTCCAATTATGGATCATATTCTTTCCAATTTTGAGACCCAGATGAATGTGCCTCTATCCCATTTCCCTACCCTGAAAATGGGAGCAATAATATCTACTGTACATTAATATTATTATAAAGAATAAATGACTTAAGACGCTGGTGTGAGTGCTCTATGCCCTCGAACAACATAGTTCTACATTACAGAGGTATTTAATGACATAGGGATGGATAGACAGATAGATTGAATCAAGATATATATCTTTACAAGCAGAAAGGCAGTACTGTGGGAAGGGAAAGCCATCTATTCCTAAAGTATAAATCTTCAAGGAAGAAGAGAACATGCCTGTATATGTTGTTAAAATGATTAAACCCAAAGCAATATCAGCAGATAGCCAAGAAACAAAACAGGAGATATTCCTTCCATGTTTATTGAACCATGACTCTGAAGAATGTTCAAATCATGTTGACCTTGTGAGCAACACTGAATCCACTAAGATCTTAAAATAAAAAGATTTATTTTGTTATATGATTTCATGATAAAATGAGTGCTGAACTTTAACTAGAAACCTTGAGCATAAACATGTATGCATGACATGAGTCACCCTGTGATGGATCAAATTCCAATGTTGATGTATCCTAATAAATGAAAGGTTTTTAGGGAGCCTGGACAAAAGGTAGACAATACTTCTCTGAGAAGACATGGGTATTTAATGAAAATTTCAGTGTCCAAGCACAGGATACCACCCTATGACTTAGAACTCTGAGAATCATAACACTACCTAAGTCGCTGATTTGGGGAGAAAAAGAGCTATAGTTAAAATGCTCCAAATAGTGCTCAACAGAAAGCTAGAGTCTAATATATGCTAGGAATTAGTGCTTACAAGTATATTGTGAGGTCAGCCTGTGGTCCCATCTACTTAAGGGGCTAAACAGGAAGGAAGATCACAAGCTAAGGACAGCCTTGACAACTTACACCCAATGTTAGAATTAAAGAGATAAAAAGGGGGGAGGGGCTGGGAATATAAGTCTGTGGTAGACCACTTGCCTAACATTTTCAAGGCCACAGTTGCTTGGATTGAATCCCAAGTACAAAATAAATTAAATAAACCACAAAAGAACTTTGACCATTTATTAAAAGTGATTGTTAATTTTACGCAACTATTGAAGGAGAAAGGGCTGTCCACATAGTTGTTAAGCTCTGATTGTATCTGTGAGGGAACTGGAGTTTCTGGGAGAGGTCAGCATTTTAACATGCATACAAAACAAAGGAATTGTCCTCATCAACATAGGGAGAGTAGTATTCAATTTATCCAGGGTCTCACTAGAACAGGAAAACAGAAGAGACAGAAGGGAGAATTCTCCTCCCTCTTTGAAGCTGAAACTCCCATATTTTACATTTGGTCTTAGTTTTAGTCCAAACAATAATGGATATTCTGGTTCTCTGATCTTTGGGGTTTGATGGAAACAATACCACAGACTTTCTTGGGCCGCAAGCTTGCAGATAGTCATGGACCAAGAGGACAGAAAAACAGGGAAGATTGAAAGACATGAAAAGGGAGAATACTTCACTCAGGACTCGGCATGAAGACTCAAGCAGGTGGGAATCAAGCATTCCAGCATAATTAATGGCATGTGCAATGAAGGCTGTTAATGTGGAGATAATATTCATTTATATACAGATACTTAATATTAAAACAGCAATGATACATGCTTCAGGCACAAGCACATACACCCCTGACTATTGCTTTATTCCTCTCTCAGATATTATCTGAGAGTCTCACAAGCAAGACCATTAACTTCTGTTGACAGAGGAAACATCTTAATGTCCCATGCAGTTCTTGTGATCTTGGGTTTTATGGTACCAAATGAAATTTGTTCTCTATCCTTTTGTCTGCACATCTCAGGAACCACCCAATGACCTCATTTAGATTCCTGGGAATCCTGGGAAGAAGGAGCATTAGAAACCATTGATATCAAATACAAGTGACGCCCACACCCACACTTGGCTTGTGTGCTCTTTCCCTGAGTACACAATTTCTAAATTTCTTTTGTAGCAGAGTCAAGATCTCAAATTCACCTTAGTAGAAAACTTTGAAAGGACCTCTTGGGGCAACAGCAGGGAGTTTCATTGATCTGTGTCTCTGGCTATCCCCCAACCATTGCTAAGACGAATCTCTTCCTGTATATCTATACCTCTATGTGTTGTATTGTTTTTCTGGATAGCCCTAACATATAGCTGGAAAAGGCAGGCTTGCAAATAAATAATTTTAATAGTTTTCTGCAAACCACATTACATTTAATAATTTGTGTGCATGTGTGTGGCAAGAGTACATATAAATGTACAGATAAGTATAGGCCAGACACTGGGTATCATAATCAACTACTTCTCACCGAACATTTTGATATAGGGTCCCTTTGAAAACTTGAGCCCACTGATTCACCTAGGCTGGCTGACCACTGAGCTTCAAGGATCTATCTTCCTTTCTGTCTCACCAGTCCTGGGATTACAGATATATACGACCATACACTACTGTGTCTCACAACCTCAAAAGTCCAAAAATAAAACTCCAAGTTTTCTCCCTCCTGTTTCCTTCAATTATCAGTGTTGGTATCTAGTACAAGTCATGAAGAAGGTAAAGAAATACACATCTGTCATTGGAAGACTGTAGTAAGACTCTAAACTTGAATTGCAGTAGAAATACCTTAGCTATATGTGGCCTATAGGAGACTATAAGGAGCAGCCTGAACCAATGTTTTTTAAATATGACTTACGATGCAATTACCTAGGGTTCTTACCAAGACAGATTCTGATTCATATGGGATTGGGACAAATGACTAAAATCTCAGGGTGTCTAAAAAGCACGTGAATGCTGATCTGACTGCCTAGAGAGTATGGGGGACCCAGAGATGTGTCTCTGTGTAGGCCCAGTCATATCAGAATCTCCTCTAAGGTCCTAGAAGTACATGCCTCAAAGAAGGAAATTTCTTATTTAGTTTCCAGCTAAATCAACTGCTTACACCGAGCCATGTCAGATTACTCTTTCAGAATAAAATAGAACACCTGGAAAATACCATGTTAGAAACTGTTACCTAAACAAGAAAACAATTAACTTAAAATATTTGTTTTTACATGTCTGCTGGCTCTGATAATATGTGGGGAAAGTATTACAACATGGAAAATCAGCAGTTGAGACAGGAATCTCCTTGCTGCTCTTACGGCCCCTCTACCTAAGCAATGCACAGCTTACTTAGAAATACAATCAAACTGAGTTTTCTATGTCTTTGTGTTAAAAAGCATAAACAACCACAGCATGACTTGGCCAACCGCTCACAAAGAAATATTTATACATTGCCTGGCTGATATGTAAATATATGTCAACTTTTTGATTTATGGTTATAGATTAACTATTTACAAGCACAGAAACACAAATTATATGACATTAATGGTTTGAAACAAAATATTCTTGAAGGGAAACAAATCTGAGGGTAACTAAAACACAGTCTCAAAATTAGAGAAGAGCCCAGCTTTCCATATGGGAGGCCAACTGTTTTCCTGCAACTCTAAAATGAAGCTAGGCCAAAGGCTACCCACTCAGCAAAAGACTGAATTTAACAGTTTACCTCTCAGCCAAACTTGAGCATATCATTTTGCCCATAGTCTAATTTGGAAAAAACAATCATCAGCTTCCTGTTGTCTCGAGGACAGAGTGAACACCCCTGGTCTTCCTACTAAAATTGGGTGTTTAAAATGGATGTTCTCAGTCAGAGAAAACTTTATCGCTTGTGACATCTGACAACTTCAAGAGATAATTTTCATGGTCACAGGCATGCTGAAAAGGAGAGGAGAAAGCTTGCTGGCACCTGGGTGGTGTAGCTTGAGGACCACTAAACGAAGCACGGAACCTTCCTGAAATCCAAGGACCTTCTATCCTACACAGCTTGAGAACCCTGACTTCAACCAAAGAGACTACAGAACACAGAGAGGATTCCTTTCTGTGCACTGATTACATTCCCAGCATAGTAATAAATACTGGCCAGTTGTTAAATATACTATGTGGGACCTAAGGGCTACCTAGTGATGCAAAGCAGACATTGTTCCCATATACATGATCACTCTCCTTGAAAAAGTATATAATGCAGGCATTGTCAGAAAAAAATACGTTTGTTTTTATTTTGTTTGTTTGTTTGAAAACTCATCTATTCCAAATTCTCTAAGTTGTACAAACTGTCATATGGAAGACTCTGACAGGTCAGTGCAGAGGGGCAGGGACAACCTTCTAAGCATTAAATAAGATTTATTGAAATATCAGTTTCTACTGTTGCCTTTACAATTGAACTGATGGTCCATACTTAATAGGTTGAAGTCTTTCTTTCATAGAAATTAAAATCAATGTGGCCTAATAAGTGGTATTTCACAAGCAGGAAGCAAAATAAAATGCAATTTTCAAAACACGAATCAGAGAGCTCCGTGGCCTCCAGCCATCTGTCCTCCTAAAACGGCAGGGATTTAACTGTCCTGAGAAATCCTCAGTGGCCTCACATCTGACACTCAGGAGCCGGCAGTCACAAGGTCGAACTTACCCTTAATCATGGCTTCAGCTGCACACAGGTCCTGTTTGTAGGTCACCTAAAGGACAGATAAACCTCATTAGACTCAACAGAGCAGGCAGGAATGTGAGAGCAATAAAACAAAGCCCCAAGGAAATTCTTCCCTCCCTCTGGAGAAACTGTGCACACAACACAAGCAATTTCCAAAGGAAAGAGGCATTAGACATTCACAGTAAATCAAATTCAATTTCAACAAATTATGAAGATCCGAGTGTTATATCTTTTAATAAGTTGTGATAGCATTTAGCAGTGGTTACTGAAATATGATTACTATGACCCAGGTTTTATAGTCAAAGCATTCAAACAGAAGTATGCACACCACGGTTTTATAAGGTTTCACATTGGCAAAGAAAGAGGTGAGGAAGAAAAGGGGAAGGGGGGGAAGAGAGGGGCTGGAAGAGCTGGGGGAGGAAAAGCCTGTCCATCCATATAACAAAAGCTAACTAGCTCTATTCTAAGCTGAAATTCTCAAAGACCAGTGTACATTTAAAGGGACTTCCTGATTGGGACGGTCTTTGTGAAACAGGTTAGTTGCACCTTGTGAAATTTTTCTTAAAACACAGCCCCTATAAAAAGATTCTAGGGCTGGAGAGATGGCTCAGTGGTTAAGAGCACTGATTGCTCTTCCAGAGGTCCTGAGTTCAATTCCCAGCAACCACATGGTGGCTCACAACCATCTGTAATGAAATCCGACGCCCTCTTCCCGTGTGTCTGAAGACAGCTACAGTGTACTTATATATGAAATAAATAAATCTTTTTTTAAAAAAAAAGAATCTATAGGGTACCACAGTGTGCCTAAGGACAATGACACACTTTCCCTAATAGCAAACAACTTGCTCATAATTGCACCCTGCCTGTTGTAAAGTCACCTGCCATGGTATGCATATCTGGTCTATGGCGGATCCTTCCCCAAGGGTATCCAGTAAGTTAAGATACAGAACACCTACAAATTACCATTTTGTGCCATGGAACTAGAACTCACAGTGAACAATAAAACAGCGTCAAGTCAGCACAATAAAGTTCAATGGGACCATCATTCAAATGACCAGTTGATTAACAATGTCAATGGCTTCAACCTGGTTTTATCAAATGTTCACCTAACTAGTCCCTTTCCAGACTGTGAGGTTGGTTTTTTTTTTTTCTTTTTTCTTTCTTTTTTTTTTCTCTTTTTTTTCCTCTAAATGATCTCCTCCATGGATTTGTACAGATGTATTATTTAGCTCAAGTAGACCAGGCCCCCTTCTATAAATTACCTTCCTCTGCTAGGCCTTTATCCTAGCAGGTAAGTTTGATGATGTCATACTCTTTTGAGCTGCATTAACAGCAAACCCAAAAGACAGACGGAAGTCTACTGGACCAGTTAACTAGTCTATTAGAACAAAAGTGGCATTACTATGCTGTCTCTAAAGAAAGTACAACACATTGTTCTCTGTGACTCTCAGTACTGCAATTCTGTCCACAGTGCATTTCTGTGGTTTACAAAACAAGAACAAGCTCATTCTACGATTTGCTAACTGTGATATACCTGATTCCAATAAGTGTCTACAAAAAGTGTTATACGGTGTTCTTGCCCCTCAGACCACTAGAAGCAGAGAAAGGGCAGGAGTCAGTGGAAACTTTCACCTCTAGGGATGACCTCTTAGTCAAGAACTTCCTGTCAAACAGAATAAACCTAGTTTTGAACTCTTTCTTAGATTAACTACATATCTGAATCTCGAATTAATTTATATTTGCAATTAAAATAAGAAAAAATTGTATAGACATTGTTTTATAGCTTAAACTCTAGTCAGAAATCAAGAGGATGCCTAGCTAACTATTCATTTTCTATTTTCTCCTGCTTTGAATGGTAAACTACATTCTAAGTTCAAATTAATATTAATACTGGACACTTGAAACTCATGTAAATTTATTACCAAATACTAAATTAGCTTTCAGAATTCTTAAAACTTCAAGCACTGCAATTCCTTATGAATAAAATACATGTTTTTCACTTAATAGTGATATCCACAAACTAGATTTTAAAGTCTGTTGAGTTTATTTCTACTGTTTCCATCATATACGTTATAGATGCCAACACAAAAATGGATGACTTTCTTACTTACATTAACATATACTATGTGTTTAGGGACAGCTTTAAAGCCAGACATAGTGGCACTCACCTAGAACCTCAGCAATTGGAGACTGAAGCAGGAGGAGGATGATTCAAGGCCATATTAATCTATATGGTGATTTGAGGCTTGTCTGAGCTATGAGTTACGTAGCCAGATACTAGCTGGGAGTTGGGGGGATAATCTGGTTTTTCCTAAATAAAACAGCGAATGCACTTCAAAGGAAATATTACTGTAAACTGTCATGATTTTGAAATGACACGTTATTCGCTTCACTGACTTTTAAAAACTGAGTTGTCCTTTCCTTCTTTTTAATTTACAGGAGCATTGTAACAATCAGTTCTGAAGTTGCCGCTCAGCTCTTCTCGGCCTTGTGGGGAAGATCAGTGTTGACGCTGAGTTTCTTCTGTCAGCACGCTCTGTACTTTCCCTTTGACCTTGCACAATACCCAACCATTGAAAAGAATTACTCTTACAAACCCTGGAGTGGTGGACTAATATGTTGGCATTTTCCTCATGGACTGGTTTTCAACCTATGCTCAGTGGAGCCCCTGGAGCCCTGTGGACGTCAGTGAGGACGGTCTGTCTGTACAGGGAGATTGGGGCGAGGCTGCTGCCATTCACCTGGTAGAGCTCAGTCATGTCTCCTTTTCACGGTCTGTCTGTGCAGTGACTCCCCTGAGTCACGTGGTTAGCTGAGGAACCATCAACAGAGGAGAAACCTGACATTTATAGAAAATTATTCTCTCAGGCAGAGGCCAAATTGCCCTCACCTGGGAATACTACACTTACATTGCTCGTTTTATAGCTTAAGGCACAAGAGACCTTTCTGAACCGAACCAAGCCACAGTGGCCCCTACTTTCCTTGAGTTAAGAGTATACTACACTCGAAGCTCCCACACACCAACCTCATAGGATAACAGGGACATAGCCTAAAAGACCTATTAACTAAAAGATACAGAATATTTATTAGACACAGATGTCAAGTCCAATGTGAATCCGGAAATGACAGTTTTGGCCTAGCTCTATCTAGACGACAGAGGAACTGCTGCTGCTCACTCTGAGCTCTCCTCAGGTTTCCATCTTCCAGGAAGAGCCATTTTCCTATTGGCGTGTACCCATAGTGCACACGCCACAGGCCTGAAGAGCCGCTTCCCTACCCTGCGGCTACAAGTTTTTCTTTATAATGCAGGAAGCTTTTCCCCTTCCTCTACTCTTCTCTACTTCTAGAGAGATATCCCAGACCATGACCAGTCTGTCCCTCTTGGGGCTAGCCCAGAAAGGTAGCCATGGCTGTGTGAACGACCCCAAAGACTTCTGGCTATTGACTCTCTCCTATCTACCATAAAAACCTTCCCAACCATGGATTGACCATTTTGACAAATTCTCTACACCTTGCTTACAGTGGGTATTTTTGAACTTCATTTCCATTTTGTCAGTTGGGAACATTGAAAAAATATTCTTTTTCCTAAACTGGGAAAACTGCATGGAAACCTCCCACAGTGGAAATTGTATGGACACACTGAACTGTTGAGGGTGAAGCAGAAATGCTCCGGCTTTGTCTTTCAGGCAAGAGGTCAGAACGAGGGCTCCGCAAAACCTAGTACCAATCGAAAGGAACCTTCCCATCATCCATCTCAGTAATGCTGTGATGACAAATACTCACAGCCTCCTTCTCAGGATGCATTTGAAGAAAATGAAGCAGTTGTTCAATTTCTCCAAAAACTGGTTATAGGTCTCATGCCTTAGAGACATTTTTGACATTTAGAAGCAAGAAGTCTGTTTAACACTGTGTGCAGTTCTGAGAGAATTGGTGGGGTCTAAAAGTATGCCGAGGGAAACATGAGACAGATACTCATTTAGGTTCTTTTTAAATGGGATCAAATTTCACCAAAGCTACTAACTCCCAGCCACTCGTGCACACCAGGAGCATGGACCCCTGTTCTACAGAGGACTTTTCTATACTTGAACATTTAGAGCAAAGAGGAAGCCTGGTCATGAGGGGAGTGTCTTTCACCCTGTATGGTCAAGGTTTTTTATTAAATAAAATTAATAATGCATTCCTCTGACATCAAAGAAGCTAGCACAGGCAGGCTGGCATTAACTCTGAAAGTCTGAGTTTTGCACTTACTTGTGTCCACTTTAAAATAATAACCTCTTCCTCACAGAATTTCAAATGGCCTTTAAAACAGTCCTACTGGTGGTCATCAAGAAACATGTTACCCTGCACATCACTAAAACAGGAGCTCCCTGACTTCCCAGAGCAAGACAAGGCAGACTATTGCCAAGTTCAGAGTCCTCCTCTTGTCTGGCTGTTACGTGGCAGTGAAACACATCTTGATTATGTCTACGTGTGTTTCATTGTATCAGGCTTCTGAATCATATTCTGGGTACTGGGCCCAATTACAACTTTAGCATCTTCAGGAAACTAAGATTATTCACATCTGATGCTTTTGTATTTATTTCCTTACAAATTTATAGAATCACACTGTATAGATCAGGCTGGCCTGGAATTTACTATGTAACCCAGGCATGAGCCAGTGCCAGGCTTCGTAAATATGCTTCGTTGTATTGCTGTTATAGTTGTTGTTGTTTTGGTTTACCTATTAATGCCAGCATATATGAAATTAATCTAACATCAAAACACTAATTACAAAGTACAGATTCCACTAATCAAAAAGTGTATCTCCATTATTGTCCTTTAAATAGCAATTAAGATTCTCACTATGGATATAAGACACTATCCCAAAGTTAAAAGACTATAGACAAACCATTCAATCTCACCCAAAGAGGGGCTCAACACAGGCTATGCAGGTGAGAAAATAGCAAAAAAATAAGACAGGACAGGATGTTGGGGAGATGACCCAGTTTAAGAAGACAGAACAGGGTATGAAGGACACCCAACCTGAGAAGACAGGATGGGATGTTGGAGGATACTAAGCCTTAGAAGACAGAGCAGGATGTGGGAAGGATACTCAATCTGAGAAGACAAGACAGAATATGGGGAGGCTATCCAGTCTAAAAAGACAGGGTGACATGTTGGGAGGGCACCCAGCCAAAGAAGATAGGACAGGACGTTGGGAAGATACCCAGTCTAAGAAGACAGGATAGAATGCTGAAGGATACCCAGACTCAGACAATAGCAATATTACATTTTGACTATTATGTCTAAATGCAGAAGAAATGCATACCTAAAGAACTGGACAGTGGTATAGATACAATGTTTTCCAGTCCACTTGTTACCAGCTTTTTCATTATCAGTACCTTTTGATGCATATCTTAAACCAAACAAAACTTGTATGTGGGAGGCCCTAGCTTCTGTGCTGTTGGAGAAATGATTCTTTCGTCCTAATAGCTATCAGTCTGCCAGACCTGGACACAGCATGTGTTTGGGTGCTGCAACAAAGCACTACGAGTAGAACAGCTTAGAAGAATAAGAACCCATCCTCTCATTTCTGGGGGCTACAAGTCTACACCCCAACAGTGTGCAGGTCCCCGTTCCCTCTGAGTTTTTGGAGAAATCGCCTCTAGGCCTCTTCTGAGCTTCTAGTGAACAAAAGCAATACTTCAGATTCCCTTGTCTTGTCAAGTCATCGGTCCATTCCCTGCATTCATCATCGTATGGTATTCTGATAATCATGTCTCTTCTCCTGTTATATAAGGACACCAGTCATGTTAGATTTCCGTCCTACCATACTCCAGTTTGACCTTACCAGAATGTGATTGCATCTTCAGACTCACTTCCCAACTATCTCAGACACAGATATCAGCACTTAGAACATGAACATATGTTTGCCTGACAGAGAATCTAACCCATAAAATATGCAAAATGACTCATCAGTGGAGCTAGTAAGAGCAGGAGAGAAGGCCCAACATGGCACAGAACACATTAAGGGAAGCCTAATCCTATTGTTGCTACAAACAATAAAATGACTATATCACAGGAAAAGAGAGAAAGAATTAGTAAAGTTAAAGATGGGGTGAAATAATAAAGAGCAAAGTGTTCTTATCTTTTATCCACAAACCTAAGTATTTCACAATCTTGATGAAAGCTCAGACAGGAAGAAATTAACCACATCTTCGAATGGGTCAAAAGTGAAGACATGGGGAGCGGGGCGGGGGTGGGGGTGGCTTTCAACACCTTGGAGTTCCACTCTTTTCCCCCTAAAGCCCTCAGACTCAGTTTGGATAGTGAAATGAATTATACAAAGGTACAGATCAGATCCTTAAGAAAATACTTAACTAGTAATTGACAAAATCCTCATGGTTACTGAAGGGTTGAGATAAGGGTTCAAGGGGGACTCAGATAAATTACTATGGAATGGAGAATTTATTAGGAAAGTTATCGATGTCATGGGTAGATAAACAGTTAACCATAGCAAGGCTAGGCCTTGGAGAAGTCAAGGAGCCAGCATCAGAGGTAGCTAGCCTGGTGTGGGCTCACATGGTGGAAGTCTCTTCTTACACCTTTCTGGTGGCGGGGTAGGTTCCCAGTACAAACCTACAGTCAGACACTCCAATTCATACAGCAGGAGGCAGGGATGGGGGAGTAGAGCAGAATGTATGTTCATCACTGCCCCTTTGACACAAACTCACTTCCCATGTGATCTATTCTGGCATCAGTGTCAGCCCATGAGTCACAGACAATGTCTCAGTGGGGTATCTGGTGTGATCTGTGAGAGGGGAAGGTGAATCAGGTATGCAGTGTGGCCTGAACAGGAGCTGGATTTAACATTATTATAGGTATTCTTGTGTGGCCATAAAGTCAGTAGCACACTAATGGTAACAACCATATCTTAGTGGCTTGTGAGATAGAAAGACAACAAACACAGTTAATCTCTGATGGCAACGAGCAAAAACTCTTTACCTGACTTACTGCAAAAGTAAGATCGCAAACACATCACTAGACAGACTCATAAGTGTTTGCAAAGTACATATCAGGAAAGCACATAGGAGACACGAATAGACACCTTGTCACGCAAGGTGACAAATGCCTTTACTCTCAGAACTCAAGAGGCAGAAGCAGGCAAGTCTCTGTGAGTACATAATGAACTCTAAGACAGCCAGAGCTGTATAGTTAGCTGGAATGATTCAGAACTCCCCAGAATGTCACAGATATTACAAGATTTCAACACATTACATATCGTCATTTAAGCAGCTATGCCTATTTTAATCTTTGGAGGCTTGGCCTACAGCACTACTACAGGACTCTTCTAGTTCAACACACTTCTCCATGATGAAGAGAAGGGAAGCATGTTGTACAGCACCTGCCTGGACTGGTGGCCACAGAGGGATGTGTCACAGCCTTTTCTCTAGCAACCACAGGCTTTACCAGAGAAAGCCATGTGCCATTAAAAGGCTTGGGCCTTGCCACAGGAACCAGGAACAGGTCCAGGTATGCCGTGGTTGGAGCTATAGTATTAATGTTTTTAACTTTGTTTAACTGGCTAGAATATCAAGGCTGAAGAAAACGCTGCTGGAGTAGGTAACAGAACTGTAGCTTCAACCCGTCTGAGAAAGCATAAGCTTGCACACAGAAAGCAAGTAAAAAGATGACATTTACAAACACAGGGGCTGAAACAAAATATGTCTAAAGTCCAATGTGGATTTGCTTGAAGCCAAGAAACAGAAACATCCTCACCTGCTGCTGCTCACAAGCACCAGAGAGACTCTCTGGCTTTCAGAGTCCTTTCTCTTACAACTTACAAGTACAGCACACACACTCGCAGCAGCAGAAGAGTCCCCACAGGACGAATTTCTCTTACCTTCCAGAGGTCAGGGGTCCCTTCTACAAGTTTTGCTTTCCTGTGACAGTATTTTAGAGCCAACTGCAAGCACTCTGTTCCAAATTCCAAGTCAAAATCACTACACTGGTGACAAAGAGAAAAAGAAACAGACATGGAAGAATTAACAAACTGTAATACAATTGGTGAAAAAGAAAGCCAAACAAAACAAAGAGCCTTTTATTTTACAAACGAGAAAACACAAAGAAAACACTCTGAGAATGAGGAAACTGGTCAATTATCTCTGATTGTATTGTAGAATAATCAATCCTTCCCGTACCCTAAAAATGAAATAAAACAACAAGGAAAGTTAGAACGTCCCTAGAGATCTGGGCTCCCTTGGGTGTCTCAGGAGCCTGCTCATAACAATTCATTTCTGTTGTTCATACTTGAAAGTAGAGCTGAGGAATTGCCACATCCAAATTCTTCACTCAACAAACACATCTGTAAGTTCCAGATCCCCTTCTTCTACTTATAACAAGGCATGAAAACATCATAGCTATTATTCACTTTAATATTTAGAATATCGAAATATCGTTCTTAAAACATTTATATCTTTATGAACACAGAGATGGTTCCATTTTTCATTGTATAGGAAAACATAAACCTGTCAGATTCAGTAAAACATAAATGCCTGTATTTTAAGTGGAACCATCAAAATCGCTAAGCAATAGTTCGGCTGACGGTCTGAATTATGTACCGGCTACATGAAGGTAACTAACACATGCACCATGACCTCAGAGCAACCCCAGCCTAGAGGAGAGCCTGACTTCAGAAACTGGCAACAAAATGCTGTGCTGGAAGGATATCTGCAGGAAGCACATTGGGAAAAATTACCTGAGTTTATGTGAGGTTTTCAGGGAAGACCTATCAGAGGCAATGGTCTCTGGTCTCCAGCTTAAGGAGTAACTGGGGAGGATAAGGAACACTATGTGATAGAAATAAAGTCTTGTAAGGGTAAGAGGAACAAGGCCCTCTGATTTTACAAGTTTGAGTGTGTGTGTGTGTGTGTGTGTGTATGTGTGTGTGTGTGTGTGTACGCGTGCACGCACCTATGCATGAGGCTGCTTAGGACTACAGCTGTGAGTGGATGCTACATATCTGAACTCAGGTCCTTACGTGTGTGTGATGAGTGTGTGTGATGATTACCTTACCCCCTGAGTCACCGTGTAAGGGAAACAACAAAGAGGCACAATAATGACTACAGTATTCAGCACAACTTCCAACAGCATTTTAATCCTCTGGAAGACTACAAAGTCCTAACTGTAGTAGCGTCTGAAATTAAGAAGGAGAATATAGTCGAATATGCAGAGTCTCTATTTCACCTAAAGAACCACATTGAATCTTCTATTTTTATGGGCTATATGGTAGATTTTCTAGGAATGTGTAATGCAGCAGCATCAAGAGCGACATTTGACAAGTTACATGGATTTTGGTAGGCTTCTGCTTTGTCCTTTCAGTGTCTTTACGGTATTGTCTGGTGGCAGAGGAGATGTCCATACAGGGAAGAGCTGTCCTCTAATTAAGCCGCAGTAATAACAACCTTGATTTCTCCCTGACTGTCACACGAGAACAGGAACACTCTTCAGCTAGCCTTGTAGGTGCTCACACATGCATGACGAGGAAAGACACAGGATGAGGTCCTTCCCACCGCCACTCGTGATGTGAAGCACAGCCAGCGCTCTGCTCTTGGCTATGCCACAGCTAAGTCTGTGGAAAACAGAAAAGTATAACACAAATATATATATTTGAAACTTATTCAGGAAACACAGGCCACGCTTTGCTTGGAGACAAGTCTGTAGTGACAATTTTGGAGTTTTGGTTTCTCTAAAGACATAGAAATATTTTGAGAGTGTGCTTTTGTTTTAATCCCAGGTGTAGGAATATGGGGCTGCTTCAAACCGTCCACAGCACCTGACTATGATTTGCCTTGTGTTCCAGCAGAGGAACAGTTTTGCCACCCACAAATGGTCCCTACAATTGTGTAATGTTTGAAATTCTGGGAGCTTTTCCCAGTGTATATAAATGCTAGAGCTCTGATAGGTGGGGTGGGTGGTTGTTGGTAGGGTAGGTGGCTGTTGGTGGGGTGGGTGGTTGTTGGTGGGGTGGGTGGTTATTGGTCAGATGAGTGGTTGTTGGTTCATTAGGGAATTTGGCTACACTTCGTTAGTAGCCATGGTCAAAGAAGAAACAAAATGAAAGAAATTAGATTTAGGGTCTCTCTCTCTCTCTCTCTCTCTCTCTCTCTCTCTCTCTCTCTCTCTCTCGTCTATCCTTTCTCTCCTATCTAGTGTTAAGGGGTGAAACTTGAAAGATAAAGGGCAAGAAAAAGAAGAATGCACAAAGTAGCAAAGACAGGCTATACAAATCGGGACTTACCATACAGCTTAATATAATAGAAACAGGGTTTGGAGACATTTTATAATAAAATCTTTCTTTTAAAGTGAGTTCAGAATCCTGCAATTGATGAAAAATCTGAATTTCTGTTTTTGCAAACATTAATGAGCAGATTCTTTTTACTAACACATGAAAAGTCACAGGTAGGAGACACGTATGTGAGCAAAGGAAAGACAGAGTCCGAAAGCAAAGCTGCACTCTTCAGTCACCAGAGCTGGGGCAGCTTGTGAGGAACCTTCAGGTCGTTTGCAGTAATGGCTGCTTTGGGTCATGTTCTCACCACTGAAGCCCAGAGTTCCCCTTCGCCCATCCCACCGACTACTCCCCTCCTGGCCGTTTGACAGCAGCTATCCTGGCACTTGGGAACATATTGTCTCCACATGAACAACTAACTTCTGTTATCACGCTGCAAACTTCACTTCTACCTCTAGCTCCTTTGCAGTGTTCCCTTCTAAGAGCAATGTCCACCTTGAACCTCTAAGTAATTATCCCTCTTACTCCCACACGCCACACTAAACCCTCCTGTTTACCTCACTGAGGCTTGAAGACCCGTGAAAACTGCATTTCCTTTTTATTAGAAAAATCACATTTTCTTAGACTGCCCTCATCAACCAGTAGACCACGATTAAATGCCTGAAGAGATTTATTACCAGATTCCTTGCTCTATTATCCAAATGTTAGATGCTCTTTATGAACTCAATCCACAAATTAACCATACTGCCATCAGTGATTTTAAGGGGAGTCTATACATTCATCTTGTGCATGTGCACATACTATGAAGAGCCAAAAATCTGCCCCGCATGACGGTACAAACCTTTGGTAACAGCACTCAGGAGGCAGAGGCAGGCAGACCTCTAAGTTTGAGGCCAACCTTGTCTATACAGGGTACATTAACCAGCCTAGGGGACATTGTAAAACCTTGTTTTAAAAGAAATCTCTGCGATGTTTGAGAGGATGACAGTCTCCCCATTTCCCTATCTTACTTTGTCTCCCCTGCTTCCAAGCAGGCAATTGTCACTGACTGTAAACATTAATGTAGTATTTATTTCTCTGTGTAACTGTCAACCTTTGCCCACTACCAAATATGCAGGAAATTGGTGATCAGTTGTAATAAACTGACTCATCGCACAGTTGCAGGGTGGCAGAGGTACCATCCTTCTAGCTGTAGAGCTACGGGGTCTGACTCATCTGTTTACTCCGTGACTTAGACTGGAGGCAGAGCAAGGGTAGACTGTCTTCTTACTGTGGCAACAGCAGCATAGGAGGACAAACCCGAGAGTGCTGGCACGTTGTCAGCCTGTTACATCCAGCAAGATCCCTTTGCCCAGTGCAAATCAGACAAACACAAAATTGAAAACGAGACTCTGCCCAGAAGGGTTCATGGCAATGATACAAAAGTAAGGAAGCATTTCTAATTAATATACCTGTCATGTGGCCTTTTGGTTTTTCTGTTCTATTTACTACCTTTTGGAAACAAAAAAAAGACAGTATTTCTTTTTTCCCACCACAATATATACCTGTGCTTTTCATTTCCCATCATTTCCATATTGTAGTTTTGTTATTACCAATACATGATGATTTACATCATCGACTATGCAAACTTTTCTCACAGATGAAACACACAATGAATGCTAAAGTTACTGTCCTGAATAAGCTTGTTTTCCCTGTAATTAAAGCTTGTCTTTTGTTTTATGTGGTTAGCGTTCTATATGCATAGAACTCTTTTGACACTGCACACTTGGCTACTGACTCACACCTATTCCCAAGCTATGATAAGACTCAGGAAAAAGGCACCGTCAGAATCTTCCAGTCATTACAACAGGGACCATTGTGCTTCCTGCCGATTCCACAGGGATTCTTCTCAGAACACTATGGCATCTCAAGGACATTCATGACCTCTCAGTCATTCACCCAGCCCATGTATGCTGGGCAATCTTCTTTCTTAATTGACCCATGTTCCCAAAACAAATCCTCCAAGAACGTCATATGGAGAGATTGTGTAGAGATGTTTGTAAAGACGTCTGAGGCCAGTATGTTCAAGACTTCCATCTTAAACTGGACAGACAAACAAACAAAACCATTCCAAAGACAGAAATGAGGAGCCACTAAGATGCTAGCTGCTGGGACGGGAGTAGGGGCTTCCTTAGTCAATCGTCAGGGTGCAGAGCGTCTGCCTGGCACTGGAGAGCCCCTCAGCCCTCCATTACAGCCACGTTCTCCTTGTCACACGCCTCCCACAGCTGACTTCTTTGTACATCCCTTTTAATAAACATGTACTTTTCTCTCTCTTTCCTCAGCTCTTAAACTTAAAGAGCTCTTTGCCTACTGCCCTTGGCTGGGAATTGTGTCCTTTTATGTTACCTGTTACTAGTTCACCTGCTCTCTCGCTAACTTCCTTTTGTCATTGGCAGTCTTCTTATTCTTGATCTTAAGCACTTATGGGAGGTTGAATTCATCTATGTTCTCCTGAATGATGTTAAGTAGTGAGCAAAATTAGATAAATGTCCAGGCTGTTATCAGTCCCTATAAACAGAAAACGAATGCACATTGGTTGCATCTACATTCCAAATTGTCTATAAAGATGGCTTCCACTCACATTCCTAAAAGTACCATGCAATTGTAGCAGAGTTTTTAACATAAAGTAAAGGCATATGACTAACATGGACTCAAATGGGAAAATGTATTGTGCATAATGTGATTATTTTTCTGGGAAAGGAAGGATTCCTTAATTTTCTGAGGTTTTATATCCCCTCAAAAGGTTGGAAACTATTGTTTTATGGAAATGATGTAATGGTTCTTGACTACAAATAATCTGATTATAAATGTTTCTATCCTTCCATCCATGACAACATTCGAATTAGCATTGCAATAGGACAGCCAGGGAAGTCTGCCCAACAGAGAACAATATATACATTAAAGGCAAGTTAAATCAAAGGCAAGCATGCACAGGTTTCTCACTCTATCGCTGGAGAAGCATGTGAACAATATTCAAGTATTAACAAAATAGACCAGTTTACAATTAGGTAAACAATGAACACCTGCATTCAATTTATCATCTCAAAATCAAACCCGAAGCATTTTGCATACATTAACATTGCTTGAATTATGCAATGTTCCTTCGAGTTGCATGAGACAGTTATCCAAGAAGCTTTGTTCTTACATTATATCAGATCATCTTCTGGGTAAACAACCTCAGACTGTGTCCATATGAGGCTGAGACAGAAACAGCCCCCACTCTGTGAGAAATAAGAGCACAAACGATGCAGATAAATAAGCACGAGGTTTCTTTCTGGGGAGGAGATTTTAAATAGGTTAACACAGAGCGCGTTTGCAAAGGCCTTCAAAGACCTGTCATAAGAAAAATAGAACTTCTCAGATTATTCCGAACCTTGGCAAGCCTGCACAGCCAATATACATTGTGAATGGCAATCCCATCCATAGCTGTTAATTCAGCAACGCAGAGATATTTTTAATTTTAATGCGAAGATACAGATAATTAGGACAAAAAAATAGTAATATGGGAAACAACATTACTGGTAATACTAGAGTTGTACTTTTAGTCCTTATGGTTGACTTTCATAATCAAATACTGTGAAAACCTAGAAAAAGTAAAAATGTCACTGGAATGCTTGACTCTTCTCTTCACTTATCTTCTCTGGTAAACTACTCAAACATTAGACAATACAAACAGAGATTAAAATAGTGGCCTAAACTGCAAGTCACTACTCTGACGTGGCATGGAATTACCTGCTGTGTGTAAACAACTGAAGGAAAACAAAACCCTCACCATAATCCAACCACGGAGACAAGAGAGGGTTCAGTCCTAAGAACTGTCAGAGGGTTTTGCCGGGAGCTCATCAAGGGGGAGTAAAGAGCTGAAGTGAAGCGAAGACCTAGAATTACTTTCTGCAGAGCAGATCAGCCACCATTTGGAGGTGGATGTGACAAAGCCGGTCTACAGGAGAGGCTCGTGAGTGACCTACTCACAGACAGTTGGAAACTATCTCCCAAAGTTTATGTGAGACATATGAACGAAGTGATTGGAGATGTTGGAGAACATATATCTGCTCAGTAGTGAAGCAAATATTCATGGAAAATTTTCTAGGCAATATGCTGAGAAGGATCAATGAAGCTGAGAAAGGAAGGAGTCGGGTGGAAAGCACACAGGCACATATACAATGAGGAGCTCGCTGTCTTCGAGGCAACATGCCACACGTGGAGAGGGCAAACAGAGACGCCCAGGATCTTCTTTAACATTCAACTAATACATCAAAAATCATACCAAATGTAAACTTAGGGCAATCAGAACTACGACAATCTGCTTTAGCTCCCAATAGACTTTATCCTAAGTCCTTCACCAAACAAAACTCTAGTTTCAATATTATTTTCTCCTTTCTACACAGCTTGACCAGCAGCCCCTTGCTCCTTCTCCCAGATCTCTGGCTTCCCTCTCACGGGGTACATTTGGAATTACCCTGTGAGTCTTTGGCACTGTAGTCCAAGTCCCTCCACATCAACTCTTCACTAAGATGTGACATATGAAACTCAGCATCTGCCACTCTTTTTAATTTATTCACTTTACATCCTGCTTGCTGGCCTCCTCCTGGTCAACCCTCTTACAATTCTTCCTCTGATGGCCTTCCCCTTCTCCTCTGAGAGGGCGAGGTCCTCCTTGTGTCCCCCAATCCTGGCAAGTCAAGTCTCTGCAGTGCTAGGCAGGCAGCCCAGCTAGAATAACTTATTCCATGGACAGGTAACAGTTTTTGGAACAGCCCCCGCTCCAGTTGTATGGGACCTACATGATGACCAAGCTACACATCGGCTACATATGTGTATGCAATTTGGTCTGTCTCTTCTTCTTAACAAACACCTTTTGTTTATTCTAAAAGATCTATGATCCTCAGACAAGACCGATACCATAACAGAAGAATTAAATTTGCCTAAATACTAGGCAATCAGACTGAACACTAACAAATCTTTTCAACAGTAAAACAGAAGAACATGAAAGAATTTCAATATCATTGCTTCTCTACAGAAGCAAGACAGCTTATAAATCCATGATCTTATTAATATGGCATTCTATTTATTTAATTTTTTGAAACAATGTCTCTCTACAGAGCCCTGACTGTCCTGGAATTCACTATGCAGACCAAACCAGCCTTAAACTCATAAAGATTCACCTACCTATGTCTCAAAAGTGCTGGGATTAAAGCATATGCCACCATACCCAGCCTTGGTATGGCATTTTAGAGTAGAGAAACTGCAGAAACAGAAAATAGATCAGTGGTGTTCAGAGTCAAAGGGTAGTGAAAGGGAATCAACCACAAAGGGGCACAGGGGCACTGGAGGATGCGAGAGCCTGGGGGGGGAGGGGCATGGGCAGCATGTGAGCAGGAAGAGCATGAGCGACATAAGGGGGAACTGGGGGCATGAGGCTAATCCCAGGTGATACACATGAGTTAGGTAATTTGTTGTGAATACTTACAAGCAATTTTGACTTTCATGAAAAGTATGTCCCAGTAAATCATAAATATAAAATACCATCATTTACAATAATAATAATAAAGACAAGAAGCTCCTTAGAAATAAATTTAACAAACGAACTTTAAGACTTCTAGAGAGAAAGCTATAAAATTTGGTTTAATTTATTTTTAATTGAAGATTTGATTATTTGGTATAGGAGCTATATAAGAAATAAAACAGTTCATCCTCAAATAACCATTAGATAAATTACAAATGAAAATAAGCTAGTGTATTAATAAAAATTATAAAACCTAACCATAATATGTATACTAAAATAAGGTCCTAAAATCCCATTATACTATTAAACAAGAAAAATCAGTCAATATAACTTCTTAAATATTTTATTGTCAATAGTTACAAATTACAATAAACGTCATATTCTTGCCTTTCCCCTATTGCTGTAAGAGTATCATGTTTTAACAACTAAGATAGCTTAGGATAAAAATATCCCAGGGAACTTGGGAGCAGAAAAGGATACATGTACCTATAAACACCTGACAGCTGGGTTTACAAATAAGTGGAAAATTAATAAAGAATTATTTTGAAAATTGTGCTCATTAAATTGATTATCACTCTACAACTTTTTTCAGTATTCCAATAAAAGATAAAAGTTTGGAAAAGTATATAGAAGAATATGTTTTGTGCTTTTAAAACAGAATATCTCAAGATACAAAGACTCTCAAAAATCCACAAAATTAAAAAGCCAAAAGGAGGGAAAGTGTTTGTAGCACTAATAAAAAATGATTTGTTCAGAATATAAAAAGATTCTAATGAGTCGGTAAAGAATAAATCAATATAAAATTATCAGAGAGGGCAGGGACAGCTCAGCAAATAAAATCACTTGCCATAAAACCTGATTATCTGAGTTTGCTCCCTAGGACCCACTAAAGAAGAGAACTGACTAACACACACTGTCTCCTGATCACCACACACATGCCCATAGTATACATGTGCTCACACACATGCAGATACATAAATACATACATACATACATACATACATACATACATACATACATACATACTACATGCAGTTGTTTTGAATGAGTACAGAGGCACATGCCTTTATAATCCCAGCACTTGGTAGGCAGAAACAAATGGGTGTCCATGAGTTTGAGTCCATACTGATCTATAAGTAAGGTACAGGTCCGACAAAGCTACACAGTGATATACTGCCTAAGTAATAAACAAACAAATCAAAAGAAAACCACAAATTGCCCACATATATCTACATCTAAAGTAATGATCAAAAATTAAACAAAAAAGAAACTGTCTTTAAACCTACTCAGGAATAGAAAATTTAAGGACCACATTGATATTGACATCACTACTTGGGAAACACTTCTGTCTCTCTAGTAAATTTAGATGTGTATACATTATAGACAAAATCCTCTCATAGATGTCTCCAATATATTCCATAAAAACCAGGCAGTGTCCATAGGACTGTGGTAGATAACAGAACTATTATTCAAGTTTTTCATTCCCACCTATTCATACCAATGACTTTGCTATGTGACTATAATTCTACTAAGTAGGGGAGTTTATTTAAAAAGCATTTTATTGATTCTCTGTGGATTCCATGTCATGTATCCCAACCTTTCGTGCTACCCTCTGCCTTTGTGACATGCACCCTCCCAAAGAAAATAAAAATAAATAAGTAAAACAAAATAAAACATACAACAAACAAACAAAAACAACCAAAGAAAAAAAACAAAGGACCAAAACAGAAAAAAGCATCTCATAATGAAAGCTGAAGTGTCACAGTGTGTCCCACAGTATCCCCTACACATCTTGCAAATGTTCATTGCAATGAGTCATTGGTGTGGCTCAAGGTCTCTGGCTTCTGCTATGCCAGCAGTACAGGATCCTCACTGGGACTTCTCTCAAACATCCTATTGTTGCCCTGTGTCATGGAACTCCTACCTTTGGATCAATAAAACTGGCCCCTTCATGTGCTCCAGCAGTTCACAGATGGGAAACACGTCAGATAAGTCAACTGATAGCACTGGATTTGGGCTTGGGTAGTAACTGACTTGGTTAGCCCACCAGCTCTCCAATGCCTGTGCCACCAGGACAAACTTTCCAGCACTGCCTGAGGTAGCTCAGCCGCACTGCAGCCAGCATGGAGTAGGGCCGTCTCTCCTGCTTCCGTGTCCTCAGTGGCGTGGCCACACCTCGAGGGCCAGATCTACTGTGCTGTCCAGGTAGAGTGCAGGCCCTGCTCTGCTCTCCAAAGTGCTGCATCCATGATGGGAAGGGCCACATCTAGGCCCCCTTTGGATATAAGTAGGGTCCTAGGAAGCAGCTCAAACCAGGGGCATTCACATGGGATATGGATATCAATACATACCTAATAGGAGTTCTTTCACTGAGCTTTGGGTTTGACCAAAGACTCCACTGTCCAAAAGAATGAAAAATGAACACCTACACTTACCTGTTCAAAGCCAAACACTTAAGGGTCCTATCTCAGGCTTGCACCTGCCTTCTTGTGTCTCTACTAGTCTCCATTACATCGCATTCTGTCTAGAATGGACTCAGATAACCTTCCCATTTGCAGAGAGAAGCACAACTACAACTTTCAGACCATTGAATTTGAGTGGCTTTACACGGCATCAGCAAACTGATGTTCTCATCAGGACCTAGAAACCCTTTGAAAGTAACAATAGCCCCACTCTGTGCTGAGCTATATCTGCTCTGTTTGAAAAGTCTCACCTCTGGTTTTTAGTCTCACCTAGGACTTCTCTTGGAAGCAGTGATTACACAGAGGTAATCAAGTTAAAATGAAGTCATTAGAGTGGTCCCATTCCTGTTGCCTTATGAAATGACAATTTTTAGACAAAGACAAACATGCAAGGGAGAAGTGTACGCACTAGATGACAGAGGTGCCGTTTCCATGTGCCAGTAAAGGTGAGACTGCTGGCACAGGCTGAGAGCTAGTTGAGACAAGCAAAGCTTCCAGCCTGCTGTCATCCGGGAGAGCAGGCCTGTACCAGCACCGAGAGGTTAGACAGTCAGGCTCCAGAAATGAAACACGGCAACTTTCTGCTTTTATTAACCTACAGTGAGGACTTTTTGGAAACCTAAGAAACTAATGTATGCATTGAGAAGGAAAACAACACAGCAATGAAGACACTAAAATTCAGTCTGAGAACCTGGCATTATGAGGTTTAAGAAAAAAGGAAAACAAGCATGTCCTATAGTGCCACAATTAAAAATGTGCCACCGTAACATTTGGACATGATGGCTTCCAGGTGTCCCCTCTACCTAAGCCCTTAGTCACATAACTTTACATCTCTCCCCACCACGGGAGGTATAAAACCTATGACTCCAGATACTGATGGTGACATAGACAGTGGATAAAAGCAGCAATGACAGTGTTCCAACATTAGGTTCAGGACAGCTTGCACGTTTCTCCTGTCCACACCTGAACAAGAGCAAGCCTAAAAAGCCCACTGGTTAAAGAAAGGAAATGTGAGGGCCAGAGTTCTCCAGACTTTTAACACAATGTGGAGATGCCAGCCAAGTCCACTGCAAATGAGCAGAGCCCCAGGTAGGCAGATGAGGCAGGCGCTGATGCCGGTTGTCACTAACCCGCTGTCTTTCCTTATCATACTTTACAAGGCACTGATTTACTGTGCGGAGGTAGCATGAGGAGAATGAGCTGGGTGACTGTGTATTTAGAATAGGCTTAGTTTCTTGGTCTTGTTCAGATCGATGCATGATTTTCTTGCACTTTATTTTTTGTTTGTTTGTTGGTTGGTTGGTTTATTTTTGTTTTTTGAGACAGGGTGTCTCTATGAAGCCCTGGCTAGCTGGCCTCAAATTTAGAGATTTGCCTGCCTCTGGCTCCCAAGTACTACGATTAAATGCATGCATCACCACCACCCAGCAATTTCCTTGCATTTTATAGAAGACAACTTTTATTAAATTTTATAATTGCAAATGGGCAATAGCCTTCAAAGCAGCAAAGACCAAGAGAACTAACAACAATTTGCTTAACAAAAGAATCTGGTTCTTAGAAAAGTGTTTGAAATTAGCCTAACCTATACAGAATAAATAAATAATCACATATTACAACCATATGAAAATAATGACCTACAAATATATTCAATAGAAATGTCAAAAAATATGAAAAATATAAGCCACCAAAAAAAAGTCCTAGATTGATTCTACTCATAAAAACATCAAAAATGAGGGATGTTTCAAACAAAAGATGACAAGGAAATTAAGACAAAATAAAAGTCACATGAGGAAAGACGGGATTACAAACCAGAAGAATACTAGTAGGCAAGAGGACACAGGATGCTGCCTGAACATGAACTTAAAATTGTGTGCCTTACCTTAGAGCAATTTACCAAGTGTATAAAATGCTGGCTAGGAAATATATCATGCACATTCATGTAGACAAGCCTTCCTAGCTGGACCTGGCCAGGCCTTCATGTCCTTCCCTCACAGTCCTTCAAAGTGGTGTAGGAAGAGGTAACATTTTCAGGTCAGGCTTGTCCTGACACTGGAAGGTTAGCCAGAAGCAAGTTGCTTCTTCATGTAATTCTTCTCTATTGTTTACCAATACATATTTAATATCACTTAATAGTATTTAATAAATAGTAATACCTTAATAAGTGGTACTTAAAGAATATTATTAATTACTCACCTACAATCTAATATGTATCTTCCCTCAGTGTTTACTCACAGAGTTCCTCAGTCTCTTTCGCATCAATGAGTTGAGGTCATTTGATTTGCTCAGTTGTGATGAGGTGAAAAAAGCATGTAGTGTCATAGGCAGGTGGTTTTCCCCTAACTTGTCTGCATATTTAATGTATCCCAGGGTGTAAGAGAAAAACACACCAACGACTATTCATTATATTTGATTCAGGGCACTACCGTTACTATAATGACTTCAAGAAACTCCTCAGTAAAAGACACTATTTTAGGCCTTGTCCATTTGAATGCAATTGCACATTGATAAAAAATTAACTTTTATAAACATCAAGGAAATCATACAGCAATATGAGCAAAACAGAGAGACTAAGCATTATTGATACATAGTCACCAATCCCATTGGTCTTATGCAGTCTGCCCATGATTGAACAGTGAGATATAAAATATAATATTCCAATGTAGTTTACTATTTCACAGTTCAATGAATCTGCTTGAAACAAGAGGATTTTAACCTTTGCCTGAATTTACCTGTTTTCTTTTTCTGAAACTTAGGTTATTAAATAAGATACCATACTTAAAATGTTGACTATATGGAGCATTCTTCCTTTTCTAGTTCTAGAAGAGTTCATAGTTTCGTTTTGTTTTGTTTTAAGTGCCAACCTTATTTATTTATTGTCCTTTTCGTCAAGTTCTCTCTGGAGCTTGCTCTGAGTGACACACAGCTGAGGGCCTAGCCTCCCAGCAGCCTGCTGATGAGTACTGGGTTTTAATCTAGATGAATTGGCTGGCAAAGTGAGTCATTATTCATGTTCCATCTGCAAAGAACAATAACAGAATTTCCAAGTTGAGAAAGAGAGTGAAATAAATGCCACCCACTCCTTAGGGAATGGGAGGGCAGCCTACACAGACTAAAATCACAAGACATGAACGGTCATGGACTCAGCAGATGGGAAAGGGAAAGCCCTTGACATAATTCTGCTCTTCACTTGCCATTTACCAAACAATTGTGTTTTTCCCAGTGATTAACAACTTTCTTGGAAAATAGTGAGGATCTGCTCCTTGGAAACACAACAGTTAGTTGGGAAAATTCCATGGACATTACAAGGTTCCAGGAAAAGTAAGAATTATCAGCAAAGACCTCAAAATTCTCTGAGCATGAAGACTGCAAGATCACATGGAAATTTATCAAATTATACAAAAGCCTTTCCCACACCAAAATGGAAGGAAACTCTACAGAAGCACTGTACTAATGTACAGAAGCATTAACAGGATATGTGAAATCTTCACAGTTATCAGTTCATTGCCTATGTTGGTGGAAATCTCTACTATGTACAATGGTTTGAAATATACTACATAGGATGAAGGGTTCCATATTCAACTTCAACTTGGTACATTTGTACCAAGGAATCTACAATGTATTCAATGTCAATAGGAATGATGTATTTTAGAACAGTATAGCCAAAGTGTGCGTGCGTGTGTGTGTGTGTGTGTGTGTGTGTGTGTGTGTGTGTGTGTGTGTGTGTGTGCTAGATTTGCCAATATAATACAGCAAGGGACACGCTGCCTCGTAACTACTCTCAAAATTGTGTTATAGTAACAAATATGCGTAGGAAATGTAGGAACCTTTAGCCATTCAAACCATAAACAAATCATAGCAAATGTGCTTTAACATAAGAACCACAGTGGATGGGAAAGTTGGGGAGATTTTGAGCCTAAAGGTTTTCTATGCCCAGCTCTAATTGTCTAAATGAACTGCATTCCCTCTCAGGTTAATAATCACTACTTCCTTCATGATAACTTGCATTCCTTGCTATTTGATGTAAGCAGCAGTATGTTCTCCTCCCAAAAGATTCTAGAGATATCACAGAGACGTGAGACAGAGACCTGGCTTAACTACAAAACAAGAAGTGAGGAGGAGAGATAATTTGCTGATTCATTTTCACTGCGAAGATATCAAGACTAGGAAATAGATGCAGATGTTAAAGAAAAGAATCTTTTAAAATAGATGTGTCAGGGGATAAAGTAAAACATTTGTCCCACAGAGCCAATCATAGAGGTCTTCTTTATGAAATCCTCATGTGAGCAAAAGAATTTGTAGCTATCAAGTATTGTAAGATAAAATTCTTTAGCCTATATTTGTAGGTTCTAGAATGGTCATAAAAGCTAAAGCAATATTCCTGAAGAAAGGAGAAAAGTAATATCTGTGAGATGCATTTTATACATTCTTGTTGTGTATATCATGCTCCAAGCAGAAAACCATTACTCTCCATACATACCTGTCCCCAACTCTCACACAACCTGAGTAGAGATGCAATTCATTTCTCCAAAAGGTGTGATGAAAGCGAAAGATGGAGGATGTTAAACTTGAGCATGAGAGCAATTGCTCACTCGCCATCCAAATAGCAAGCAAAAGGTACTACCCTTTTTTCCCTGTGAAACTCCACATTGAACCAATTTGACAGGAGCCTAAATACCATAAGGGGGAAAGTAGCATTGCAGTGGTGTGGCCCATCAGTGTCTCTGGTTATCTTGCTGTAGTTGGAGTAGGAGTGTGGGATCTTAGTATTGTCTTTATGCCAAAAATGGCAACCAACCATTAGCTCACACATCTCAAGCCTTCCACACAGGAAAAGGAGATGTCCAGCTTCAACCCATGCTAGCTCTCCTGCCTCACCTAACCAGAAACAAGAATTAGGTTACAAACTCAGAGCCAGACAGACAAATGCACCTCTCATCACAGGAATATGGAACATTTCTCCACAGTGACACTTTACGACTAACTTACTAAAGTCCAATTTACTACAAATACCCAGTTTAGCATACCCATTTTTCAATTATACAGATACAGATACAAATACAGATACAGATACAGATACAGATACAGATACAGATACAGATACAGATACAGATACAGATACAGATACAGATACAGATACAGATACAGATACAGATACAGGTACAGGTACAGGTACAGGTACAGGTACAGATAAAGATACAGATACAGATACAGATGATACAGATGATACAGATGATACAGATACAGATACAGATACAGATACAGATACAGATACAGATACAGATACAGATACAGATACAGATACAGATACAGATACAGATATAGATAGATATAGATGTGAAAGGGGGCAGGGGAGCTGAATAGAATGAACAAGAACCTAACTATACAAACAGGACAATAGAATTACCAGAATTTAAGATTGTGAGATTATACACAAAAAGTTCTCACGTGTAAACCAGACATCATAAAACAACAGATGGACAAATTAAGTGGAGAGAAATCTTATAACACTGTTAGAAATTGAAAGCAGTAACAAAAACAAGGTGCTTTGAGTAGACGGGAAATAACTGAACACTCTCCAACTTGCAGAGAGCTGTGCATACACATCTGAAAGTTAAAGTGAGAAGTGGGGCAAGCAAAGTCTGAAAACAATGTATTAAAAGAGCAAATACAAGAGCTGCCAGTGATGAAGAGATGTCTCAAAGGATAAAAGCACCTGTTGACATGCTAGACATGAGTTCAAACCCTAAAGTCCACACGGTGGATAGAGAGAGAACCAAATCCCACAAGCTGCTCTAACCTCCACTCACGTATGGCCTACTCTACAATAAATAAATAATGTTAAAATTAATTTTTAATCTGTAAAATAAAACAGGCTGACACAGGACAATTACTAGGAGTTCAAGGTCACACTGGCCCACAAAGACTTGCCTCAAACAAATATATTATCATATAATATAGATAACAAAATGCAAACACAATCAAGAAAGAATAGGACCACAAAAAAGTAATCAAAACAACTATCATCTCCCAAACTTAACATCAGATAGTAAACAACAGATCCAAGGGGTAAATAGCAAAGATCTTTATCTAGGCATAGAATACTCAAGCTACAAAATTAAAGGTGGGAGATAAAATCCTCAAAGAAACTGGAGAGTAAATACTGACATATAAAACAGCCAGGAGACATATGAAACTGATTTCTCAGAAGTCATACAAAGACAAAGAGAGAGAGTTAAGTGTGATAGCTAGTGTTGGGGAGAGAAAAAAAACACCACCCATGAGAATTCTACATTCTATAATATGGTCCTTTCTTTAGACAGAAATAGGCAATACTGATTCATAGAAACAAAAATTGAGGAAAAAGGCACCCATCAGAATTTCTCACTAGAAATATTCCAAGAAGCATGCAAGAAATGGTTGTTTAAGTCTATATTTTTGTACTTGGGCCTAAGAACATGTAGTTATGACATTTGAGTTGTTTCTTGGTGTAGTCTTGATACATAGACTCTCTTTAATGAGTGAATATTTTATTATTTGATCGCTGTTGTCCCAATCTAAAAACCTAACCAAGGGTGGTTGCTATCAGGTACCTGGTAGAGAGTAGTTCTGGGTCTCTGGGATATGGGTCACTAGTAGAGCATGATTCTGCAGTTGGCAGTGAGTTACAAAGAAAATAAAATAGGCTGGAAGAAAAGACTGATAGGGATGGTAGAGAACTGCAGGGACCCCTGGGTCATACCAAAAAAAAAAAAAAAAAAAAAGTTCCCAAAGTGGGAGAGGAGGCTGAGTTGTCATTTTTTTAAAGTTAAAAAATAACCAATACAAGGGTACACTAAGAGAAAAACAGAGGAAGAATACTTGGGAGAGAGAAAAAAAGAAGAAGATAAAATAGCAAGAGATATTTAGCTCAACACAATTTAGACCATACATGAAAAAAGAAAAGAAAAATAAACAGTTATTATTAAATGATAAAAACTTGAGGGCTTTTCCTCTGATATAAAGAGCCAAGGCCAGGATGCCCACTATCACTGCTTCTGTTCAGAAGAATCATGTGAGCACTAACTATGGCAATTAGGCAGCAATAAGAGGGATCCGAATAATAAGAGTTAAACGATCTGCTTACTGACTGTAGGATTTCATACATAAAATAAAAATCAGCAAGCCCTTTTTTCTAACATGCTTAGCAATATTGTCACTAATGGTTTCTCATTGTTCTTCCGTGATGCAATGCATAAATAATTAAATAAGATACATAAAAGTAGTAGTAAGTATGTATATTGATTAAATGTTAATATGAAAGTATGACCCACACATCTCAGAATGGTATTCATGTGAATGAACTATTTCCTGGCAGATAATGTCAAAGACTGATAGGATGTTGTTGATAAGCAAGCTGTAATCTGTAAACTCAGAAAGGCTAGGTAAAGAGGAATCTAGGAGAGATGCATGGATCTCCCTCTGAGGGTGAAATAGATTTTACTGGTGGACTGAGGGTAGGAGCAGACAGGAACAGGGAAGGATCAGGTGTAGGGGTAAAGGGAGATCGTGTAAGGAGAGATGACTGGAATTGGGGGAGAGTAACTGGGGAGTAGTATGGAAGCCTTGTGCGGTAGAAACATCGTGGAATATAGGAAGGGGGTCCTAATGAAGATCCCTTGTAATGGGGGATAGAAAGTCTCAATGACCAGGGGAGGCTTCCAGTGGTGGAACTGAATCCCATGGAACTGTTGACCAAGGTGGTCCCACGGAAATTCCCATACAACCCAAACTGTTGCTAAGACAAAGGGTTGCTCCCCACAAACTGACAGTGAGCACCATTGCTGAGATCAACATCTGTACAACTCAGCAAACATTATAAGTCAAGCTGGAACCTACATGGAAACTTCTCCCACATTCTAGTCTCTTTGGTGTGAGAATACTCTTGCAGGCTCTCAACCAGCCACAAAACCACTGACCTGCAGTCTGTCCTGCCAACAAAATATGCTAGGGCAATGGTGGCACAGAACTTGTGGGAATAACCAACCAATGTCTGATTTGAGCTAAAATCCACCCCACAAGAAGGAACTCCAACCTGACACTGCTTGGGTAACCAAGAACAAGAGACTAGGTATCCCAGAGACCACAGTAAAATTAAGCATTTTTATTTTTAAAAATCAATATAATAATTCTTAATAATATTCGGCTATACTCACAGATCAATACCTTATCCAGTTAACATCAGAAAGGCTTCTTCTGGCCACAAAAGAAAACAAATGCGGAGACCCACAGCCAGCCATTATGCAGACAGAATCTAACCTGAACGTTATCAAATCCCTCCCCTGTCAGAGCTCGGGGTATCCCACCAGAGGAGGAGACAGAAAATTGTAAAAGCCAGAGGGGATGGAGAACACCAGGAGAACAAGGCCCTCTGAATCAAGTAAGCAAGGTACATGTGAGCTCACAGAGACTAAAGCAGCAAGAACATGGCCTACACTGGTCTTCACCAGATCCTCTTTGTATAGATTATTACTCCTAGGTTAGTACTTTTATGGGACTCCTCACTGTGAGAATGAGTGGGTCTCTAACTCTTATGCCTACCTCTAAAACTATTTTCCTTCCATTGGATTGCCATGTCCAGCTTTGATATGATAGGGTCTTTTTTTTTTTTTGCTTAATCTTATTATATTTTATAATATAGCTATTCAAAAAAAAAAAACCTATCCTTTCCTAATGAGAGACAGAAAATGAGTGGATCCAGGCAGGGGGACGGTAGGGAGGAACTGGAGGGGACTAGAGAAAAGAGAAACTATAATCAGGATATATTGTATGAGACAATAGTTGACTTTCAACAAAAAAATAATTCTAAGAGCAACAGATCAAGATGCTGAACAATATAAAACATGAACGGGGACTTTGTTCAGCATTTAAGAAGATTTATTTTTCTTGCAGAGAGCCTAAACTGCATACTCATTGTATTGGTCACAATGCCTACCTCCAATTCCAGGATAGTCTATACACTCTTCTGACCTCCACAGATATATGCTACCTACACTTGATATATGTACATACACTCAGGTATACACAGGCATACAACACACACACACACACACACACACACACACACAAATAAATAAATAATTTTGAACATGGATGCAAGAAATTTGCAATCATGCAAGTAAATGGAAAGGTATTCATGGTTTGGAAAAATATTGTTAAGACATCCTACAGAAATATGGGGAGGAAAATCATAAAGTCATATGAACCATGAAGCACACCAAATAGCAAAGTTCATCATAAGTACAAGAATACAAAATTAAAGGTATCAAACTATAGTCTTTCATATTATTACCACAAAGTTAAAGTAACTCACAGAAAAATCATGGACTGACATGGAAATAGACACAAAGAATAATAGTACGCATAATACAATAGTAAGCATAGTACAAAACATAAAAATAAATTATGTACTTCCAATGGCTTTCAACAACAATGCCATAAACGCAAAATGTCAACAGTCTTTTCAATAAATAACCCCAGGAAAACTGGCTTCCCACATTATAGAGACTTAAAACGGTGCTTCATTTTGCAACGTTCTTACAAAGCTCCATTTAAAATAGACTGAAAAATTTTAGTATAATGACTCAAACTATTGGATCAGTAGAAAACATTAAGAGGAAAGCTTCATATCACTGGCACACTACAGATCTCAACCGTTTCTTGGTTAGAGCTCCCAGAACCACAAGCAACCACACCACAAACAGATGAGCAGGGCGCACACAAAAATGCTTCCCCACTGCAGATGAGCAGGGCGCACACAAAAATGCTTCCCCACTGCAGATGAGCAGGGCGCACACAAAAATGCTTCCCCACTGCAGAAGAGCAGGGCGCACACAAAAATGCTTCCCCACTGCAGAAGAGCAGGGCGCACACAAAAATGCTTCCACACTACAGAGGAAATCGCTGCCAAGGAGACACTCTCCGCATCCCAGAGACAGAATAAAGCACTTGCAAATCATCAGATAAGGTGCTAAAGGCAAAAGTAGAAGGGAGAAAGGGAATTGAAAAGAAATACCCGTACTTGAAAAATAGGTCAGAAAGATGGCTCGGTCATTAAAGGCTAGGCTCACAACCAAAGATACAAAAGTGGAAAGGGATCTGACAAAATGATTTTCCGAAAAGGAGGGCTTACACACAAATGCTCAAGAGGTACAACATTTGCAAAGAAAAACACAGATATAGCTTGGCGCCAGTTAGCTGCCCTATCATCAAACATGTAATGGAAGGGATGAGGGAATACGGGAGGAAGGAGCCTCATACATGCTCCGATGAGAAGGTAAACCAGAGAGAGTACCTCTTGGTGTTCTCTGCACAAGACCGACCAGTTAAGATTTCAACACCGAGTTTATTGGAGGACTTAGTGGCAGTTGGTGGCTTTGAGGGAAGGAGAGTCACTCTCTTTGGGGGATATGGTCATTGCTATGCAGCCCACACCTCACTGGATGGCCCCACATATCATACACATATAGGCAACGCTAACTGGATTCAGCAGGATATCAGTAAGGAAAAGAAAAGGAGGACATTACAGTGGGAGAGAGGCAGGATGAGGGCTTCTAGAGGAACTTAGAGGGAGGTGGTGGAGGATAGATAGGATCAAACTCTAATTGTATAAAGCTATGGGACTAAGAAGACTAAAAAAGTCTCTAAAGATAAACATAATTTAATGCAATGGATAGGTTAATTAGTCTAGTTTGAGTATACCACTGTGTACACATTTTGATACAACATTAATGTATGCAATTTTTGTCTATCAATTTTTAGGATAAAACCTAAAAAGTGGTTTTAGTATATAAAACAACTTGATTATATAAAATTTACCAAATTCAACTCATTTTTCACAGAAATGGCTTACCACAAGTATCTACACATTACACTTTAAATACAGAATAACATACCAATATTCTATATATAGTAATATAGTGATAACTTCATGAAAAAGTTTGATGGCAAGAACATTTTATTGGGAAAACCCCTTCAATAAAGTCCTTTATTAATAAAGGCATGAGCGAAAACTGAAGTTAACAATACAGAACTCAATATATAATTCAGCTTTTCCCCCTACAGGATGTCATGCTGCCTTTGTACACTAGGACATGATGTAACATGACTTGTACCATGGTTGAAAACAAAGGACATTTGTGCATCGCACAGGACATCAGAACCAGGAATGTGGTGAGTAGACCAGCCTACATTAAACTAGGAGGAAGGTCTACGTGACTTCCTGGCACTCCTAATTCCATTTAAGATTCCGCGGTAGGAACATCTGCATGCAATGATGAAACCTATCTTCCTCCACCCAAGGAGACTCTAGACATTCACTTTTCTTTTTTAACTTAACAAAAAAAATTTGAAATTACCTTGGGAGAAAATAAAAAATAAAGTTCAATTTTTAGCTAGTCTGAGAAGTGGGGGCATATGAGTTTTTTCTTCGTAGTTTTGTTTACCCTAAAGGACATTGTGGTTGAGAAAAGGGTATGTTCCCATGAAAGGACTCTAATGTCATTAAACATTGAGCACATTCATTTAATAGATTTCCTGAGTTTCCTCATTGAACTGCGGCCATCAGAAAATAGTCATATCTTATTTCTTCTATTCCAAAACACTAACTTTCCCTGAGGTATGCAAATCACAAATACACTTAGCTTTAGGACTAAATCATAGCATTAAACAGGAAAGACAAAAAGAAGAGAGATAAAACTGTGAGTAAACACATGCTGCTGAGGAAAGCTAGGACCTGGGTTAGCACATCTTATCCAATAGGTGCTTGCCACAGTAGTAATGCCTCATGTGTACGTGTTACCACAACTGTGCCTAGAATCACCCATTCCACCATTGTGAGATGTGCTGGGGAAATGGATCAGGAATGATAACAGAGCTTCAACTTTTACCTTGCTTTGCAATCTAACAGACAATCTCTCTGAACAACTACTGACTTCTCCTTTTAAGGATGGGACAACTGCTTCTTAGTGATTGCTCCTTCCCCAGAGTATGCATTCAGAAAACCACTTCCCTCTCCCCCTCGCACAAGCAAAGACTATGGAAATTTCCCAAGGATAGGAGATTTTGAGGGAAAGGTACAGATGCCATTTTAGCTCAGTTTCCACTGGCCTAATAATTTTACAGCACATGTATTGTTACCAATCAGTCTCTAGTCCCTGATAGGAGCTAGGAATCCGCTCAAAGTCAGAACACATGTGAAGCAGACGTCCAAACCATAGCTGTAACCAAGTGCCCGAGCAAGCTGCTGTAAACATCAGACACAGACGTCTTCCTTTTATTCAATAACAAATACGTTTGACATGGACTTGAGTGGGGCAGATACACAAGTTTTTGAGTCTCAGAACGAAAGATTGGACAGTGTGTAGCAGAAGCAGGAAGTGGGTCAAAGTTAAGAGAAGGGGTAGAAACTCAGTGTCAGGCACTGTACAGGGCGCGGGACTCTGAGATCTTAGTTTTGAGTCTGCACCAAATGCCAGCAGTCTGTGAGACTCTGTTATGTATGAGCTTTGTCAGGGAGTGGAGAGGATTTGGGCCCCTTTCTCTGTCAACGGGACTTTGCCACAGGTTAATTCATAGCATTTGTGTAAATCCTAAATCTTCACCTTATTTCCCTCCTTCATAATCGCTGTTGAGAAAAAAAAAAAAAAGAAACAATATGCTATGTTGTGTAAACTGAAATAATTATTAAGTATGTTTTAGTTTCTTAAGCTAAAAGGTAAATTATTATGAGAGCTTTGCGTACAATAATGGTGTTGTGCCACCAAAATGGCCCTCCTGCTATGTTTTAATCTCCAAACAGAAAATCTCTTTGGAAGCAATCATTTCTTCCCCACCAGAACAGACCATCCTCACAGTGATTCATATAATTATCTTTGCCACCACACTACCTCACACACCTGAACTGAATCACTACATCAGTGCAGTCGTCAGCAACTGGATTAATGCTTCACACCGATAATACTCAGGAAACCGGCAAAATGATAACTGGATGTCCTTACATCTCCATCCACGCTGTCTGAGTAATCGCAGCCTTGATCTGTTTCTGAATCATGAAGTCGGAACAAGAAAGAGTTTCGGGAATCAACTCATCCAAACCATTCTTTTATAGTTATGGAAACGAGTCTGTGGCTTTAATTCTTTTGAGTCAGTGAGCTGGAAATAGAAGTGGGCATTGTAGACCCACCATCCTCCTTACTTCAGGTGTCTAACATCCCTGATGGTAAAGGAATTAGGGTAACAAAGTGCCAGAACGACCCAAGAAAGGAAGCACTGGTGAACAGTGCTTATTGTTATAATTGGGGCTCCAGTTCACCCAGCATTATAGCATGAAGACCTTTACTTTCTACAATGTAACAATGTATTATTATGGTTTGGGAATTTTGCTTGCATGTATGCACCATGGCATGCTCCTGGTGATTGTGGAGACCCGAAAAGAAAATCAATCACCTGAAGCTGGAGTTACAGACGTGAGCTGCCATGTAAATGCTAGGAAACAAACCCGGGTCTTCTGGAAGAGCAGGAGGTGTTGTTAGCTGCTGAACCATCATCTCTCTATATCACGATGATTTTATTTTAAACTCCTTGCCACTGATTGGACTACTTAAAAGTATAACAATACCTTCTTAGTAGTTTGACAGTTTGTATCCTAGCTGTGCTAAATAGAAAAGTATAATTGAAACCACTAAAGACCAAAGTTTCACCAGAAAATAAACATCTTAATTTATTCATAAATCTACTAGAGTTCTGTGAACTGGGAGGAAGCTTGCTCATAGAGTCGTGTAGGTATACCAACGTAACAAACACTTTTCTAGAGACAGAAAAAAAACTAAACCAAAAAGGGAAGGATTAGCTAAAAAAAAAAAAAGTTTTATTTTATTTTTATATGTACTTTCTGCACTGTATGGTTCCGTCTCAATGCTCTGGCAAATGAGACAGCTTCTTTCCTGGCCAGAAGTAGGTTGACTGAAAAGCGTACTGAATTACTCCAGCAAATGAGCGACAGAAACTCCGGGAGCCGTGCTGCATATTTCTTGTTCTGAAAACATAATGGCTATTTGGAATTAAAGATGACCACAAGTTCCTGGGGAATTTTCCTCTCTAAATGCACGCTGGCCCCTGTCTGCTCCAATGGGAGGCCACAAGGGAAGCACCGCTGTTCCAGGCCTGGGTCCAGGTTGAATGGCAACCAGCAGCTTCTACTGTGGTCTCCTGGAACTAAGCCTGATTTCAAGTTCACAATCCCATCCTTCGATTCACTGTTACTCACACACAATATATTCACAGAACTTGGCCCTGGGGTTCCTATTGTTTTCTTACTGTGTCTGCGTTTGTCTTGAAATTAGTTAGCCTATACTTTACAGCAATTTCTTTCTTTTTTGTCAGGAGTCTCATTTAAAATCCAGTACTGCCATAGTGCAAGTTATATTTAATATGCAATAAATGTTAACCCTGTCCTGAACCCAATAGGTGTTTGTATTGTTCTCAGAAGGTTGTTCAAGGCATGGCGCCTATGGATTCTAAGTGATAAACCACAGCAATGTTTATCAAATACCTATTATCACAGCAGGAGCTGAACTCCAGGCCAACCTCTGTTCCAGTGAAAAGTAATGCCATAGCCTACCAGAAACTGGAAAGTTTAGCAGCTTGGTGAGGCTAGAGTTGGTTTACCATCATCAAGCCAAGACTAACAAGTCACAATCAACAGACAAGGAACTAACAAGCTGGGGATCCTTCTGGATGGCCAGAGGCTAGAAGACTGGAACCTGTGGACGCTGACAACCTCAAAGTCTACTGTTGCAACCCCGGGAAACTGCAGATGGCCAGCACAGAACTGTAGACAGAAGTGACCAGCAGACATACAACAGGAAGTCAGCAGAGGTGTGAAATCCTGCTGCATAACGAACCCCACTGAGCTCTGCACTCACACCAGTGGGAGCTGTGCAGCAGGGAAAAAGATGTATACATACCAGAATTGTAAAGAGAAGCCTTTCCACCCGCTATCTGTCTACCATTTTAAAATGTCCTAGCAAAGGAGCTTTAAGGAGGCCACCAAGACAGGGAAGGGTGGACTTAGCATTGTGAGGTAATGTATTAAGTGGCATCTCATAAATTCCAATCATTTGGAATCCCTCTCACAGGTCCCATATGTCCCCATTTTGGCATACTTTTGACCATATTGTCTCTATATAAGTTTGTCCACCTGATCACCACTACCCTCAGGCACACTGTCAGCTTTGTCCTCCAGAGGATTGGCGACACAGGCTATTACGTCATAACCAAGAGTCAAATCCTAAGTGGTGATTGGATCCAATCCATAGGACATAGTCCATAGTCTTATGTTTCATCATAATTACAATAAGGCTTATGAAATATATAACTATTTTGAAATTCAAAAATGCACATGAATTTCAACAAACAAAATCTTACCCAAATAATTCAAAATGCAAAAATTACTTACTTTTACTACCTAAAAAAAATCTTTAAAATTGAGTTTTCTCAAAGTCTTGTGTAAATGACTAGTTATCCAGATACTGACAAAAACCCAGAACTAGCTCAGAGCTGGAAATGCCAAAGACTTTCTAAAAATGCTAATGCCTACAGGTTCAGATGTCCATGAAACAATGACATTAAACTTAAAATCATGCACAAGGAAAATATGAATATTGTATTAGCAGAAGTCTGTGACACTGGTGCTAAGGTCATGGCTCAGTGACAGAACACTTGAAGAGCAGGCAACAGGCCTATGTTCAATCTCCAACAGTGTAAAAATAAAACACAAGATGAGTAAACACGAGGACCAAGAGATAAATATTAATGTAGCTCAGGAGAATGTAACTTTGCAGGGTATGGGCCCCACAAAGTGCTTCAGAGCTGGGTAATTTTTATAACATGGCTGAGTTCATAAACGGGCTAGCTTTAACTTCTGTAGAGAACCTTATATTAGAAATAACACAGACTTTTCAGTGTACGAGGATGCATACCAACAAACCAAACCCCTGCCAAAACCACTTAAAAGCAAAGCTTTTCCTTCTAGGTCTTTTGGCACCAGCTAGTCCTTTGTGATTCACCCAAGAAGCTTGTATTACAAACACAAACAACACTGGCATCAAACATCTCAGAAAATGACTACCTTATATGAGACACGGGTATTTTTAAGTATATGCATTTTAAAACATGGCAAGAAAATAATTTAACCTTGGAAATATAGGAAAGTAAGGGTTGCTTGTGCGCATGTTAGTGGCTTAGAGAACAGTCTGCCCTCTATGCTTGAAGTGGAATCGCAAGCCACATGGGGAAGAGAAGCACCATAAGCACATGTGCTAAATCAGGGAGATTAGATCTTAAAAGGCTGGGAAGCTAGGGAAGGAAGAGAACAAAAGGGTCGGTGGGAATATTGCAGGGGGAAACCCTGAGTCTACCAGGTCAGGCTCACCAGTCACTGAAGAGGAGCTAAGGGGATTCACAGGAAAGTCTAAAAACAGTAGGGCTGCATCTGCCCACTGCTTCTGTGGGTCCCCAGCCCAATGACTGCTACTAACACTCAATAAGCAGGAAGTAAACATGCTCTTCCATGAACCCCAATGGCAAGAACAGCCTGAAAGGCCCAAGGACCTTTAAAGTCTGTTGATCAGCCTGGCTGACAGGAAAAGTCCTTGGAGAGAGCCGTGTCTGCCGCATGTCTGCCTTCTTAGCACGGTTCCATGGCGCTACTGATCAACCCAAACCAAACATAATCCCCAGATGGTCAAACTGACGCAGAACCATCTACCACAGAGGAAGAGCGGACAATGCAGGGACACATACAAGAGCTCCCTCATCAGCCTAAGGACAGGGAGGAAGGTTTGAAAAGCCCATGATTTGGTTTTAAAACCTACATTCTTTCGATAAAATAGACCGTCCATCTTGCCCTACTTGTTGTATCAAGCTACAACTTTCTAAAACAAAAAAAGCCAAAAATTCAAAGAATGGAAGTTCTGAGGCCAGCCTGCATAAGAAAAGGGTTTTACACAGGCCATGAAGCTCCAATACAGTGACGTACACACAGTATGACTGAGGTTTAAAAGGACTGAGTGAGGTCCACAGGAGCAAAGAGAGCCAAGCCTAAGTGACCTCACCATGGATACCACTAGACTTTCAGCTATTAACACCAGTCAGTGAGTTTTCCTTCTGACCACTAGACAACGGATGCTCTTGTCTGCATGCACTTTGTGATGTAAGTATGGTGCAACCATCCTAGACTGCTTTGTCCCTGATCAGTCTGCCACCCTCTGTCAGATGATAGCCTGGAAACTAGAAACTGTCACTTCTCACCATGCAAAACCAAAAGTATGAGTCTCAGTTATGGTTAGTTCTTCAGTGTCCGCCAGTGTCAGTTCTCCTTATCATTTCTGGCCCCTCCTGACTGTCCACCCTACTCTGAGGGGCAGAATCTCATAGCGAAAGATTGGGAAGAGGTGCCACTGTGGCTTAAAGTTCATTTTTATCATTTAAAAGAAGGCAGCACTGCTTGCCAAATTCATACACAAAGAAATCAGGATTGTGAAAAGAAAAGCAAATGCCAAGAGACCAGCGCCCCTCCTTACAGGAGAACATACAGCAATAGTTTCTGCCTCTCTCCCACTGCCATACACGGCTTTAACTTCCTCACATGAGAAGAAGGTGGTATCTCAAATAGTCTTCCAAATCAAAAACTTTCCATGAGATTCTTTTTTTTTCTGGTACACAAACTCGGAGCCAACCACGGGAAGAAAGAGGCATGTTTTTGTTAGCCCCTCCCTAGGCTCTGAGTGTATGGCCTCTGTGTGTTCACTCCTTTGATTTTCTTCTGTTATTTTTACAGACATTCAAAATCCAACCACATCCAAGCCATAGTCTTTAATCTGTTTAACCTAACGCAAGAAATATTTTCATGTCTTGTTAACTCGAAGTCTCTAAAGAAGTGTGAGCAAGGATGAAAGTCTAAAGGTTTGGTGGTGGTGTTTTCTAAGCATTTTACAGTAAGTACTATTCTCTATTCCTCAGTACGAAAGGACAAAAGCACATCTTTAGGTCATGTCATATTTTATGATAAAAGACAAATTTTTAATTTTTTAAATCATACAGTGGTATACATTCAACTATGACTAGGCTCGATGTTCAACAAAATTACACTAAGATCCTAGCCAAAGTAGAGGAAAACATGGCACGTCAACTCAAGCATAGGCTAACACTAAGTATTCACTATTTGCCATGTATGAATTCAATACACCAATGGCAAACAAGCATGTAGCAATAAAGATTGTCCATGACATGTAATAGAAAATAGTAACCTGAGAAATCCCTAAGGGAATATATAATATAGGAAGCAACGCCCCTTTTAGTAGAAGTTCTGAGTAAATGACTTGGATGTTCAAAACTAAGAATTAAAATGTAAGAACTGCAATTTAATTCTTTATAATTCCACTGCAAGTGGAATAAATATGCAAACATTAGGAATTTATCAGATACATAACTGGTTGAAATATAATGAAAGCCAGTGCCTGGGATGCCAGTAACACAGCATGCCTGTCCTCTGAGTTTCTAGGTCCCTCCCAGCCCTGTATACCAACAGGACAGCATGTGAGCTCCAGATCCTATATCTGCAGATGCACTGTCTGTGTTCCTCTCTGTCAATACTATGGCAAAGTGTCATGGCGTCTGCCAAGGCTTATGGCTTTCCTCATTTCCGACGTGGCTTAGTGACAGGACAAAGGTTTGATAGGTCAGAGTTTGACCTTCTGTGAGACTGAAGCTAAGACAGAGGCAGATGAGTCCTGTCACTTTGGACAGTTGACTCAAAGAGGCATGCAAAGCTTCTGCTCAGCCTATCTGGGAGATGAGAAGGCGAGCTCTGTGTACTCCTGAGGCGCTGGGCAGATTAGTAATATATCTTCTTGTATCAGCATTTAAGGTTTGCCTGAGGCTTACATTCCTGGGGAGCATCTGCCAAGAAGACATTTTTGAAAGTAATTAAGAAAATTAAAATGAAGTGGCTTCACTGAAATCAACAAATGATGAACCCCAAAGTACTCAGTATAGGTATAAAACAGATATTAAACCACACAAAGGAGACACAAATTACTGAGTGGATGATTAATGAATGATGTCAAAAAGTTAAGAGGAGAAAAAAAGTAGAATCCCTGAATTACAGAATATTTTAAATGATCTCCAAATGCATGGAAAGCAAAGGTAAGAAAGTAATAACCATGAGGATAAAATATACCAGCACACATGACACAGAACTAAATCAGAGGAACATGAGAATAAAATACACCAGCACACATGACACAGAATTAACTCAGAGGAACATGAGAATAAAATATACCACCACACATGACACAGAATTAAACCAGAGGAAGAAATAATTTATGGATTTTAGACTAATGACCAAGAATTTCTCAGATAAGGACTTTTGTGCTTAAAGCCCCAGCAAAGGCCACAGAATCTTGATCTACATTCTGGAATTTTCTCATAAGAGGATTAGAAAAATAACAGCAATAAGTTAGCATACCTGTTGCAATAACTGTTAGACAAAAACAACATAGAAATAGAAAATGACAGAGTATTTAAAGTAGAGGACACCATAGCTTGGAGAGTGTTCACCTTCCAACACACTGCAGAGACTGAGTGCAGGCCACGCCAGGAAGCATCACAGGTGCAAGTCCTGTTTGCGTTCCCAGCCAAGGTGCACCGAGAGCTGCTGTGCACAGCTGGCAACTGATGCTTCTGCAGAATGAAATAATGGTTTGTAGAAGCATGAACATGGAAAGCCTCCTCTTTCTGATGCAGTGTTTCACCTTTTAATCCCTATCCATTTCACTTTCATTTCTCCTTATTTCCTCTCATTCATTTGCACATCATGTAAACACACACACACACACACACACACACATCTTTTCATCCCTTTCCAGATAGATAGATAGATAGGTAGATAGATAGATAGATAGATAGATAGATAGGTAGATAGATAGATAGATAGATAGATAGATAGATAGATAGATATAAATATAGATATAGGTATAGATGCGCTAAGAAACATGTCCTCTTTCTCCATAACTCTGTAGGTCCCTCACTAGGTTCATTCTTAGTCTCCGTTTTCTAATTGAAAAGATCAAAACCCTCAGCCACTACTCCAAGGCCCATACACACTCCGTACTGCCTTGTTCATGCTAGCTGAATGATCCAAGATGAAAGAAAATGGTAAAAGAGGTAAGACTATAAACAAGAAATAAACTACCAATAATCGCAATGCTCTGAAGAAAAAGCAAAACATCTTTCAGATAATCCCATCTTTTCAAGAGGTTTCCTACTAACTCAGCGGCTGAATCCAGATAGACTGACTACCTAAGACCCAAATGTCATTCATTTTAGCCCATGTGAGTCATGGGTAGGATATGTGTTAGGAATAAAATCCCTATTATATTCCTTATTTTCTCATCCTTTAGACACGGGGACATAGCAAAAGTCAGTGCAAGCTGAGGACATTGCACTAAAAATTTAGTAGGCGAAGTCTTGTAAAAAGATTTCCCTCTAAACCTCTACTTTAGAATAACATGCAAATACTACATAGATCCACATGAAAGCCTAGGATAGCACGTCAAAATTTTAATCAAATAATTCATCCCATAAAATGCTTCTGACATTGGTAAATCTTGCTATATCTTTTATGCGTGTGCATTCTTGAAATCTTAATTAACAAACCAACCATTCTAAATACGGTATTCTTGGAAATGTTGTGCAAGAAGTGAGGTAGAGTTTCCTCACAGTGAAGCCTGGGATGTGATCTGTGACCACCACATCAGCTTTCTCAAACGACAGTCTTGTGAAATTGGAAAACGTTTCTATATAATACTCTATTGTTTGCTTTAAAACTGTAAGGATACAGTGACATATTTGAACAATTAGTAGAAATTTCAGGGTCCACTCTGGGTTTTAGTTCATGCTACTAACTACAAAATTCGTTCCTTTTCGTTGATTCTTGCTATTTTCTTTAGATACCTTTTCCTTTGGCAACTTCTTACTATATCATTAAAAATTCCCAAAGGGTAGTCTTGTTTTCCAGATGATCTTAAGAAAAAGAAACAAGAGAAAACCAATGAATATCTAATCTCACAGAAGATCCCAGGACAAACTAATTAAATATTTATATTATAAGTTTAAGTAACCCAAGTATCAAGCTTGTGGATTTTACTGACTTTTAAATTATCAGAATATCCAGACATGGTACTAACATTTCAGTATTCATGGATTCAACCAATCTTCCTACTTTGTGTGTCCAACTCCTGTATACTTTAGAAAACCAGATAGTTCATTATATACATTAGTATAGTGCTAAATATGCCTGTTACTGTAACAACTCTCATGAGTATTTATGCAACAATGATGCAAAACAATTTTAATGATTTTAAATGTCTGATAATGAACATGATACAATTTAACTGATATCAAGATTGATAGCTTGATTATAATTTTTCACTTTAATAAAATACTACAAATTACCAACCTCAAAAACAAATGTCTGCTTATAATTCTTATGATTTTCTGATAAATGTATTGAAAGTTTTATGAAGGACAGATGAGGGCTTGAGGATATTTTGGTGTTGTTGTTTGGTTTAGTTTCTGTGCTTTCTTTTGCTTTCTTTGCTGTGTTTGACAAATTGAACTAAAAGTCTCACACATCAGATATATGTTCTACCACTGGGCAATATTCCCATTCTGCTTATATACACACTTGCATTCAAACACAGAAATAAACAGATGATAGATAGATAGATAGATAGATAGATAGATAGATAGATAGATAGACTGACAGATAGATAGATAGAGATAGAGATAGACAGAGAGACACAGAGAGATTGAGTGACAGAAACAGAAACAGAGATAGAGACAGAGACAGAGACAGAGACAGAGAGACAGAGCTTGCCCGTATAACACAATTCATTCAACTGGTAGCACTATATCTGCATACACATGTATCTCTACACAAAATTCAATTCAACAATGTGTATTAAGAACCAAATGTGAACCTTAACATCTTCCAGCTACTAGAGGTAAAGCAGATAAGACAAAGTTCTTGCACTTGTGGAACTGAAATTCTATCATAATAGAAGAATTAGACGAGCAGACGTTAGGAGAAGGTGACATCTAAGAAAGGAAACAAAGAGGTGCATGACAAGGATTGCCCCATATGGACTTTGGAGGGGATGACATTTGCATAAAGACCTAAACCACAGAAAGAAGTATCTGAGGATCATGTATAGAAACACACACACACACACACACACACACACACACACACACACCTTGTATTCTCATGCTCACACATACACACACACACACACACTTTGTATTTTCATGGTTTCTCTCTCTCTCTCTCATACAAACACACACACACACCTTGCATTCTCATGCACACGCACACACACACACACACACACACCTTGTATTCTCAAGCTCACACACCCTTTCACAGCTATTCTTTGAACAGATATGAATATGATATTAATAAAATATTAGAAGGCCACTAAGAGTAAGACAGGTATCATAATGTGCCGTGATGACTACTTTTATATCAATCTGACACAGGCTATAGTCATTTTGGCAGAGGAAACCTCAGTTGAGAAAAGGCCTCACCAGACTGGCCTGTGGGTAAACCTGTGGTACATTTTCTTGGTTGATGATCAGTGCAGGTGAGCCCATCCCACAGGAGGTGGTACTACTCCTGGGTGGATGGTCCTGGATGGTATAAGAAAGCAAGCTGAACCAGCTAGTAATTAGCACTCCTCCATGGCCTCTACATCTATTCCTGCCCCCAGGTACCTGACCTGAATTCCTGTCCTGACTTCCCCTGGTGATGGACTACAGCCAGTAAAATGAAATAAACTTTGTCTGCTCCAGTGTTTTTGGTTTGTTTTGGTCTGGTTTGTTTGTTTTGTTTTTCTTTTGTTTTCTTTTGTCATGGTGTTTTATTACAGCAGTTGAAACCCTAACTAAGACATCTACCTTCATGGGGTTCACCGTCTATCTGCAATCAGATGGGTCACAGTTGAATTCCTAAGGCACTGAGGGAAGGAATTAAAAGCACAGAATGGCTTGGCCTAACTTGTCCACCTGGAACTGGAAGAAGATTTTTTTCGTATCTGAAAAGCAACATAAAATTGGAACTCAAATCCCAGGAGAAGGAAGCATATGTGAAGGAAGTAAAAGGAGCTAAAAAATGGTCAGAGCACAGAGGAGATAAGCAGGAAGCAGCAAGGGAACTAAGAACAGCAGACTATGCAGAGCAGAAGTGTGGCCACTGGACCCTCCAGAGTCACTCCCAATATCCAACAAAGTCACCAATAACACCAAGTGTACATGCCTCATTCCTCAACCTCCTACAGCCTTGACAACAAGGAGCACATCTCTACTCAGCTATTGGAAAATGGTGAGTTCCAGTGTGCATGTTTCACATGACTTGCACAAAGAGAAGTTCTAGCCTGAAGAAGAAAACATCAATGTAAGTCTATATCTCAAGGCCACATAAATGACTAACCTTTCAATAGCTTTGCAGATTTCTCAATGAAAAGTTTCCCTTGGCTTGCTATAAATACTCCTAAAACATATCTGTTACTTTTATAATCAGAAAAGGTAGGATAAATTCCTTGGTTCACTCTCTAAAATAAAGAAAGAGAAAGGAAGGAAGGAAGGAAGGAAGGAAGGAAGGAAGGAAGGAAGGAAGGAAGGAAGGAAGGAAAAAAGGAAAAGGGAAGGGAAGGGAAAGGAAGGGAAAAGGAGGAGAGAAAGAAAGAAAGAAAGAAAGAAAGAAAGAAAGAAAGAAAGAAAGAAAGAAAGAAAGAAAGAAGAAAAGAATGAAACAAAAGGCTAAATGTGGTGCTCACAACCCCTCCCTGTATAAAGACCTGCTCCCTAGAGCTAATACCCTTACTACAGGGGTCCATCCATCATTGCAACATTGTTTGCTAGTGAATCATTTCTGTCAGTGAGCTATTAGGTCATCTCTCTTGATCTAAAACTGCTTATACCTACCCACTTTTTCTCCTGCTTAAATATGCCAACGTTCCTCCCCAAATTGGTCCTCTATTCTCCCTGAAATTAGCTCAGTTCAGGTTTTCACATACAACACTACCCTCAATCTAGTGACTGATCTCAGCAATCTGCTAAGTTCCATGGTCACAATTTTCTATAATCCATCCATCCATCATGCTGAGAATTTCCTTCTCTGGGACTCTGGGATGTAACCTCTTGACTACATGCCTGATAGATGACATTCCTACCCTGGCTTGATAAGTAAGTGCTGGCATTTACAGATGTTAATGTAAGTTCTATACTGTACAGGCTTTGAGTAGTCTCTATCAAACTGTAGTCTAGTTGGCCATTATCCCAGTTCTAGACAATACCATCTTTCCTCTGGTGCTTAAAGAGCTGTCAGTGTTTAGGAAGCCAATCTGCTGTTTGCAGGATGCTTGTCTAACAAAGCTGTGGTTCTAAAACAAGTGGTACTGCTTCTGCTTAAAGTTAAGGAGCTCATTTGATTCTTTGATTGTTCCTCAACATAAGATGATCTGCCTGAGAGACTCTCCTGTCCTTGAAAAGCTTGGGGAGATGACTGAAGACTTGTAGACTTAACTCCAGGATGCTGGAGGAGAAGATTGTAAAAGCTGGAAGCTGAGAATCCATTGGAAATACCTTAGTTCTTCTACTTTGGAGTCTCTAGCCATGAATGGAAAGATTTCTATGCATGATCTTAAATGACTAACATTTACATGCACAGTTGGGTCAGGATCCGATCCCATATTTTGAAGCAATGAAGGAGGGAGATAGAAGTTGAAGAAAGAGGCTTCAATTTCATCCTATTATTAATTAACCCATCAGGCATTCCATGAGGAAGTAAAGATTCTGCTTTTTTAGCAAAAGCAATTTCGTCTTCATTACACTTTCTTAGCACTCAATCATATTGAATGACGTCCCCACTGACATAAGTCAAATTGAGTTGGATTTATAGTAAAAAGTCAGGTTTAATGGGGCAGCTCTCGGGTGGGTTCAGTGAAGTCCCAAGGCTAGGCTGGGGTAGGGGCTTCTTAAAGGGGAGGAGGGGATGGGGAGTTGTGACTTGATGGTGAGGTACTAGGGTTATATCTTGATTTGGTAAGTTTAGAGACCTGGATGTGAGTCTTAGGTCCCGTAGTCACACTGGAATTCAGGAACTATGAGCTTGTGGTGTCCATTGTTTGGCAAGCTTTTGCAAACATGAGCTCCTGGTCAGAAGAGAAGGATGGAGACCTTTTAGTCCAGGCTATCTTCCTTTCTCCCGAATCCTCCAGGCTAGCACATAAGTCTAGAAGTAATCTTATACTTGCAAGATTCTAATTCTTATCTCCCAAAACCTTCACTTCTACCTCAAAAAAAGATACCTACGTCCTAATCTCTCAGAACAAATCTTTGATCTAATGACTCTCATCTTTGATATGTAAGCTATAATCTACTGCGAGAATTATCCCAATTTTACCTTCAAATCCATTTGAAACACTAGCATTTCATACTACACTATCTAAATTATTCCAGTTGCCAAAAATGTGTTGCACGTCTTGAGCTTTTCAGTGCTATAATGATAAAATACCTCAGAGAAATGACTTAAGGGATGAAGCACAAATGTTGTCCATGATTTCAGAGGTTGCAGCCTAACATCAAAGAAAGAGCCACTTGTAGCATAATGGTCAGAAAGCAGAGAAAGGGATTCATGGTGACTCATGTTAATATCCCCAGCACAGAAATCCAAGGCCAGCTTGGTCTACATAGATAGTTTGAGGTCAGACTGGGCTATGTGAGCTTGTCTCAAAAGCCAGAAGTAAAATAAAAAAGAATAGAACCAGATTTATCTGCCAAAGGATTGCCACCAGTAGCCCACTTTGTCCAGTCTCCATTATAAAGGTCCTACCATAGCACCACCAGACTGGGACCAAGTAGTCCTTTATGAACCTGTGCTAGACAGTCCATATTCACTACAACATCATAGAAAGGTAGATATTAAAGTTAATAAGCACTTTCACAAACCTCAGGGATGTCCCAATGGCAGAAGGTAGCTCAGCATATCCAGCCTATAAAATGGGATATGTGAACTCAACTTGGAAAAATAATAACAGCAGAATGAGAATAATTAAAATATAATTCTCAAAGTAATGTCCCATGTTCCAAACTATTTTAAGGAAAAGAAAACTGGCTGAATATCTCATTAAAATAAAATTCTATATAATCTTTTTCCAAAACTAACTGGAGTCAAGTATTGAATGTATGAATGTGAATAACCATTACCACTAACCTAACTATATCTGGCATTTTTAGTATAAATGTATTTGTTACATTATCCTATAACCCTAACTGCTCATCTCTTTCAGCACACTTACCGATTACCCAACACCAATCAACTGTGTTTCACTGAGAAGTTTCTGATAGATCAATTTATGACACTCAATAATGACTTAATCTGTAAACAAATGGCAATAAAAGCTTATAAGTTCAGAAGGCGTCCAAATGAAAGAAAAAACATGCATATTATAGTATCAATTTGTGGGAGGGGATTTTTACAGTTAAATATGGAGTTTAAGTTAAATATGTAATTAAACTGTCTAGGTATTTGTGCCAGAACATTTACCATACTGGGTAAATTGTCAAGAAGACAAGTTTTTAAGGTAGACGTGGGCCAGTGTTTCGGAAGGCACTGCTATGGTCGGTTCACTGTGCTTGGACTGTCTGAATGCATGGCACTGTTTACCCTGAGTCCGCATTCCTCTGGAGACTGGAATTTCTGTAAGTGCTAGTCAGAGGACATGTATGTGATCAACCCCAACAAAGCCCTGGGCTCTGAGTCTCTAATGGACTTCCAAGCCTTATACCCGCATTCCTGTGCTTTCATCGCTCCAGGAAGTGTTTTCTGTGACCCATGAAGGAAGGGGAGAGCTCAAGCAGCTTCCAAAAGGATTCTGCAGAAGCCCTGCCTGAGAGTCTGTTCTGAGCCAATAGAAAACTCCTATTACTCCGATGTAATTCAGACTAACCTAGAGTACGACTACCTGCTGAGTCTCATGCATTTTTCTAGAAATTCAAATGTTGGAGAGTTTTAAACAGCATGACAGAACCAGCAGCTTTTTGAAAGCCCAGATCCTTACCTTCTGATACGCTTCATAGATCACATCAAAGTGAAAAGCCTGGGGCATTTCGCTTGCCCTATGCTTGGCACGGTCCAGTGAGTGGTCTAAGTGACCATCAGCAGACGGACTGACGACAGTGGACACCAGAGGTCGAATTGCTCCTGCTGCCTATAAGACAAGGAGGAAATGCATATTTACTTTACCTACAGAGCATTTGAAGGGAAAACTCTAAATTCAACATCTCACTTCTAAAAAAAAAAAAAGACTTCAGACTTTGAACAATCTCGCCCAAGAAAGCAGGTAAACAAAAGTGTTTGCTCAATCCACAATTCACATCTAAAATTTTAAAAATCAATTTCATAGAGTAGCAATCCCATGCCCTTCAAGATGGAGATACTGTTTATTATATATTCAACTGTCTTTCTATCGGGCAGGCTAAGTTGCCTCAGCGAGTAACCAGTGTGCTGACTATCAAGCCAGATGACCTGAGTCTGATCCCCAGGACCTGCATGGTAGAAGGAGGAAGCAAACCCCCACAGGTGGCCCTCTGACCTTTACTTGCCCACTGTGACATATGCACCCTCACACATCACACACACATAAATAAATGAAATAAAAATCCTTTCCATCCTAAGTCACTGAGGTCAAACTCTATAAAGGAATGCTATGGGACAACTGGGTTTTCCCTGAAGATGGGAGGGAAAGAAAGAGACTATTGTGAAACCATTGAAATGAGTTTCAAATTAATGCTCAGAAATGAGTGTGCTTTCAGAAAATTTAATTTACACATTGGATCATTAAAGAGACAAACTCCCTAGGATCCCCACTATGAGACTAAACAACCTGAATGACAATGAATTTATGTCTTGCTCTAATTCATTTTACAAACACTTCTTTTCAGATATAACGTCCGTGCAGCACTTCCTCAGGCCAGGCGTCCACTCGTTTCCATTTCTACAATGGAAGCCCTGTCTTATGAACAGCTGCAGCTAAACTGCATGTTAAGGAAGACTCCTTCAGGACTGACTGTCTGCCATTTACTTTCATCAGGATTTCCCTGGCATCGTACATGACTGCCCTTACCAGACAGCTACCTCAATGACGCAGTCTCAAAGGAAGTATCCAAAGCGGGCAGTCAACTAAACCTCTGTATCTTTACTCCAACATGACATTTCTTCCTCAGAATGTTACGTGAGCGTCTTGGCTTATGAGCAATAAGCCAAGAGCACAAGTGTACTCTGAAGAGACCATCAGCTGATCCAGATGACCCACAGGAGAGTTTACCGAAGCCAGGGAGTTGATTGAAAACAGGGCAAATGCATGAGTCAAGGAGACAGTTTATAACTGCTTCACTGTTTCCAGCCCATCAAGTCCAACATGGAGCCTAGACACAAATGCAAAAGCGATACAGCCAGAGGTGAAGGGATTCATACCTATGACCTACAATGGGTAAAATGGGAAAAAGATATGTACATCCTAATTTTTAAGATATTAAATTTCCATACAGCTACCAAAAGGCACTACTAGACTTCATGCCAGACAAGGAGTGTCACAGACTTTCCCCGGTGAAGCAGGCAGTGAAAAGTATAAAAAGATATTTCTAATGCAACCACTGAAAAAGTCTCTGAGAACTGCCCAAGGGGCCTTCAGGACACTAAAATCTTATTTGAGAAAATCTGAATCATGGTTGGGAATAAAAAGTGTATGTGGCACTTCAGCAGTGGCCTGTTTCTCCTCCATCCTTAACTCAGTGTAACAGCAGTTCCAAGATAGGCAGAGCTTAAAGGGGAGTGGGATGACAAAAACAATACAAACAAAAGTGCAGAGCCCTGGTTCCAGCTCATAGAGGAAAAACAGGGAGGCAATGGTCCCCTCGGCACCTTGTATAGACACTGAAACCATGCAAATGCGGCCCAGATGTTCTGCTCACAGGCAGAGCAAAGTTTCTAAGCTAGGAAATGACAGAAAGGCAGCTCAATCCTTCAAGGCTCTCTTTAAGTACCAGGGTAATGAAGTAGGTGTCACTCCAAAAAGGACTGAAAGCTATGCTCACCCACAGCTCCAGAGTAGCACAAAAATTTACAGAGGGAGAGAACGGGTCTAAGATTAAAGTTCTATTAAACTCCCCTTCAGAGAAAGAGAGAGGGAGAGACAGAGAGAAAGGGAGAGGGGAAGGGAGAGGGAAGGAGAGGGAGAGAGAGATTCAGAATAAGTACATTTTTAGAAAAGGGAGATTATAAGAATGAACAATTAAGAAGATACTGGATCTACCAAAAAAAAAAATTAGAAAGCTGTTTATGCAAAGCTTCTGT